>NW_028319049.1:0-747500 GCF_062004578.1 Staurois parvus
GAGAGGAGAAGAGGACCGAGAGAGAGAGAGAAGAGAGAGAACCGAGGAGGGGGAGGGAGAGAGAGAGAGAGAGAGAGAGAGAGAGAAGAGAACCGAGGAGGGGGAGAGAGAGAGGAGAGAAAGAACGAGGAGGGGAGAGAGAGAGAGAGAGAGGAGAGAGAGAGAGAAGAGAACCGAGGAGGGGGGGGGGAGAGAGAGAGAGAGAAGAGAAGAGAGAGAGAGAGAACCGAGGAGGGGAGAGAGAGAGAGAGAGAGAGAGAGGAGGGAGAGAGAGAGAGAACAGGAGAGAGAGAGAGAAGAGAACCGAGGAGGGGAGAGAGAGAGAGAGAGAGAACCGAGGAGGGGAGAGAGAGAGAGAGAGAGAAACCGAGGAGGGGAGAGAGAGAGAGAGAGAGAACCGAGAGAGGGAGAGAGAGAGAGAGAAGAGAACCGAGGAGGGAGAGAGAGAGAGAGAGAGAGAACCGAGGAGGGAGAGAGAGAGAGAGAAGAGAACCGAGGAGGGGAGAGAGAGAGAGAGAGAAGAGAACCGAGGAGGGGAGAGAGAGAGAGAGAGAGAGAACCGAGGAGGGGAGAGAGAGAGAGAGAGAACCGAGGAGGGAGAGAGAGAGAGAGAGAGAGAAGAGAACCGAGGAGGGGAGAGAGAGAGAGAAGAGAACCGAGGAGGGGAGAGAGAGAGAGAGAAGAGAACCGAGGAGGGGAGAGAGAGAGAAGAGAACCGAGGAGGGGAGAGAGAGAGAGAAGAGAACCGAGGAGGAGAGAGAGAGAGAGAGAAGAGAACCGAGGAGGGAGAGAGAGAGAGAGAGAAGAGAACCGAGGAGGGGAGAGAGAGAGAGAGAAGAGAACCGAGGAGAGGAGAGAGAGAGAGAGAGAGAGAAGAGAACCGAGGAGGGGAGAGAGAGAGAGAGAAGAGAACCGAGGAGGGGAGAGAGAGAGAGAAGAGAACCGAGGAGGGGAGAGAGAGAGAGAAGAGAACCGAGGAGGGAGAGAGAGAGAAGAGAACCGAGGAGGGGAGAGAGAGAGAGAAGAGAACCGAGGAGGGGAGAGAGAGAGAGAAGAGAACCGAGGAGGGGAGAGAGAGAGAAGAGAACCGAGGAGGGAGAGAGAGAGAGAAGAGAACCGAGGAGGAGGAGGAGAGAGAGAAGAGAACCGAGGAGGAGAGAGAGAGAAGAGAACCGAGGAGGAGAGAGAGAGAAGAGAACCGAGGAGGAGAGAGAGAAGAGAACCGAGGAGAGAGAGAAGAGAACCGAGGTGGAGAGAGAGAAGAACCGAGGAGGAGAGAGGAACCAGAGGAGAGCGGAGAACAGACACTTACCGTTGCATCAAAGGTTCTTGTCAGAGTCAGCAGCTCATACAGCACACATCCCACTGCCCAGATGTCCGACTTAAAACTATACTTCACCCCCTGGCACAGCTCGGGGGACATGTAATACAGGGTGCCCACACACTGAAAACATATTATACAAGTATGTAACCACAGCACTGGATTGTACGAACATATATATACAGCAATGAGGGACTTTGTATGTACATGCATAAATCCTGACACATGATACAGACACGTTTGCCCATTACATGGGCTCAGTTCCTTGCTTTGCAGCACAACACAGTAGGTCATTAATACTTCCTCTTACAATGCAAGTCTATGGAGTCAAGTGACTCATTGCAAACCATGCCCTCCCTGTGAGGTTGAGATCTACTCTCAGCACATTATATAGAAAATATAGGATATAGCTACGTGTCAAGAATAGTCTTTTGTACAAATTTGAATCTCTCTGCTCAACCAGTAGGATGTGTGTGGTTGGCATTTAGTTGTATTCTCTCCCTGTCAGATTCTGAAACTGATGAGATGTAAATAAATTCTTCTGTGTTCTATACAATAAGAAGCTCACCGTTTCTGCCATCGAGAACTCGGAGCCCAGCTGCTTTGCCAGTCCGTAGTCCCCCAGTTTGATTAGGTTGGCTTTGGTTAGGAAGATGTTTAATGTCTTAATGTCTCTGTAAAGAGAAACTGGAGATGTAACACTAAAAAGCCACCAAGCCCCAACCTCACCTCCATGATGTGACCAGTAGGGGCAGTGTGCCCACCATCACCTCCCCTTCAAGATGATACCACTAGGGGGCAGTATACCCACTATCGCCTCCACTCTGTGCTGTCACCCTTAGGGGCAATGAGCCCACCAAGATGTTACGACTAGGAGGGCAGTATATCCATCATCGCCCTATATGCTGACCATGGGACATGTACACTTACCTATGAAGTATCCCAGCTCGGTGAATGCAGCTTACCGCAGACACGATTTGAAAGAGATACCAAATGACCATCTGCAGACATAAAAAGGACACAAGACAATGACATACTGGGCTGCCCCTTAGTCCTTGACAAGCAAGTGCATTCGATACCCCTTCATCCATCTCTCACCGTACTTTTTAATATATTTATAAACAATATGGGGTCTGGGATTATAAATCCCATTTCAGTCTTTGCAGATGACACCAAGCTGTGCCGGGGAATAATGTCCTTACAGGATGTCACCAACTTACAAGCCGACCTCAATGCTCTGTGTAATTGGGCAACTATGGGACAAATGAGGTTTAATGTTGATAAATGAAAGGTTCTGCACTTGGGGGCTAAGAATATGCATGCATCATATATACTAGGGGGAGTACAACTGGGGGGATCAATGGTGGAGAAGGATCTGGGAGTTCTGGTAGATCACAAGCTTAATAATGGCAGCAATGCCAAGCTGGGGGTTCTAAAGCGAGCAAAATCCTCTCTTGTATTAAAAGAGGTATAGACTCCAGAGAGGGAGATATCATATTACACCCCCCCCAGTACAAATAATTCAAATAATTAGTAAGTCCTCATCTGGAATATGCAGTTCAGTTTTGGGCACCAATTCACAAAAAGAACATTGGGGAACTGGAGAAAGTACAGAGAAGGGAAACCAAACTGATAAGAGGCATGGAGGAGATCAGCTATGAGGAAAGATTAGAGGAACTGAATTTATTCTCTCTTGAGAAGAGGAGATTAAGGGAGATATGACCTCCATGTATAATACATAAGGGGGGATATGATCACCATGTATAATACATAAGGGGGGATATGATCTCCATGTATATTACATAAGGGGGGATATGATCTCCATGTATAATACATAAGGGGGGATATGATCACCATGTATAATACATAAGGGGTGATATGATCTCCATGTATATTACATAAGGGGGGGATATGATCTCCATGTATAATACATAAGGGGGGGATATGATCTCCATGTATAATACATAAGGGGGGATATGATCACCATGTATAATACATAAGGGGGGATATGATCTCCATGTATATTACATAAGGGGGATATGATCTCCATGTATAATACATAAGGGGGGATATGATCACCATGTATAATACAATAAGGGGGGATATGATCTCCATGTATATTACATAAGGGGGGATATGATCTCCATGTATAATACATAAGGGGGGATATGATCACCATGTATAATACATAAGGGGGGATATGATCTCCATGTATATTACATAAGGGGGGATATGATCTCCATGTATAATACATAAGGGGGGATATGATCTCCATGTATAATACATAAGGGGGGGGATATGATCTCCATGTATAATACATAAGGGGGATATGATCTCCATGTATAATACATAAGGGGGGATATGATCACCATGTATAATACATAAGGGGGGATATGATCTCCATGTATAATACATAAGGGGGGATATGATCTCCATGTATAATACATAAGGGGGGATATGATCTCCATGTATAATACATAAGGGGGGATATGATCTCCATGTATAATACATAAGGGGGGATATGATCTCCATGTATAATTTATAAGGGGGGTATATGATCACCATGTATAATACATAAGGGGGGGATATGATCTCCATGTATAATACATAAGGGGGGGATATGATCACCATGTATAATACATAAGGGGGGATATGATCACCATGTATAATACATAAGGGGGGATATGATCTCCATGTATAATACATAAGGGGGGATATGATCTCCATGTATAATACATAAGGGGGGATATGATCTCCATGTATAATTTATAAGGGGGGTATATGATCACCATGTATAATACATAAGGGGGGGATATGATCTCCATGTATAATACATAAGGGGGGGATATGATCACCATGTATAATACATAAGGGGGGATATGATCACCATGTATAATACATAAGGGGGGATATGATCTCCATGTATAATACATAAGGGGGGCTATGATCACCGTGTATAATACATAAGGGGGGCTATGATCACCGTGTATAATACATAAGGGGGGATATGATCTCCATGTATAATACATAAGGGGGGATATGATCTCCATGTATAATACATAAGGGGAGGGGAATATGATCTCCATGTATAATACATAAGGGGGGGATATGATCTCCATGTATAATACATAAGGGGGGGATATGATCTCCATGTATAATACATAAGGGGGGGATATGATCACCATGTATAATACATAAGGGGGGCTATGATCACCGTGTATAATACATAAGGGGGGCTATGAATACCGTGTATAATACATAAGGGGGGATATGATCTCCATGTATAATACATAAGGGGAGGGGAATATGATCTCCATGTATAATACATAAGGGGGAATATGATCTCCATGTATAATACATAAGGGGGGGATATGATCACCATGTATAATACATAAGGGGGGATATGATCTCCATGTATAATACATAAGGGGGGATATGATCACCATGTATAATACATAAGGGGGGATATGATCTCCATGTATAATACATAAGGGGGGATATGATCACCATGTATAATACATAAGGGGGGATATGATCTCCATGTATAATACATAAGGGGGGATATGATCTCCATGTATCAGTCCATCAGTGGTTCATATAGTGAACTTGTAGAGTTATTCACCCTGAGGTCATCACAGAGGACAAGGGGGCACGTTTTATGGCTGGAGGAAAAGAAACGTAAATCTCCAAACATGGAAAGGTTTTCTTCACAGTGAGAGCTGTGAAAATGTGGAATAGACTCCCTCAAGAGTTGGTTCTGGCCAGCTCAGTGGATTGCTGTAGGAAAGTCCTGGATTCTTTCTTAGATACACAGAATATAACTGGATATAACATTTATAGGTAAAGTTGATCCAGGGAATATCCGATTGCCTCTCGGGGGATCAGGAAGGAATTTTTTCCCCTGCAGGAGCAAATTGGATTGTGCTTTGCTGGGTTTTTTGTCTTCCTCTGGATCAACTGTGGGTGTAGGATTATAACTTTTCTTTTGTTAGAATGGTTGAACTGGATGGACTTTTGTCTTTTTTCACCCACACTAACTATGTAATCTCCTCCTTGAACTCTATACTCCCTCCCCCACCTACTCCTGGAACTATATAAACCCTCGCTTTATTTTTCCCCTCCTCCTGGAACTCCATACCCCCCCTCCTCCTGGAAAACTATACCCCCACTTCTCAGCTCCTTCTGGAACTCCATGCCCCCTCCCCCCCACCTCCTTCTGGAACGCTATACCCCCTCCCCCCCACCTCCTTCTGGAACGCTATACCCCCACCTCTCACCTCCTCCTGGAACTCTATAGCCGCTCTCCCTACTTTTCCCTTCCTCCTGGAACTCCATCCCATCCCCAACTCCTCCTGGAACTCCAGACCCCCCCATCACCTCTCACCTTCTCCTAGAACTCCATACCTCCCACCCCCATCTCACCTCCTCCTGGAACAACTGGCCCTTCTGACGGACGATCTTGTCAAACAGATTACCACCTGTGAAGAGAAGGATGGAGGTGAGAGGACAGTTCAGCTTCACATGGAGGAGCAGCTGGAATTCATCTCACCATTGCAGTACTCCAGCTCGATCAGCAGTGTGTTGCTGTCCAGGAAGTGGTTATAGTACGCTATGATGTTATCATGCTGGAGGAGGGACAAAATGACAATCTCATTCAGAGCATCGCGGCGTTCCTTTTCCGAAAGTCGAGCCAAGCCAACCTCCTTCCATACCACCAGCGAGTCATCCTTGGGGGGAAAGAGTTCACAGGAAGAACAGAGTCAGAGGACGAGACATATTCCTCTACCGGGCCACAGCAACCTCTAACAGTTCATCAGCAGAAGACTTTCCAGCCTTCTTCCCCATGAAAACTTTCCCATGTTCTTTTCCTCAAGGAATATTTCCTGAAACCCCCCCAAATAGGACACCAATTTCCCACCCTCAAGTGTGTTGTTTTGAACCTTATTACTGTATGCTGCTATGCAGAAAACAATGGTGTCAGACGAACGAACAACCTACCTCCTTCCCCTGAGGAGCCTCATTGGCACATCCCTCTTCCTGAGGAACCTTTCCTGCACCCTCTCCTGCCTAAGAAGCCTTTTCCATGCCCTCCCTTACATGAAGAGCTTTTCCTGCAACCCCTCTCCCCAAGGAGCCCAAAGGACACTCCCTCTGAAAAGCCTCCCTGCCATCACATTCTCCCCAAAAAACCCTCAACATGCCCCTTTCCCCCAGGAGCCTTTGTGGCACCCCTCTCTTCCCACATTGGAACTCCTATCTGCACTACCCATATTCTCAATCCCTCCTCACCTTCTCCCTGACCCATCACTCTCCCTGATGAACCTTTCCCCCCCCTTTCTTCTTATCTGGCACCACACTCTCCCCAAAACACCCTCTACGAGACCCCCCTTCCCCCTCAATCTTACTGAGAAGCCTTTCTGGCACCCAACCCCCTTGCTCCTCAAAAAGTTTTCCTGCACCCCTTCCTGCCCATGGAGCTTTTCTCATGCCCCGCTTTCTTAGGGAACCTTTTTCTACAACCCACCTCCCCCTGGAGAGGTCCTTCCTGCAACCCCTCTTCCTGCCTTGAAGGTCTTTCCCATACACATTCCACCCCAAAAAGCATTTTGCATGCCCCAGCTTCCTCCTCAAGGATCCTTCCCACTCCTTCCTCACCCCTAGGAGCCTTCCTGCACCCCCCTCTCTCCAAGGAACCTCCGACACCCCTTTCCCTGAGAAACGTTTCCCACCAGGCCCCCTGTGAAGAGCCTTTTTGGAACCATTCTCTCCCCAAAACACCCTTGACAAGCCCCCCCCCCCCCAAGGGCTCCTCTGATCCTAATTTCCTAAGGAGCCTTACCCACATTCCCTGTCCCCAGGAAGCCTTTAACACCCCCCTTTCCTGAAGAAGCCTTTACCGCAACCCTTCCTCAAGGATTCTTTGCCATGCAACACTTCTCCCCAAAGAGCATTTCTGGCTCCTTCCCCAAGGAGCCATTTCTTGCCTCCCCCTTTCCCTGAGGACTCTTTTCTCATAGCTCCTCCTCCCAGATGAGCCTTTTCGGATCCCACCCCCAAGGAGCAGAGCACAATACAGCATTCCTCCAGTACAGGAAACACCCACACAGGGGCAGCTGTACGTTAACCGTCTGTAAGGCTTACCCCTCACCCACATATAGTGACCCCACCCCCAGGGCGGGGCATACAGTACTCATCAGGTAGAAAGAGTCCCACCCCCCATCTATACAATAACTCCACCCCCGGGGAGGGGCTATGCAGTTCGTGTCACCAGGCAGAGAGAGCTCCGCCCCCACTTCCGATAGAGTGACCCCGCCCCCGGGGAAGGGCAAGCAATACCTCGGTCCTCCGGTAGAGGGTGGCCTCCCCGTAGGCCCCGTGTCCCAGGACCCGGATGGGGATATAGTGAAGCTCCTCCTGCTCGGGGCCGCCGCAGCTTCGCGCTGACTCTCCATAGTCCGAGTTGATGGAGTCGCAGTGCCGGTCATACCGGCCGAGGGCGGACATGGCGAGATCAGCCGCCTCTGCCCGCCGCCATATTGGACTCTGGCTGACCCGGAACTGCTGACCGCTCCGCTCATAGGCACGTGACCCAGAATAGACGCCATCTTTCTTAAGGGAGGGTGCCGACCTGTTGATCACGTGATTGCTAGGATGTTACTATGGTTTGACGTCGCTGCCGGGGGCGGGCGCAAGGTTGACAGTATAGTGATCGTTGGGCGTCAACGCCCACAGAGCGGAGCTGGCAACCAGCATATGTCTTCTTATTGAAGTGTCAGAGCCTTCCTCTGTAGAATGATACAATATGGTGATGGATGTGTTCTACTGGCAACTGCTCGGTGACAGACGAGAGATCCAATACAGGAGGATGCAGTGACGTAATGCAGGGGGAGGAGCCAGGGAGCTGCAGTGCATACAGAGTACCGACACTCCCGGAAGTGTCAGTTTATTGTGGGCTCAGTTCCTCTGAGGTTTCTCTTTTCTGCTCTAACAGCTCTCAGCAAAGTTGGATGGTGCCCAGGGGATACGTGCGACAGATCAGCAACCCTCTCTAAGGTTCCGCTCAGGGGCAGACTGACAACTCATGGGGCCCCCACGCAATAGGGGATCATGGGGCCCCTATGTCCTTGCCCAAACTCAAAAAAGCCTATGAAAAAGGTACCAGGGGCATCTCGTGGGGCCCCCTACTGACCCCGGGCCCTCGGGCAGTGCCCGAGTTTCCAAATGGTCAGTCCGCCCCTGGTTCCGCTTACACGTTGGTGTTTGGAATCGCAGGCAGAATCACATCAATTTCAAAATTCTCTGCTACCATGAACAAAAGCACTGTGCAATTTTCAGATGCTGTTTATTTGAATGGCACCTAAAAACCTTAAGGGCCGGTTCACACTACGTGTGTTTCAGCTGCTCTTTTTCTGCATCCAAAATGCACAGAAAGTAGGTGATATGGTTGTCAATGTCATCGTTCACATCAGTGCTGCAGTTCCAGTGCGTTCCGGTTGCAGAAAAAAAGCAGAACATGATTTATTTCAGGTGCTTATATAGCGCTGTCAGTTTATGCAGCTCTTTACATATATATTGTACATTCACATCAGTCCCTAACCCTCAAGGGGTGTACAATCTAAGGTCCCTAACCCTCAAGGGGTGTACAATCTAAGGTCCCTAACCCTCAAGGGGTGTACAATCTAAGGTCCCTAACCCTCAAGAGGTGTACAATCTAAGGTCCCTAACCCTCAAGGGGTGTACAATCTAAGGTCCCTAACTCACATTCATACATACACATACTAGGGCCAATTTAGACATGGGCCAATTTACCTTCCAGAATGTTTGGAGTGTGGGAGGAAACCGGTGTACCTGGAGGAAACCCACGCAGGCACAGGGAGAACATGCAAACTCCAGCAGGTGGTGTCGTGGCTGGGATTTGAAGCAACGACCCTAGTACTGCCAGGTGGGAGTGCTGACCATTTAGCCACTGTACTGCTCTATACATGATGCATTTTACCTGCACAGAACTGCACTGGAACGTGGTAAAACACATCCAGAACACACCAAAAACGCACATGTCCCTATTTAAATGGAAGAAAAAGTGAAGGGAAAAAATGAACTGGAATGCATTAAAAAAAAAGGTGCATGCGGAAACACATCCGGAACGCATCTGGACTGTGTTTCTATAGTGTGAACTGGCCCTGGGGGCTAGTTCACACCAGATGCAGTCCAGTGCGTTTTTTTCTCTGCCTCAAACATGCATGCACACTGTTTCCCATGTATTCCGATGGCCCAAGTTCACACCAGTGCAGTCAATTCCAGTGAGTTTCCGGTGCAGAAAAAAATAGCAAACAACCGCAACTGTACATTGTGCACAGTTGTGGGGCGGTTGTAACTTTGCTGGGCAGCACAGTGGCTAAGTGGTTAGCACTTCTGCCTGGCAGTACTCGGGTTGTTGGTTTGAATCCCAACCTCAGCACCACCTTCCTAGAGTTTGCATGTTGTGCCTGTGTGGGTTTTCTTCAGGTACTGTGGTTTCCTCCCACACTCCAAAGACATGCTGGTAGGTGAATTGGCTCCTGTCTAAATTGTCCCTAGTATGTGTATGTATGAATGTGAGTTAGGGACCTTAGATTGTACGCCCCTTGAGGGTTAGGGACCTTAGATTGTACGCCCCTTGAGGGTTAGGGACCTTAGATTGTACGCCCCTTGAGGGTTAGGGACCTTAGATTGTACGCCCCTTGAGGGTTAGGGACCTTAGATTGTACGCCCCTTGAGGGTTAGGGACCTTAGATTGTACGCCCCTTGAGGGTTAGGGACTGATGTGAGTGTACAATATGTATATATACACATATGTAAAGCACTGCCTAGAAGTAGAGCATGTTGCATTTTTTCTGCACAGAACCGTACTGGAACATGGCAAACTGCACCGGAACTGCGTGTGGTGTGAACTGTCAGCAAAAAGCGTATCTGGAGTGCGTTTTTGTGGTGTGAATCCTGAAAACCCGTCTCATCAAAAAGACCATCCTGCCTGGAATAAAATTAATTTCATTAGCTCATCTCCACCAGTGATGTCATCAATGATCTCTGTGCTTCTCTATGCAATGCAGGCAGATCTTGGCTCCTGGGAGGGGCCAGCAGAGGTGCTGTCATAGCTTCCTGAAAACACCACAGAACTCCTTACCCCTAATGCAAGCAGAGTGCTGGCTCCTGGGAGGAGGTATGCAAAGATAAAAGTGCACTGATAGGTGGATATCAGTTTGGAGCAGTGGGCATTCCTAGATAGACTACAATTGGATCCAGACCACCATAGTCACCCCCCCCCCAGTGTAATGCTGAGACCCCAGGATGTGAAAGGACTGAAATCCAGTGAATGAAAGTTGTGGGCCGGGGAGGTTATGAGCACACTCAGCAGTTGTAACAATATCTGGCCGGACATCCGCACTTCGCTCTGTCCTGTCCGATCTGCTGCACAGACCAATGGGGTTCATCTGTCAGATCGGCATCGCTGACCACCAAGAAGATCCTCCCACGGTACACACAGGGCTCTCCTGCCATCTGACAACCAGACATGTCCACCCAAAAATCCACTACCAGCAAAGTCAAGGCTGCTCCTACCCCTCACTGCGATATGTGGGTTCTGGAAAAAAGATGACTGAATGATCAAAAGCAATGTCAAACTGGCCAAAACACTCAATTTCAGTGGGGGTTGAATAATTTTGGTCACAACTGTACTTGGCTCAAAAACAATGAAAGGAACACTTTGAAAACCCATCAGATCTCAATGGGGAGGAATGTCCTGCTGGATATCTACACTGATGTGGACGGGGTAATGTGTTATGCAGGTCATAGACGGGTCAAAAACTGGCCGTTTTTAAAAAAAAAAAAAATCGGTCGTTCAATAAACCGACGTTACCACCAACGATAAAAAAAAATCGTCCGATTGTCGTCCCGTCTACGGCCGGCATTTTATTACTTCTGTCCCTGCAGAGAGCTCCGCTATTATATTTGACATGTAAAAGTATTGCGGTTGCAACATTGTATCTATTTGTATCCATTTCAGATACAGATGTTTTTATTCGGATACAAATGGATACATTGTTGCAATCGCAATACTTTTCATATAAAATATAATAGTGGACTGGAATTCTTCTTTTTCTTCTTTTTCTTGCAGGTCATGGCTCATGTGCAGATTTTCTTATCGGTAAAAAGATCGGCCGATTTGCCCATCATTGCCGTGAAAATCGGCCGATTTTTTTCCAACTTTACCGATAAAAAAAATGTGCCAAAATCCAGAAAAACAGCGGACCAATTAACCCATTAATGGTGTGAAAATCAGCCGATTTTTTTTGGCCGATTTTTGAACCAATATTGCCTGCATTAGGAATGTAAGGATGGCCCATCGATTGATGGAAATGAAAATAATCGACCTATAGAGGACTGAATTCAAAGACACCCCGAAAATCAAAGTGGAAAAAATGATGCAGCAGGTGAGTCCATTTTGCTGAAATTTCATTGCAGCAACTCAGAATGGTCCTCAGTAGTCTGTATGGCCCCCACAAAGGAGCAGATACCGGTCCTGCTGATGGGTTAAGGACCTTCTACGGCCCTGTCCAGCTCTCCAGCCTGTCTCCTGGAATCTCCTCCATGCTCTTGAGACTGTGCTGGGAGACACAGCAAACCTTCTGGCAGCGGCACATATTGATGTTCCATCCTGGAGGAGTTGAACTGCCTGTGCACCCTCTGTAGGGTCCAGGTATGGCCTCATACTACCAGTAGTGACACTGACTCTAGCCAATGCAAAACTAGCGAAAAACTGAAAAGATGAGTAGGGAAAAAAATTTCAGTGGCCTCCACCTGTAAAACCATTCCTGTTTTGGGGGTCGTCTCATTGCTGCCCATCTAGTGCACCTGTTGTTAATTTCATTAACAGCAAAGCAGCTGAAACTGATTAACAACCCCCTCTGCTACTTACCTGACCAGATCAAAATCCCAGGAGTTTCATTCACTTGATGCTAGACTCTAATTTTAAAAAGTCTTCCTTTCATTTTTTTTTGAGCAGTGCAATTGTGTGATTTTTGCAGAGCACATTTTCTATGAAGTTTTATGAAATTGTATAAATTTGATCTATTTTAATATTTAATGTTAAGCACATGCACTTTTCTCTATGCAGTGGCGTAGATAAGGCAGAGGGTCAGGGGGGTCAAAATTAAAAAATGTTCCTTTAATTTTTTTGAGAAGTGTATTTAGACATGTGCAGAATGTAAATTTTTTTTCCATTTTAGACCAATTCATTAAGTTACTAATTAACTTTCATTTATTCGTTTTCAACTGGATTCAACATTTTCCAATGGAGTAGAAGTGTTCAAATCGAATTCAAATCTGAAATATCTAATCAATCCAAATTCACTGTGAAGAATAGCTGGTTCTATTCTATTCGAGATTCGAATTTCAGAAGACAGCTATAATTTTTCTAGTTATTCTATTCTATGCTATTAAATTTTTTTTCTTTTCTATTCTATTCTATTTTATTCCTTTATTTTCGATTCTTTTATTTTCTATTCTATTCTGTTTTATTCTATTCCTTTTGAATTTCAGAAGATGGCTGTATTCTAATTTATTCTATTCTATTCGAATTTCAGAAGACGGCTAAATTCTTTCTATTTTATTCTGTTCTATGCCTTTTCTTTTCTAGTCTGTTTTTTTTTTGTTTTCTGTTCTATTTTATTCCATTTTATTCTTTTTGAAATTCAAATTTTGGAAGATGGCTATATTCTTTCTATTTTATTCTATTCGAAATTTGAATTTGAATTATAGAAGATGGGTTCATTCTCTCTTTTTTATTCTATTATATTAGAATTTCAGAAGATGGCTATATTATTTCTATTCTATTCAAAGCTCAAATTTCAGAAGACGGCTATATTCTACTCTTTTTTTTTCTATTCTCCTTTATTTTCTATTCTATTTTATTCTACTCTATTCTTTTCAAAATTTTAATTTCAGAAGACGACTATATAATTTCTATTCTATTCTATTTGAAATTCAAATTTTATTCTACTCTATTTTATTCTTTTCAAATTGCGGAAGGCAGCTATATTTTTTCTATTTTATTCAATTCTGTTTTATTCATTTTTTTTTTATTTTGTAAGACGGCTTTATTCTATATGCCACTTATACACACAGTCTTTGAAGGAAATCAACAACAGTCAGCAATATGTTTACATTTCATATTTGTTTTCGAATTCATTTGAATTTGGATCATGTGCTTTTTTGGATGAAATGTCATTCATTATTTTTTATTAGTTTTCAACTGGTTACAATTCTAATTTGGAAAATCGGATCTCCAAATAATGAAAATTTTGTCCAAATTTTGATTTGGAATGAAACGAACTGCACATGTCTATATATGATTAGCTGGTATGAAGCACGGAGGTCCACCAGGAGCTAGTATAAAGCTCAGATGTTTACTAGAAGCTAGAATGAAGCAGTCAGGTGTATGAAGAACTAGTATAAGGCACAGGGATTTGTGAGGAGCAAGTATGAATCACATAGGTACAGTATATGAGGAGCTAGTATAAGTACAGATGTGTATGGGGATCTAGTATATGATTCAAAAGTATATGAGGAGCTAGTATAAACCTCAGAGGTACACCAGGAGCTAGAATGAAGCACTCAGGCATAAGAGGAGCTATCAAGGAGCACAAAGTTATATAGGGAGCTAGTATAAAGTTCATATGAGGAGCTAATATGAAGCACAAAAGTATACCAGGCGCTAGTATGTAGCACAGTGGTATATGAGGAGCTTGTATAAAGCACACAGGTATATTAGGAGCTAGAATGAAGCACACAGGTAAATGAGTAGCTAGTATGAAGCACGGAGGTATACAGGGAGCTAATATAAAGTTCTGACGTATATGAGGAGCTAATACGAAGCACAGGAGTACATCAGAAGCTAGTATGAAGCACTGTGGTATATGAGGAGCTAGTATAAAGCACACAGGTGTATTAGGAGCTAGAGTGAAGCACACAGGTAAATGAGTAGCTAGTATGAAGCACGGAGGTATACAGGGAGCTAATATAAAGTTCTGACGTATATGAGGAGCTAATACGAAGCACAGAAGTACATCAGAAGCTAGTATGAAGCACTGTGGCATATGAAGTGCTAGTATGAAGCACAAAGGTACACCAGTAGCATACCTCTGTGCTTCATACTAGCTCATAAAGCACAAAGGTATATAGAGAGCTAGTATAAAGTTTAGACGTATATGAGGAGCTAATATAAAGCACAGATGTATACCAGGAGCTATACCAGGGGTTGTGATTTCTCGCTGTCTCCAGTAGGTGTCACTGGTATCGCTGGTATGTGATATCCTAAAAAAAACTAAGAAGACTATTTGTATATCCTTCAGCCAATCCAGTAGGAGGTTTAGGCCACTGGTGCATGCTGGGGAAGGGTATAAATACTTGGACCAGGCCATGTAGTCTCTCTGATCCCCTGCACTGTGGACTGAGAAGGTGCTAAGGGATGGGACATGTGAACTGTTAGGGCCAATAGCCTGTCTGGGGCCTAACGTGTGCTGAAGTGGTCCTGAAGATGTCCTGCCTGGTGGAGGAAGCTGTGCCAAGGAGGAGAGCCAAGAAGAATGCTGGTCCCTCAGATGGGCCTGGTGACCTACTTGGAGGCAGCACTGAAATTCGGGAAAGTGCTTGCAGTGTTGCTGGGGCAGCTTAAAGGTTCTGACACTGTGCAGCTAGACATTGATCTGGAGAGTGCGTAAGTGATCTGCCTGGTGTCTGGGACCCCTAACCCTCACCTCCTTAACCGTTCCTGCCTTTGGGGGGGCTACACTAATGTGAAGCACAGAAGTATATGGGGAGCTAGTATGAAGCACAGAAGTATACCGGAAGCTAGTATGATGCACAGAAGTATATGGGGAGCTAGTATGAAGCACAGAAGTATACTGGGAGCTAGTATGAAGCACAGAAGTATACTGGGAGCTAGTATGAAGCACAGAAGTATACTGGGAGCTAGTATGAAGCACAGAAGTATATGGGGAGCTAGTATGAAGCACAGAAGTATACGGGGAGCTAGTATGAAGCACAGAAGTATATGTGGAGCTAGTATGAAGCACAGAAGTATATGGGGAGCTAGTATGAAGCACAGAAGTATATGTGGAGCTAGTATGAAGCACAGAAGTATATGTGGAGCTAGTATGAAGCACAGAAGTATATGGGGAGCTAGTATGAAGCACAGAAGTATATGGGGAGCTAGTATGAAGCACAGAAGTATACCGGGAACTAGTATGATGCACAGAAGTATATGGGGAGCTAGTATGACACACAGAAGTATATGGGGAGGTAGTATGAAGCACAGAAGTATACTGGGAGCTAGTATGAAGCACAGAAGTATATGGGGAGCTAGTATGAAGCACAGAAGTATATGGGGAGCTAGTATGAAGCACAGAAGTGTATGAGGAGCTAGTACAAAGCACAGAAGTATGTGGGGAGCTAGTACGAAGCACAGAAGTATACCGGGAGCTAGTATGATACACAGAAGTATATGGGGAGCTAGTATGAAGCACAGAAGTATATGAAGCGCTAGTACGAAGCACAGAAGTGTATGGGGAGCTAGTATGAAGCACAGAAGTGTATGAGGAGCTAGTACGAAGCACAGAAGTATGTGGGGAGCTAGTACGAAGCACAGAAGTATATGAGGAGCTAGTACGAAGCAAATAAGTTGATGGAGAGCTAGTACGAAGCACAAAAGTATGTGGGGAGCTAGTACGAAGCACAGAAGTATGTGGGGAGCTAGTACGAAGCACAGAAGTATATGGGGAGCTAGTATGAAGCACAGAAGTATGTGGGGAGCTACTACGAAGCACAGAAGTATATGGGGATCTAGTACAAAGCATAGAAGTATGTGGGGAGCTAGTACGAAGCACAAAAATATATAGGGAGCTAGCATGAAGCACAGAAGTATGTGGGGAGCTAGTATGAAGCACAAAAGTATATGGGGAGCCAGGGGTGGACTGACAACTCATGGGGCCCCCCGGCAATAGGGGATCATGGGGCCTCTGTGTCCTTGCCCAGACTCAAAAAAGCCTATGAAAAAGGTACCAGGGGCTTCTCATGGGGCCCCCTACTGACCCCGGGCCCTCGGGCAGTGCCCGAGTTTCCAGATGGTCAGTCCGCCCCTATGGGGAGCTAGTATGAAGCACCTCAGGTTTACGGGGATCTAGTATAAAGCCCAGAGGCGTACAACGAACTGGTGTTACAGAGCAGATCTCCAGGGTGTCAGTAGTTATAATGACCAGCAGAGGGCACTCTCTGCCAAATCCTGTAGCATTACAATGGAACCTGTGGGTGACTGCAGGCCTCAGCAGAAGACACTCCAGAGCCTACAGCGTCCAACATCTAATCAGAGCTACCAGCAGAATATGCAGCAATAGGCATTTCTGTGCCTGAAAATACATAATAAACCCCACTGATCATTCTGCTAAAATTCCAGCAAAACAATGTAAGCCTAGCGCCTGAGTGGATACAAATGGAACATATCCTTTACGTCCTCACATTTGTAAACCTGAAGGAGATTGTACAATCAGAGTGTATTGTACTGTGTGTGGCAGATAACTTAAAGAGGTATTAAACTGAAAAACAAAAATGAAATATATTGCAGCTTACCAGTCATTAATGTGGTGGCAGCATTCGTTTTTTCACCTGGTGATCTGGCCTGTAACACACCTCCTGTCTACTCTGGATGGAGGAACATCAGAGACACCTTTGGACAGCAGCGTTGTTGATCTGGGGAGAGGGTAGTGTTAGAGGCACTAGCAGACTTGGATGGATTTTACATACTTACATAGTTAGTCTGGCTGAAAAATGACAAATGTCCATCCAATTCAACCATTAAAAAAAAAAGTTATAATCGATCCCCTCATGTTTTGCATTGTATTGGTATTGTTCTGTCACATGTTCTGTCTCCCTTTGTAATGTACAGCGCTGAGCGAACTATTGGCGCTTTATAAATACTGTATAATAATAATAATAATAATAATATACCCAGAGTTGATTCAGAGGAAGGCAAAAAAACCCAGCAAAGCTTGATCCAATTTGTTCCTGCAGGGAAAAAAAATCCTTCCTGATCCCCTGAAAGGCAAACGGATATTCCCTGGATCAACGTTACCTATAAATGTTATATCCAATTACATTCTGTGTATCCAAGAAAGAATCCAGGACTTTTTTAAAGCAATCCACTGAGCTGGCCACAGCCAACTCTTGAGGGAGTCTATTCCACATTTTCACAGCTCTCACTGTGAAGAAACCTTTCCGTGTTTGGAGATTAAATTTATTTTTCTCCAGACGTAAAGAGCGCCCCCTTGTCCTCTGTGATGACCTCAAGGTGAATAGCTCTACACCGAGTTCACTATATGAACCACTGATGTATTTATACATGGAGATCATATCCCCCCCTTATGTATTATACATGGTGATCATATCCCCCCTTATGTATTATACATGGAGATCATATCCCCCTTATGTATTATACATGGAGATCATATCCCCCTTATGTATTATACATGGAAATCATATCCCCCCTTATGTATTATACATGGAGATCATATCCCCCTTATGTATTATACATGGAAATCATATCCCCCCTTATGTATTATACATGGAGATCATATCCCCCTTATGTAATATACATGGTGATCATATCCCCCCCTTATGTATTATACATGGAGATCATATCCCCCCTTATGTATTATACATGGTGATCATATCCCCCCTTATGTATTATACATGGAGATCATATCCCCCTTATGTATTATACATGGAGATCATATCCCCCCTTATGTATTATACATGGAGATCATATCCCCCTTATGTATTATACATGGAGATCATATCCCCCTTATGTATTATACATGGTGATCATATCCCCCATTATGTATTATACATGGTGATCATATCCCCCCTTATGTATTATACATGGAGATCATATCCCCCCCTTATGTATTATACATGGAGATCATATCCCCGTTATGTATTTATACATGGAGATCATATCCCCCCCTTATGTATTATACATGGAGATAATATCCCCCTTATGTATTATACATGGAGATCATATCCCCCCTTATGTATTATACATGGAGATCATATCCCCCTTATGTATTATACATGGAGATCATATCCCCCTTATGTATTATACATGGTGATCATATCCCCCATTATGTATTATACATGGTGATCATATCCCCCTTTATGTATTATACATGGTGATCATACCCCCCCCCTTATGTATTATACATGGTGATCATACCCCCCCCCCCTTATGTATTATACATGGAGGTCATATCCCCACTTATGTATTATACATGGAGATCATATCCCCCTTATGTATTATACATGAAGATCATATCCCCCTTTATGTATTATACACGGTGATCATATCCCCCCTTATGTATTATACATGGAGATCATATCCCCCTTATGTATTATACATGGAGATCATATCCCCCCTTATGTATTATACATGGAGATCATATCCCCCCTTATGTATTATACATGGTGATCATATCCCCCCTTATGTATTATACATGAAGATCAAATCCCCCCTTATGTATTATACATGGTGATCATATCCCCCCTTATGTATTATACATGGAGATCATATCCCCCTTATGTATTATACATGGAGGTCATATCCCCCCTATGTATTATACATGGAGATCATATCCCCCCTTATGTATTATACATGGACATCATATCCCCCCCCCCCCTTATGTATTATACATGGAGATCATATTCCCCCTTATGTATTATACATGGAGATCATATCCCCCCTTATGTATTATACACGGTGATAATATCCCCCCTTATGTATTATACATGGAGATCATACCCCCCTTATGTATTATACATGAAGATCATATCCCCCCTTATGTATTATACATGGAGGTCATATCCCCCCTTATGTATAGATCATATCCCCCCTTATGTATTATACATGGTGATCATATCCCCCCTTATGTATTATACATGAAGATCATATCCCCCCTTATGTATTATACATGGATATCATATCCCCCCTTATGTATTATACATGGAGGTCATATCCCCCCTTATGTATTATACATGGGCATCATATCCCCCCCTTATGTATTATACATGGAGATCATATCCCCCCTTATGTATTATACATTAAGATCATATCCCTCTTATGTATTATACATGGAGATCATATCCCCCCTTATGTATTATACATGGAGATCATATCCCCCTTATGTATTATACATGGTGATCATATCCCCCCTTATGTATTATACATGGAGATCATATCCCCCGTTATGTATTATACATGGAGATCATATCCCCCTTATGTATTATACATGGAGATCATATCCCCCCCTTATGTATTATACATGGAGATCATACCCCCCTTATGTATTATACATGGAGATCATATCCCCCCCTTATGTATTATACATGGAGATCATACCCCCCTTATGTATTATATATGGTGATCATATCCCCCCTTATGTATTTATACATGGAGATCATATCCCCCCTTATGTATTATACATGGAGATCATATCCCCCCTTATGTATAGATCATATCCCCCCTTATGTATTTATACATAGAGATCATATCCCCCCTTATGTATTTATACATGGAGATCATATCCCCCCTTATGTATTATACATGGAGATCATATCCCCCTTATGTATTATACATGGTGATCATATCCCCCCTTATGTATTATACACGGTGATCATATGACCTTGTTTTCTCCCATCTTTGCACTCCCTACAATCTCACAAACACTCCCTTTCCTCTCTCTGATCACAATCTCATCACCTTCACAGTGTCCTGGTCTTCAAACACCTATCCCTCCAAGCAGCAAACCATTACCAGCAGAAACCTTCACAACTTGAACCCTGCTCCTTTCCACTCTGCAACTGACCAACTCTGACAAAATCTCTCCCCTGTCCTGCCCTGGCAATAACAGTTCGCTTTCATCCACATTAGACTCGCTTGCTCTTCTAACAACATGAAGTATCAGGCTCCGACCATTACATCCGTGGCAGACTGACCACACCAGAAATCTTAAACGACATAGCTGTGTGCTGGAGCGATTGTGGTGTAAAACCAAATCCCAGCAAGCATTCACCCAATATAAATCTGCTTTCTTAACATACAATTCCTCCCTCCATGCTGCCAAACAAGCCTACTTTGTCACTCTTATTAATACCTTGTTATCCAGTCCTCGTCGTCTCCTCTCTACTTTTAACTCTCTACTTTCTCCACCTCCACCTCCACCCAGTACCTCACTCACTGCTCACGAGATTGCAAATCATTTCAAAAACAATAATGACGCAATTCGAAAGGGCATTGCCACTGCACAGACATCCATCCCACTTAGCATACCTTATACTAAACCTCCCTCAACACTTTCCTCTTTAGACCTCACCACTACCGAAGAGGTCACTAAGGTTTTCTCAGAAGCCCGTCTCACTACCTGCCCCCTGGATCCTGTCCCCTCACAACTACTACGGTCACCCTCTTCTTCCATCCTATGCTCCCTCACTCACATCTTCAATCTCTCCCTCTCTAACGGTGCGTTCCCCTCCCCCCTAAAGCATGCGCACGTCACTCCCATACTTAAAAAGCCCCCCCTGGACCCCACCAACCTGAACAACTTAAGACCCATCTCCCTGCTGCCATTTACCGCTAAACTCTTAGAACGCTTAGTCTACAATCGCCTGAGCTCCCACCTCACCGACAACAACCTTCTTGACCCTTTACAGTCTGGCTTTCGCTCACTACACTCCACTGAAACTGCCCTACTAAAACTCACTAATGATCTACTAACTGCTAAAACCAATGGCCACTACTCCATACTCATCCCAACCAATGGCCACTGCTCCATACTCATCCCAACCAATGGCCACTACTCCGTACTCATCCCAACCAATGGCCACTACTCCGTACTCATCCCAACCAATGGCCACTGCTCCGTACTCATCCCAACCAGTGGCCACTACTCCGTACTCATCCCAACCAATGGCCACTACTCCGTACTCATCCCAACCAGTGGCCACTACTCCGTACTCATCCCAACCAATGGCCACTACTCCGTACTCATCCCAACCAGTGGCCACTACTCCGTACTCACCCCAACCAATGGCCACTACTCCGTACTCATCCCAACCAATGGCCACTACTCCGTACTCATCCCAACCAATGGCCACTACTCCGTACTCATCCCAACCAGTGGCCACTACTCCGTACTCACCCCAACCAATGGCCACTACTCCGTACTCATCCCAACCAATGGCCACTACTCCGTACTCATCCCAACCAATGGCCACTACTCCGTACTCATCCCAACTAGTGGCCACTACTCCGTACTCACCCCAACCAATGGCCACTACTCCATACTCATCCCAACCAATGGCCACTACTCCGTACTCATCCCAACCAATGACCACTACTCCGTACTCTTACTACTTGACCTCTCTGCGGCTTTTGATACGGTTGACCATCCCCTCCTCCTCAAAAAACTCCACTCTCTTGGCCTCAGAGACTCTGCTCTCTCCTGGTTCTCCTCCTACCTATCTCACTGCTCCTTCAGTGTTACCTATAATGCTGCCTCCTCCTCTTCACTTCCTCTTTCTGTAGGGGTCCCTTAAGGTTCTGTCCTTGGACCCCTTCTCTTCTCCATCTACACCTTCTCCCTTGATCACTTGATAAACTCCCATGGCTTTAAGTACCATTTCTATGCCGATGACACACAAATCTATCTTTCTACCCCTCACCTCACCCCTTCAGTCTCCTCTCGCATTACTAACCTACTAAGTGACATATCGGCATGGATGTCACTCCGCTTCCTCAAAATCAATCTTTACAAAACTGAGCTCTTAGTATTCCCTCCAGCCCTTGCCCCCTTCCCTCCAGCCTGTGCCCCCTATCACATTTAGGAGCAGTAGTGTACATAAGGCCTAAAAAGAAAACTAATGGAGCCGCCACATCTAATGATTGGTTAGCTGCAATATATTACATTTTTTTGTTTTGGGTTTAATAACTCTTTAACTTTCTACTCTTTGGATGTACGAGGTAGGGAAAGTTCAGGTACTTACAGAAATCTCTTCCTAGACGATGACATGCTCATCTAAATGTAAAGATTTGATGCTTCAACTGGTGACCTTCAACACAACGGTTGTCTACAACACAAAGGGAATGATTTGCTAAGTCCTCATGCACACGGGACGTTTTTACAGCGACTGTTTTTGGCTTTTGCCATTTTTTCTACAGCCAGTAAACCCCCCAGCATGTTATCCTATGTGTCCATACACACATAGACTGGAATCAACGTTTTGTGGCTGGAAAAAACCCAGAATTAGTGAGTTTCTAGAGGAGTTTTTTTAGCTGCACAAACGTTGTAACGCTGCAAAATGCAGTAAATCACGGTACATCGCTGCAAACCAGCGTTTTTGGACTTTTTTTTACTAAAAACAAAAAGCTAAAATCCGCAAACGCGAAAGAACATGAAAAAATGTCGCTGAATGCTAATACAAAAACGCTGAAAAACTCACGTTTTTAACACGACTTTACACAGCTAACGTTACCAGCGTTATTGAAACGCCCCGTGTGCATGGAGCCTAAAACTGAAGAGTACAAAATCAGGTGCAGTTCATAGAAACCAATCAGCTTCCAGGTATTATTGCCAAAGCTTAATTGAACAAGCTGAAGTTAGAAGCTGATTGGCTGCCGTGCACAGCTGCGCCATATTTTTTACTCTCCAGTTTTAGTAAATCAACTGTGAATAGGGTGAAGTACACTATTTTGAAGATGCTTTGTGTATTTTCTAATAATGGAATTATTAGTTTTGCTTTAAACAGGTAGGATTATGGCCAGGGACGGACTGACAACTCATGGGGCCCCGGGGCAATAGGGGATCATGGGGCCCCTGTGTCCTTGCCCAAACTCAAAAAAGCCTATGAAAAAGGTACCAGGGGCATCTCATCGGGCCCCCTACTGACCCTGGGCCCTTGAGTTTCCAAATGATTATGGCATACTTTGATATATTATTTATTTTATTTCAGGTACTTATATAGCGCCATCAATTTATACAGTGCTTTACATATATATTGTACATTCACATCAGTCCCTAACCCTCAAGGGGTGTACAATCTAAGGTCCCTAACTCACATTCATACATACTAGGAACAATTTAGACAGGAGCTAATTAACCTACCAGCATGTCTTTGGGAGTGTAGGAGGAAACTGGAGTACGCGGAGGAAACCCATGCAGGCACAGGGAGAACATACAAACACCAGGCAGGTGGTGCAGTGGTTGGGATTTGAACCATCGACCCTGAGTACTGCCAGGCGGAAGTGCTAACCATTTAGCCACTGTGCTGCCCTTATTAGTCTTATGTGGGGAAGGTAGGCAAGAAGTGGGAGCAGGGGAAAAAGGGACAGGAAAATAGGGAGAAAAAAAAAAAGACAGGATTAAAAAAAGAAAAAAGAAAGAAAGAACGGGGGATGTGTCCTCAGCCTGACCTCATACTTGAGAGCAGGGGCGGACTGACAACTCATGGGGCCCCCGGGCAATAGGGGGTCATGGGACCCCTGTGTCCTTGCCCAAACTCAAAAAAGCCTATGAAAAAGGTACCAGGGGCATCTCATGGGGCCCCCTACTGACCCCGGGCCCTCGGGCAGTGCCCGAGTTTCCAAATGGTCAGTCCGCCCCTGCTTGAGAGCACATAAATATTTGACCCTTAACTTGATTTCTTGATCGAGAACAACCATGAACTGCAGTCCTGTATGTATTATGTGTTCCTTGCACCTGAAGTCTTTGTAGGAGATGGCGGTAAACACATTGGGTGTCTAGTAATATGTACCCGCTACAAGTGGCACACTGCTTTGAATGCCAGGCCCCACTACCCATTATCCTTCTTGCTCAGCCATGGATCCATAGAACCCTAGCGTTTCTCTAGAAATTGATAGGGGTTCTTTGAGCTGTGACTGATTGACCTCCCATCGAACGGTGCCTATATAGTTCCAGTCCAGGACCCCATTATCTTTTTAGTTGTGCGTATGGCCCTGTTCACACTTGACTGTTTTTGAGCTTCGAGCTACAACCTACAAAACACTCAATAGCCATCGTTCACATCTGAGCGTACTGTCGCTTGTAGCAAAATACTGTCACTCAAAAAAGTACACAAGCAACTCTTCAGGCAAAACTGAGCATTTTTGTCCTCACAGATGTCAATGGAAATGCGACTTGAGCATTTTCCCACACATTTTCAACTCACACAGCAGTTCTCTGCCCTTTTTTTCAGCTTTCCATCGGCCACATAAATGCCAAGTTGATAAACGCCTGACAAAAGCTGCAAAAACGTGCAATTCTGCTCCAAAAAGCACTTGAAAATGTGTTGCTTAGGTGGAAATATGGCCTCAGGGTTGTATTCTTCCCCCTGACCACCAAGAGCATAGTGAATCCCATTGAATTTGGTTCCTTTGGTATACAAAGTTTAAGAATGGCTGCTGTAGATTATAAGCCAGTATTGGGCAGTGGTATCCTCTCTGATTTTACTACCTCGTCTGGGCATAACAGGTTTTGCTATGTGGTGAACAGGGCTGCTGTTATAAACCATGGGACCCCATACAGCCAACCTGACAGGGCCACGCCCTCCCCTTCAAAAAAGAAAAAAGTTTACTAGGCTCCAGTTATGAATGAACACAGTGAGTGATTAGCAATTGCTCTATGTGTTCATTCAGAAAAGGAAGAGGCTGGTAAATGTGACATTTACCAGACCCTTTCCCCACTCTCCATCCTGACGGAACCTATTGTGTGCTTGCAGCTGCTGGTGGGTAGGAGAGGAGGGGAGCTGGCAGCACTGCACGGGGGGGGGGGGGGGGACACTGGGGGACCTGGGCAGCAGGGGGAAATATATGAGGCACTGGGAGGGTGATAGGTGCACCAGGGGGGGCAATTACTGGAACGGATCCCTGTATGGCTCCCGCAGCTAAAAGACAGCAAGAGGGAGAGGAAAAGAAGCCAGCTCTCAGTTGCTGCAGAGAGCCATACAGGGGATTAGTTCCAGTAATTGTCCTCGCAATACCAAATCACCTGCCCACATCCAATTCACCCAGCTGCCTGTGCCCCGTACAGGAGGGTAGGTGGTACCCCCTTATCCACAGCCCTGTGGGTGAATGTACCATTTAAATGTCTTATGGTTTTTATTATGGTGATGAAGACTTGTTAGGAAGAGGTTGTCAAACCCACAAGCAATGATTGTGCTATAAACATCATTAAAAAAAATACACTTTAAATACAGCTGATGTACGCAGCAAAGCAGTCATTTCTTACACCAGGTAATAAAGCTGAGTAACAGCTTGTTTGGTCTCTGACTACAGACCTGTCTGTCCAGTTGTCTCATCTCAGAGACACGTCTGTGTGGACTATAGGTCAGAAGGGCATTTTCCATTCCATATTGCAGCCCAAAAAAAAAAAACACCTTTGTATTACAACACATGGAATACGCCAACAGGCTGCTGTGTTGACCAATAGTTTCTCCTCGAATAAAAGCCATGTGTGACCTTGTTCAAACTTACGATCAGGAAAGATTCAGAATTGTAGAGAGAACTGTCTGCAGCTACACCAACGTGATGTCACACAGCCTCAGTTCTTAAATACAAGTTATAGGTTTGAAACTTGGGGACGGCCTGCTCATGCTTCCTTGGTTTTAGAATTTAAAGTACAACTAAAGTCAAAACATTGTTTTGGATAGTGTGGAGATGGATCAGAACACCTATTAGGTCTCTCTCTCTGTGCCCTCTCTATTGGTCCGGTTTACCATTGAAAGCAAAAGAAAATCCCAAAAGTAAATTTAAAAAAAAAAAAAAAAAAAAAAAAGGGGGGGGGGGGTGATCTTCCAATGGGAAGACCAGTTCTGGAGACCTGGGAGTCCCCCCAATAGATTCCCTTCAGTTGTCAGGATTTCCTCTGAGTTCCTGTTTTAGCTGTGGGAAAGAAGGTAAATCTTCCCAAAAAGGGACACAGATGACAATAAAAATAAAGACAGGGGGTCTAAAAATTAAAAAAAAAAAAAAAAAGTGTTCTGTTCAAGTAACATGTATGTTCACTGTGCCAGAAATCTAGTGCTAGCCTAGGTAGTCTGTACAGCTTACCCTAGGGCTGGCCATACATTATTCTTGGTTTAGATTTTACCAAAAATCAAAAAAAGAAAGTCAAACCTAACACATTCAATTGTAGCCAATTAGGCAGGTCCTTGCACTAAATAGTTTAAGGTAAATCTAAATGAAATTGGGCAGAAAAATTGTATAGTGTATGGCCAGCCTAACCCTTCCCAGTTCACTGCTGAATTACAGAACAACTCCCCTCTTCGTTATGGAGATAAGGAAATTGGTGTTCTGTAGTCCAGTCTTAGGGTGACAGCACTTCTATATTAGCACAGTGGGTGTGTTGTCACCAGGGTGGATAAAAATCAATGATTAAAAAAAAAAAAAAAGTTTATTTAAAAATCAGTTTTTGAATAAAATGCTTTTTGGAGGAAAATGTATTACCATCCAAAGGTTATTCCATCATGAAATAAAGATTCGTTTTTTAATTATGTAGAATAAGGCTGTATATGTTTAATTGTTTTGGTAAATAAATTCCATGAATCCATTCACAATGTCATGCTCTTCCAGAGGTTTTGGTAAGATTATTGGGCAGTTTCTCTGCCTACAAGATATTATCACAGATGTTCGGTTTACTTTTGCAGTTCTCAAAACTGAATTTGACTCAGCAGAGATCACATGCCTCTTCTTCACAGCAAAAATGTTATAACATGAACAGAGTTAAGAAAAAGACCTTCATCCTAACTTCTACAAACCTATGAATACAGAATCAACCCCTTCAGTGCGAAGTTTCAAGAAGTTCAGTGAATAGAATCGAAACAATATTTTTCTGATTGTTTGGAGTGGAATAGATCTGCACAAGAAGAAAGTGAAACGAAGTGTGAGGGGGAAGGGGCTGACAGTCTAAGTTTCTTAAAATAAATATATATATATATATTTATTTTGTTTAGCCAAATTAGTTACCAAACATGGATGTTTAAGCAAATCACATATGCTGGAACGTTATTGTTTCAGTTGACTAAATCTATTTAAATTGTTATTAAGTTAATGATTATTTTTCTCCTTCCTAAGTACAACAGAAAAGTTGTCCAAATATGAATGATTAACCTATTAAACTGGGGATAAAAAAAAATTAATATGAAAAGTTGTTATTCTAAAAAATCATCATCTACTTGCATATTAAAGTTATACCAGCAAGAATTAGTCTTTATGTAGAAAACTAGGATTTATATCAAGCCTTACTGACTAGTGATTTAAATCAAATCCACCCTGGTTGTCACCCTAGCACAGGAAGTGTTTCTGGTAGGATCGGGGGGGGGGGGGGGGGGGGGGGGGGCGCGCATCAATGGAAAGGAGAGCAGCCACCACATCTAGCGACTGATAGGCTGCACTATATTACATATTTAATTTTTTTCCCTCTGGATTTAGAAAACTCTATTAGGTTGTTTTAGCATTCTAAATATCTTGAGCGCTTGCCACCCATCCTAAGATTAAATATACAACATGATGGTTTTTTACAAAACCATAAAGCTCCTGAGACCTATAAACACCCTTCATTACCCAATGGGGTACCCGATAGATGCAGGTGTCAGTAACAATTCTACTGGCCAGTAGTAGAGAATAGCCATGATGATTAGATAAAAAAAAAAAAAAAAAAAAAAAGGGAAGAGGACACCCTGGACAGTATCAGGATAATAGCACACCATACCCTAAGGACAATGAAGACTCACACACCAAGAGCTGCATTGAATGCAAATACAATTTATTCTCCATGTCTTGGACAAGAAGCAAAAAACAAAATGCTATAAGTTGTTTCAGGCCCTCTGTCCGCAAAAGTAGAAAACAAAAATACAAATAAAAATATAAATATTCTCAAAATTCAAAATAAATTAACAAAACCGTCTACAAGAAATAAAACGTTTTCATGGAAAACTTGGAAAGACAGCAAAAGACTGAGTGTTACAATCAAACGGAAGATACTGCACGTTCACCATGTGTCCGGCTTCAGGGAGGGGGTAGGGTTTCATATATATTTATATATCATATATACTCTAGATCATAAAAGTCTTGGCTGTTATGGAGCTCCATATGAGAGCGGCCCACAAGCAGCCAGCACCATGACAAGTTGCTGTATGAACAGCCCGTAGCTTCCAAACCAGAAGATGAAAACACAAGACGTGTAAAAACACCATCACTGACGCAGCAGCGAGGATACAACATGCTACATATTAAAAACAGGAGTCACAAGGTCCATGCCAGTGCTACATGTCAGGAAGAGGTATTGGCCTTCGGTGGCAGTTGGAAGAGGGAGACATCTGCCAGTCACAGCCAGAGAGACAGGGTGGCAGTTGTTGGGCACTGGGAAGGTTGGCAACCCTTGCTCTAGCAGTGACAGTGTGCTCATTCGAGGATTTTCACAACTACAACTTTGGCCAGAGATGAATGGACTACACATGCACAGTGTACACTTATAGCAGCAAGGAGGCAGTCTTACTAGATGAGGAGGAAACCACATCCCATATTGCCTGTGGAGAGAGTCACCAAGCTGTGACCACTGTGTGGCTACAGTCCTAGGTCACCTTCACCTTGGGCATTACAAGGCCAGTAGAGTTGGTGAGTTGAGAGAGTCTGAGGATTGCTCGTTGCTGCTGCTCCCCCTCCTATGGGCTGTTCCGCAGTTGGGGAAGGGTTCAGACTCTGGGTATGTGAAGACAAAAGATGTGGTGTAGGTGGTACATGTTGGGGTGCAGGTGACAACAGGGGTACACAGAGGCTCCATGTCCACAGACAAGGTGTTATACAGAGGCTCCCATTCAGATGTGTATAGCGTGCTTGACAAATCCACATCGGGAACAGAGCGAGCGGCGTCAGAAGATCCTGTGGAAGGAGAGCCGAACAGGAAGTCATCCAGAGGCTCAGATTTAAGTTCCAGGGATACCTGCAACTGAGAGGTTTCCTTCTCAGGGATGGAAGACTGTGGGAGGCTGACTGAAAACATAGGCTCCACTAAGACTTCCTGGGAGCTGGAAGAGCTGGTCACTTCTGGGATCAAGGCCAGATCCAAGGAAGATGTCAGGGAGGGTGTCAGATCCAAGGTTGAGGCCAAGTCTTGGAAGGTTCCATCCAAGTCATGTGGAATCTTGCAGGCAGGTTTATGAGCAGCAAGGATAAACTCAAGCTTTTCCTTCTCCTTCAGAAGGGCTGCAATCTCAGCCTGCAGAACTGACTTCTCATCCTCAAGCTCATCAGTTTCCTGAACAGAAGAAGATCATCAATTAGGGGGATTCTAGCACACAGAAACACCACATAGTATGCAAGGCCAAATCTTTACAACAAAGCTTAAAAAGGACCTCTACTTACAGCTTGGAGGGTGTCAGTCAGCTCTCGGCGACGGTTACGGCATTTAGCTGCCGCCATCTTGTTCCTTTCACGTCTAATTCTCCTTTTCTCCTCTTCCTCGGGAGAAAGCTGTGAAAATAAAAAAGGACAGCCGGTCAGAAATCCGGAATACATCTGCAGAGTCTCATGTGTAATGAGAGCAAAAAGCAGACTGCAAATCACACGCCATCTGGACAATTACCTGTTCAACTTTTCCTCTCCTGCCCTGGCTCTGTCCTCTTCCAGAGGAGCCTTTCAACACGCCGCTGCGGCTGTAGGCTGGGGCTGCTCCATAGGGGTGAACTCTGGTCTGAGATGGGGCCACAGATGAAACAAGTGTAGGTTGCACCAACCACTGCAGGTCTGGTGAGGTGGAGATGGCTGTGACTGTGGGGACAAAGCTGGTGTTGGAGTCAGTGCCGAATTCCTGAAAAGAAAGAAAAAAAGGGGACATTAAGTATACAGTGTGGCAAGTTACAGTGTTCCCCCCTCCCTCCCTCTGTGCACACATGCTGAATGGGCTGATCCAGAGGGAGCTGCATTTCCAATCCCAGCACACCAGACAGAAGGGGATAAAAATAGCTCTGACGCCACCAGTGACGCAGAGGCCGCTCTGGAGTCTCCTGAATGAACTCTGGAAGTGTTTTATCAATGAATCCGCTTTACACACACAGGAGGGGGGGGGGGGGTGCTGCTCAGCAGTCAATGCACCATGCAGCAAGCAGGCAGAGCTGCAAAGTCTGCCCTATGCAACCCAATCCAGCCTGCATTCACCCCAATCCATGTTGCTGGTGTACCCCAGCCTAGTATCAGCACTGTACACCCTAATCCAGACTGCATTCACCCTAATCCATGGCATCTGCACCCTAATCCATGTTACCAGTGTATCCCAGCCTAGTATCAGCACTGCACACCCAAATACAGACAGCATTAACCCCCATCCACATCACCTGAACCCTAATCCCTGTTACTGGTGTACCCCAACCCATATCATCAAGCACCTCAATCCAAACAGTATTAACTCCAGTACATAGCAGCACTGTGCACCCCAATACATCCCCAACACTGCACACCCCCAATCCATGGTACCCATATACCCCAACACTGCACACCCCCAATCCATGGTACCGATATACCCCAACACATCATTGACACTGTGCACCCCCAATCCGTGGTACCCATATACCCCAACACATCATTGACACTGTGCACCCCCAATCCGTGGTACCCATATACCCCAACACATCATTGACACTGTGCACCCCCAATCCGTGGTACCCATATACCCCAACACATCATTGACACTGTGCACCCCCAATCCGTGGTACCCATATACCCCAACACATCATTGACACTGTGCACCCCCAATCCATGTTAACTTTGTACCCCAACATATCACCAACACTGTGCACCCCAATCCAGTCACCACCTGCAGCCCAATGTAGATACCATTAACCCCAATCCATGATTGGCACTATGCACCCCCAATCCAGACACCCTTAGTCCCTGTCTGCCCAATGCACCCCACCCAGTGTCCATGCCCCTCAATCCACATCACCTGTACACCCCAATCCAATCACCCCTCCCTCCCATCCAGACATTGTGACCTACATCCAGACTCCGCACCTCCCGTACAGGGTATGAGGAACACCCCAGAAGCAGATCTATATCCCCTCCACCATGTCATGTGTCACCCACTTACCGGCGGGGTGAGCGGGGATCCCAGGCTGGAGAAAGAAGCGGTCGGGGACGGGTAGTAAGTCATGCTGTCCGCGGCGGGAGAAGCGCTGCTGCACCGGGAGGATGCCGCCTCGTAGTCGGTGCTGTTGCTGGAGAAGCCGTGGTACATGTCTGCTGTGTATAAAGCGCGATATCGTCCGATAGATCCGGAGCTGTCACTGCCAGAACTCACCGCTCTGCTGCCTTTTATACCCGCTGAAATTTATGAATGGGTGACGTAGACAAGGGGCAGACCATGTGTACCGGGGGGGAGAGGATCGGTCCACACAGCCCTTCCGCTGCCTCCGGTACACGAATCACAATGCTGGAGCTTGATCGGTCAGCGCACCCGCGTTATCACCGACCCTGACCCATCACAGTGCACTACAACAAGCACAATGTGTCAGCGGATCCCCCCCTTGGGTTACCGGCACTTGGTTTGGCCATCGGGAATCCACTGACGCAGTTATCCTTATAAGGAAAACATCCGTCCGGAGGGCGGGGCTGCCGGGAAGAGCCCTGAGAGCAGAGCTAGGGGGAGGTGTTCTATACACTGCCATAGGAACACAACACACAGACATACACACAGTATACAATCCACACTGCACACTGCCATAGGAACACAACACACACAGTATACAATCCACACTGCACACTGCCATAGGAACACAACACACACAGTATACAATCCACACTGCACACTGCCATAGGAACACAACACACACACAATCCACACTGCACACTGCCATAGGAACACAACACACACAGTATACAATCCACACTACACACTGCCATAGGAACACAACACACACAGTATACAATCCACACTGCACACTGCCATAGGAACACAACACACACACAATCCACACTGCACACTGCCATAGGAACACAACACACACAGTATACAATCCACACTGCACACTGTCATAGGAACACAACACACACACAATCCACACTGCACACTGTCATAGGAACACAACACACACACAATCCACACTGCACACTGCCATAGGAACACAACACACACAGTATACAATCCACACTGCACACTGTCATAGGAACACAACACACACACAATCCACACTGCACACTACCATAGGAACACAACACACACAGTATACAATCCACACTGCACACTGTCATAGGAACACAACACACACACAATCCACACTGCCAAAGGAACACAACACACACTCCACACTGCCATAGGAACACAACACACACAGTATACAATCCACACTGCCATAGGAACACAACACACACACAATCCACACTGCCATAGGAACACAACACACACAGTATACAATCCACACTGCACACTGCCATAGGAACACAACACACACACAATCCACACTGCCATAGGAACACAACACACACAGTATACAATCCACACTGCACACTGCCATAGGAACACAACACACACACAATCCACACTGCACATTGTCATAGGAACACAACACGTACAGTATACAATCCACACTGCACACTGCCATAGGAACACAACACACACACAATCCACACTGCCATAGGAACACAACACACAGTATACAATCCACACTGCCATAGGAACACAACACACACAGTATACAATCCACACTGCACACTGCCATAGGAACACAACACACACAGTATACAATCCACACTGCACACTGTCATAGGAACACAACACACACACAATCCACACTGCACACTGCCATAGGAACACAACACACACAGTATACAATCCACACTGCACACTGTCATAGGAACACAACACACACACTATACAATCCACACTGCACACTGCCATAGGAACACAACACACACAGTATACAATCCACACTGCACACTGCCATAGGAACACAACACACACAGTATACAATCCACATGGCACACTGGCATAGGAACACAACACACACACAATCCACACTGCCATAGGAACACAACACGCACAGTATACAATCCAGACTGCACACTGTCATAGGAACACAACACACACAATCTACACTGCACACTGCCATAGGAACACAACACACACAGTATACAATCCACACTGCCATAGGAACACAACACACACAGTATACAATCCACACGGCACACTGGCATAGGAACACAATACACACTATACAATCCACACTGCCATAGGAACACAACACACACAATATACAATCCACACTGCACACTGCCACAGGAACACAACACACACACAATCCACACTGCACACTGCCATAGGAACACAATCCACAATGCCATAGGAACACAACACCCACAGTATACAATCCACACTGCCATAGGAACACAACACACACAGTATACAATCCACACTGCCTTAGGAACACAACACACACAATATGCAATCTGCACTGTCATAGGAACAGTACACACATACATTATACAATCTACACTGTACAATGTCATGGGGACACAACACACAGTATACAATCTACACTGTACTCTGATATGGGGACACAAAACACACACACACACTATACAATCCACACTGTACACTGCCGTAGGAACACAACACACAACTATACAATCCACACTGTACACTGCCACTGGAACACAACACACACAGTATACAATCTACACTGTACACTGCCATAGGAACACAACACATACAATATACAATCTGCAATGTCATCAGAACAGAACACACATACAGTTTACAATCTACACTGTACACTGTCATGGGGACACAACACACAGTATGTAATCTACACTGTACTCTGATATGGGGACACAACACACACACTATACAATCCACACTGCCGTAGGACCACAACACACACACAATATACAATCGACACTGTACACTGCCATAGAAACACAACACACACAATATACAATCCACACTTTACACTGCCATGACAACACACACAATATACAATCTACACTGCCGTAGGAACACAACACACACAATATACAATCCACACTTTACACTGCCATGGCGACACAACACATACAATCTACACTGTACATTGTTATGGGGACACAACATACACAGAACATATTCCATACCGTACAGTGGTTACACAACACACACATAGTATACAATTCACACTGTATACCAACACACACACTATACAATCCATACAATGTACTGCCATTGGGACTCAGCATATACAGTATACAATCCACACTGCCATGGGGACACAACACACAAACAGTATACAATATATACTGTATATTATGTCTGTTACAAAACAATTCAAATGCAGTGTGAAGACAAATGTTTCTCAAAGCTACCACAAGTGTGATTTTCTAGGTACAAACATCTGTCTGGTTGTTATGGGCAACAGCATAACTTTCCCTTTCGGGCTGATGACATGTATAGGAAGCCTCTTGCTAGGATACCCTCAGTGGTGGGGGCAGGAAACCTCAGCCCTGCTCTCACTTTGTTTTGGTCTGTTGTTCTCTTCCTGGAAGCTCCCTCCCTGTATGAGGGCCCAGTGCAAGACTCCCTCCTCCTCCTCCAATGTGAGGCCAGTGCAGGACTCCCTCCTCCTCCTCCAATGTGAGGCCAGATCAGGGTTTCCCTGTCTGGGCTTGTGAGATTTGCAAAGGGATTCCCTCAGAAAGCTGTGACATCATAGGACTGCTCAGACTGGATTTTCAATAAACAAGCTGTGCACGCCGTGTCCACGTTGCTTGTGTGTTCCCGCACCCAACTGTACATGTCAGAGGACTGTCCACCCCGCCTGTATTCCTAACCATTCACCCTGAAAAAGACACACATTGTAATACAATAGTCAGCCCCAAAACCTTTGTAGTATATTTTTTCTTTGGATTTCAAACATTTCCACCTCCCGAGGATTCATGAGATTTTAATTCATTTTAAGAAAATGTACTGTATCTGCAAACTATAATAGAGGAAGTAGTGTCACCCCCCTCGATGTGCAGTGTGGTGGGGACATAAAAGTCACATATAGGAAAATCATGTATGTTCAGGTATGTGTTCATTTCCATTGTGTGATTAGCTGTTTGGCCAGAGATCAGCTTTTAACCCTATTTATCTGTTTTAATTTGTGCAAACATATTATCATCACATAGATAATATATGAGGTGTGACAATTTAAATCCTGGAATGAACTGTACAAAAAAAAGACGTTTGTGCAGGAGCATTATCATGGTGGAGAATCCACTTGTCAGGCCAGAGTTTCGGTCTTGTCCTCCATATTCCCTTAACCCAGGGGTGGGCAACTGTGGCCCTTCAGCTGTTGGTTAACTACAAGTCCCATCATGCCTCTGCCTTTGGGAGTCATGCTTGTAACTGTCAGTTTTGCAATGCCTCATGGGACTTGTAGTTTTACAACAGCTGGAGGGCCACAGTTACCCACCCCTGCTTTAACCTTTTCAGAATTTCCACGTAACATTGTTGGCTGACCGATCATGTTCTATAAACTTGTAGTGAACTATCCTCTTGTGCTAAAAAGAAAACTCATACCAGCATGAGCATTCAAGGGTTCACACTCTATCCACATTTACAACTGTCCTTTGCATTTTTGGCTGCCCACTTCTTGCGTCACCGGGGATATCTTCCTGCCCCTCCTTAAACTGCCTATGCCATTCAGAAACACTTGATTTATTCATGGGAATGTTCACCATAATCCTGTGGTAACAGAGCTAATGTTTTGCTCACGTTTGGAAATTTTCACACAAAATTTGATGTTAATCTGCTTCTCCAGATTCCTGTCGCTCATTTTCCATCAACAGCACAATGCACAAACCTGTTATTTCCTCTACTATTCCGTAAAGGCTGAGTCAACTGGTCTGCGACCCAGGAAAGTGTAAGCTAGAACGTGTCAGAAGACGCTTAAATGTGAATGGCTGTTACCACCATAGTGCTACACCATGGGCATTCTGTGAATTAAATTGTCACAACTTGTATAATATGCAGTCATTGTCCTCCCTTTGTAGAGTCTATGTGCTACACGTTATGGGTCAGGGTTTCATTATATGTATGGGGTACTCGGATTAATAAAAATAATATTCATTTGAAAGGTTTCTGTCAGACGTTTGTGTATGTACCAAAATAACTGCAAACTGAGTATTGGGGGTCTCTGGAACAGCTCACTTGGGGCCCCAAGACAAGGCAGGCCAAGCATCAGTAGGCAATCTTCACAATATCACAATTCAGGTTCTATTGCTGTCCTGGTGCAGATGTTTTGATCTCAAAGAACTCCACATAAACATGAATATATTGTCTGACCCATGTATCTTGTACAGCTAAAAATATCAAAGCCCAGGAAGTGACATCATAGCATAATGAAGTTCGAAATGAGCGTTTGATACGGGAAGCAGATTATTTTCTACATTTTCTAACATTCTCCTGCAATAAATGAAATTTATGCACTATTTTACAAAATTGCACTGGAATTACTTATCTCAATATCTACAGATCAGAAGAAGTTAATATCCTGCAATAAAGTGTACTGGAACTCTTGAAATGTATGTACATGAACTGAAAAGGATTTCTTTCTTTATACAAGGGGTGTTCAAGTCAAACCGGGACTTCTGAGTTTATATAATAAAATAACAAATTTCAAGGAGTGGAAACTGCATTTATTTTTCAACATACTTCCCTGCTACATTTATACACTTATTCCAGAGTTTAACTAATGACTGAAAAGCTTTGCCATAGAAAGATTTGTCAGTACGCCTGAACCATCCTAGGGCAGCCTGCTTCATTTCATCATCAGTGCTGAAATGCTGACTTCCGAGGAACTCTTTTAGGGCTCCAAACACGTGGAAATCACTCAGAGTGAGGACGGGGCTTTAGGGGGATGTGGCAATACCTCCCAACCAAGTTGCTGTAATGAGCACGTTGTGCAGTGAGCAGTATGAGCTTGTGCGTTGTCATGGAGAAACAGGACGCCCTTAGCGATCAAACCAGGCCTTTTTTTCTGAATGCATATGCACATCACTCAGAACACAGCAGTAATAGTCACTGTTGATAGAGGCACCACAGGGTAGAAAATCCACATGAATAATGCCCTGTTTGTCCCAGAAAACGCTTGCCATCACCTTACCTGTAGATGCAATGAATTACTGCGGCTGAGCATTTTATCACCGTACTGTGATCAAAGTCTCCTGTAGATATCTGCTTGTTTTACACCTTCGTTCACAAGAAACGTCATCACCACACACTGTTCCATGCACGCACTATCACTGTTGTCTGCTATCTTACCGGTCTCTGAAATGGCCCGCGACATGTGCGTCACCTATCAGTAATAGGACATACTTACCACTTACTACTGCATGCAGTAGTGCCACACTAGCATCCCGTTTTATACCTGTAAAATGAAAAGTCCCGGTTTGACTTGAACGCAGTGCCAATTTAAGGGCGCATCCACACCAGCCACACACATCAGGTTAAGGCAGCCCATTCATTTCAGTAGGCTGCTTCATGCACTACCACCAACCAACAATCATGCACACAACACGCACTAGTGGCAGCACAACGCATAGTAGTGTGTTACTCTGCAAAGTCCATTAGAATAGGCAGAACAGCCTCACACCAACTAGCATAACGGGCATAAACACAGCTCCCGGGTGTGACGTAAGCCCTAAAGATCAGCTTATAATTATGATTTTGGTTTGATGCTGGAGGCTTAAAATCACCCTGAGGGTTCTGGTAACTCCCGGGACATCAGATTTTGTAGGAGGTTTCCCTCACAGATATAAGGAATGGATGGGTGAATCAATCTATTGCAACATCAGATTTATGTAATTTGACGATTTTATACTGTGGATATCATTCAGCAATCACAATATGGTTTATTATCAGCGGATGCGCACAAGAAGCTCTTAGTAAAATACGATCCTCAGCATAAAACGCGTTCTTCAGGCCGATGTACATATAAGGGTCGATTGTAGTGGAGTCTCATTGTGTATTGTTACATGTGCCTATCCCACAGCCTTGTGGGTGTTCATAGCTCTTCCCTCTAATCACTGAATGGTCGTGTTGATTAGGAAGGAGGCGGAAGGATGATGCTGTGGCAGAATCCTTAATGATTGCCACTGTCCCTGTAACACCATTCCCACCAACTGTGCAACGGGACTTAACCCTTCAGCACACAGGACTAGAACAGGCATTGAGTACTTAGACGGAAAAAATAAAAGAGCCTGGTTTCCCTGGAAATCGACAGAAGGCCCGCACTTCCTCTGCAGCAAGAAGAAAAACCTCATTCCATGTATCTCACACACACGTAGCCCTGGCACATGGAAAACAATATCTACAATCACTATAAACATAGTCTCTATTGGAAATTATTAGAAGCGATCAGCTTGGATACTAAGCAAAGGGCAACTGCATTGCCAATACAAGTATACACTCCCTGGTCTACAGAGGGAACAACTGAACTGGATGGAGAAGGTTCATCAGACATAGAATGGTGAGTGACAACAATCAGTGGGAAGTTATAAGACGTGATGAACATGAACACTAGCTGCTTCCTGTATTGTAAGAAGTAAGACGTAAAGACGCCTGCCTGTAAGCAAACATTGCACAATCTGGTCTAAACAGGCAGGAACTGATTCAGTTGCAGAGTTGGTACAATGGGAGTGATAGGTAACTTGCTGATGTCACAGACTCAGGTACTGGGACATAGGTGAACAGAGTTCTTACATATGTCATTCCTACATTCCAGTACCAAGGACACTCAACCCAAAACACGCAATACTTTACAAACCTTAAGGCCAATCCATAACAATCTAGGTCTACAAAAAAGGGTATACATGTTTATGTGACACCCCTCGCTATCCTCACATTTCAGGGACTCGTTTGGGCATGAAGACCACAGTTTGTGAGAAGCATTCCTTGGAGATAGGACCTCCAGTCATTCCATCATCCGCTGGATCTTCTACAAATAAATACAACAATCCTGTGTGATATGGGGGGTTAGTTAGCTCAATATGGTAGATGCATTTGTAGTGAGACATGTCAGTCCGAACTTCAGTTTAAGGGCATGGCCGTCGACTATTACTAACAAAATTAAAGTTCCATCCAAAGTTGCCCACACAGGGGTCACAACGTAAACATAGCAAACAACTGGAAACATGCTGGGCCACCTGAATCCTTTGTCAGTAGCAGCACTGCTCTCTTTGGTCTTCTAGGATTTGGATTCTTTGGGCTCTATCAGCCTATTATCACAGCACCTCGATATACGGGTCCACACCTGGTCTCCAGATAGGGTTGTCCCAGGACCTCGGGTTCTCCCAACATTAGACTTCCTCCAGCCCCCTCTGTGGACTCACTAGTCATCTCCGCTTTCTCATTTTCTCCAGACTCATGTAGCTGCCCTGCCTCTCCCAGTCCTGTAGGCAAGAAGTTCCCCCAACATAGGGTCACATCTCCCGAGTGGGCTGGAGCACACCACTATCTTCACACACTAGATGTGTCTCTGAATGTCAGCAACTGCTGAGTTCTCATGGGTCCTTCATTATAAGGGCTGTGTGCAAATGGGCACACAACCTGCTGGTTTTCAACAAATCCTGGACACTGGGTTGGAGCTTTCTTATCAAGACACTTCACAACCTCCAAACTATGGAGCCAAATCTGGGAATACCAAAATCCAGAGAGCCCTGTGTCCTTTTTCCAACCATTTTTAGGGACAGGGCCTTGCACTGTCACACCTGTATTTTACTGAGGGTCTGTGAAATATGTAGGCTAATTACGGCAATGTGTGTCTTGAGTCAAGTACAGAAAACCCTCTTTTTTCCAGCATCGGCCGGCAACAGCGTATTTAGTGGTCTCTGCTCATATAGGAGGAACTCTCTATACATCACTCAGCTCTTAGAGGACTCATCATTCACGTACAATACTGACACACTCATACAAAGTATTAACAATAAAATGTCACCAGGTTACCAGTTCCAGCCTATGTACATCATAAGATAACTGTCTCTGCACTCTTGACTCTGCCCTCTTACCTCTAACATATATTACAACTCCAAGGCCTGCCACTTCCACTTGAGTAAGGTCAACACAACACAGCCTTACCCTACTCAAGAGATCATCACGGTCCTTGTTCATATTCTTATTATCTATGGCCTTGACTACTGCCATATCCTCTGCCTGATACTCTATCACGGACTTTCTCACCCTTTTCAACACACAGGACCCCTTGAAATAACTTTCCAGTCTCAGGGAACCCCTACTAATAATTACTTTCTCTCCATTTCATCACAGGCTTCCAACCTGAGCATAGAAATATGTATAACCGGGCAGCATAGTGACTAAATGGTTAGCACTTTTGACAAGCAGCACTAGGGTCATTAGTTTAAATCGCAGCCACAGCCTGGAGTTTGTATGTTCTCCCTGTGCCTGCTTGGGTTTCCTCCGGGTACTTCAGTTTCCTTCCACACTCTGGTAGGTTAATTGGCTCCTGTCTAAATTGGCTCTAGTATGTGTATGTATGAATGTGAGTTAGGGACCTTAGGTTGTATGCCCCTTGAGGCTTAGGGACTGATGTGAATGTACAATATATATGTAAAGCGCTGCGTAAATTGACGGCACTATATAAGTACCTGAAATAAAAATTAAAAAATATATAACCACTATATATACACTCCAAACTGCTCTCTCTGCTCCACTGACCTACTGACTCATATCCCTATCCCATGCACGGTTATAGGATTATGTTAGAACACCCCCATTCTCTGGAATTCCCTACCTCATCCTATTAAACTAGCCAGGTCCTTAGAGCCCTTTCACGCGGGTGTTCAGTCTGGATCTGTCTGTCGGTTTTTCAGACGCATCTAGACTGAACCAGAATGTATGTTTATGGGCTGTAAATGGACGTATGTTTACATTCATGTCCGTTTAGGTCTGTTTTTTTTTTTTTAAAGGCTGCATCCTTTTCTGTTTATACAGACCTGAACAGATGCCTCCATTCCGTTTATATCTGTTTTTAGGCAAGAAACATTTTTAGTTTATTCTTTTGTCACCTATGATTGGTTTCTGCAACAAATAAAAGAACAAGAAAAAAAAAAAAACAGATGTAAAACTGAATCTGTATTCATCAGCTTTTTATTTTTTGTTTAAGCAAAAAACATGACTGAACCGATGATGCCCATATGAAATGACCCTTGAGCTGCTTATACCGTGGCCTGTTTATGTATGCTGGGAAAAGCAATGGGGTAGCAACTATGGTCCCATCTCTTCTCACAGATGTGCAGACACCAATCCAAAGTGCCATGCTTACAGCAGTAGTTCTGAGGAATTGTACCCCACTTTATAAGATTAAAAATATTTGTAACAGATGCTATTGTAAAAAAAATATTATATATATATATATATATATATATATATATATATATATACACAGTCAGGTCCATAAATATTGGGACATCGACACAATTCTAACATTTTTGGCTCTATACACCACCACAATGGATTTGAAATGAAACGAACAATATGTGCTTTAACTGCAGACTGCCAGCTTTAATTTGAGGGTATTTACATCCAAATCAGGTGAACGGTGAAGGAATTACAACAGTTCGCATATGTGCCTCCCACTTGTTAAGGGACCAAAAGTAATGGGACAATTGGCTTCTCAGCTGTTCCATAGCCAGGTGTGTGTTATTCCCTCATTATCCCAATTACAATGAGCAGATAAAAGGTCCAGAGTTCATTTCAAGTGTGCTATTTGCGTTTGGAATCTGTTGCTGTCAACTCTCAAGATGAGATCTAAAGAGCTGTCACTATCAGTGAAGCAAGCCATCATTAGGCTGAAAAAACAAAACAAACCCATCAGAGAGATAGCAAAAACATTAGGCGTGACAAAACAACTGTTTGGAACATTCTTAAAAAGAAGGAACGCACCAGTGAGCTCAGCAACACCAAAAGACCCGGAAGACCACGGAAAACAACTGTGGTGGATGACCGAAGAATTCTTTCCCTGGTGAAGAAAACACCCTTCACAACAGTTGGCCAGATCAAGAACACTCTCCAGGAGGTAGGTGTATGTGTGTCAAAGTCAACAATCAAGAGAAGACTTCACCAGAGTGAATACAGAGGGTTCACCACAAGATGGAAACCATTGGTGAGCCTCAAAAACAGGAAGGCCAGATTAGAGTTTGCCAAACGACATCTAAAAAAGCCTTCACAGTTCTGGAACAACATCCTATGGACAGATGAGACCAAGATCAACTTGTACCAGAGTGATGGGAAGAGAAGAGTATGGAGAAGGAAAGGAACTGCTCATGATCCTAAGCATACCACCTCATCAGTGAAGCATGGTGGTGGTAGTGTCATGGCGTGGGCATGTATGGCTGCCAATGGAACTGGTTCTCTTGTATTTATTGATGATGTGACTGCTGACAAAAGCAGCAGGATGAATTCTGAAGTGTTTCGGGCAATATTATCTGCTCATATTCAGCAGAATGCTTCACAACTCATTGGACGCCGCTTCACAGTGCAGATGGTCAATGACCCAAAGCATACTGCAAAAGCAACCAAAGAGTTTTTTAAGGGAAAGAAGTGGAATGTTCTGCAATGGCCAAGTCAATCACCTGACCTGAATCCGATTGAGCATGCATTTCACTTGCTGAAGACAAAACTGAAGGGAAAATGCCCCAAGAACAAGCAGGAACTGAAGACAGTTGCAGTAGAGGCCTGGCAGAGCATCACTAGGGATGAAACCCAGCGTCTGGTGATGTCTATGCATTCCAGACTTCAGGCTGTAATTGACCACAAGGATTTGCAACCAAGTATTAAAAAGTGAAAGTTTGATTTATGATTATTATTCTGTCCCATTACTTTTGGTCCCTTAACAAGTGGGAGGCACATATGCAAACTGTTGTAATTCCTACACCGTTCGCCTGATTTGGCTGTAAATACCCTCAAATTAAAGCTGACAGTCTGCAGTTAAAGCACATCTTGTTCATTTCATTTCAAATCCATTGTGGTGGTGTATAGAGCCAAAAATGTTAGAATTGTGTCGATGTCCCGATATTTATGGACCTGATTGTAAGTCACGTATATTACATTACCTTACAAAAGTCACATATATTACATTAACAGTAGCTAAGTGGATAACACTTCCCACAAGCAGCACTATGGTTATTGGTTCAAATCCCAACCGCGCACTACCTGCCTGGAGTTTGCCTATTCTCCCTGTGCTTTTGTGGGTTTCCTTCCGGTACTCCAGTTTCTTCCCACACTCCAAAGACATGCTGGTAGGTTAATTGGCTCCTGTCTAAATTGGCCCAGTATGTGTATGTATGAATGTAAGTTAAGGATTTTAGATTCTTTACTCCTTGAGGGTTGGGGACTGATGTGAATGTACAATATATATGTAAAGTGCTGCATAAATTGACAGGGCCATACAAGTATCTGTAATAAATCCAAAAAAATAATACCTCTCACAATATAAAAACACAGAAGAGTGACGGCAGAAAAAAGACCAAAGTGGTCCATTAAGTCTGCCCCATTTATTTTTATATGTATACATGTTTTTGTTTTGTTTTTTTATTGTAACTTTTTGAGTATAGAACTAGAATTGTCAAAGGCACGTTTGAATCCACGTACTGTTGACTGACTCACTACCTCTGGTGGAAATATGTTTCAAACATAGACAGCTCTTTCAGTAAAATGCTTTCTAAAATTTTAAAGTTTTGAACTTTCTACCAGTTAATTTGAGGTCTCGATGTTGCTGATCTTGACTTCATGCTGAAAATACTGCCATTCCTAACCCTACATACACCCTTCATGTACTGTCAATAATCATGTCTCCCCTTTCGCACCTTTCCTGAACATATTAAGTTCCCAAAGTGTCTAATGATATTTTTGTTACCTGTCTCTGGACTGGTTCTATCCTATCAATATCTTTTTGTAAGTGAGATCACCAGAACTGGACACAGTATACTAAACGAGGTCTAACTAAAGATCTATATAGAGAATTCAGAACCTTCTTCCTCCTGCTGGTGATCCCATTGGATGGCCACAGTGTTAATTTTGCAGTCATCTGAAAGACGTACCCCCAAATCTGTTTCCTCTGTAGTGCTGGCCAACACTGTACCCCCAATATTGTAGTTCAGGGTTTTCTAGACTTTCTAAACAAAGGGCCAGTTTACTGTCCTTTAGACTTTGGGGGGAGGGGGGCGGACTGTACCAAGCGGGAATAAACAGGGCCCCATAACTGGTTTCATTGGGGGGGAATAGTGCCCCATCGCTGGTGTCAGTGGGGGAGATAGTGCCCCATTGCTGGTGCCAGTGGGGGGAATAGTGCTCTATCGCTGGTATCAGTGGGGGGAATAGTGCTCCATCACTGGTGTCAGTGGTGGTGGGGGGATAGTGCTGTATTGTTGGTGTCAGTGGCAGGAATTATGCCCCATCTTTGGTGACAGTGGCAGAAATAATGCCTCAAGGGCCAGATAAAGGCAAGTAAAAGGCCTATTTGGCCCCTGGGCAGCAGTTTGGAGACCACAGGTGTAGTCTATCAAGGGTTTCTTTTTCTCAAGTTGCATTATTTTACATTTAGAAACATTGAACTGCAGTTCCCACCACTTTGACCAATCTTCTAGCCATGCCAAATCATGTTCCATATATCACATTATTACCTCACATAATTCAAATATATCCTATTCCTATCACACATACTGTAAGTCATATATATCACATTATTACCTCACAGATGTCACATACATTACATTAATGCTTCACACGGTGGATTTGATTTAAATCAAACTGATTTAAATCACGATTTAAATCACTAGTCAGAAAGGCTTGATTTAAATCCTAGTTTTCTACATAAAGACTAAATTCTTGCTGGTATAACTTTAATATACAAGTAGATGAAGATTTTTAGAATAACAACTTTTCATATTAGTTTTTTTATCCCCAGTTTAATAGGTTAATCATTCATATTTGGACAACTTTTCTGTTGTACTTAGGAAGGAGAAAAATAATCATTACCTTAATAATAACAATTTAAACAGATTTATTCAACTGAAACAATAACATTCCAGCATATGTGATTTGCTTAAACATCCATGTTTGTAACTAATTTGGCTAAACAAAATCTATATATTTTAAGAAACTTAGACTGTCAGCCCCTTCCTCCTCACACTTAGTTTCACTTTCTTCTTGTGCAGATCTATTCCACTCCAAACAATCAGAAAATTATTGTTTCTATTCTATTCACTGAACTTCTTGCAATTTAGCACTGAAGGGGTTGATTCTGTATTCATAGGTTTGTAGAAGTTAGGATGAAGGTCTTTTTCTTAACTCTGTTCATGTTATAACATTTTTGCTGTGAAGAAGAGGCATGTGATCTCCGCTGAGTCAAATTCAGTTTTGAGAACTGCAAAAGTAAACCGAACATCTGTGATAATATCTTGTAGGCAGAGAAACTGCCCAATAATCTTACAAAAACCTCTGGAAGAGCATGACATTGTGAATGGATTCATGGAATTTATTTACCAAAAAATTAAACATACAGTGGGGCAAAAAAGTATTTAGTCAGCCACCAATTGTGCAAGTTCTCCCACTTAAAAAGATGAGAGAGGCCTGTAATTGGCATCATAGGTAGACCTCAACTATGAGAGACAAAATGAGAAACAAAATCCAGACAATCACATTGGCTGATTTGGAAAGAATTTATTTGCAAATTATGATGGAAAATAAGTATTTGGTCAATATCAAAAGTTCATCTCAATACTTTGTTATATATCCTTTGTTGGCAATGACAGAGGTCAAACGTTTCCTGTAAGTCTTCACAAGGTTGGCACACACTGTTGCTAGTATGTTGGCCCATTCCTCCATGCAGATCTCCTCTAGAGCAGTGATGTTTTGGGGCTGTCGCTGGGCAACACGGACTTTCAACTCCCTCCAAAGGTTTTCTATGGGGTTGAGATCTGGAGACTGGCTAGGCCACTCCAGGACCTTGAAATGCTTCCTACGAAGCTAATCCTCCTTCGTTGCCCGATCGGTATGTTTGGGATCATTGTCATGCTGGAAGACCCAGCCATGTTTCATCTTCAATGTCCTTGCTGATGGAAGGAGGTTTGCATTCAAAATCTCACGATACATGGCCCCATTCATTCTGTCCTGTACATGGATCAGTCGTCCTGGTCCCTTTGCGGAGAAACAGCCCCAAAGCATGATGTTGCCACCCCCATGCTTCACAGTAGGTATGGTGTTCTTTGGATGCAACTCAGCATTCTCTCTCCTCCAAACACGACGAGTTGTGTTTCTACCAAACAGTTCTATTTTGGTTTCATCTGACCATATGACATTCTCCCAATCCCCTTCTGGATTATCCAAATGCTCTCTAGCAAACTTCAGACGGGCCCAGACATGTACTGGCTTAAGCAGGGGGACACGTCTGGCACTGCAGGATCTGAGTCCCTGGCAGCGTAGTGTGTTACTGATGGTAGCCTTTGTTACGTTGGTCCCAGCTCTCTGCAGGTCATTCACTAGGTCCCCCCGTGTGGTCCTGGGATTTTTGCTCACCGTTCTTGTGATCATTTTGACCCCACAGGGTGAGATCTTGCATGGAGCCCCAGATCGAGGGAGATTATCAGTGGTCTTGTATGTCTTCCATTTTCTAATTATTGCTTCCACAGTTGATTTGTTCACACCAAGCTGCTTGCCTATTGCAGATTCAGTCTTCCCAGCCTGGTGCAGGTCTACAATTTTGTTTCTGGTGTCCTTCGACAGCTCTGTGGTCTTCACCATAGTGGAGTTTGGAGTGTGACTGTTTGAGGTTGTGGACAGGTGTCTTTTATACTGATAACAAGTTCAAACAGGTGCCATTGATACAGGTAATGAGTGCAGGACAGAGGAACCTCTTAAAGAAGAAGGTACAGGTCTGTGAGAGCCAGAAATCTTGCTTGTTTGTAGGTGACCAAATACTTATTTTCCATCATAATTTGCAAATAAATTCTTTCCAAATCAGCCAATGTGATTGTCTGGATTTTTTTTCTCATTTTGTCTCTCATAGTTGAGGTCTACCTATGATGCCAATTACAGGCCTCTCTCATCTTTTTAAGTGGGAGAACTTGCACAATTGGTGGCTGACTAAATACTTTTTTGCCCCACTGTATACAGCCTTATTCTACATAATTAAAAAACGAATCTTTATTTCATGATGGAATAACCTTTGGATGGTAATATATTTTCCTCCAGAAAGCATTTTATTAAAAAAAATCCGATTTAAATAAAAAAAATCTGATTTTTTTGATTTTTTAAAAAAAATCATTAATTTTTATCCACCCTGGCTTCACATAAGGCACGTATGTCACATTATTACCTCGCACATGTAACATATATCACATTAATATCTCACATCACATCACTCAGGTGTTGAGGTCTTAGTAATGGAGAAGGAAACATCTGCTGCAAAAGTGACTGTAGAGCTCAATCTCAGTCCCGTGAGGACTGAGCTCTGCAGTCAATTTTGCAGCAGTTATTTTCTTATTCCGTGTCATAATCCTGCGCAATGTCCTTTTGTCTCTTTCGGTCAGTTGACCATGTCGACCACACTTATGCTTATCAGAAAATAGTTTTCCCAGAAACTGTATACACTGTCATAACCTTTGATACTGTACCTCGCGACACGGCAAATAAATTGGCAACGTCAGTCACAGAGGCACCGCCAACTATTTGCCCTCTTTGAAGTTCAGTAAGCTCTGACATGACTTCGTATTACTAGCAGCGTATGCAGTGAATGCCGAAAGTGAGGCTTCCCACCTGTTAGCTAGGTGTCTCATCACACAGCGGAAGCAAAACAACGTTACATCACTTCCGATTTAAACAAGAAACATGGTCACTTTCACACCTGCAAATCATGTAGTGTTTCCATTTTTCTTTGTCTAACCCCTGTAGATCACATTATTACCTCACATAAATTATATTACTACCTCACATAAGTCATATATATTATATTACCTCACATAAGTCATATATATTACATTATTACTTCACATAAGTCATATATATTACATTATTACTTCACATAAGACACATATATTACATTATTACCTCACATAAGTCATATATATTATATTATTACCTCACATAAGTCACATATAACACATTACCTCACATAATTTATGTATAGAGCATTATCGCCTCACAGATATCACATTATTACCTCACACAAGTCACACATATCACATTAACACTTCACATCAGTCACGTATGTCACCTCACACATATCATGTGTATCACATTATGTTATCACTCGTGGCCCACAAAAAATTATTACATCACGTTTTTCACATATATCGTCTGATGAAATCATGCAGAAATAGATTGGGGTGTAGATATACAAAGTGACGTCACACTCCCGGTATCCGGGCTTCCCTTCTCCGCCTGCGGTGACAACAAGCTGCCGCCGCTCAGGTAACCATGGAGAGACGCGGGAACGCGGCCAGCCAATCAGAGCCCTGTTGCCAGGACAGAGGCAGCGGGACTCTGTTACTATGGTGACGGCGAAATATTTGCCTCGTGAGCACAGGAGGGGCGTTGACGTCACGGCGTGTCTCCGTGGGAACAAGCAGAGCAATACGTCACCGGCTAAACACTCGTCATGTGATCTGCCTCCCCGCCCTGTGGGTGCGGCGTTACCCGGGAGACGACTTTCTGTGTTGTGTTTGTTTGTGAAAACGAGATGCCCCTCCCCCACCTCCGGGAACCCTTTCCCCCGACACCGGGAAACCTTCACTACATACCAGGAACCCCTCCATAGTAAATATGGGAACTATTCCTCTCTTATATGAGGACAGCTTACCCTATTCCTGAGGCTTCAACACCTGGGAACACCATTCACCATCACTGGGACCCTGACACCTGGGAACGCCTTCCCCCATAACTGGGGCTCCAACACCTGGGGACACCTTCCCCCATCACTGGGACTCTGGCACTTGGGAACACTCTCCTCCATCAATGGAACCCTGACACCTGGGAACGCCTTCCCCATCACTGAGACCCTGACATCTGGGAACGCCTTCCCCCATCACTGAGACCCTGACACCTGGGAACGCCTTCCCCCATCACTGAGACCCTGACACCTGGGAACGCCTTCCCCCATCACTGAGACCCTGACACCTGGGAACGCCTTCCCCCCATCACTGAGACCCTGACACATGGGAACGCCTTCCCCCCATCACTGAGACCCTGACACCTGGGAACGCCTTCCCCCATCACTGAGACCCTGACACCTGGGAACGCCTTCCCCCCATCACTGAGACCCTGACACATGGGAACGCCTTCCCCCCATCACTGAGACCCTGACACCTGGGAACGCCTTCCCCCATCACTGAGACCCTGACACCTGGGAACGCCTTCCCCCCATCACTGAGACCCTGACACCTGGGAACTCCTTCCCCATCACTGAGACCCTGACACCTGGGAACTCCTTCCCCATCACTGAGACCCTGACACCTGGGAACTCCTTCCCCATCACTGAGACCCTGACACCTGGGAACTCCTTCCCCATCACTGAGACCCTGACACCTGGAAACGCCTTCCCCCATCACTGGGACCCTGGCACTTGGGAACACTCTCCTCCGTCAATGGAACCCTGACACCTGGGAACGCCTTCCACCGTCACTGGGACCCAGACACCTGGGAGCTCCTTCACCTTATTACTGGGGCTCCAACACGTGAGAACACCCCCCATCACTGGTACCCTGGCACTTGGGAACACTCTCCTCCGTCAATGGAACCCTGACACCTGGGAACGCCTTCCACCGTCACTGGGACCCAGACACCTGGGAGCTCCTTCACCTTATTACTGGGGCTCCAACACCTGAGAACACCCCCCATCACTGGTACCCTGGCACTTGGGAACACTCTTCCCCATCAATGGTACCCTGACACCTGGAAACACCTTACCCTATCACTGGAACCCTGACACCTGGAAACACCTTACCCCATCACTGGAAGTCCAACATCTTCCTTATCATTGGGACTCTAATACTTGGGAACACCTTCCACCATCACTGGTGCCCCTGACACATGGAGGCACCTTCAGCTATCACCAAGCCCTCAACCCTAGGAACACCTTCCCCATTACTAAGACCTCAACACCTGGGAACACTTTTCCCATCAGTGGGCCCCCAACCCAAGGAACACCTTCCCTCATCCCAGGGACCCGAACATCTGGAAACATATTCACCCATCACTGGGACCCTGACACCTGGGAACACCTTCCACCATCACCAGGATCCCAACACCTGGGATCACATACACCAGTGTGAGGTGATATTGGGAAATGTGTAGTGTGATGTCTGTTGTGTAGTTTTTGGTTTATGTTGCGGTGTATAACATGGTGTGTTGTGTAGGGTGATGTTGGGTGTTGCGCAGTATGGGGTTCATGTGGTGTATAGCATGGCATGTTGTGTAGTGTAATGTTGGGCATTGTATATTGTGATGTCTGTTGTCTAGTGTGATGTTGGGTATTGTGCGGTGCGTTGTTCACGCTTTGGTGTATGACATGGTGTGTTGTGTATTGTTGGGTGTTATGTACTGTGATATCTGTTGTGTAATGTGATGTTGGATGTTCTGTACCGTTATATCTGTTGTGTAGTGTGGTGTTGTGTAGTGTGGTGTTCTTGTTGTGTATGACATGGTGTTGTGTAGTGTGATGTTGGGTGTTGTATATTGTGATATTTGTTATGTAGTGTGATTTTATGTGTTTTGTGTGTTGTTCACATTCTTGTGTATGACATGGTGTGTTGTGCAATGTCATGTTGGGTGTTGTATATTGTGATATCTGTTGTAATGCATTGTGTGATGTTGGGCGTTGTATATTGGGATATCTGTTGTGTTGTGTAGTGTGATGTTGGGTGTTGTGCAGTGTTCACATTGTGATGTATGACATGGTGTGTTGTGTAGATTTGGTTGATGTTGGGTAGTGTGATGTCTGTTGTGTTGTGCAGTGCGGTGTTCACATTGTAGTGCATGACATGGCGCATTGTGTAGTTTAATTTTGGGTGTTGTATATTGTGATTTCTGTTGTGTTGTGTAGTACAATGTTGGGTGTTGTATATTGTGTTGTGTAGTGTGATGTCTGTTCTGTTGTGCAGTGTTTGTGTTATGGTGTATGACATGGTGCATTGTATAGTGTGATGTTGGGTGTTGTACGGTGTTCACGTTGTGGTGTATGGCATAGCGTGTTGTATTGTACGGTGTTCATGTTGTAGTGTATGACATGGTGCATTGTGTAGTGTGACATTGGGTGTTGTACATTGTTCATGATGTGGTTTATAACATGATGTGTTGTGTAGTGTGACATTGGGTGTTGTATGGTGTTCACAATGTGGTGTATGACATGATGTGTTGTGTAGTGTGATGTTGGGTGTTGTACGGTGTTCACGTTGTGGTGTATGACATGTTGTGTAGTGTGATGTTGGGTGTTATACAGTGTTCATGATGTGGTTTATAACATGACGTGTTGTGTAGTGTGATGTTGGGTGTTGTATAGTGTTCATGTTGTAGTGTATGACATGGCGCATTGTGTAGTGTGATGTTGGATGTTGTACAGTGTTCATGATGTGGTTTATAACATGACGTGTTGTGTAGTGTGATGTTGGGTGCTTTACGGTGTTCCTGTTGTAGTGTATGACATGGCGCATTGTGTAGTGTGATGTTGGATGTTGTACGGTGTTCATGTTGTGGTTTATAACATGACGTGTTGTGTAGTGTGATGTTGGGTGTTGTATAGTGTTCATGTTGTAGTGTATGACATGGCGCATTGTGTAGTGTGATGTTGTATGTTGTACAGTGTTCATGATGTGGTTTATAACATGACGTGTTGTGTAGTGTGATGTTGGGTGCTTTACGGTGTTCCTGTTGTAGTGTATGACATGGCGCATTGTGTAGTGTGATGTTGAGTGTTGTACGGTGTTCATGTTGTGGTGTAAGACATGATGTGTTGTGTAGTGTGACATTGGGTATTGTACAGTGTTCATGTTGTGGTGTATGACATGACGCGTTGTGTTGTGTGATGTTGGGTGTTGTACAGTGTTCATGTTGTGGTGTATGACATGGCGCATTGTGTAGTGTGACATTGGGTGTTGTACGGTGTTCATGTTGTGGCGTATGACATGACGTGTTGTGTAGTGTGATGTTGGATGTTGTACGGTGTTCACGTTGTGGTGTATGACATGATGTGTTGTGTAGTGTGATGTTGGGTGTTGTATAGTGTTCATGTTGTGGCGTATGACATGATGTGTTGTGTAGTGTGATGTTGGGTGTTGTACAGTGTTCACGTTGTGGTGTACGACATGATGTGTTGTATAGTGTGATGTTGGGTGTAGTACAGTGTTCACGTTGTGGTGTATGACATGATGTGTTGTGTAGAGTGGGTTGATGTTGCATAGTATGATGTCTGTATTGATTGTGTGGTGTATGACCTGGCATGTTGTGTGATGCTGGGTGTTGTAAATTGTGTTGTGTGGTGTTGACATGGTGGTGGATGACCTGGCTTGTTGTGTAGCCATGTCGAGGTTCTCTGAAGTTTCTGCTCTGAGAGGTCAAAGATTTTCCTAGAAATATCTAGAAATGGTGACGGAACATTTTCTGCTTCATAATCTGCTATCAGCAGAGATATTCTGTGTAATGGTGATATGTCACTCCTGCCTGCAAAACATTATTAAGTAAATCATAAACAGCAAAGGGGTGGGGCTAATGTAAATAAAAATATATAACATTAGAAGCGTGATGTAAAATTCGGGCTCCTCTGTTGTTAGGCAATAGGAGTGTCACTGATGTGTTCATAAAAGGATAGGGGGTAGTATGAGGGGTTCAAAGAAGAAGGGGGGGCGGCGGCATTGGGGAATTAGGGACAGGGTAGGTTGGAGGGGGGTGGTGTGGTAGTTTAAGGGACAAAGCGGGGTAGTATGGGCGATTAGAGTGGTGGGTGAGGGATTCATGGAAGGAGGAGGGTGATATGGGTGGATTTGGGGAAGAAGGGGTGGTATTACGAGGGATTCAGGGGACAGGGGGTGCTTTGGGGCATTCAGGAAAAGGGGGGGGGGTAATATGGAGGACCCAGGGAAGATGGGGGTTAGTATGATGAATTCAGGAAAGAAGATGTTAAGGGAAGACGTGGGGGACTTAGGAACTGCGGGGGGTGGTATAGGGGCTTTAGGGATGAGAGAGGGTAGTGGGGTTGGGGGAAATTAGGAGAATGGGGAAGGGTGGTACAAGGGATTCAGAGATGGAAGAGGGGGTAGTATGGAGGGTATTCATGGAAGGAGGAGGGTGTTAAGGGGAATTCAGGGACGGTGGGGGGGGGGGGGGGTGGTATAGGGGCTTTAGGGATGAGAGGGGGTTGGGGGAGGATTAGGAGAATGGGGAAGGGTGGTACAAGGGATTCAGAGATGGAAGAGGGGGTGGTATGGAGGGTTTTCATGGAAGGAGGAGGGTGTTAAGGGGATTCAGGGACGGAGGGGGAGCATATAGCAGGATTCAGGTCACAGCTTGTAATAATCTGTGAGTGCGGAGAGACAGGAATAGAAGCGGCTCCATCAGACGCCACTAAATATAGATCTGCAGTGACGGCAGAGAACGTCTCAGAGCCTTCACACACTTTCTCCGAATTGCTGTACTACATGTCACACAGCTACAACACAACACCTTCTACATATTACAGCCTCACTCCAGGGCCACTGGGGACCAGCTATAACACACAACCCCAATACATATTACAGCCCTCTATCCACGGTCCTGAGAACAGCTATAACACATCATCACCATGAACATATTAATGTCCTCCGTCCATGGCCTCTGGGGGCCAGATAAAACACACCACCCTGTACATGTTACAGCCTCACTCCAAAGGTCCTGGGAACCAGCTGTAACACACCATCAGGTACATATTACAGCTACAACCGAGGGCCCCTGGGGGCCAGCTATAATACATCACCCGATATAACAGCCCTCTGCAGGAGGCCCTTGGAAGCCAGCTATACCACACCACATTGTACATAGTACAGCCTCACTCCAGGGCCTCTGGAGCCCAGATATAATACACCACACTGTGCATATTACAGCCTCACTCTATGGCCCCTGGTGGGCAGCTATAACACACCACCAGGTATATATTACAGCCCTCACTCTAGGGCCCGTAGGACAAGTGTTTGGGAGGTTTGAGAGCTCCCCATGCAGGGGGTACCTTTCCATAGGTGAAACAATTGTTGCCAGATCTTCTTTGTGTGGCTGGTCCAAGATTTCCAGAAAGATCAGAAATGAACAACACAGCAATCCCCACAGTGACCAGCACATATGCTTTTTCCAGATGAGTGTGCACGCTCAGATCTTCAATGTGAACCATTGGAGAAGAGCAACAGGTCCACTTTAATGGTGGCCCTGATGATCCCAGCCATCGGGGGCAGGGAAAATAGCCACAATCAGGCATCAGAGATTGAGAAGAATTTGGGAGTCATAATGAACAACATTCCACTCTCATTTTCCCCAAAATTTGCAAGTCAGTACCAAAATCTACTGGATTGACATCTCAGGTCTATGCTTAAAGTGGTTGTAAACATCAGACATGAAATATGTACAAAGCATATCCCTCTATAGTATGTATTTGTCTCAATTAAGTGCACTTAGTGTCATGTATGTCTGCTTCTTCGTTCCTCTGCTATCTGTAGGAGTCACTTCTGACAAGTTTTCCTGACACCAAGAGAAAAATGGTGACGGGAGGGATCTCCAGCAGATTGACAGGCTCAACTCTGTTCCTGTGATTTGTGTGAAGGAGGGTGTGTCCTTTCCCTCCAATCAGCTCTCTTCATTGAGCTCTGCAGAATGTAAATTCAGCTGTTCGTCCCCTCTCAACACTTTGAAGGGATGAAGAGAATACTACAGATAAACAGGTACAACTTATGTAGGAGGATTTGTTTCATATTTGTGTATCACCTGAGGCCAGTCACTTCACAAACGGTAGACAAAGTTAGAAAGGTTGCATTAGCATCGTAAAACCTTACTGAGCAGGTCTTTAAAATATTCCTAATGAGACCCTGTTATAAATGGCTATGTCATAAACAGTCTGGAGAAAGGTCTGAAGACAACACATCTGTCAAATGGGGGGTTGTGACCTATATTAACTTACAGCTGAATTTAAACAAATACGAGAGTACGGCTCAAAGCCCCAATATTTTCAATCCGGTGATTCCCACACACTGACAAGTGCAGCTCCAAAGGGTCCCGCACCGTCCAATTTGATAAACAACAAGCAGAAGATAGGAGAACCCATTGAAGGGACGGCACAGGTGAGTACAGCGCTGGATCACAGGACAGGTAAGTGTGTTTTTGTAGCTGCTGACTTTTAATAAACACAAAACTGACTGGAACTCAACTTTAAGTACAATGCTTTGTGAATGTATCCCGCCCCTTCCTTGTTTTTATCCCATTTTACCCACAGTGAAGCATGGTGGTGGTGGTTGCAGCATTATGCTGTGGTCAGGAATGAAGAAAATATGGATGGTGCTAAAAACAAAGCAATCCTTGAAGAAAACCAGTTTTAGTCTGCCAGAGATTTGAGACTGGGACACATTCCAGCAGGACCATCGCTCTAAGATTAAAATGGAGTAGTTTAAAGGGAAACATTTTCAGTATATGTCCTGGAAATGCCAGGACCTCAGTCCAATTGAGAATCTACGGCATGACTTGAAGGTTGCTGCACACCAACGCAACCCATCTAACCTAAAGGGGGAGGTATATTCTTTTGCACGCTCAAGATTTCTGTTTTTTTTTCTCTTGTCCTAATTATTGTTTGTGTCATGCTAAAATAATAACTGTGCCTCAGTGGAGAGCTAATGTCATGCAAACTCTGTTACATTCCTATCTGGATGTGCCAGCGGGTGATACATTTTTTTAAAGGTCAAAGTTGCAACAGGAGATGCTCTTGCAGTTAAAGATGAAACATTGGCAACTACCATGTGTAAAAGGTTAACAAGGGCTATCACTCTGTCTGCTGATGCTTAGATTGTTGTCCTATGAACTGGAAAATCTCTGCACAGGATAAGACTAAAAGCATAATTGTCACAGGTACATACAAGTTTCCAGCTCATATTTATCATGTGGTTGGTTTCACAAGTAGGAAATACAATTCTTCCAATATGGGTGCTAAAAGCAGTTCCAATCATCCAAGTTCTGATGTCACAATGCACTTCAGTGGAAGTTCCTCTTCCATTAAAGTATAACGAAAGGCATGTATTTTAGTTCTGAACAGATCAGAGATGTATTAGAAAACCTATTAGGTTTTTATTGCTGTCTGTGCCTCCATTAGGGAGATTCATCCTCTCTATCTGTCCTGTTTACCATTATCATTGAAAGTGAAAGTAAAAGAAAATCCAAATTTTTGGGTTGTCTCCAGAATAGTAATAGAGGAGAAATCTTCCAATAGCCCAAGTTTACACAGGAGCGGTGTGGGAAACCTTCCTGCATTGATTCCCATGCTGAGCAAAGAGTGGGAGAGAACGGCGCGTGGGGATCTATACCTTGGTGGCAGATGAAGGCAGCTCTCAGTTGTAGGAGAGGAAGGCTTTCTCTCTTCTCCTTGCAGGGATAACAGTTCGGGCTAGTGGGTTTTTGATTGGTCAGCACTGTCACATGGACGGTGCTGAGCAATCAGAAGCTGTCTAGCCTGTACTGTCATCCCTGCAAGGAGAGGAGAGAAAGCTGCTTCACAGGTCTGGGAATTTGAAATCCCCACGTCTTTTTCTCCTTCCCTACAGCTGAGCGCCTGTCACCAAGATATACATCCCCACATGCCATTCACTCCCACTCTTTGCTCAGCATGGGATCAATGCAGGGAGGTTTCCCTCACCACTCCTGTGTGAACCCAGGCTTGTCATAGCCCGACTTCACACAGGAGCGGTGCGGGAAACCTCCTTGCATCTATCCCATGCTGAGCAAAGAGTGGGAGAGAACGGTGTGTGGTGATCTATACCTTGGTGGCAGATGGAGGCAGCTCTCAGCTGTAGGAGAGGAAGGCTTTCTCTCTTCTCCTTGCAGGGATAACAGTTCAGGCTAGTGGGCTTTTGATTGGTCAGCACTGTCACATGGATGGTGGTGAGCAATCAGAAGCTGACTAGCCTATACTGTCATCCCTGCAAGGAGAGAAGAGAAAGCTGCTTCACAGGTCTGGGGATTTGAAATCCCGACGTCTTTTTCTCCTCCCCTACAGCTGCGCGCCTGTCACCAAGGTATACATCCCCACATGCCATTCTCTCGCACTCTTTGCTCAGCATGGGATCAATGCAGGGAGGTTTCCCTCACCACTCCTGTGTGAACCGAGGCTTGTCATAGCCCGACTTCACACAGGAGCGGTGTGGGAAACCTCCTTGCATCTATCCCATGCTGAGCAAAGAGTGGGAGAGAACGGTGTGTGGTGATCTATACCTTGGTGGCAGATGGAGGCAGCTCTCAGCTGTAGGAGAGGAAGGCTTTCTCTCTTCTCCTTGCAGGGATAACAGTTCGGGCTAGTGGGCTTTTGATTGGTCAGCACTGTCACATGGACGGTGGTGAGCAATCAGAAGCTATCTAGCCTGTACTGTCATCCCTGCAAGGAGAGGAGAGAAAGCTGCTTCACAGGTCTGGGGATTTGAAATCCCCACGTCTTTTTCTCCTCCCCTACAGCTGAGCGCTGTCACCAAGGTATACATCCCCACATGCCATTCTCTCCCAATCGCAGCATGGGATTGATGCAGGAAGGTTTCCCGCACCGCTCCTGTGTGAACTCGGAGCTATGACAAGCCTCCCTTCGCACAAGAGCAGTGGGGAAACCACATGCGATTTGGACAGGAATAGCATTCCTGTTCAAATCGCATGCTAATCTTTGCAGCGCAATTTCCATCCATACATTTTGTATGGATGCAAAGTTTTGATACTCAGTATAGGCAAGTACCTGACCGAAGGTATTGGTATTCGTTCTCGACAATGAAAAAAACGATATCGGTGCATCTCTATGACAAACCTACGTGCACACAATATCGGTTTCCAGTATTGGAAGCATTTTCAGGAGTATGAGTACTGCTGATAATACTCAGCTTTGGCACTGATGCCAATATTAGTGTATCCCTACTTGGAAATAAATGTCTCCAGCTTCTTGTCTCCCCATTCTGCTTACTTTTCCTTCTTATTACAGTGAATGATCAATCACCGCCACCTACAGGAAAGCTTTGGTAATAACAACTGCTTCATGACCTGAATACAGAGACCAGTCATTGGATGAAAGAAAACCAGCACTGCAAACACATCCTTCTCAGTATCTTCTTATATTGCTATGCAGTTCCAGACTGCCAGATAGGTAGACTACAGGGGCGGACTGACCATTTTGAAACTCGGGCACTGCCCGGGGTCAGTAGGGGGCCCCATGAGATGCCCCTGGTACCTTTTTCATAGGCTTTTTTGAGTTTGGGCAAGGACACAGGGGCCCCATGAGTTGTCAGTCCACCCCTGGTAGACTAGGCACCAGCCCACGGGCCCCAGGCTGTTTTAGGGGGTCCTGCAACAAAGGATCAAAACAATATTGATTTGATCTTGAAAGAAAATACCAAAGAAGTTTCCTTAAATTGCTTACAAAAGACAGAAAAAAAAGAATCAACTCAAAGAAATGAAAACTTTACTTTAACCACTTGCCCTCCATAGGATTTACCCCCCCCCCCCCTTCCTGACCAGGCCATTTTTTTGCGATACAGCGCTGACAATTGCGCGGTCATGCAATGCTGCATTCAAATGAATTTTATATCCTTTTTTTCCCACGAATAGAGCTTTCTTTCAGTGGCATGTGATCGTCCCTGAGTTTTTCATTTTTTGCTCTATAAATAAAAAAAAAAAAGACAATTCTGAGAAAAAAATATATTTTTGACTTTTTGCTATTAAACAAGTCCAGTAAAAAAATGTTAAAAATCCAATTTCCTCATAAATTTAGGCCAAAATGTATTCTGCTCCATGTCTTTGCTAAGAAAAATTCCCAATACGTGTAAATTAATTGGTTTACATTAAAGTTATAGCGTCTACAAATGGCGGTTTATATACTGGAATTTTTGTTCTTTTTACTAGTAATGGCGGTGATCAGCGACTTATAGCAGGACTGTGGCGGGCATTCTGTCACGGGGGGGACTGACTTGGTGTCACTGACATCCCCAGTGACACCAATACAGTGATCAGTGCTAATAAAAAGCACTGACACTGTACTAATGGCACTGGGCACTGTAAGCACACTGCTTTGTATGGCTCTGCTATGCAGAGCCATACAAAGCAGTGTGCAGGACTTGACAGGGGAGAGATCTGTATTGTTTACATACAGGTCTCTCTCCCGTCGGAGATAATTGTCGATCACTGGGTGCCGGCAAGTAATTTTCAGCCAGGACCTGGTGATTTACAGTGGCACAGGTAGGGTGCGCGCCCCCTACCCGCAACTGCAAAATCACGTGTATATATACGTGATTTTGTGCACCCGTGCCACCCTGTAGCAGTATTTCTGCTATAGGGCAGTGTGGAACCGGTTAAAGACTAGAGAAAATACTGTATTAATGTAATGTACCCAATAACTTAATGTACTGTGACAGTACAAGGTTCTGTCACTGTATAAGGCTAGGTTCACATCTGTGCGGGTGGTGCCACTGCAGATCCGCACAAAAATCCGTCAGCCGCACCACCTACACAGAAGAATGCGGACCCGTGGGCAGGTGTCATTAATTCTTATGGCACGCCGCCCGCACTGGAATTCGCAACCGCACTGAGAATCGAGGTTCCTGTGTGGGCTGCGGTTTCCAAAGAAGTGCAGGAACTTTTTCCCTACGTGTCCCAGGGGCACAAGAGTCCAGTCCTGTCACGATCGCACGGTCGTCGCCACCAACATGCGACAATCGCACGACCACGACTAACAGTAATACGTCCCGCCCGCGGCGTCAGACCCCCGACCTTCTCACCAAACTTGTGACCGAAGGACCGACCGATCTAAAACCGCGGTGTAACGTGCGTAACAAGGCCCCACCCAGCTGCACCCTGCACAGCTATTGTCCAGCTAATGGGCTACAATCGGTGCCTGCAGCCTGAATGCGCTTGTTACTGGGTCGGGTTAATTACGCAACTAACCCTCTACTGCCACCACCACTTTTGTCGGAGACTGGGAAACTCCCGTTATCAAATATACACTATAATGATTGAAAAGTCGCCTGTCCAATACGGTCACCTCAGGCCGATTGGGCAGAGGATTAAACAAACACAGTAGCGTCTCTTCAAAGGCAGGAATTCGTGAATTGCAAGTAAGCTCTTAGAAACAGTTTAACACTTTCAGAAAGAAAGATTTATTACTAAAAGAGTCAAACAGGTGCAATACAATATTTACAAAGAGATGTCACGAAAATATATATGTATATAAAGATACAGCAAAGAGATATTAGGAAGAAAGTTACAGGGTTAAGTTACTTGCCCATATGCCTTGGTTTGCAGATCCAAGTTGCAGAGCAGGATGATTCTTTGATCTCCTCTGTTACGATGTTCAGCTGTTAAAAACTCAACTTTCAGGCTTGCAGCCTGTCCTTTTTAAAAATCCCTCTGAAAGGGGGGTTGCTCTCACTACGCTGTGTTGGGAGGGGTCAGGGGAACTCTGAATTAAACTACCAGCTTCATACTCCATGATATGATACATACAGTTGACCTGAGGAATGTTCAATTACTACTGGTCAGTTTTATGATGTGGGGGCTTACACAGTTTTGGGTCAGTGCTTCCCAATTCTCTGAGAAATGCTGGCCTTATCAGAACGTAGGTGAGAAAGGTTACATTTTCCCCAGACTGCTGGCACCAAACCAGGGATGCCTTCACCTGTGTTGACCCCCCCACTATCTGTCACTCAGAAGATAACATTTGCCTCTCAGGAAGGGAGGGGGGTAGGGAATGAGGGCTGAGAATTACTTCCACTAAAAGAAAAAGGGGAACTTTGTGTCTAACTCTGATGAGCTAGTTTGCTACAGTGCCCACACAAAGTCCTGAGTGCAGGACTAGGGAGCAGATGTTCTGAGTGGAGAAAACTGCTTTTTGCAGCTTTCTCCATGTTCTGGTAGCCCTGGATGGGGCTCCCTAGTTTGGAGATTACATAGTGCCTTGGGCGGGACAGAATCTCCAACCCAGTGTCCAGGTTTTGTGGAGGAACAGCAGGTGTATGCCCAGGTGCACACAACCCTTATAGTGGAGGTTTAGGAATACCTCGGGCTCCACCGAAAAGAGACAGAAGGTCTCCTGCAGGAGTCAGAGAGGCTGCAGGTGGCAGCCGGAGTATGAAGGTCTGCAAGAGACAGTTAACGGCCCGAGGAGCTGTGTGCATCTGAGTTTATGGCCTGAGGACTTGGCCAGAGGAGTTGTGTGCAGCTCTAAGCTGTGTGCCTAAAAGAGCTGGGGGTCAGAAGGACCAGTAACTATAGCAGCAGTGCTGCTGATGAGTAGCCAGGTGGGCTAGCATTTTCATTTGGATTGTGTATTTTTTGCTGTAGAAGAACCCCTGCGTGGGAAACATTGTGTTTTGGATTTTTCTTTTTTTTTTCTTTTAATAAAAGTGGGCTACCAAGGCCTGAAAAATAGTTCCTGACTGGCGTGAACTCACTTGCAAACGCATCTACCACTGAGCTAGACATCCCCAAATATTACAGTACATAAACCACAGACATCAGCTTCACATGAAAATTTGTCTCTTAAAAGTTCATCTTCTTTCAGCTGTCAGTTTGTTAAGAAATGTTGGAGCAACATACGTATGTGTAATGTACAGTAGTGATGGTCATCTCTATCTAGCGGCCGGCGCGCACACTACTTAGTCCAATGTTATCTGACTAGAGCATGTTCATGAGAAACCTCCAGAAATGAAGCATTCTATGAGTTAGTGTGACCAGGGGCGGACTGACAACTCATGGGGCCCCCGGGCAATAGGGGATCATGGGGCCCTGTGTCCTTGCCCAAACTCAAAAAGCCTATGAAAAAGGTACCAGGGGCATTCATGGGGCCCCCTACTGACCCCGGGCCCTCAGGCAGTGCCCGAGTTTCCAAATGGTCAGTCCGCCCCTGAGTGTGACACAAGTTTCTGCTGACTCCAGATCCCAATAGAATATTGGGTTGGTAAAATTAAAAACGTAGGAGATAATTTGCAAGGGGGACCCCAAGGTTTCAACTGCCTAGGGGTCTCCACAGAGTTTAATCCATGACTGGTGCTATGGACACTACTACAAAGGGCCACTTCTCCTCTCCTGTGTGCCGGGTGTAATTCTTGGTTATCTGTTCTTATTCTGTATGTATGGACTCTGCACAGTTCCACTTCTCCTGTCCTGGATGCCGAGTGTAATTCTCGGTATCTGTTCCTATTCTGTATGTATGGACTCTGCACAGTCCAACTTCTTTTGCTATTTATGCTGGGTGAGTGTAATGATGGCATCCTCCTGTTCCTCTCCTGGAAGGATCAGAGGCGTCTATTGTGTATTCCGGGAAGAGGCTGTATGAGGTGACACTGATGACCTCATTGCACTAAGGTCCTCCATTGTTCTCCATTTAGATGGATGGCAGGGAAGGCGGCTGGGCTGATGTCCCACATTCCTAGCACCTCCCACTCTGCAGACTGATGAACAATGAGATTCTTCTACTGGTCAGTCTGGGTTCTGTAGTCATGTGACCTCATCATTCTGACCTCCTTTCCCGGGAATGTTGTACAGCAGTCTGTAGAGTTTATATATAAAACTGTACAGCACTAGATGCACCAACGCCTATTCTCTCCCTGTTTGTAAATGTCCCTGATGTCAGAACACCAGACAAAGATTGGGCCTCTCACTTGATTAATGAGTCACACTTAGCTTGGACGGATCTGAGAATACAAAGTAAATAAGTCTGAGGGCCTTCCAACTATGACTGGGTTTGCACTTATTAGTGGAGATCAGGGCTGCTGTTAGAAACTACGGGCCCCATATAGCATACCTGGCAGGGCCACTCCACCAAAAAAAAAAAAAGAGGGCTTCAATTCTGAATGAACACAGTGAGTAATTGATACCGATCACTCATTGTGTTCATTCAGGACAGGAAGGGCTGGTAAATGTGTCATAATTAGGAGACTCTTTGTCCACTCTCCATCCTGAAGGATCCTATTGTGTGCTTGCAGATGCTGGTGGAGAAGAGGGGAGCCAGAAGCACTTTGGGGTGGGGGCACACAGGGGGGCCTGGGCAGCAGGGGGAAACGTATAGTGCACAGGGAGGGTGATGGGTGCGGTGGGGGCAATTACTGGAACTAACCCCCTGTATGGCTCTCTCTACTGCAGCTGAAAGCCAACGGGAGGAAGAGGAGAAGAAGCCAACCTCTCTGTCCACCTCTGATTCAACCAGCTGCCTGGGTCCCCCTGCTGGGATGGGCCCCATACCCCTTATCCACGGCTCTGATTGAGATAACGACTACTATTCTGTCATGTGCACTCCATTAGCGAGGTTCTTGCAGTTTATTCTCTATTCTTCCATAATGATGATTTACCGTATACCCTCAATAGTTTCTGTCTCTGCCCCACCCACAATGGGGAGATTTCTCAGCATTAGGGTGTCTGCCGCCACTACAATGGTGAGATTTCTTTGCTGTGTTTGTGTCTCAGCCCCGCAACAATGGTGACATTTCCCTGCACTAGTTTGTGGATCCATCTCACCCACAGTGATGAGATTTCCCTACAGTAGTTAGTGTCTCCATCCCCTTACAATAGTGAGATTTCTCTCCAGTAGTTTGTGACTCCCCCCTCTATGCCATATGATAGAAAGATATCAGTTGGTAACCCATTCGAGGAGTCGGTAAAGAAATTGAAAGATGGAAAATCTACTTTATCCACAAGGCAAAAAGAATAAGTAGTATTTTTTACAGGCTAAGCCACTACACATTCATAAAGAATAACAAGGTTCTACTGCCTGAGAAGAGAATCTCTTAACCTGGCCATTAGATTAAAGATTAAAAAAAATTTAATTTTCAGGATGTTCATTTGATTTTATAATCATTGGAAGGGTCAAATATATGCTCATTTGTGACCGTAGTGAGGGGCAAATTAGAAGGTGCAGGATGTTCGTATGAAAATCTACTTATGTGTGGGCAGCCTTAGATTCCCTTGGAAAGATTCTGTCTCGGGAATGCTACGCTGAAGACTACCAACTACCAAGGGTCTACAGACGAGTACCACCTAGCTTTTTGGTGGTTGGCTGGAGAGTTTGAAGTCCTCATCCACAAAGCTGAGAGCAACTTGGCTTTAAAGTTTTTTTGGCACCTTCTCTGGAATCAGAAACTCAGGATAAGAGAGGACACCATGACTGCAGTCTGTTATATCTCTAGACCAGGGGTCTCCAAACTGCAGCCTGCAGGCCAGATGTGGCCCTTTGCTTACTTTTATCCGGCCCTTGGGGCACTTTTCCTTCCACTGATACCAAGCACTATTCCTTCCATTGACACCAACAATGTGGTGCTATTCTTCCCACTGACACCAACGATGGGACACTATTCCTCCCACTGACACCAACGATGGGGCGCTATTCCTCCCACTGACACCAACGATGGGGCGCTATTCCTCCCACTGACACCAACGATGGGGCGATATTCCTCCCAGTGACAGCAATGATGGGGTGCTATTCTTCCCACTGACACCAATAATGGGGTGCTATTCCTGCCACTGACAAACGATTGGGTGCTGTTCTTCCCACTGACAACAATGATGGGGCGCTGTTCCTCCCACTGACCCCAATGATTGGGCACTGTTCCTCCCACTGACCCCAACGACGGGGCACTGTTCCTCCCACTGATTCCAACAATGGGGAACTGTTCCTCCCACTGACACCAGGGACAGGGCACTGTTCCTCCCACTGACACCAGCGACGGGACACTGTTCCTCCCAATGACACCAGCGACGGGGTACTGTTCTTCCCACTGATACCAGAAATGGGGAACTAATTATCCCATTGACGCCAAGGATGGGGCACTGTTCCTCCCACTGACCACCAAGCCTAGGGTATTGTTTACTCCCACTGATGCCAGGACATTTTCTACTCCCACTAGCCACAATCCGGCCCCCTATAGTTTGAAGGGCAGTAAACTGACCCTTTGCTTCAAACGTTTGGAGACCCCTGCTCTAGACAATGGGCCACCCAAAGCATTTCCTTTCTTCTGGAATTTTCATCCAGGTACAGTCTAATCTGTAGAATCTAACAGTGGTGATCATCCTAGGGTCTGTGAACATTGCAGCTATTTTTCTGAGCAATGTTTTGATCCCAAAGACTAGCTTCTAAATTTGAAATATCTCATCAGGTTCTTCAGCAAGTGGGGTGTTCTACCATTAGACTTCATGGCGTCAAACTAAAAATTCTGACTTTCAGTCTATTTCTCCAAGATATTGTACTGCAAGGCTCTAGGACAAATGTCTGTTGTCTGCACAGGAAGTTTTCCAATGTGTATTTTTTCTGCAGATCCCTCTAATTCTAAAATGTTTTGCAAAGACTCTGGAGAAAGCACTAGGTGTCCCTACACTATCCACTTCGCAAATGTGCGCCAACTGCAGTAGGACAATGCCATTTATTAGCATTGCCCTTTTTAAAGATGGCCATGGAAGTCATTCAGTGTAGCAGCGTCCAATTGGACAGCTGCTCCCCTGATGACACCTATGGAGGCCTCAGAGGAACAAAAGCTCTACTTCCTTCTATTCCCTCTGCACAGTGACTGCCCAAACATTGCCATCTTCAAAGGGGAGTCTAAACTGCACCTGCCTACAAATGCATACCTTGGATTTCTCCCAAGTGGGGTGAATAAAGGCGTCTCATACAATACTAGTCCTAATACTAAAATGCCCTGTCATCTCTTGCAGGTAAGAAATGGGCTTCAGACTGTTAATCGTTCAATTTTCAAAGGCTTTGCTGAGCTCAGATTGCCCAGAAAAATTGGATCTGCCATTGGTCTTACTAAGTGAGTCCCTCACCTTCTACACTTCACATCTACAGAATGAGTCCCTCACCTCCTACACTTCACACCTATAGAACGAGTCCCTCACCTCCTACACTTCACACCTACAGAATGAGTCCCTCACCTCCTACACTTCACACCTACAGAATGAGTCCCTCACCTCCTACACTTCACACCTACAGAATGAGTCCCTCACCTCCTACACTTCACATCTACAGAAGGAGTCCCTCACCTCCTACACTTCACACCTACAGAACGAGTCCCTCACCTCCTACACTTCACACCTACAGAATGAGTCCCTCACCTCCTACACTTCACACCTACAGAATGAGTCCCTCACCTCCTACACTTCACACCTACAGAATGAGTCCCTCACCTCCTACACTTCACATCTACAGAAGGAGTCCCTCACCTCCTACACTTCACACCTACAGAACGAGTCCCTCACCTCCTACACTTCACACCTACAGAACGAGTCCCTCACCTCCTACACTTCACACCTACAGAATGAGTCCCTCACCTCCTACACTTCACATCTACAGAAGGAGTCCCTCACCTCCTACACTTCACACCTACAGAATGAGTCCCTCACCTCCTACACTTCACACCTACAGAATGAGTCCCTCACCTCCAACACTTCACACCTACAGAATGAGTCCCTCACCTCCTACACTTCACACCTACAGAATGAGTCCCTCACCTCCTACACTTCACACCTACAGAATGAGTCCCTCACCTCCTACACTTCACATCTATAGAAGGAGTCCCTCACCTCCTACACGTCACATCTACAGAAGGAGTCCCTCTTTAGTACCACAAATTTAAGATAGTGTTTCTTGTGTCAGTCACTTAATCTTGAACGATTTCCAAGCATGAAGCCCTACAAAGAATCCTCCTGTGCCATCTTTCAAGGTAAATTAGTGTTAAGACCTTTATTAGAGTTTTTATAAAAAATAGTGCTATAGTTTCACCTTGTGATGGAATTCTGATGTTCATAAGTTGGATTTCATAAGGTCAATTTCCACACGCCTGCAGGGTACGGCCTTTTTCAGATCCTCTGACAAATATTTCTTCCCATTGACTTCAGAAAGGGCCAAGCAGCATTGACTAAGACCTCTACAACCGGATTGTCAGGACCACTTGTACATTTTACATAGTCATAGATATTATTACCCCTGTCAAGTTCACTGCACATTCCACTCGAGGTGTGGGAGCTTTATGAGATTCCCTGGGCCCTTTCTTTTCCCAAACAAAGAACTGAACCTGAATATTGAATCATGATACATAGTTAAACTCTAAATAGGCCTTGCTATCCCTCATATGCTAATTATGATCAGCTCTTATGTTATGAACCCTCCAAGACCTAATGTGATTACTATAAAGGAAAGTTGGCAATCTGTTTATATTAGATATACTTAGGCATCGAAATTCGGATGAAATTTTCATTATTTGGAGATTTGGATGTATCTGAATTTCCAATACCAATAGTAATACATTTCAATGATTCTGAAATAAATTATAATGAAGCAAATTATCCGAATTTGAAAATGAATTCAAAAATGAATTTTAATTCAAATTCTAAAATTAATTTTAATTCAAATTCTAAAATGAATTCAAAATGTAAACATATTGCAATAAATACAGTAAGATATACATGTGAAATAAGGGGATGATTCCTACTTAGGCCGCTGAATAGAATACAATAAAATAGAATAGATAAAAGTATAGAATTAAACCAAATAGATTAGACTAAAAAATGAATAGAATAGAAAATAAAAGAATAGAATAGAAAATAAAAGAATAGAATAAAATATAACTAGTCTATGGAACACCTCAAAGTCCCCATCTCTACAAAGAGTGGTCGCCAATCTCAATCTCCAATGTGATATGGAAAGAAGATTCTCCAGTTCTAACTTATCACACAACAAATTTTACAAAGCCTGGCATATGTGAGCATTTCATCCTAAATGTACAGTTGCAATTTGATGGCATTTACCTTTTTTGGAGTACAACTGACAACTATGCAAGAATATCCTAGCTACCTTGACTGGTATTTTCAAATATTCAGAATCCATAAGTTATAATAGTTTTTCTCTCCCCTTTCCCCCCCAATTCTCCCTCCATCCTCCATCCCCCCCCCCCTTATCTTACCCCACCCCCTCCCCCTATGGTTCAAACTGCCTTAACCGAATATGGTGATTGCATCATCGATACTGTTTTTGTATGCTCATGCACTACTGTGAATCTATGGATGTCCGTGTTCTTGTCTACCTTGTTAACCTAAAACTAATAAAAAAAAGAATTGAATAAAAAAAAAAAAAGAATAGAATAAAACAAAATAGACTAGAAAATACATGAATAGAATAGAATCAAACATAATAGAATAGAAAATAAAAGAACTGAATACAACAGAATAGAATAGACTAGAAAATAAATTAATAGAATAGAATAAAACAGAATAGAAAATATTAGAACAGAGAATAAAAAAATAGAATAAGATATAAAATTAAAATAGAATTAAAAAAAAGATAGAAAAAGTAGGACAGAATAAAACAGAATGAATATAGCCATCTTCCCAAATTCAAATTTCAAATCGATACGAAAGTAATGAATCCGAATATACGAAACATACTCTGAAAACAAATCATTCTAACATGACGAATACGACAAAATGAAATTATTAACTTCCCCCCCCCATATGCAAACTTGGTCTCTCCCACCCCCCATATGCAAACTTGGTCTCTCCCGCTCCCCCCCCCCATATGCAAACTTGGTATCTTCCATTCCTCCCAATACGTAATTCTGGTATCTCGCGTTCAACCCATACACAACATTTGTATCAGCTGTGCCCTATACACAAATGTGAAATCCCCCATCCTCCCTATACGCAAACTTGGTATCTCCTGTTCCCTCCTACGCATACTTGTTATCTTCCATTCCTCCCATACACAAACTTGGTATCTCCCATTTCGTCCCCATACGCAGACTTGGTATCCCCCATAAGCAAACTTGGTGTCTCCAGTTCCCCCCATATGCAAACTTGTTATCTCTCATCCCACCATATGTAAACTTGGCATCACCCATTTCCACCCCCCCCCCCCTCCCATCTTAGGCAAACTTGGTGTCTCCAGTTCCCCCCAAATGCAAACTTGTTATGTCCCGTCCCCCCATATGCAAACTTGGCATTTCCCATTTCCACCCTCCTCTCCATCACTGGCAAACCTGGTGTCTCCTGCTCCCCCATATGCAAAATTGGTATCTCCCATATGCAAACTGGGTGGGGCAGGAAATACCAGGTGTGCATATGGGAGAGTGGGAGATACCAAGTGTGAGTATGAGAAGGGGGGACAAAGATACCCAGTGTGTATGGGGGGGGGAGCGATGGTTGATACCAAGTGCGTGTATGGGGGGGGGGCGGTGGTTGATACAAAGTGCATGTATGGGGGGGTTTGTGTGGTGGTGGATAATTATACAGGATTTATACAGGATAATACCAAGTGAGTGTATCTCCGCACCTCCCCATACACACTTGGTATCCCATGGCCGCTAATACGCGCACTTGGTCACCTCCTCACCTCCCATAGAGTTAAAGTGTTTCTAAAGGCTGAAGGTTTTTACTTTAAGGGCCAGTTCACCAAGTTTGCGTATGGGGGGGTGGGAGATACCAAGTTTGCGTATGGGGGGGCAGGAGATACCAAGTTTGCATATGGGGGGGCAGGAGATACCAAGTTTGCGAATGGGGGGGCGGGAGATACCAAGTTTGCAAATGGGGGGGCGGGAGATACGTTTGCGTATGGGGGGCGGGAGATACCAAGTTTGCATATGGGGGGGCAGGAGATACCAAGTTTGCATATGGGGGGCAAGAGATACCAAGTTTGCAAATGGGGGGGTGGGAGATACGTTTGCGTATGGGGAGCGGGAGATAGCAAATTTGCATATGGATGGATACCAAGTTTGCGTAGGGGGGGAGATACAAAGTTTGCGCATGCAGGGGAGAGATACCAAGTTTGAGGAAGCAATGAACTGGAATGCATAAAAACCACGCATGCAGAAACGCATCTGGACTGCGGTTCTATAGTGTAAATTGACCCTTATACATTCTCTGCATTAAGATAAAAAAAACTTTTGTGATCAGTTCCCCCCTCAGCCCCCCCCCCCCCAAAATACTTACCTGAGCCCCATTGTATGATGTTTTTATTGTTTGAAGAAAAAAATCACTTTATCTTATCCTCCCCCTTCCCATAGTCATTATTGTAAGCCGTGTGACAGGGTGACAACGTAGGAATATAAGTGGAAAACAAGTACAGAGTGTTGTCACCCTATAACAGGAAGTATGTGATCAAGGACCCCCATGGCAGGATCAAAGGGGATTATCCTAATAAAACTGCATGTTAAAACGACTTTTAAAATCCCATGACTTGTGTGTTTATAGATTTATATCGATCGGGTTTATATATAAAACAATCTCTTGCACAGGAGAGGGGCGGGCTCTCTGTCTTGCTGGGGGCGGAGTCTTGCAGCATCATAGGAAATCAGTGGTGCTTCTGCTAGTGACATTGACAGATCACGTGACCCGGTAGGCACACACCCCCGTCGCTAAGCGTCTCCGCCCAATTACCCAGAATCATGTCTATCCTGCAGACAGCCAATGAATAGGCTCCAGCTCAGAGGGACGAACGAGCGAAAGCTCCGCGGCGTGGCCTCGCCTCTTCCGGTGAGGTAAGTTCCGCTCGCCATGGCTCCGTTGGTACCGGCGGTAGCGCTTCTCCTGGCTTTGTGCGGTTCGGTTCGGTCCATTTCCTTCCAGCTGCCGCCCAACAGCCGCAAATGTCTCCGGGAGGAAATTCATAAGGACGTGCTGGTGACCGGAGAGTACGAGGTGTCCGAACCGCACGGCCAGGGCCAGGTTCGCCTGAAGGTAAGTTCGGGGCATACCAAGTGTATCTATGGAGGGGGAGGCAGGAGGAGAGCCGGGGCTTACCAAATGTGTCTATGAAGGGGGGCAGAAGGGGTTGTGTGGGAGGTGATAGTGTGTATATGAAGTGGGGGGGAGGAAGAGAGCAGGTCCACCAAAAGGTTTAGGGGAGGGGTACTATAATTTTGTATAGGGGGATCTATTTCATCTGTATGTGGGGGGAGGGCGACGCCAAGTTTGCGCATGGGGGGGCGGCGGGCGACGCCAAGTTTGCGCATGGGGGGGCGGCGGGCGACGCCAAGTTTGCGCATGGGGGGGGCAGCGGGCGACGCCAAGTTTGCGCATGGGGGGGGGGCGGCGGGCGACGCCAAGTTTGCGCATGGGGGGGGCGGCGGGCGACGCCAAGTTTGCGCGTGGGGGGGCGGCGGGCGACGCCAAGTTTGCGCGTGGGGGGGCGGCGGGCGACGCCAAGTTTGCGCGTGGGGGGGCGGCGGGCGACGCCAAGTTTGCGCGTGGGGGGGGGCGGCGCCAAGTTTGCGCGTGGGGGGGGGCGGCGCCAAGTTTGCGCGTGGGGGGGGGCGGCGCCAGGTTTGCGCGTGGGGGGGGCGCGGCGCCAGGTTTGCGCGCGGGGGGGGGGGCGGCGCCAGGTTTGCGCGCGTGGGGAGGGGGCGGCGCCAGGTTTGCGTATTTAGAAGCCACCCAAGTATACGCACGTGGGGGGAGGGTTGAGGGATGCCAGTAGTGGGGAAGCAGAGTGAGGTACAGATTGTCTTCCCTGAGGGCAGGCTGGACACTTGGATGGACATGGGTGGTAATCTGAGAGAGCGCCCATGTGTGCTTCACCCCTGTCTAATACGGCACACGCCTGGGACGTGAATAAAGGAAACTTTGCATGTTGTTTATATTCAGCGTGTGTGATCACGGGATATGTGCCGCCACATAGGAAGGTGTCAGACTAGTTATTCTGGGTGGGGGAGGGGTAACACCTGGGAATCTGTCATCTGTGTTAGCCTAGATATTTCTACCTGAGAGCAGGGTTGTCCCCAATGAGCCCTCCCCCAGCCACTTATAAATCCATAAATCCACAGCTGTGCTTTTCTTCCAGGGTAAAGCACATCGTCACCCAACACTGGTTATTGACCCATAATGGAACTAGCAGTACCTGGGTGGGGGGAGGGGGTAACATAATGCAATTGACCATATAATATTAGCCCCCCCCCCCAGCTGCTGTGTGTGGCAAGACCTGATCGTGTGCTGATCAACCTGAACATCTCATTTCAGATCACGGACTCTGCTCAGCACATCCTCTACTCCAAGGAAGATGCATCAAAGGGGAAATTTGCCTTCACTACAGAGGAGTATGACATGTTTGAGGTCTGCTTTGAGAGCAAACACCCTGCAGGTTAGTGCTGCCCTGTATGATCGCATTATGGGATGTTCCTGAATGTTAGATTCTGATGTGTTCCATCTTCTCAGGTTCTGGACGTGTCCCGGATCAGATGATTGTCCTCAATATGAAGCACGGCGTGGAGGCCAAGAACTATGAGGAGGTGAGTTGTGACTTATGTGAAAGTCTCTTCTGTAGGAGGGCGCTGTGTCCAGCTTTGATATTTGGGTCCAGGCGGAGGTGAGAAGTAACCTGTGTCTAGCCTTGTGTGTAAGGTATTGGTGAAGGGGAAGTTGCCTCCAGTCTTGTGTCAGATCATGACGAGGATGAGAAGGTAGCAGCATTCTGCCTTGTGTATGGTCATAGTGGGGATGATGAGGGACCGGTGTCCAACCTTTCATTGGGTCATGGAGGTGTCCAGCCTTGTGCCCAGTAGAGGAGGGAGCTGCATCCAGCTTTGTGTAGGGTCCTGGTGAAGTGCGGAGGGCGCTATGTCTAGCCTTGTGTTGGGTCCTAACAAAGGTGGGGAGGGAGCTGCATTCAGCCTTGTCTATGGTCATGGGGGGGGTGATGAGGGACCGGTGTCCAGCCTTTCATTGAGTCATGGTGGGGGTGATTAGTGAGCTGCATCCATCCTTGTGTCAGTGTGGTAATGGTGGTCTGGAGGGAGCTGTGACCAGCCTTGTGCCCAGTAGAGGAGGGTGCTGCATCCAGGTTTGTGTTGGGTCATGGTGGAGTTGGGGAGGGAGCTGCATTCAGCCTTGTGTATGGTCATGGTGATGAGGGACTGGTGTCCAGCCTTTCATTGGGTCATGCAGGATTTGAGGAGGGAGCTGTGCCCTGCCTTGTGTACAGTCATGGTGGAGGTGATGGGGGACCTGTGGTCCAGCCTTTTGTTGGGTCATTGAGAATTTGAGGAGGGTACTATATTCAGCCTTGTGTTGGGTCACAGGTGGAGGTGAGGAGAGAACTGAATTCAGCCTTTTGTATGGTCGTGGTGGGGGTAATGGGTATCTGTGGTCCAGCCTTTCGTTGGGTCATTGAGAATTTGAGGATGGTGCTATATTCAGCCTCATGTTGGGTCATAGCAGAAGTGAGGAAGGAGCTGAATTCAGCCTTATGTATGGTCATAGCGGGAGTGATGGGGGATCAGTGTCCAGCCTTTCGTTGGGTCATTGAGAATTTGAGGACTGTGCTATGTTCAGCCTTGTTATGGGTCATGCAGGATTTGAGGAGGGAGCTGTGCCCTGCCGTGTTTAGTCATAGTGGGGATGATGGGGGACCTGTGTCTAGTCTTTTGTTGGGTCATTGAGAGTTTTAGGAGGGTGCTATGTTTAGCCTTGTATTGGGTCATAGGCGGAAGTGAGGAGGGAGCTGAATTCAGCCTTGTGTATGGTCATGGTGGGAGTGATGGGGAACCTGTGGTCCAGCCTTTTGTTGGGTCATTGAGAGTTTGAGGAGGGTGCTATGTTCTCCTTGTGTTGGGTCATAGTGGAGGTGAGGAGGGATCTGTTTCCTGCCGTGTGTACAGTCATGGTGCGAGTGGTGGGGGACCTATGTCCAGCCTTTCGTTGGCTCATTGAGAATTTGAGGAGGGTGCTATGTTCAGCCTTGTGTTGGATCATAGTGGAGGTGAAGAAGGAGCTGAATTCAGCCTTGTGTATGATCATGGTGGGAGTGAACGGGGATCGGTGTCCAGCCTTTTATTGGGTCATGCAGGGATCTGTGTCCAGTCTTGTGTCATGGAACATGAACAAGGAATTCCTGATATTAATGGTGGATTTTGCTATCCTTGTTCAGATTGCAAAGGTGGAGAAGCTGAAACCACTTGAGGTGGAGCTGCGCCGTCTGGAGGATCTTTCTGAATCCATTGTTAATGACTTTGCCTACATGAAGAAGAGGGAAGAGGAGATGAGGGACACAAATGGTGAGATACTTTTTATTCCGTTCTTTCTCTCTCCTGCAGTTGCTGCTCACCTTTCTGTCCTCTGTTCCCTGACTCCCTACAATCTGCTGTCTGCCCATTATTCTCCTCATGTTCTATACTGTCCTGTCCTCTTGCTCCAATTTGATGGATTTTCTTTCCTCTTGCAGAGTCCACCAATGTGCGAGTTCTCTATTTCAGTATCTTCTCCATGTGTTGTCTGATGGGATTGGCAACGTGGCAAGTTTTCTATCTGCGTCGCTTTTTCAAAGCAAAGAAACTCATTGAGTGAAGGGAGCAAGTCAGTCCTTTATATCCCTCACACCCCCTTTTTGTCATCGTCCTCCTCTCGGGTGTTAATCTGTCAGAAAATCATTGCCGGACTGTGTGGCGATCCTCCAGCTGCTGCAGCCACAGGAAAGATTTGTCTGTCGATGTTCCCTGGTGACAACTCCTTCCCGCCACCCTGAACCTGCTACAACACCAACAGACTGTACACCCAGCCCCTGTCTTCAGCGTACCGCCATTTGCAGGCTTTGCGCTTTTTCAGCTGTATATTTGGGAATTATGTTTTTCACATTAAAGAGGACTCATGGGTGAAATTTGAGTTCTGCCAGTTTTGTGAGCTCAGATGTGATCAGAAGGGGTATGTGTGCCCAGCCAGTGATTAGAGGAGTGTGTGTGCGCGTGCCTGGTCTGTGATTATAGGAGTTTGTGTGCGCACGCCTGGTCTGTGATCAGAGGAGTGTGTGTGTGTGTGCACGCGTCTGGTCTGTGATTATAGGAGTTTGTGTGCGCACGCCTGGTCTGTGATCAGAGGGGTGCGCGCGCCTGGTCTGTGATCAGAGGGGTGCGCGCGCTGGTCTGTGATCAGAGGGGTGCGCGCGCCTGGTCTGTGATCAGAGGGGTGCGCGCGCCTGGTCTGTGATCAGAGGGGTGCGCGCGCCTGGTCTGTGATCAGAGGGGTGCGCGCGCCTGGTCTGTGATCAGAGGGGTGCGCGCGCCTGGTCTGTGATCAGAGGGGTGCGCGCGCGCCTGGTCTGTGATCAGAGGGGTGCGCGCGCCTGGTCTGTGATCAGAGGGGTGCGCGCGCCTGGTCTGTGATCAGAGGGGTGCGCGCGCCTGGTCTGTGATCAGAGGGGTGCGCGCGCCTGGTCTGTGATCAGAGGGGTGCGCGCGCCTGGTCTGTGATCAGAGGGGTGCGCGCGCCTGGTCTGTGATCAGAGGGGTGCGCGCGCCTGGTCTGTGATCAGAGGGGTGCGCGCGCCTGGTCTGTGATCAGGGGGGTGCGCGCGCCTGGTCTGTGATCAGGGGGGTGCGCGCGCCTGGTCTGTGATCAGGGGGGCGCGCGCGCGCGCCTGCCTGGTCTGTGATCAGGGGGGCGCGCGCGCGCGCCTGCCTGGTCTGTGATCAGGGGGGCGCGCGCGCGCGCCTGCCTGGTCTGTGATCAGGGGGGCGCGCGTGCGCGCGCCTGCCTGGTCTGTGATCAGGGGGGCGCGCGCGGCGCGCCTGCCTGGTCTGTGATCAGGGGGGCGCGCGCGCGCGCCTGCCTGGTCTGTGATCAGGGGGGCGCGCGCGCGCGCCTGCCTGGTCTGTGATCAGGGGGGCGCGCGCGCGCGCCTGCCTGGTCTGTGATCAGGGGGGCGCGCGCGCGCGCCTGCCTGGTCTGTGATCAGGGGGGCGCGCGCGCGCGCCTGCCTGGTCTGTGATCAGGGGGGCGCGCGCGCGCGCCTGCCTGGTCTGTGATCAGGGGGGCGCGCGCGCGCGCCTGCCTGGTCTGTGATCAGGGGGCGCGCGCGCGCGCCTGCCTGGTCTGTGATCAGGGGGGCGCGCGCCTGCCTGGTCTGTGATCAGGGGGGCGCGCGCCTGCCTGGTCTGTGATCAGGGGGGCGCGCGCCTGCCTGGTCTGTGATCAGGGGGGCGCGCGCGCGCGCCTGCCTGGTCTGTGATCAGGGGGGCGCGCGCGCGCGCCTGCCTGGTCTGTGATCAGGGGGGCGCGCGCGCGCGCCTGCCTGGTCTGTGATCAGGGGGGCGCGCGCGCGCGCCTGCCTGGTCTGTGATCAGGGGGGCGCGCGCGCGCGCCTGCCTGGTCTGTGATCAGGGGGGCGCGCGCGCGCGCCTGCCTGGTCTGTGATCAGGGGGGCGCGCGCGCCTGCCTGGTCTGTGATCAGGGGGGGGCGCGCGCGCGCCTGCCTGGTCTGTGATCAGGGGGGCGCGCGCGCGCCTGCCTGGTCTGTGATCAGGGGGGGTGTGATTGCATGCATGCGCTCAGCCTGTGACCAGAAGAGGTGTGCGTCCAGTCTGATTAGAGGACGTGTGTATGTGAGTTTGCTTGCAGCCTGTGGTCACCGGAGGGGTATGTATGTATGTGCATGCCTGGCCTGTGATCAGATGTGTTTGCATGCTCGTGCCTAGCCTATGATCGGAGGAGGGGTGTGTGTGAGTGCACACTTGCCCTGCCTGTGATCAGAGGAGGTGTGAGTTTGTCCTGATAAATGTAGACAAAATATTCTGTTTTGTGTTGTGATGTTTACTTTTTATCATGTCTCTTAGTGTTTTACATTCTTGCGGTTTCATATTTTTATATACAGCTTTTTAGATTCTACTTCTGATGAGTGTCCATACTGGACAAGTACAGATGTGAATGGAGCAGGTTTTTGCAGCCTACAAAGTCAGATTTCATCTCATGCTGCTGGGTGGTATAAACTCTGATTGACAATTGTATCTCTTCCATCATATTGCGGGAGTGATGAGAGCCAATGGGAAGTGAGATTACCCAGCAGACTGACATGAACAAATCTTATGTAGGTTCACTCTAAAGCTGTTCAAGGATAAAGTTGTATTAAACCCCCCAAAAAAAGAAAAGCTTACCAATTCTCAAATGTGTTGGTTTCATTATATGCTCTTCCATCCAGAGTGGAGGGACCCTAAGACAGGAAGTATGTTACTGGCCAGCTCACATATATATATATATATATATATATATATATACTTCCTGTCTTAGGGTCCCTCCACTCTATATGAAAGAGCAGCAGACCCCTTTGGACAGTAGCATTGTCAATCTGGGGGGAGGTTATTGTTTAACACCTTCCTGGCCGGCTTATAGCAGATTGACAGCCGGGCGGGACACTCGCTGTTGTGATTGGGCATCATATGACGTCCTGTCAAAACAAGCCGTGGAGCGGCGTGATCTGTCACCGGCTGTGTCTACAGGACACAAAAAATCTTGATCACTTGCCCAGAGTAGTTCAATGTTACTGTGGTAACATTTTATTGCTTTGGTCACAGTGTGCTGAAAAATAAAATAGTAAAAAAAAAGAGAAGAAAATGTAATAAAAAAAAAAATTTGAAAAAAAATACAAATTCTATTATTTTCACCAAAGAAATGTAGCAGAATACATTTTTACCTAAATTTATAAAGAAATGTTATTTATTTGCAAACTTTTATTACAAACGAAGAAAAGTGAGTTTTTGTTTTTTTTTCAAAAGTTTTAGGTGTTTTTTGTTTTATTTAGCAAAAAAATAAAAACACTCAGTGGCGATACTACCAAAAGAAAGCTCTGTTTGTGTGAAAAAATTATAAAAATTTTGAATGGGTACAGTGTTGCATGACCGCGCAATTGTCATTCAAAGTTCGACAGCTGAAAATTGCCCTGGGCAGGAAGGGGGTATAAGTGCCCCATATTGAAGTGGTTAAGGCACTAGCAAACATGTAGACTTTACATAAACATCATAAACAGCGCAAATAATTAAATAATATAAAAATCATGTAAAAATTAAATGTATATATGAGCAAATAGTCCCACTCCAAAACTTGTGTGAAATTTTAAAAAATTTATATAATATATAGTGCCAAAAAAAATATATAGTGCCAAAAAAAATTAATAAAATAATCATATTTAAACACAAACAAAAAAAGTCCTTGTTCCAAAGAAGTGTGTCTCTGAAAACGCCCTGTGGGAGGGGCGAAACGCGTTGACGCACTTCCGGTCTGCTGTCCTACGTCACCTCCGCCTGTCTGGGAGGAGAAGTTTGGAGGTGTTGAAAGTTGGATTAAAGGTCTTATGTGGTGGAGTGGAATTCTGGAAGCTGATCAGCAGGGTCTAGGATCCCTAAAAGGCGTAAAAGTGCGGTATATGTTGGTTGAAGCACTGGTCTATGGTGGAAGTACACTTCTTTGAAACAAGCATTTTTTTTTGTTTGTTTTCTAAAAATTTTTTTTTTTTTTTGGCACTATGTATTTTTTATAATTTCACATGAGTTTTGGAGTGGGACTATTTGCTCATATATACATTTAATTTTTACATGATTTTTATATGATTTAATTATGATGTTTATATACAGGTGAAACTCGAAAAATTAGAATATGGTGCAAAAGCTCATTTATTTCAGTAAAGCAACCTAAAAGGTGAAACTAATATATGAGATACTCAGTACATGCAAAGCAAGATAGTTCAAGCCGTGATTTGTCATCATTGTGATGATTATGGCTTACAGCTCATGAAAACCCCAAATCCACAATCTCAGAAAATGAGAATATTGTGAAAAGGTGCAATATTCTCGGCTCAAAGTGTCCCACTCTAATCAGCTAATTAAGCCATAACACCTGCAAAGGGTTCCTGAGCCTTTAAATGGTCTCTCAGTCTGGTTCAGTAGGAATCGCAATCATGGGAAAGACTGCTGACCGGACAGTTGTGCAGAAAACCATCATTGACACCCTCCATAAGGAGGGAAAGCCTCAAAGGTAATTGCAAAAGAAGTTGGATGTTCCCAAAGTGCTGTATCAAAGCACATTAATAGAAAGTTGTGTGGAAGAAAAAGGTGCAGAAGCAGCAGGGATGACCACAGCCTGGAGAGGATTGTCAGGAAAAGGCCATTCAAAAGTGTTGGGGAATTTCACAAGGAGTGGACTGAGGCTGGAGTCAGTGCATCAAGTGCCACCACACAGACGGGTTCCCGGACATGGGCTTCAAATGTCGTATTCCTCTTGTCAAGCCACTCCTGAACAACAAACAACGTCAGAAGCGTCTTACCTGGGCTAAAGAAAAACACCTGGTCTGTTGCTCAGTGGTCCAAAGTCCTCTTTTCTGATGAGAGCAACTTTTGCATCTCATTTGGAAACCAAGGACCCCGAGTACAGAGGAAGAATAGAGAGGCACAAGGACCCCGAGTATGGAGGAAGAATGGAGAGGCACAAGGACCCCGAGTATGGAGGACGAATGGAGAGGCACAAGGACCCCGAGTATGGAGGAAGAATGGAGAGGCCCAAGGACCCCGAGTATGGAGGAAGAATGGAGAGGCCCAAGGACCCAGAGTATGGAGGAAGAATGGAGAGGCACACACTGCAAGATGCTTGAAGTCCAGTGTGAAGTTTCCACAGTCTGTGTTGATTTGTGGAGCCATGTCATCTGCTGGTGTTGGTCCACTGTGCTTCATTAAGTCCAGGGTCAACGCAGCCGTCTACCAGGAGATTTTGGAGCACTTCATGCTTCCTTCCGCAGACGAGCTTTATGGGGATGCTGACTTCATTTTTCAGCAGGACCTGGCACCTGCCCACACTGCCAAAAGCACCAAAACCTGGTTCAATGACCGTGGGATTACTGTGCTTGATTGTCCAGCAAACTCGCCTGACCTGAACTCCATAGAGAATCTATGGGGCATTGCCAAGAGAAAGATGAGACCGAACAATGCAGAAGAGCTGAAGGCCGCTATTGAAGCATCCTGGTCTTCCATAACACCTCAGCAGTGCCACAGGCTGATAGCTTCCATGCCACGCCGCTTTGAGGCAGTAATTGCTGCAAACGGGGCCCAAACCAAGTACTGAGTACATATGCATGCTTCTACTTTTCAGAGTTGTTCTATGTACAATCCATGTTTTATTGATTACATGTAATATTCTCATTTTCTGAGATTGTGGATTTGGGGTTTTCATGAGCTGTAAGCCATAATCATCACAATGATGACAAATCACGGCTTGAACTATCTTGCTTTGCATGTAATGAGTCTATCTCGTATATTAGTTTCACCTTTTAAGTTGCATTACTGAAATAAATGAACTTTTGCACGATATTCTCATTTTTCGAGTTTCACCTGTATGCAGACTTTACGAACACATTAAAGCCAACACTTTATAAGCAGGTACAGCAGACATGTTTTTTTTTTTTTTTTTTGGGGCTAAAGGTTTCACATAAATAAAAAGTGACCATTAAAGGCACCCAGCCAGGGGAAAACGGTTTGATCTACACTCTGCCATTTTTGCTTGACAGGGGAAAGAACAAAAAGAGGGCGCACAGGCCTAGTGCATTACCATAAAAAATGTTTAATAAAAAATAAAGTAGGTGTTGTACTCACAAACGACAATATAGTCAAGGCACATCATAAAAGAACAGCTGGATCAACACCGCGCTGAGTAACAGTCCGCAATAGGCAGTTTAGACATCCAAAAGGCTGACGCGTTTTGAGGACTTGCCTCTTCCTCAGAGCCAACTGACCAAATGTCTGCTCCCTCTTTTATATGCTCACTACTAGTTAAACCAAAGGTCACATGGGCCGTCCTGGACACTCCCCTGTGCAGGTGGAGGAGTCACAGGGGCAATCGACATAGTGTAAGTAAACACGAAAGGTCTATAAAAAATATATATATATATATATATGTGTGTATAAATAAAACCATTGAAACTAGTGACAATCATAAAATCATATGAACCATAAGAAGTGTGCACAGTGAAAAATGAATAAATAAATGGAAAGTTACACATATATAAAAAATAATAAAAATCCTTCCACTGCACTGCTCGCCTTTAAATAAATGGATGGATGGATGAGCAACGCTACGAAGCTGCCTAGTGCTCTGCTTGCCATAGACAACCATGAGACATGGACTTAATATAGAGAGTAGATCTGAAACCCAGCAGAGACACTTATTAATTCATAGAGATGCAGCCTACAGGGTGTGTGCCTCTCATTCTAGTATAGTCATATGATGAGACGTAGGCATGTGTGGCAATGTAGTGCACCATGGATGGATATGCATATGCAATACTATATACAAGAACAAAGGAGATAAATCACTAGTAAAACATAAATGTTGATATAAAACGTTACAAAAAACTTCTTAATATGGCTCACAAAGTTTAAATAAAATAAAATTAAATAAGTATTGTTACAATATAGTATAATATCTGGTAAAATTGGTATAGTGTATGGTATATGTGTGTATGCATAGACATGGAAGCATAAGAAATATAAATATATAGGAAAAGAAAAAAAAAAAAAAAATTTATAATAAAAAATAAATAAATAAAATTAATAATTATATGTACAAAAGATGTATGTATGTGTTATATATAAGAACTATATAAAAATGTCAAAGGCGCTATGGAACAAGCACTTGCAGGATGAGAAAGCAGTGCTCGAAGAGAGCTCACTGGACAACATGCGTGCGCACATGTGTGTGTGTAACACATCCACATGAGCAACTGCTTTTTAGTAAAAAACATGTCTATACATACATACATAAACCCACACACACATATGGAAACCGAATGAAAAAATGGGTGACCAATGAATGACCCATAGACACAAGCGCATGGGAATGCGGTCATACGCAAGCGCCTAAGGGTGGCACAATAAATATGAAGTGAGCAACCTAATGTGTAAGGATGCAGGGTAATGGTAGCTATACTGATGATACTATAGTAACCATAGCTGATGAAAATGAATATATCTAAAGCATACATCTGTAGTGGATGGTGTACCCACTATAGGTCACAAGGGAAATGATGGAACTAGCACTAAAGAGGGGGGGGGGGGGGAGAGAGGGAAAAAAAAAAAAAAAGGAGGGGGTTTGGGAGAGAGACAAAAGGATGAGAGTAGGACTCTAGGGAACATGTGCAGCTCAGCAGAAGGTACCTATGCATAACGGGGAGTCAGTGGATGACCCCATGTATCTCAAGATCTTTATTAAGCCCAGTGGGTGAGAGGGAACCCAGAGTGAAGATCCAATAGGTCTCCCTCTTACATAGTCTTTGGAATTTTCTTCCACCATCTGAATCTCCTGTGATGGATTCAATCCCAAATACTTTCATGCCTGATGGATCACCACTGTGTGCCTCCTGAAAGTGCCGTGGTACGGAATATTTGTTTTTGCCTTTATTGCTCTCCTTGTAATTAATGATGTTACATTTGTGTTCGCCAAACCTGACCCTCAAGGGGCGCATGGTTCGGCCAACATATAGGAGGCCACAGGGACAGATGAGCCCATAGATCACAAAAGAAGTACCACAGTTGATGAACTGCTTAATCTTATATGTACGGCCATTGGTGGCAGCCACCTCTTTCTTTCTGTGGCACATGTATTTGCAGGTTCCACAATTGCTCACACCACATTTGAAACTGCCGCTTTGATCAAACAGGGCAGACCAAGGATTGACCGTATTCCTGGCACCAGCAGGAGGCTTCTTAATTCTACTGGGTGCTATGTGACTCCTGAGATCCCTAGGTTTCCTGAACACAATTTCGGGTCTGGGGGCAAGGCTCTGACCAAGAACTGGGTCCTGCTTAAGAATTTTCCAATGCTTTTGGATGCTTCGCTGTATGTCGAAGGCTTTAGTATTGAACCTGGTGCAAAACCTGACCTGGTTATTAAATCTATTGTTGGGGTCTTTAGTGGCTTTTTTAGCAGCTGTGTGTGGTATATGCAGTGGACTCTCTTCATATTGGCCCCAATACTTCTGGTATACTTCCTCGATGTGAACCTCACTGTAGCCTTTTTCAAGGAACTTGGTCCTCAAGATGGCGCTCTGTTCCTCATAATCACCTCTGGTGGTGCATGTTCTCCTTAACCTGCAGTACTGACCAAAAGGGACATTACGGATCCATTTGGGGTGGTGATGGCTACTAGCGTGCAAGTAGGAATTGCCTGCGCTAGGCTTAAAATGCGTTTTAGAGCAGATGTTGCCATCAGAGTCTGTCCGTAGTTCAAGATCTAGTAATACCAGACTGTTGGCATCCACCACATGTGTGAAGCCGATTCCAAAGGGGTTATTTTGGCAGTGTGCAAGAAACCCATCCAGATCCTCGTCTGACCCTTGCCAGATGATTAAGATATCGTCTATATATCTGGCATACAGGGCCAGATTTCCCCGATATGGGTTGTTGTTCCATATTGATTCCTCCTCCCAATACCCCATGAAGAGGTTTGCATAGCTGGGGGCAAATCTGGCTCCCATAGCCGTGCCTCAAATTTGTCTGTAGAAGTTCCCTTGAAAGGAGAAGTAATTATGTGTGAGGGTATAATGGATGGCTTTTTGTAGGAAAACCAACTTGAATGGGAGGTATGTCACTATTGTCCAAAAAGTGTTTGATGGCAAACATGCCATATTGATGTTCGATGGATGTGTAAAGCGAAGTGACATCCAAGGATAACCATTTATATTCTGGACACCACTTCGAGGAAGATAGGATCTCCAACATATGCCCAGAGTCTCGGACGTAGGATGGTAGACTCACGACTAGTTCCTGGAGGAAATAATCAATGTAGCATCCCAAATTGCTGGAGATGCTATCAATGCCAGCTATGATGGGTCTACCAGGGGGATTAGTCAGGTCTTTGTGAATTTTTGGTATATGGTAAAAATAAGGGGTCAGTGGGTGTTGTTTGAGCAGGAATTGATATTCATTGTTTGATAGTATTTTATTGGTCAGAGCCTCATCCAGCAACCCTTTTAAAGCATCTTTGTATTCCGGTAGGGGGTCTCTACAGAGCTGTTCGTAGGTGTTACAATCTCCTATCAGTCTAAAGGCTTCCAAAAGATATACATCTTTGTCCTGGATGACCAGACCACCCCCTTTGTCAGCTTGTCTTATGATAATATCATCTCTGTTTTGTATGCGAGTCATAGTGATGTCAAGGTTCTCACCCCCAAAACAGTGTGAGATGTTTTTTGTAATGCTATGATGTTTGTTATGTTTGCAGATCCTCTTGATATCCTATTATTATTTTTGCTTGACAGCTTGTTCTGCTAAATGAAATCTAAAAATAAGATTTATTAGCTGAATGCAGACTAAAAGACAAAAAGAAAACTAAAGAAGCCACCACAACTAAGAACGGCTGCAGCAAAAATTTGTTTTTGGGGTTTAACTCCATGTAAAGTGGAACTAAACCCCTCCTATCCTTTAGAGCGGGGGTGTCAAACTCAATTTCGTTGTATGCACCATCAGCCTTATGATTGCCCTCAAAGGGCTAGTTGTTTTTTTCCTATTACTTCCTTGTGTTTACCAGCATTTATTCTCTCCTTTCAGGATTCATTTCAGAGAATCCTGCTGCCACCACCATGTTTCACAGTGGGTATGGTTCAGGGGCGGACTGACAACTGATGGGACCCCCAGGCAATAGGGGATCATGGAGCCCCTGTGTCCTTGCCCAAACTCAAAAAAGCCTATGAAAAAGGTACCAGGGGCATCTCATGGGGCCCCCTACTGACCCCGGGCCCTCGGGCAATGCCCGAGTTTCCAAATGGTCAGTCCGCTCCTGGTATGGTGTGTTTATTATAATGTGCAGCTTTTGGCTTCGGTTGACAAATAGATCAAATTTCATTGTTCAAAAATGCAGCCTGTTCTTATTTTTTTTCTGCATCCGGAACGCACTGGAACTGCAAGCACTGATGTGAACTAGGACACTGACAACTATATAACCTACTTTCTGTGCATTTTGGATGCAGAAAAAAAACACATGTAGTGTAAATTGGCCCTGAAGAAAAAGGTGAAAAAATGAACTGGAATGTGTCACAAACGCAGCAGAATGCGTCACAAATGCGCATGCAGAAACGCATCTGAACTGCATTTCTATAGTATGGACTGGCTTTATACTGCTTTATATAACATGCTTAATGCTTTGGCTTTGGAGGGTTTTGTAGAATGTGCTAAAGCTAAAGTGACACTTAGATTTGCTGCTAAATGAAATTTTTCCTGCCAGCTGGGGATTCCCCTCAATGTCCATGTTATACCCTTACCCTAGGTCAGGGGTAGGCAACCTGCAGCTCTCTAGCTGTTGTGGAACTACATTTCCCATGAGGCATTGCAACATTACAAAACTGACAGTTACAGCTATGACTTGCAGAAGCATGATGGAACTTGTAGTCCTGCAACAGCTGGAGAGCCACAGGTAGGCTACCCCTGCCCTAGAGGAGGGTCTGATATGGATTTTAGGTGTATGGGCCACCCAAATTCCATACTAAACTCATATTGGAGAATGCAGCCAGGCCTTCCAGGAAAGGAAGAGGCAGTAAGCGTGTGCCCTGCCCCCAAACCATACAAGGCCACATGCCCTCAACATTGGAACGGTACCTTGCCAGGGGCACATGTCCTCATGTTGATGTGAACAAGGGACTTTCCCCCACCTCTCTGACCCAGTTGATGTTAGTGTCTGTGGGGAAGAGGTTGGGGAGGGAGGGGCCTTATCAGAATCTGCAAGCCCCCTTTAAAGCAAGGGGTCCTCCAGATATCTGGCTTCTCCCACATGCAGAAGGGCTCATAGTACCTCTGGCTATTCATTTGCAAAAAAAAATATCATAAACGCACACACACGCCATAGGTAAAGTCCTTTAAAAAAGAAATGTCTCACAATGTCCACAAATGATGTCCTATAAATTGAATGCCCCATGGTGATCCTCTCCTGTAGATACTCTGGGGTGCTGGCTGATGTCATTGCCCAAATTTGGACATGCCCATATTTGGTCAATAATGTCAGCCAGTCCTCCGACTGAATTGTTTACATTCAGCAGTCAGCTGGGGTGCTAGCTGACTTCATTGCCCAAATATGGACATTACCATATTTGGTCAAATATGTCACCCAGAATGCCCGCTTGTTTACAATCTGAAAGTAGCTGAAAGGTAGTGGGATTGTTGGTTGCTGGATTCTGGTGGCCACCTGCATCCTATTAGCCATTGATTCTGTACAGCCGCTTGTATCCCAGCAGCCAATGATTCTGTACAGCCGCTTGTATCCTATCAGCTAATGATTCTGTACAGCCGCTTGTATCCTATCAGCTAATGATTCTGTACAGCCGCTTGTATTCTGTCACCCAATGATTCTGTACAGCCGCTTGTATCCTGTCAGCTAATGAATCTGTACAGCCGCTTGTATCCTATCAGCCAATGATTCTGTACAGCCACTTGTATCCTCTCAGCCAATGATTCTGTACAGCCGCTTGTATCCTATCAGCCAATGGTTCTGTACAGCCGCTTGTATCTTATCACCCAATGATTCTGTACAGCCGCTTGTATCCTCTCAGCCAATGATTCTGTACAGCCGCTTGTATCCTGTTACCGAATGATTCTGTACAGCCGCTTGTATTCCAGCAGCCAATGATTCTGTACAGCCGCTTGTATCCTATCAGCCAATGATTCTGTACAGCCGCTTGTATCCTATCACCCAATGATTCTGTACAGCCGCTTGTATCCTATCAGCCAATGATTCTGTACAGCCGCTTGTATCCTATCACCCAATGATTCTGTACAGCCGCTTGTATCCTATCAGCCAATGATTCTGTACAGCCGCTTGTATCCTATCACCCAATGATTCTGTACAGCCGCTTGTATCCTATCACCCAATGATTCTGTACAGCCGCTTGTATCCTGTCACCCAATGATTCTGTACAGCCGCTTGTTTCCTGTCAGCCAATGATTCTGTACAGCCGCTTGTATCCTATCAGCCAATGATTCTGTACAGCCGCTTGTATCCTGTCACCCAATGATTCTGTACAGCCGCTTGTATCCCATCACCCAATGATTCTGTACAGCCGATTGTATCCTATCACCCAATGATTCTGTACAGCCGCTTATATCCCATCACCCAATGATTCTGTACAGCCGCTTGTATCCTGTCACCCAATGATTCTGTACAGCCGCTTGTATCCTCTCAGCCAATGATTCTGTACAGCCGCTTGTTTCCTATCAGCTAATGATTCTGTACAGCCGCTTGTTTCCTCTCACCCAATGATTCTGTACAGCCGCTTGTATCCTGTCACCCAATGATTCTGTACAGCCGCTTGTATCCCATCAGCCAATGATTCTGTACAGCCGCTTGTATCCTGTCACCCAATGATTCTGTACAGCCGCTTGTATCCCATCACCCAATGATTCTGTACAGCCGCTTGTATCCTGTCACCCAATGATTCTGTACAGCCGCTTGTATCCCATCACCCAATGATTCTGTACAGCCGATTGTATCCTATCACCCAATGATTCTGTACAGCCGCTTATATCCCATCACCCAATGATTCTGTACAGCCGCTTGTATCCTGTCACCCAATGATTCTGTACAGCCGCTTGTATCCTATCACCCAATGATTCTGTACAGCCGCTTGTATCCTGTCACCCAATGATTCTGTACAGCCGCTTGTATCCCATCAGCCAATGATTCTGTACAGCCGCTTGTATCCTGTCACCCAATGATTCTGTACAGCCGCTTGTATCCTGTCACCCAATGATTCTGTACAGACGCTTGTATCCCATCAGCCAATGATTCTGTACAGCCGCTTGTATCCTGTCACCCAATGATTCTGTACAGCCGCTTGTATCCTATCACCCAATGATTCTGTACAGCCGCTTGTATCCTGTCACCCAATGATTCTGTACAGCCGCTTGTATCCCATCAGCCAATGATTCTGTACAGCCGCTTGTATCCTGTCACCCAATGATTCTGTACAGCCGCTTGTATCCTATCACCCAATGATTCTGTACAGCCGCTTATATCCTATCACCCAATGATTCTGTACAGCCGCTTGTATCCTGTCACCCAATGATTCTGTACAGCCGCTTGTATCCCATCAGTCAATGATTCTGTACAGCCGCTTGTATCCTGTCACCCAATGATTCTGTACAGCCGATTGTATCCTATCACCCAATGATTCTGTACAGCCGCTTATATCCTATCACCCAATGATTCTGTACAGCCGCTTGTATCCTGTCACCCAATGATTCTGTACAGCCGCTTGTATCCTATCACCCAATGATTCTGTACAGCCGCTTGTATCCTGTCACGCAATGATTCTGTACAGCCGCTTGTTTCCTGTCAGCCAATGATTCTGTACAGCCGCTTATATCCTATCAGCCAATGATTCTGTACAGCCGCTTGTATCCTGTCACCCAATGATTCTGTACAGCCGCTTGTATCCTGTCACCCAAAGATTCTGTACAGCCGCTTGTATCCTCTCAGCCGATTCCTTACGGGTACAATATTGCACGACCGCGCAATTGTCATTCAAAGTGCAACAGTGCTGAAAGCTGGCCTGGGCACGAAGGGGGTAAAAGTGCCCGGTAGGCAAGTGGTTAATCAGCCACAGAACCTGTATAATTAATATGTGTTCGGTTTTAAAGGGATGAGGTGGCTACCTTACATCTGAGCAGTCATGGGATGTCTACAGGCAGTTCCCGGCACCCGAACATATTGAAGTCTTTGCAGCGGATGGGCGATTACTTGGGCGATAATGATTGTTCAGATTTTTTTCTGTAACATCATTTGCGCCGTGACATTGTGGCGTCTTGTGCAGATTGGAGCGATAAACACCTAAACTAAAACCATTTTAAGATGAAAAGATGCAAAATGCAGAAAAATCGAAAGGAGGGTGGGGGGAGTGAACACTTATGCAAGGCACTGTACCTCTCATAGCAAAAACAAGGTTTGTCCTATTTTATTGAACAAAATAAAAATCCCCCATGGAGGGGGCTGGACGGGTCTGAGGTCGAGCTGCGCATGGAAGGGTAGCAGGAAAGGTGTCCGGTACGTGATGGGAGACTCAGGGGGTTCAGTTTTGTTTCTTTCTTTTTTTTGTTCTCATTGATCTGTTGTTCTTGTCAGGTGGAAACATTGGTGGAAATTGTGGTGAGAAGTTGCACACACGTGTGTCTGATGGAAAGTGATGTCAGTGCGTCACAGTGTTTCCTGCCCCCCCCCCCCAGCACTGCGCGCACGCAGCACATCTTCCCCCCCCCCCAGGGGCTTTCCTGGGCCTGTTCACTGCCACCTCCGCTTCTACAGAATGTGACGTTTCACATGTGACTTCCAGCTCAGGTCTCCAGACCCTGAAACCACACCAAGAGGTGATAGCGTCATGGGAGTGAGACACTGAGAAGCGGGGGAGGGGGGCACTGACATCCTGCAGGGGAATAGGACCTGTCCTACCAGAGACACTGACATACTACAGGGGAATAGACAATAGGAGTGAAGAGAGTCATTGACACCCTACAGGAGAAGAGCACCTTCCCCCAGACACTGAGAGTGAGGAGAGTCACTGACACCCTACAAGGGAAGAAGACCTTTCCCCAGACACCAAAAGTGAGAAGAGGCACTGACACCCTACAGGGAAGAGGCCTGACCCTGGCACTGAGAGTGAGGAGAGGCACTGACACCCTACAGGGAAGAGGACCTCTCCCCAGACACCAAACGTGAGGAGAGGCACTGACATCCTACAGGAAAGAAGACCTGACCCTGGCACTGAGAGTGAGGAGAGTCACTGACACCCTACAAGGGAAGAAGACCTGTCTCCAGACACCAAAAGTGAAGAGAGGCACTGACACCCTACAGGGAAGAGGACCTGTCCCAAGACACCAAAAGTGAGGAGAGGCACTGACATCCTACAGGGAAGAGGACCTGACCCTGGCACTGAGAGTGAGAAGAGTCACTGACACCCTACAAGGGAAGAAGACCTGTCTCCAGACACCAAAAGTGAAGAGAGGCACTGACACCCTACAAGGGAAGAGGACCTGTCCCCAGACACCAAAAGTGAGGAGAGGCACTGACACCCTACAAGGGAAGAAGACCTGTCCCCAGACACCAAAAGTGAGGAGCGGCACTGACACCCTACAGGGAAGAAGACCTGACCCTGGCACTGAGAGTGATGAGAGGCACTGACACCCTACAGGGAAGAGAACCTGTCCCCAGACACCAAAAGTGAGGAGAGGCACTGACACCCTACAGGGAAGCGGACCTGTCCCCAGACAACAAAAGTGAGGAGAGGCACTGACACCCTACAGGGAAGAGGACCTGTCCCCAGACACCGAAAGCAAGGAGAGACAGACACCGTGCAGAGGAAGTGCACCTGTCCCCAGACACAGAGAGTGAGGACAGGCACTGACACTCTACAGAGAAGAGGATCTGTCCCCAGACACTGAAAGTGAGGAGAAGCACTGACACCCTACAGGGGAAGAGCACCTGTCCTCAGACACTCAGAGTGAAGAGAGGCATTGACACCCTACTGAAAAGAGGACCTGTCCCTGGACACTGAGAGCAACAAGAAGGCACTGAGTGAGACACCAGAAGAAGGGGACCTTTCCCTGGACACAGAGAAGCAAAGCTAACCTGCAGATTATGCAGCCAGATTCCGACAGCAATGAAGCCGGGTACAGCAGCTCTCCGGCCAGCAATAGACAGGTACCATCCATATGTGTTTTGTGTGCTGTGAGTCCGTCATGGTATGTCCTTTGGCGTCACCTCTTTCTCATGTCACCATTCTGATCCTCAGGACTCCTCAGATGATGTGAAGAAAGTTCAGAGGAGAGAGAAAAATCGGATTGCAGCACAGAAGAGCCGCCAGCGTCAGACCCAGAAGGCAGACACTCTCCATGTGGTGAGTGTTGGCTTTATAGTAAAATCCCTAGAGAGACAATCCGCCAATTAGCCCACAGCTATGCAGTGCTGAGGTCGTGTCTGCATGGAGTCTGTATGTTCTCCCTCACCTCCTTCTGTGGTCCACCCATAATACAAAGGCGGAGCAGAGAAATCTTTCATCAGAAAAGAGACACACTGCAATTAGAGTGTAAGCTCCTCTGGTGCACAGACTGATGTGACTGGCTCAGTGTTCCCTGTACAGCACTATGGTATATGTCCGAGCTATATAAATGTATAATAATAATAGTGTGCGACTGGGGTGGGGGACATTAGAGTGTAAGCTCCTCTGGTGCACAGACTGATGCAATTGGCTCAGTGTTCTCTGTACAGCTCTATGGTATATGTCAGAGCTATATGAATAGTATAATTAATAATGTGTGATTTGTGGTGGGGGCATAAGAGTGTAAGCTCCTCTGTGCAGAAACTGATATCGCTCACTGATATTGGTGCAGTGATGGTTCTGTGCGATGTGCATTGTGGACAGGAAATGGTGAGGAAGTGATATGAGAGGCAGATAATAGGTCTGTGTGTGCAGCTGCTATGTGATTCCTGATGCAGGTGAAGTGTATGTAAACGTTTTGTATTTGCTCACTTTTGGTATAGTTCAATATCCCATTGAAAGTTTTCTTATATCTCTTTTCTAAGTGTAGAAAATTCCTGTACCTAGACCCCTTCCCCCGCTTCATCTGGACTACAGAACACCTCCCCATGTTAAAGAAATGGGAGAAGGAGGCATTTTATAGTTCTATACTAGGGTTACAACACTGCCTCTCCATAGATAGGGTATTGTGAGTGAGTGTTGTCACCCTAGGACAGGAGAGAGCTTGTCACAAGAAAAGTATTGAAGCTGTCACTGCCGACCTTCTCCCCTGTCCTAATTGGGTGTGACCCAAAACAAGTATGTGGCAAGTTACATAGTTAGTCTACAGCAATCCACTGAGACGGCCAGAACCAACTCTTGAGGGAGTCTATTACACATTCTCACAGCTCTTACTGTGAAGAAACCTTTCCGTATTTGGAGATTACATTTCTTTTCCTCCAGACGTTAAGAGTGCCCCCTTGTCCTCTGTGATGACCTCAGGGTGAATAGCTCTACACTGAGTTCACTATATGGACCACTGATGTATTTATACATGGAGATCATATCCCCCCCTTATGTATTATACATGGAGATCATATCCCCCTTATGTATTGTACATGGAGATCATATCCCCCTTATGTATTATACATGGAGATCATATCCCCCCTTATGTATTATACATGGAGATCATATCCCCCCCTTATGTATTATACATGGAGATCATATCCCCCTTATGTATTATACATGGAGATCATACCCCCCCTTATGTATTATACATAGAGATCATATCCCCCCTTATGTATTATACATGGAGATCATATCCCCCCCTTATGTATTATACATGGAGATCATATCCCCCTTATGTATTGTACATGGAGATCATATCCCCCCCTTATGTATTATACATGGAGATCATATCCCCCTTATGTATTGTACATGGAGATCATATACCCCCTTATGTATTATACATGGAGATCATATCCCCCCTTATGTATTATACATGGAGATCATATCCCCCCTTATGTATTATACATGAAGATCATATCCCCCCTTATGTATTATACATGGAGATCCTATCCCCCCCTTATGTATTATACATGGAGATCATATCCCCCCTTATGTATTATACATGGAGATCATATCCCCCCTTATGTATTATACAGGGTGATCATATCCTCTTCTTATGTATTATACATGGAGATCATATCCCCCCTTATGTATTATACATGGTGAGCATATCCCCCCTTATGTATTATACATGGAGATCATATCCCCCCTTATGTATTATACATGGAGATCATATCCCCCCTTATGTATTATACAGGGTGATCATATCCCCCTTATGTATTATACATGGTGAGCATATCCCCCCTTATGTATTATACATGGAGATCGTATCCCCCTTATGTATTATACATGGTGATCATATCCCCCCTTATGTATTATACATGGAGATCATATCCCCCTTATGTAATATACATGGTGATCATATCCCCCTTATGTATTATACATGGAGATCATATCCCCCCTTATGTATTATACATGGAGATCATATCCCCCCTTATGTATTATACAGGGTGATCATATCCCCCCTTATGTATTATACATGGAGATCATATCCCCCCTTATGTATTATACATGGTGAGCATATCCCCCCTTATGTATTATACATGGAGATCATATCCCCCCTTATGTATTATACATGGAGATCATATCCCCCCTTATGTATTATACAGGGTGATCATATCCCCCCCTTATGTATTATACATGGAGATCATATCCCCCCCTTATGTATTATACATAGTGAGCATATCCCCCTTATGTATTATACATGGAGATCGTATCCCCCTTATGTATTATACATGGAGATCATATCCCCCCTTATGTATTATACATGGAGGTCATATCCCCCTTATGTATTATACATGGAGATCATATCCCCCTTATGTAATATACATGGTGATCATATCCCCCTTATGTATTATACATGGAGATCATATCCCCCCTTATGTATTATACATGGAGATCATAATCCCCCCTTATGTATTATACATGGCGATCATATCCCCCTTATGTATTATACATGGTGATCATATCCCCCCTTATGTATTATACATGGTGATCATATCCCCCCTTATGTATTATAAATGTTGATCATATCCCCCTTATGTATTATACATGGAGATCATATCCCCCCTTATGTATTATACATGGTGATCATATCCCCCCTTATATATTATACACGGAGATCATATCCCCCTTATGTATTATACATGGAGATCATATCCCCCCTTATGTATTATACATGGAGGTCATATCCCCCTTATGTATTATACATGGAGATCATATCCCCCTTATGTAATATACATGGTGATCATATCCCCCTTATGTATTATACATGGAGATCATATCCCCCCTTATGTATTATACATGGAGATCATATCCCCCCTTATGTATTATACATGGCGATCATAATCCCCCCTTATGTATTATACATGGCGATCATATCCCCCTTATGTATTATACATGGTGATCATATCCCCCCTTATGTATTATACATGGTGATCATATCCCCCCTTATGTATTATAAATGTTGATCATATCCCCCTTATGTATTATACATGGAGATCATATCCCCCCTTATGTATTATACATGGTGATCATATCCCCCCTTATGTATTATACACGGAGATCATATCCCCCTTATGTATTATACATGGAGATCATATCCCCCCTTATGTATTATACATGGTGATCATATCCCCCCTTATGTATTATACACGGAGATCATATCCCCCTTATGTATTATACATGGAGATCATATCCCCCTTTATGTATTATACATGGAGATCATATCCCCCCTTATGTATTATACATGGAGATCATATCCCCCCTTATGTATTATACATGGAGATCATATCCCCCCTTATGTATTATACATGGTGATCATACCCCCCCTTATGTATTATACATGGAGATCATATCCCCCCTTATGTATTATACATGGAGATCATATCCCCCTTATGTATTATACAAGGAGATCATATCCCCCCCTTATGTATTATACATGGAGATCATATCCCCCTTATGTATTATACATGGAGATCATATCCCCCCCTTATGTATTATACATGGAGATCATATCCCCCCTTATGTATTATACATGGTGATCATATCCCCCCCCCTTATGTATTATACATGGTGATCATATCCCCCCCCCTTATGTATTATACATGGAGATCATATCCCCCCCCTTATGTATTATACACGGTGATCATATCCCCCCTTATGTATTATACACGGAGATCATATCCCCCTTATGTATTATACACGGAGATCATATCCCCCCTTATGTATTATACATGGAGATCATATCCCCCCTTATGTATTATACATGGAGATCATATCCCCCCTTATGTATTATACATGGAGATCATATCCCCCTTATGTATTATACATGGAGATCATATCCCCCCCTTATGTATTATACATGGAGATCATATCCCCCCTTATGTATTATACATGGAGATCATATCCCCCCTTATGTATTATACATGGAGATCATATCCCCCCTTATGTATTATACATGGAGATCATATCCCCCTTATGTATTATACATGGAGATCATATCCCCCTTATGTATTATACATGGAGATCATATCCCCCCCTTATGTATTATACATGGAGATCATATCCCCCTTATGTATTATACATGGAGATCATATCCCCCCCTTATGTATTATACATGGAGATCATATCCCCCCTTATGTATTATACATAGTGATCATATCCCCCTTATGTATTATACATGGAGATCATATCCCCCCCCTTATGTATTATACATGGTGATCATATCCCCCCTCTTATGTATTATACGTGGTGATCATATCCCCCTTATGTATTATACATGGAGATCATATCCCCCTTATGTATTATACATGGAGATCATATCCCCCTTATGTAATATACATGGTGATCATATCCCCCTTATGTATTATACATGGAGATCATATCCCCCCTTATGTATTATACATGGAGATCATATCCCCCCTTATGTATTATACAGGGTGATCATATCCCCCCTTATGTATTATACATGGAGATCATATCCCCCCTTATGTATTATACATGGAGATCATATCCCCCCTTATGTATTATACATGGAGATCATATCCCCCCTTATGTATTATACATGGAGATCATATCCCCCTTATGTATTATACATGGAGATCATATCCCCCCTTATGTATTATACATGGAGATCATATCCCCCTTATGTATTATACATGGAGATCATATCCCCCCCTTATGTATTATACATGGAGATCATATCCCCCCTTATGTATTATACATAGTGATCATATCCCCCTTATGTATTATACATGGAGATCATATCCCCCCCCTTATGTATTATACATGGTGATCATATCCCCCCTCTTATGTATTATACGTGGTGATCATATCCCCCTTATGTATTATACATGGAGATCATATCCCCCTTATGTATTATACATGGAGATCATATCCCCCTTATGTATTATACATGGAGATCATATCCCCCCTTATGTATTATACATGGAGATCATATCCCCCCTTATGTATTATACATGGAGATCATACCCCCCCTTATGTATTATACATGGAGATCATATCCCCCTTATGTATTATACATGGAGATCATATCCCCCCCTTATGTATTATACATGGAGATCATATCCCCCCTTATGTATTATACATGGAGATCATATCCCCCCTATGTATTATACATGGTGATCATATCCCCCTTATGTATTATACATGGAGATCATATCCCCCCCTTATGTATTATACATGGAGATCATATCCCCCCTTATGTATTATACATGGAGATCATATCCCCCCATATGAAGTCACACTTCCTGATCTGCAGCTTTTTTTTTTTTTGTTCAAGCAGTGGATTGAATGAAAAAAGAAAAAAAACTTTATTCCTCTAGCCACACATTCGATGTAGATGGGGAATCCTCCTACTGAGGTATTGCATTCTGACAGCAGGAAGACTTCCCCACCATCAGAATACACTGATCTGAGCTGCTGGTTATAGCTGGCGGCGCTGATTAAGGAGGGTAGATTGACGTCGTACAACCTACCTTCCCCTACATGGATCACAATTTGTCCAGTTCAGCAGGACTTTGATCTATATGTGGCCGGCTTAAAGTAGGACTAAATACACACTGCTTCATTTACATTATCCTTTCCCTTTTTGTATGTAGATGATGGCTTTGGAATTATTAAAAAGAAAACATCCTTTGTACCTTTTGTTTCCTTTTCAATATACAGCTGTCACATGACCCAGCTCTTTCCCAGCCTGTCTGAAGGGAAACAGTGGCAGGAGGAGCTTCTAGTCCTCTGCTGCTGGTCACACGTTAAAAAAAAAAGCAGCCTTTGGGATACAGGGGAAAAATAAATAATTAACATAATTAAACTCTTTTAAATACAACTATATATTTGAAGTCAGATCTTTATTATTGTTTGGAAATAACATGCTGTGGGTGGATTTCTGCCAGTCACAGGCTGTGTCACTCCCCTCTAGCCTGCGTCTTAGAGTAACAAGAAGGTGAAGCCTCCATCGATCAAGATGTAATATCGCGCCCCTTTGTGTTTAACTGGTTAGTGGGCATAGAGGGAGGGGGGAGGGAGCAGGCTGTCATTTACCACTGTGTATATGCCCACATGTGTGACTCTATAATCTCATGGGCTGCTCAGATGTGATGTGCTCAGGGTAGGAATACGTTGAAGGAGAGAAGAAGAAGCGCCTCTAAGTGCAGCAGACCACTTTAATATATAATAAAAAGTAAGAACACTCACATGGTAGTAGAGTAATAAAAGCATGTAGGCAGTGGCGGACTGACTATTTGGAAACCCGGGCACTGCCCGAGGGCCCAGGGTCAGTAGGGGGCCCCATGAGATGCCCCTGGTACCTTTTTCATAGGCGTTTTTGAGTTTGGGCAAGGACACAGGGGCCCCATGATCCCCTATTGCCCGGGGGCCACATGAGTTGTCAGTCCGCCCCTGCATGTAGGGTATTGTGGTGTAGAAACACCATTTGGAATGGCTGCCACTGGTGCCTGTATCGTCCACGTCTCAGTGGTAGAGAGCGTGGTTTAGGAGGGAGACAGATGTGGAGCCGCCGGCTGGCATGCACGCACTGCTAAAGATGGAGGCTGGAACGCACGCTGAACCTGCTTGAGAAAGGAGTGCGCTTCCGCCATTAGAAGCAAGCGCGTCCTCCGAAACGCGTCGCATTGCATCTTGGTCACTGACGACATCACGCCTACGCCGATGTTGTGGTTCAGCATGCGTTCCAGTCTCCATCTTTAGGAGTACGTGCATGCCGGCCGGCTGGCTCCACATCTGTCTCCCTCCTGAACCATGCTCCCTACCACTAAGATGCGGACGATACAGGGACCAGTGACAGCCGTTCCACATGGTGTTTCTACACTACAATACCCTACATACAGGGGTGGACTGACACCTCATGGGGATCATGGGGCCCTGTGTCCTTGCCCAAACTCAAAAAAGCCTATGAAAAAGGTACCAGGGGCATCTCATGAGGCCCCCTACTGACCCTGGGCCCTCGGGCAGTGCCCGAGTTTCCAAATGGTCAGTCCGCCCCTGCCTACATGCTTTTATTACTCTACTACCATGTGAGTGTTCCTACTTTTTATTATATATTAACCTCCCTGGCGGTATTCCCGAGTGTAGCTCGGGGTAAAGTTTCAGTACCATCAGCGGTAACCCCGAGCTACACTCAGGAATACCCTGCGGCGCTGCTCCGGGATCCCTCGATCACTTACCTTGTCCTGCGCTCCCGCGATTTCCCTCCTGCAGTGTCCCCGGCAATGTAATCTGGCGTATGCCGACATCTGTCTTCCGGGTTCCGTCCCCTGTGAGCGTCGGGATGTACGGGAGACGGAAACGGCGGGAAATTCAAAAATGACAAAAAGTGACATTCACTAAAATCAGTAAAATCACATAGTATAACATTCCTGTATCAACCCATTTCACATACATTTTGTCTCGAGTGCTTTGTCCTGTGCCCTGCCTGCATTTTGACTGTTCTTTCTGCCTGGAAACTGAGAAACGTCCATGGCGTCCAAAAAGCGTCCCTTTAGGTCAAAAGCGGTTTTAGACCAACTAGAGCAGTGGTCGGCAAGCCGCGGCTCGCGAGCCACATGCGGCTCTTTACCCACTCTAATGCGGCTCTTCTGTGTGCCGGGCGCCTGCTCCCCTCCCTCCTCTTGGTCGGCCGCTCCCCTGCCTCCTCTCGGTTGGCAGCCCCAAAAGTCCGCGTGGACCTTTTAATCCGGCCCGCGGATGTGGCTGTCAGGATGTGTGTAGGCGGGGCAGCGTGCCGAACGTGCAGGGAGGGGAGCTAGGCTCCTCTCACAGTCCGCCCTGAAGACCCGAACGGCGCGGGAAGACAGCGAGAGGAACGCAAAAGGTAAGTGAATTGACACGGGGGACTTGGCTTACTAGAAGGGGGGGGGGGGGGAATAGTACTGTGGGGGATGAAATACTATATGAGGGATGAATTACTATATGAGGGATGAATTACTATATGAGGGATGAATTACTATGGGGGATGAATTACTATGGGGGATGAATTACTATATGAGGGATGAAATACTATATGAGGGATGAATTACTATATGGGGGGATGAAATACTATATGAGGGATGAAATACTATATGAGGGATGAATTACTATATGGGGGGATGAAATACTATATGAGGGATGAAATACTATATGGGGGGATGAAATACTATATGAGGGATGAAATACTATATGAGGGATGAATTACTATATGGGGGGATGAAATACTATATGAGGGATGAAATACTATATGGGGGGATGAAATACTATATGAGGGATGAAATACTATATGAGGGATGAATTACTATATGAGGGATGAAATACTATATGGGGGGATGAAATACTATATGGGGGGATGAAATACTATATGAGGGATGAATTACTATATGAGGGATGAATTACTATATGGGGGATGAAATACTATATGAGGGATGAAATACTATACGAGGGATGAAATACTATACGAGGGATGAAATACTATACGGGGGATGAATTGCTATGGGGGATGAATTACTATATGGGGGATGAATTACTATGGGGGATGAATTACTATGGGGGATGAATTACTATATGGGGGATGAATTACGATGGGGGATGAATTACGATGGGGGATGAATTACTATGGGGGATGAATTACTATATGGGGGATGAATTACTATGGGGGATGAATTACTATGGGGGATGAATTACTATATGGGGGATGAATTACTATATGGGGGATGAATTACGATGGGGGATGAATTACGATGGGGGATGAATTACTATATGGGGGATGAATTACACTATGGGGGATGAATTACACTATGGGGGATGAATTACACTATGGGGGATGAATTACTATATGGGGGATGAATTCCTATATGGGAGATGTATTTTCAGTTTTAAAAATGTGGCTCTCAAAATAAATTTCAATCATGGTTTTGGCGAGATTTGGCTCAGTTGAAAAAAAAGGTTGCCCACCACTGCCCTAGACCAGTGGTCGGCAAGCCGCGGCTCGCAAGCCACATGCGGCTCTTTGGTGTGCCGGGCGCCCGCTCCCCTCCCTCCTCTCGGGCGGCCGCCCCAAAAGTCAGGACTCTGCAGCTAGCCCAGCAATGGGCAAACTACGGCCCGGCGGACCTTTTAATCCGGCCCGCGGAGCGTGGCAAACATTGGCTGCCAGGATGTAGGCGGGGCAGCCAGGATGTAGGCGGGGCAGCGTGACGAACTCCTCTCCTCTCACAGTCCGCCCTGAAGACCGTAACGGCGCGGGAACACGGCTAGAGGAACGCGCGGAGCAAAGGTAAGTGAATTGACACAATATGGGGAATGAATTACTATAGGGGGGATGAATTACTATATGGGGGATGAATTACTATGGGGGATAAATTACTATGGGGGATGAATTACTATATGGGGGATGAATTAGTATATGGGAGATGAATTACTATGGGGGATGAATTACTATATGGGGGATGAATTACTATGGGGGATGAATTACTATATGGGGGATGAATTACTATATGGGGGATGAATTACTATGGGGGATGAATTACTATATGGGGGATGAATTACTATGGGGGATGAATTACTATGGGGGATGAATTACTATATGGGGGATGTATTTTCAGTTTTAAAAATGTGGCTCTCAAAATAAATTTCAATCGTGGTTTTGGCGAGATTTGGCTCAGTTGAAAAAAAAGGTTGCCCACCACTGGGCTAGAGAACAGCGATAGTAAATCAGAACTACTTGCAGAATTGAGTGATAATGATTCGTGGGGGAAATTCATCATCAGACACTGAAAACGATTCTGCGACTTTGCTCAGCGATGTGCGAACTTGGCGCTCTATTTCACATTTCAGTGTTTTCGGTTTGATTATATTATTGAATAAAATTTATTATTATTATATTATTATTTTTTATGATTATTAAATTATAATTTATGATTTCGTGTTTCAAATGTTATCCTACCCAGGATGTTTAATAGACTCTTGTTCGGACAGATTTCAGTGAGTTATTCCTAAAAATTACAGGCCTACAATAAAAAAAAATACATATTTCCATGCAAAAAAATGTACTGCTTTGAGCACAGAAATACAGACATAATCAGACCGCTAGGGAGGTTAAAGTGGTCAGCTGCATTTAGAGGCGCTTCTTCTTCTTACTACACAGAGTCTGCTACAGTACTGCATGGAGCTTGCCCTAAGTGCCACACGGACCCCCCCTTATCCAAGTTTCTAAATACTACTAGACTTTTCAGACTTTGGTCCAGTATTTGCGCCGATTATTATTACTTCTATAGGAATACATTGAAAACTGAGCATGTGCACTAGCTGCCAACACTGCTCTGCAAAATCCCCAATGCAGTGGGGACATGGACAGAAGGGGGAGATAAAGAACAGCAGGATCAGACAGTTTGTTTTTGCAGAATACAGAAACCGAATCCTATAGTGACTGAGTGAGAGTGAACAGTATGTAATACGGCATTTACTGATAGTTTTTAATGATGTGAGTTTTAATGACACGTTTAGGGCCAGTTCACACTACGTGCGTTTCAGTTGTTTTTTTTCTGCATCCAAAATGCACAGAAAGTAGGTGATAAGGTTGTCAATGTCATAGTTCACATCAGTGCTTAAAGTTCCAGTTGCAGAAAAAAAAAAGTAGAACATGCTGCATTTTTCCTGTGCAGAACTGTACTGGAACGCAGTAAAATGCATCAGAAATGCACTGCAAGGCACTAAAACCGCACTGGAAGGCACCAAAACCGCACTGGAAGGCACATGTCCCTATCTGAATTGAAGAAAAAGAGAGGGGGAAAAAATGAACTGGAATGCATAAAAAAAGCACCGGAACGCGTCAAAAACGTGCATGTGAAAACGCATCCGGAATGCATCTGTACTGCGATTCTATAGTGTGATACGATATGGAGAGCTGAATTGTGGGGACCATGGGACAGTGGGTCCATGACAGTTACCATGAAAGCCGGCCAACTAACATCATCAGAAAGAGCCTAGCAGTGGAAGAGTCAATGTTTGTGCAGTCACTCCAAAAGTAGTAAAACTGTGTGCAAAGTCTTGGATGGAAGCTGCTCTATTCTGATCCCCTCTAGTCAGTAGAGCTGAACCTGCTTGGTGTAAATAAAACCCCACCACCTTCTACACCGGCGTGCCAAAGGATGGCAGCTTCCATCTCAGGCTTCTCACACCAGTTGCACAAATAGTAGAGCACAGGGGCGGACTGACCATTTGAGCACTCAGGCACGGGTCAGAAGGGGGTCCCATAAAATGCTCCTGGTACCTTTTGTAGGCTTTTTTGGGTGTGTTTTGAGTGTGGGCAAGGACACAGGAGCCCCATAATCCCCAATTGCCCGGGGACCCCATGAGTTGTCAATCCGCCCTTGGTAGCGCAGCATTTATTTTGCCGTCTGATCTGTCATTTGTATCCCTGCAGGAGAGTGAGAACCTGGAGCGCGTGAACTCGGCGCTGCGCAGAGAAATCCGCTTCCTACGTGAAGAGATCAAATGTCTGACATACGCCTTGAGCAGTCACCAGCCCACCTGCACCATGGTAACCCATAAGATAGCCGCCGTCCCACCGCGCGTGGCATCCCCCCGCTTCCAGGAGTGACGTGTGCGGAACCTGGACTGAATCCACCTAGAATGAAGGGGGAGGGCTTTTACATCCAGACACTTGGGGGCAGGGCCATATATACAGATATCGACTCCACCAAGATGTAGATGACCAGCTATTCACCATAATCCAATGTAGACTTCCACTGTACCGATTCCGGTGACGTATACCAAAGAGAACTAGAGAAAGACACATGTTGCTCCATGAAGTTGGACTTTTAGAGATACAACATGAGGCAGTCAAAGAGGTCCTGGGCTCCTAATATATGGTGGATGAATATGGTGGACGAATACGGTGGATGAATACGGTGGATGAATACGGTGGACGAATATGGTGAACATTTCTCTACACCTCACCTTTTACATCACTTAGGATCTGTGTGGCATTTTGGCTTCCCCCCCGATGATACTTTGATGTGGATAAGGTCCACCATGTACAATCTTTGTATGGATGGTCATTTGTCAAGGTTTATCCCCTTGCCCTTCCTTGAGTGTTCCTGTGATTGCAGCTTGTGTTGGTTCTCTGACAATCTGCCCTGCCCTTCCCCAGTGGATCCTGGGTGTTGTGGGTTCTATGGACCCCCTATGTCCACCCCCAAGACCTCCTTGGTGCACAACTACTACGCTGCCTGCGAAAACAGCAATATCAAATATCCACCCCGTCCTGAAGAAGCAACGTTCAACGCGAAACACGTTGATGGTGAATCCGGAAACAACGCCTGGTCATACATCATCAGATAAAAATTGTGATTTTGTGACTGTTAAAGGGGCAGGCGTCTAACGCCGGTTTTGTTAGGGTGGTATTTATGTATTTACCCTTTTTAGGGGTTTTAACCAATGAATATATATTATTATAATGAACGTAATAAACTTTAACTTTTTATATTTTTAGAATGTTTGTCTGCCTCATGTTGTACCTCCAAAGTTTCGGCTTTATGGAGCAACCAGGGGCGGACTGACCATTTGGAAACTCGGGCAATGCCCGAGGGCCCGGGGTCAGTAGGGGGCCCCATGAGATGCCCCTGGTACCTTTTTCATAGGCTTTTTTGAGTTTGGGCAAGGACACAGGGCCCCCATGATCCCCTATTGCACGGGGGCCCCATGAGTTGTCAGTCCGCCCCTGGGAGCAACATTTGTGTTTCTCTCTTTTCCTTTTGGATGGTCAGCTGTTGCCTCCTCCGTGTGCAATGCCATGACTGGCAGTATGGTGGGAAAGCTGAAGGACCCGGGTGCCCCGGCACAACAGCACATCCTATCACCATCGAGAGCCCGACTCCATCAGGGCAGCCAACCCACGTCCTTCCACTTGTAGCAGATGGACAACTGGGACCAGGGACGGACTGAAAATTCATGGGGCCCCCGGGTAATAGGAAATCATGGGGCCCCTGTGTCCTAGCCAACACTCAAACCACACCCAAAAAAGCCTGTGAAAGGTATCAAAGGCATCTCATGCGGCCCCCTACTGACCCCGGGCCCTCGGGCAGTGGCCGAGTGCTCGAATGGTCAGTCCGTCCCTGACCAGGACAATGACCAATCAGGATCCCCTCACCACCTGTACAGAGAAGAATACAAACCCGGCACTCAAGTCCTGTCTCTGGCAATGCCACTTTCCTGGCTGTGTCTGGCTGCCGTATTCTAAGTTGCAAGATTGCAGAAAATAAAATCAGCCTTCCTATATATATTTTGGGTTGATGACTCCAGAACCGGAAACCAGAGGATTAACCACACCACAGGTATTTTTAGGAGAGAGGTCAGCAAAGGCAGCTGGGTTTCCCATAATGGGAAAAAGTATGGGGGCTGCCACTGCTGGCTGCAAGCTTCGGGGTAGTGATCTTCATGCCCTGGCTTCAATATATTGATAGTCATTGGCCTGGAGGGCGTTCAGTCTTTGCTGGCTGGGAGCTTGTTTCAAATTAGTGACTATAGAGCGAAGCAATAGGATGATGATGACATTTCTGGAGCCTGGACCTTGCTCCCCTAACAGGTTCAATTGGAGTAAAAAATTGTCCTTTATAGGTACAATATGGCAGCCTGGCAGCAGGTGGCGCTAGTGTTGTGCAGAGAGATGGTGTCACTCCCTGTGTGCTGATCTGCCTGACCTGCAGAAAGCTTCATCCGTCCCTGTGCACACAGGGCGTCAGAGATCCAGAAGGAGGAAGATAACATATTTCATCAAAGCAACCATTCTGTCTGTTCCTTGATCTCTCTGATTCTTGATTATGTTTCTTTTTATTTTGGAGTCAGGAAGACCACAATCATGTTTGTTTTATCTCATCCTGCTATGTATTTAAATATAGATATTGAAATACACACTGAATTCTGAGTCCATTACATTCTCAGCCTCAACCTGTATGAGAATTTCCAGCTCACAGGACAACAATCTGTATTCCCCCATTGGTAAGAATAGAGAGGATATGTATATCAGTGTTTTTCAGTTAAGGCGCCCTTTAGAACTGTGCACAATGCCGGGGCAGTCTGAGGGCTCGCTCACACCAAGAGGGGTGTATGACCACGCGCTTTTTGCATGTTCGCGCACGTCGCAGTTTTTAATGTTTGGTTACCTTAGGTTGTAACTGTTCCCCCCCCCAATTCCCTCTTCTAGCCCAAATCCCCCTCCTAGCACCCCCCCCAATTCCCCCTTCTAGCACAAATCCCCCCTCCTAGCACCCCCCAATTCCCTCTTCTAGCACAAATCCCCCCTCCTAGCACCCCCCCAATTCCCCCTTCTAGCACAAATCCCCCCCTCCTAGCACCCCCCCCCCATTTTCCCCCTTTTAGCACAAATCCCCACTCCTAGCACCCCCCCCAATTCCCCCTTCTAGCACAATTTCCCCCTCCTAGCACCCCCCCCCAATTCCCTCTTCTAGCACAAATCCCCACTCCTAGCCCCCCCCAATTCCCTCTTCTAGCACAAATCCCCCCTCCTAGCACCCCCCCAATTCCCCCTTCTAGCACAAATCCCCCCTCCTAGCACCCCCCTCCCAATCCCCCCTCCTAGCACCCCCCCCCCAATTCCCTCTTCTAGCACAAATCCCCCCTCCTAGCACCCCCCCTAATTCCCCCCTCTAGCACAAATCCCCCCTCCTAGCACCCCCCCCAGTTCCCCCTTCTAGCACAAATCCCCCCTCCTAGCACCCCCCCAATTCCCCCTTCTAGCACAAATCCCCCCTCCTAGCACCCTCCCCAATTCCCTCTTCTAACACAAATCCCCACTCCTAGCACCCCCCCAACTCCCTCTTTTAGTACAAATCCCCCCTCCTAGCACCCCCCATTAAATTCCCTCTCCTTGCACAAGCCCCCTCTTACTCCTTCGAGGACAGCCCCCCCCTCGAATCCTCCCTCCTAGTACAAACCCCCAAGCTCCCACAATCCCACTTCTGGCACAATCCCTGCTTCAACCCCCCATCCCCTTTCCTAGCACAACCCCCTCAAATCCCCCTTCTCAACACAAATCCCCCACCAATTCACTCCACCAAGACCACCCCCCCCCCCCCCAAATTCCCACTTCTAGCAGAACCCCCTTAAACTCCTCCTAGCACACCCCACCCCCAGTACAAACCCCTCCCTGCTCCCAAACCCCCACTCTTAGTACAAACCCTGCTCAGACCCCCCCCCCCCCATTCCCTCTCCTAGCAAAACCCCCTCAAATCCCCCCTCCTAACACAAATCCCCCTAATTCCTCCTCCTTGCACAAATCCCCCCTCCTAGCACAAATCCCCCACCAAATCACTCCTCCAAGCACCCCCCCCCCCAATTCCTCCTCCTAGCACAACCCTCCCATCCCCCCTGTTCCCAAATCCCCACTTCTAGCACAAACCAAGCTCCAATCCCCCCTTCCAGCACTATACCCTCAAATCCCCCCACTTAGCACCCCCCCCCAAATCCTCCTTGCTAGCACAAATGTGGGCTGTGCTCAAATCCCCCTTTTAGCCCCCCCTTGTTAGCCCCCTTAGAGCAACTCTCTGCGAGCTGTACTTGCCTCCGTTGGTGATGCAGCCAGTGTAGCAGTTTGTTGTAAGTACAGCGGGGACTGGGGAGTGCAGAGGTAAGTACAGCAGGGACAGGGGGGTGCAATGGTAAGTTCAGCGGGGACAGGGGGGTGCAATGGTAAGTTCAGCGGGGACTAGGGGGTGCAGAGGAAAGTACAGCATGGACTGGAGGGTGCAGAGGTAAGTACAGCGGGGACTGGAGAGTGCAGAGGAAAGTACAGTGGGGACTGGAGGTGCAGAGGAAAGTACAGCAGGGACTGGGGGGGACTGGGGGGTGCAGAGGAAAGTACATCGGGGACTGCGGGGTGCAGAGGAAAGTACAGTGAGGACTGGGGGGGTGCAGAGGTAAGTACAGCAGGGACTGGGGGGTGCAGAGGTAAGTACAGCAGGGACTGGAGGGTGCAGAGGTAAGTACAGCAGGGACTGGAGAGTGCAGAGGAAAGTACAGTGGGGACTGGAGGTGCATAGGAAAGTACAGCAGGGACTGGGGGGGACTGGGGGGTGCAGAGGAAAGTACATCGGGGACTGCGGGGTGCAGAGGAAAGTACAGTGAGGACTGGGGGGGTGCAGAGGTAAGTTCAGCGGGGACTAGGGGGTGCAGAGGAAAGTACAGCATGGACTGGAGGGTGCAGAGGTAAGTACAGCAGGGACTGGAGAGTGCAGAGGAAAGTACAGTGGGGACTGGAGGTGCAGAGGAAAGTACAGCAGGGACTGGGGGGGACTGGGGGGTGCAGAGGAAAGTACATCGGGGACTGCGGGGTGCAGAGGAAAGTACAGTGAGGACTGGGGGGGTGCAGAGGTAAGTACAGCAGGGACTGGGGGGTGCAGAGGTAAGTACAGCAGGGACTAGGGGGTGAAGGGGAAAGCACAGCAGGGACTGGGGGGGTGCAGAGAAAAGTACATCAGGGACTGGGGGGTGCAGAGGAAAGTACAGTGAGGACTGGGGGGTGCAGACGTAAGTACAAAAGGGACTGGGGGGTGCAGAGGTAAGTACAGCGGGGACTGGGGGGTTAAAGGGGAAAGTATAGCGGGGACTGGGGGTGCAGAGGAAAGTACAGTGGGGACTGGGGGGGTGCAATGGTAAGTACAGTGGGGACTGTGGGGTGCAGAGGAAAGTACAGCGGGGACTGGGGGTGCAGAGGAAAGTACAGCGGGGACTGGGGGTGCAGAGGAAAGTACAGCGGGGACTGGGGGTGCAGAGGAAAGTACAGCGGGGACTGGGGGGTGCAATGGTAAGTACAGTGGGGACTGGGGGGTGCAATGGTAAGTACAGCGGGGACTGTGGGGTGCAGAGGAAAGTACAGCAGGGACTGGGGGGTGCAGAGGAAAGTACAGCGGGGACTGGGGGTGCAGAGGAAAGTACAGCAGGGACTGGGGGGTGCAGAGGAAAGTACAGCGGGGACTGTGGGGTGCAGAGGAAAGTACAGCAGGGACTGGGGGGTGCAGAGGAAAGTACAGCGGGGACTGTGGGGTGCAGAGGAAAGTACAGCAGGGACTGGGGGTGCAGAGGAAAGTACAGCAGGGACTGGGGGGTGCAATGGTTAGTACAGCGGGGACTGGGGAGTGCAATGGTAAGTACAGCGGGGACTGTGGGGTGCAGAGGAAAGTACAGCGGGGACTGTGGGGTGCAGAGGAAAGTACAGCGGGGACTGGGGGTGCAGAGGAAAGTGCAGCGTGGACTGTGGGGTGCAGAGGAAAGTACAGCGGGGACTGGGGGGTGCATTGGTTAGTACAGCGGGGACTGGGGAGTGCAATGGTAAGTACAGCGGGGACTGTGGGGTGCAGAGGAAAGTACAGCGGGGACTGGGGGTGCAGAGGAAAGTGCAGCGGGGACTGGGGGTGGAATGGTAAGTACAACAGGGACTGAGGGTGCAGAGGAAAGTGCAGCGGGGACTGGGGGTGCAGAGGAAAGTACAGCGGGGACTGGGGGTGGAATGGTAAGTACAGCAGGGACTGGGGGTGCAGAGGAAAGTTCAGCGGGGACTGGGGGGGGGCGTCCGATTTAGGTCACCTTTCAGTTTTTCTGTAAAGGTGAGCTTACACTTTACAGCACACTAATGCAGAAGGTATATCTCACGTACATTTCCAGCTTGGAAGCCAGGGAAGGATCTGAGAAAACCTGAATACATTTCCACATTTGTTTCTGCCCTCCAGGGAAATAGTGTCTGGAATGGTATTTAAAGTGTTCCTCATTAGCATAAATAGAAAGTCAAATCAGTATAAACTGTCAACATTTTTAACACATTGAGGGCAATAAAATAAGCATTCCCCAATAAACGATTTGTTAAAATTCTAAACCCCAACACATGCTGTTTACAACTTTCAATGCTGCTGGCTCCTGGTCTTTCAGTGCTGCTTCCCTGAACTTCAGATCTTCACGGGACAGTTAAAGTGGTTGTAAACCCTTAAATAAACCCAGTGAAGTGACTGGCCTCAGGTGATGCACAGAGATTAAACAAATCCTCCTACTTAAGTTGTACCTGTTTATCTGAAATAAAAGTCTAGAATTTATACCGCTTGTCTGAGCTTTCAGAAAGCAGAGAGAAGGAAACTGAAGTTGCTCTCACAGTGAGGAGAGCTGATTGGAAGGAAAAGACATACCGCCTTTAACACAGCACACAAGAATAGAGCTGAGGCTGTCAGTCACAGACTGTGTGCTGGAGCTCCCTGTCCCTGTCATCTTTTTACCTTGGTGTCAGGAAAACCTGTCAGAAGTGAGCCATGTAGATAGCAGAGAAGGCAACAGAAATAAATGACACTTAGTCCCCGGTCACACAGTCTAAATCGCACCCTATGGTCCGCAATGGAAGTCAGAGTCACACCGATTTTGAAACTACTTGCACTACTTTTTGCAAGTTCAGGTGTGACTTGCATAGACATCTGTGAATAAAGTTGCACAGATGTCTTCCAAGTCGCACTGACAGGTGTGACAGAAGACAGTGCATCAGATTGAGACAAGCGCATACTATAGCTATTTTTGGCAGGTATCGCCTAGGGCCTAGGCGATTCCACTAGAAGTTCTTCCACCCCTGACAGTTTGCTGATCACAGCCAGTTCCAGTGTTCCCAGTTTGCTGATCACAGCCAGTTCCAGTGTTCCCAGTTTGCTGATCACAGCCAGTTCCAGTGTTCCCAGTTTGCTGATCACAGCCAGTTCCAGTGTTCCCAGTTTGCTGATCAGAGTCGGTGTCAATGTTCCAAATTTGCTGATCACAGTCGGTGTCAGTGTTCCCAGTTTGCTGATCACAGCCAGTTCCAGTGTTCCCAGTTTGCTGATCACAGTCAGTGTCAGTGTTCCCAGTTTGCTGATCACAGCCAGTTCCAGTGTTTCCAGTTTGCTGATCACAGTCGGTGTCAGTGTTCCCAGTTTGCTGATCACAGTCGTAATCAGTGTTCCCAGTTTGCTGATCACAGTCGGAGTCAGTGTTCCCAGTTTGCTGATCACAGTCAGTGTCAATTTTCCAAGCTTGCTGATCACAGTTGGTGTCAGTGTTCCCAGTTTGCTGATCACAGTCGGTGTCAGTGTTCCCAGTTTGCTGATCACAGCCAGTTCCAGTGTTTCCAGTTTGCTGATCACAGTCGGTGTCAATGTTCCCAGTTTGCTGATCTCAGTCAGAATCAGTGTTCCCAGTTTGCTGATCACAGTCGGTGTTCCCAGTTTGCTGATCACAGTCGGTGTCAGTGTTCCCAGTTTGCTAATCACAGTCGGTGTCAGTGTTCCCAGTTTGCTGATAACAGTCGGTGTCAGTGTTCCCAGTTTGCTGATAACAGTCGGTGTCAGTTTTCCCAGTTTGCTAATCTCAGTCGGTGTCAGTGTTCCCAGTTTGCTGATCAAAGGCTGATGTGACTGGCTTAGTGTTCTCTGTACAACACTGCAGAATATGTTGGTGCTATATAAAACAATAATAATTCGGCCAGTTCAGAATGAACCGACCGAATTTTGGTCCATGTGTAACCCTGTCAGCTTCTATCGAACAGTTCTGCTGGAAAACCAGTATTTCATCAGCGCATGCAGCCAATGGCTGCAGTGCTGATCTGTGTATTCTGCTGGGGGCGGGGAGAGTCCCTTTGTCAGAAAACAATAGCTCATCTGGGGAGATCCCTGTATCCTCATCGCCCGAGTATTTTTTTGTTCAACCTGGCTCAGCGTTCTCTGTACAGCGCTATGGTATGTGTCAGAGCTATATAAATGTCCAATAATAATAGCGTGGGACTGTGACGGGTCATTAGAGTGAAAGCTCTTCTGGTGCAGAGACTGATGTCACTCAGATTGGTGCAATGACGGTTCTGTATGGAGCAGAGTGTGATGCGCAGTGTGGATGGGGACAGGAAATGATGAAGAAATAGGATGAGAGGCACCGGACATCCTTCTGGCAGACAGCGGCTGTGTATATGCAACTGCTATGTGATCGCTGATGCAATAAAAGTCTATGTAAGTTCGAGCAATCAACGTATTTTCCCCCTTTTGGTCTGTTCAGTATCCAATGGAAAGTGTTTGTTACATCTGTTCAGTAAGTGTAAAAAAATACTTAGTTTTAGAAATTCAGTGAGCTGATAACTTCCTGTAGTGAGGTGACAACGCTGCCTCTGCTACACTTAAATCCCGGTTATTGTCCCTTCCTGAGTTCTCCCCTGCTGGATTACAGAACACCTCCCCGCATGTGGTGGAGAAGGGGAAGTGTCATGTAGCCCCATTCTAAGATGACAACACAGCCCCCCCATAGATGCAGTCCGATGAGTAACCGTTGTCACCCTAGGACAGGAAGTGTGTCACTGTCAGGTTCACTGGGTAAACCCCCCTCCCCCCAAAAAATAGGGGAAAACAAATACTAATGGATATGAACTTGTTCATACTTACCAAGTCAAACATACAGTAGTCCTGTATCCCAAGACACTGTTAACCAGGACAAGGGGTGGTGAGAAGGGACAGCTGCCCCGGGCGCAGGTGGGGATTTGGAGGGTTGTGCTAGAAGGGGTGATTTGGAGGGGGATTGTACTATGAGAAGGGATTTGTGTTAGGAAGAGGGATTTGAGGGGGGGTGCAAGAAGAAGAAATTGGGGGCGGGAGAATTGGTGCTAAGACAGGGAATTTGTGTTAGGAAGAGGGATTTGTGCTAGAAGAAATTGGGGGGAGGATTGGTGCTAGGAGAGGGGATTTGTGTTAGGAAGAGGGATTTGGGGGGGGGATTTGTGCTAGCATGGATGACTGGGGGGGGGGATTTGTGCTACAAGAAATTGGGGGGAACGATTGGTGCTAGGAGAAGGGATTTGTGTTAGGAAGAGGGATTTGGGGGGGGGGGATTTGTGCTAGTATGGATGATTAGGGGGGATTTGTGCTAGGAGAAGAAATTGGGGGGGACGATTGGTGCTAGGAGAAGGGATTTGTGTTAGGAAGAGGGATTTGGGGGGGGGGGATTTGTGCTAGTATGGATGATTAGGGGGGATTTGTGCTAGGAGAAGAAATTGGGGACGACGATTGGTGCTAGGAGAAGGGATTTGTGTTAGGAATATGGATTTGGGGGGGATTTGTGCTAGTATGGATGATTGGGGGGATTTGTGCTAGGAGAAGAAATTAGGGGGAGGATTGGTGCTAGGAGAAGGGATTTGTGTTAGGAAGAGGGATTTGGGGGGGATTTGTGCTAGTATGGATGATTGGGGGGATTTGTGCTAGGAGAAGAAATTAGGGGGAGGATTGGTGCTAGGAGAGGGGATTTGTGTTAGGAAGAGGGATTTGGGGAGGGGGGGATTTGTGCTAGTATGGATGACTGGGGGAGGGGGGGATTTGTGCTAGGAGAAGAAATTGGGGGGGGGGGGACGATTGGTGCTAGGAGAAAGGATTTGTGTTAGGAAGAGGGATTTTTTTTTTTTGGGGGGGGGGATTTGTGTTAGTGTGGATGATTAGGGGGGGTTTGTGCTAGAAGAAATTGGGGGGGAACGATTGGTGCTAGGAGAAGGGATTTGTGTTAGGAAGAGGGATTTTGGGGGGGGGAATTTGTGCTAGTATGGATGATTAGGGGGGATTTGTGCTAGGAGAAGAAATTGGGGGGGCGATTGGTGCTAGGAGAAGGGATTTGTGTTAGGAAGAGGGATTGGGGGGGGGGGGATTTGTGCGAGTATGGATGATTAGGGGAAATTTGTGCTAGGAGAAGAAATTGGGGGGGACAATTGGTGCTAGGAGAAGGGATTTGTGTTAGGAAGAGGGATTTGAGGGGGGTGCAAGAAGAAGAAATTGGGGGCGGGAGGATTGGTGCTAGGAGAGGGAATTCGTGTTAGGAAGAGGGATTTGTGCTAGGAGAAGAAATTGGGGGGAGGATTCGTGCTAGGCGAGGGTATTTGTGTTAAGAAGAGGGATTTGGCGGGGGGGATTTGTGCTAGTATGGATGATTAGGGGGGATTTGTGCTAGGAGAAGAAATTGGGGGGAACGATTGGTGCTAGGAGAAGGGATTTGTGTTAGGAAGAGGAATTTGGGGGGGGGGATTTGTGCTAGTATGGATGATTAGGGGGATTTGTGCTAGGAGAAGAAATTGGGGGGGACGATTGGTGCTAGGAGAAGGGATTTGTTTTAGGAAGATGGATTTGGGGGGGGGGGGATTTGTGCTAGTATGGATGATTGGGGGGATTTGTGCTAGGAGAAGAAATTAGGGGGAGGATTGGCGCTAGGAGAAGGGATTTGTGTTAGGAAGAGGGATTTGGGGAGGGGGGGGATTTGTGCTAGTATGGATGACTGGGGGGGGATTTGTGCTAGGAGAAGAAATTGGGGGGGTGGGGGGGGGCGATTGGTGCTAGGAGAAAGGATTTGTGTTAGGAAGAGGGATTTTTTTTGGGGGGGGTGGGATTTGTGTTAGTATGGATGATTAGGGGGGATTTGTGCTAGGAAAAGAAATTGGGGGGGACGATTGGTGCTAGGAGAAGGGATTTGTGTTAGGAAGAGGGATTTTGGGGGGGGGGGATTTGTGCTAGTATGGATGATTGGGCGGGATTTGTGCTAGATGAAGAAATTGGGGGGGAGGATTGGTGCTAGGAGAAGGGATTTGTGTTAGGAAGAGGGATTTTTTTGGGGGGGGGATTTGTGCTAGTATGGATGATTGGGCGGGATTTGTGCTAGATGAAGAAATTGGGGGGGCGGATTGGTGATAGGAGAAGGGATTTGGGGATGATTTTTGCTGGGAGATGGGAATTTGGAAGGGGAGAGAGGATTTATGCTCAGAGGGGAAATTTGAGGGGTACAGGATTTGTGTTTGGAGGAGGGAGCGGATTTGAGCTGGGAGAGTGGATTAGTACTGGAAAAGGGTAAATATCTTGTTTAGGGAGATTTTTGACTTGCAAAGGGAATTTTTGCTTAAGGGGCAAGTGTGAAGATTAGTGCTTGAATTTTACATGTAGCACTGCCCCTTGGGACAAGCTGGAATATATTATGGGTCCTGCGCTCAATAGATCCAACCCTAAGCAAACCCAATCCCTCTGGCACAACTGGTAATGAATAGCAAATACCCCACCAAGAAATTTGCTGACACAGGGTTAAATGAAACAAGAACAATTTTATGGAGAATGAAATGCAGTGTAGAGGGGTGGGGTTCCCCTTTCATCTTCAAAACTTACTTTTCTTCTTTTATGCAATGCAGTAAATTTGGTCTGCCACTAGAGGGCTTCACAGCCAAAAATCTCCTGATGGCAGAGTTGCACTTTAACTAGAATACAACTGATATCAAACAAATAAACTTACTTATACTCTATCAATGAAATGTATTACCCACACCGATGTATGATTCTGCTTCTGAGGGGCGTTAGCCAAAAATCACCTCAGAGTCAGAACAGAATGCAATAAAGAGGTACCTCTAATAAGGCTACTAAGCCAGATTCCCCCACTTCAGTCCTTGTAACGGTGGAGCTCTAGTTGGTGCACGTTTACTCCTTACAATGAAGTAAATAGCAGCTGACGGCTTCTTTTGGAGTTTCCGCTGGTGTGGGTTACATCAGATTTCACTAGGTTTCTGGGCTGAGAGGGTCCAACCTCAGTGTCTAAAGGCAACACAAAGCACCCCAAGACCAGGGGCAGTCGCAGGATGCAATCTCCCAGTATGTGTCAGTCCCCGGGGCAGACAGTCTCAATTACACTGGTGGTGAGGGGCAAAGCAGGCAGGAGGATCTGTGGCTTGCACAGGGCCCCGGATGGGTGAGATCCCAGCAGTGGGGTGTGGATGTCCCAGTCTATATGCAAAGTGTAAATGGTGTGTCTTACTCTCTCCAGGGGGACAGCTCACCAGACTCTGAACACACAGCAAGGTCCCTCTATCCGCGCTGGGTGCTGTAGTGCCTCCTCCTCTGCTTGCACGGGCTCCACATGTCCCTGTCTTTTCTCCAGCCTCGTGTCTCCCTGTTCTCCCCTTCACTTCCTGCTTCCTCCCCCTCCCAGCGTTCTTTGCTGTGTAGTGGATGAGTCATGAACTTGGCAGAATGCCCAGGTTTTACAAATAGGAGAGAGAGAGAAAGGACTGACTGCTGATCATGTGATTCCTTCTGAATCCTCTTGTACAAGGAGCCTGCTACACACTCCCCCCACCAGAGAAGCTTTGGTCCTCCAAAGACAGCAGTAAAAGCAACCTGTTACATGCTTTTTATATACACGCGGAGAAAAAGCAAAGTTAGTACACACAGGAAATTAAATTATTCACACTTGCATAAGAATCTGGCAGAGGAACCTCCCACCATGTAGCAGAGTGAGGGTTGTCCTGCCCATAGGCCACACTAATGGGAATGGCCCAACCAGATGTGCCAGGGGGTGAGTTGGGGCTGTTCTCTACCGAAACTGCTGTAGGAGAACCAGGCGTCACGAGATTCCTTTGAGAAGCATGTACTACTTCCTCAGAGTTTTCACCCAACACATCATATGTCAGTCTCTTTGGGGGTTGAATAACTCTACGCTCTCTCTGTTCTCTGGGCTCTAGCAATGGTTCTGGCGTTGCTTCCGATGTTGGTTCTGACACTACTGACTCATCAACCCTCGCTTCTTGCTCGACGCTCTCTGTCTCTCCCAGTTCAGCCTCCTCCACATCTTCTCCCTCATCAACAATGGACCACCAGTCTTCAGGTTCTTGCAAGTCTTCTGCAGGTTGGGCCTGAGGCACAAATTCAGGAGCCTCTGGCCTAAGAGGAACTACGTCAGTCACTCCAGTGGAAGAAGGAATTGTGGGTTCGGAAATGTCACATGGCCACAGCAAATCTGTCCCTTCCTCCTCACTCTCACTGTCCTCTTCATCTGCAGGAGGTGGTATGGGTTGAGACCTGGTCACAGATCTAGTCCTCTGAGAAGTTGAGGGGGTAGACTGTGGATCAGATTGTGATGGTAGACGGACTGCATCTGACAAAGGCAAAAGGTGGTTGCGGTGCCAGGTTTTGAGTGGGCCAACACCCTTTTCCGGTCGAATCTGGTAAACTGGCAATCCAGGCAATTGTTTGCAGATGACATAGGGCTCTGATCGCCACCTATCCGCCAACTTGTGTTTTCCAGGGATACCCAGATTTCTCAGTAAGACTCTGTCTCCAGATTGTAAGTCCTGTACTCGCACTCTGAGATCAAAGTTCTCTTTGTTTCTCTGACCCCTGGCGTCTGAGGTGGCTTGAGCCTTCTCATAAGCAATCTTCAGGCTTTTCCTTAGGCGGTCCACATATCCTCTATGGGAAGCTTCAGAGGTATGGTCTACAGAGGTTCCAAAAGCCAAGTCTACTGACAGTCGGGCTTCCCGGCCGAACATCAGCCGGTAAGGAGAGTATCCTGTAGCGTCGTTGGCAGTGCTATTGTAGGCATGTACGATGGCTGCTACATGCTTACTCCAGTGTTGCTTTTGCACTGAAGTCAAAGTCCCGAGCATATTCAGGAGGGTACGATTGAATCTCTCTGGCTGAGGATCTCCCTGAGGATGGTATGGAGTAGGCCTCGACTTTTGGATGCCTAGTAGACTCAAGAGTCTCTTGATGAGATTGCTCTCGAAATCTCTCCCTTGGTCTGAGTGGATACGTTGTGGTAGTCCGTAATGCACAAAGAATCTTTCTACTAAAATCTTTGCCACAGTTGATGCTAACTGATCTCTAGCAGGAAAAGCCTGGGCATACCTGGTAAAATGGTCAGTCACTACCAGGATATTTCCCTGTCCACTCTGATCCGACTCCAGGCACAGGAAGTCAATGCACACCAACTCCATGGGTCCCTGACTTTGAAGGTGGCCCATTGGGGCAGCTCGTTGAGGCAGAGTCTTCCTCTGAATACATCGGATGCAGGAGTGACAGTAACTTTCAACTTCTGTCCGCATGCAGGGCCAGTAGAAGCGGTCTCTTACCAAACAAAAGGTTCTTTCTGGTCCCAGATGGCCATGGTCATCATGGAGAGCGGCCAGCACCGTTTCTCTGTGTTTTGCGGGCAAAAATAGCTGCCATTTCTCTTCAGGATCATCAGAGGGGCCCCTTCGGTAGACCACTCCGTGGCGTAACTGTAGCCGATCCCACTCACGATGTAGCCACCGGGCCTCCCTTGACGATGTAAGAAGCAAATCAGGGCTTTTGCTTTCTAAAGCCTTCAATACTAGGCCGCAGAGGGGGTCTTCCAACTGATCTCTTCGCAGATCCTTCCTGGAAAGCTTGGGCAGGCCTTCACCCCCAACCTGGGTGACATTGCAATAACACCTGGGAACGCCAGACGCCGAAATCCCAATGTCTTCTGCCCTGGACCCACCTCTTGTTCGGTGTTCCACTCCTTGGCATAAGGCTCGTACCCCTTCAGAGGGCACCTGAGTCCACTCTTCTGGGGAATCCTTGGAACAGTGAGGTCTTCGGGATAAGGCATCTGCATCCCTATTCCCAATCCCTGGCCAATAACTGAGGCTGAAAGTGAACTCTGATAAGGCAGCTAACCACCTGTGGCCAGTAGCATCCAGCTTAGCTGTAGTGAGAATGTATGTGAGGGGGTTATTATCTGTTTTTATCACGAATTCTGCTCCATATAGGTAATCTCTAAGTTTGTCCACTACTGCCCACTTCAAGGCCAAGAATTCAAGCTTGTGGGTGGGGTAGTTCTTCTCAGCGGACGCCAAACCCCGGCTCGCATAGGCGACAGGTCGCAAGCATCCATTCTGTTCTTGATAGAGGACTCCCCCTAACCCATCTCTACTTGCATCCACATGCAATTCGTACGGCTTGGCTGGGTCTGCATAGGCCAGGATTGGGGCGGTGGTTAGACTCTTTTTCAGCCGTTCAAAGGCCTCTTCACACTGGGTTGTCCATTGTCCTTGAATAGATTCCCTAGGCCTCCTGGGTCCCACTGCTGGCTTCGCAGGTCTAGAAAGATCTGCATCATCATTGTCTTCTTCGTTTCTGAGCAGTTCATTGAGTGGGTGGGCTATCCGAGCGAAGCCCTGGACGAATCTGCGATAATAGGAGCAAAACCCCAGGAAAGATCTGAGCTCTGTGACATTTGTGGGCCTTGGCCATGAGGTGACAGCTTCTAGCTTCTTGGGGTCAGTGGCCACTCCATCGGCAGATACGATATGACCCAGGTAATTGACCGAGGGTTGGTAAAACTGGCACTTCTCCAAAGACAACTTCAGTCCCTCATCATGAAGTCTCTTGAGCACCTTCTCCAATCTCTCCTCATGTTCCTCTAGGGTCTTCCCGAACACAATGATGTTGTCCAAGTATACCAGTACTTCAATTAAATTCATGTCACCCACCGTCTTCTCCATCAGCCTTTGAAAGGTGGCTGGAGAGTTGCACAAACCTTGAGGCATCCGGTCAAATTCAAAGAACCCTATTGGGGTTATGAACACGGTCTTTTCTCGGTCTTCCGGGTGCATGGGGATCTGGTAATACCCATTCAGGTCCAGCACACTGAACCACTTTGCCCCTGATAGGCTTTGCAAAGCATCCTCTATCCTGGGGGTGGTATACTGATCAGGAACAGTTCTTCGGTTTAGCGTCCGGTAGTCGATGCACAATCTTAAAGATCCGTTCTTCTTCCGGACCACCACTATCAAAGAGGCGTATGGGCTTCGGGACTCTCTGATGATGCCTGTCCTCTTCAACTCTGCCAATTGCTCACGCAGGTCTTCCAAATCTCCCAATGGAACTCGTCGAACCCTTTCCCTGAATGGGGCGTCTTCTCAAAGCCGGATCCGATGATGGGCACACTCTGCACACCCCACATCGAACTCACTTCTGGAGAATGCAGCCCGCCACCTTAGGAGTTGATTCTTCGCTCTCTCTCTCCATTCCGGGGAAAGGGGGGTGTTCCTTGGGTAAAACGCATCGACAGGGATTTCTTTCTCCCTTCCGTCCCCTAGCTCAGTGGGCAAGATTGGGGTTGCAGGATCCACATGTCCTAACAGCACCCGAGCTGGGATTTTCACTGGGGCAGCAGTTGGATTATGAACACTGACCGAAACCTTTCCGTGGCTCCTCCGTAGCGCTTTTGTTGACACTACCTCCGGGAGGATCTCCACTCTTGTGTTCTCTTCACAGCCACCAGCCTCAAGGACAATGAAGGGGCCTGGCTGCTTCCAGGTCAATTTGACTGATGCCTGTAAACACGCCACCTCTCCAGGTTGTAGCACCTTTTCATGTTGATCCAGGCGCCATATCTTCCCTATTCTTTCCGCTGGGGCTCTCCTCTCTTGTACCAGGCGCTGATATGCTTGCCTCAGCATGGGATGTACAGAAGTGGGTTGATCATTGGGCTCTTTGACCAATGGCGCCAGCAGCCTTCTGACAAGATTGGTGTTGGTCCCTATGATTAGGGGACTCCCATTGGCCCCAGGCGGCCGGGGACAGATGATGGCTAAGGCTTCAAAAGTCTCAGACTTCCCTGTCATGGAAGGATCAAAAGTTAGTCTGACCGATAGGTAACCATCATAGGGAAACTTCTGGGTTCCTATGCCCCATATTTCCAGATCTTCCAGCTTCTGCAAGGGCAAATGCTTCAGAAGCTTGTCATAGAAGTCTCGGTACAGAAGGGTTACTTGGGCTCCGGTGTCCAGAAGAGCCCTTGTATAAATCCCTTCTACCTGAATCGGGACGACAGGGGAGGGTCCCACTAAATTCTCAGGGAGTGGTGAACAGGTAGTCGTCTTCTTCTGTTCTGCAGTTCTTATCCTTACTCTCCTCCTGGGGGAGTTTTGGCTCGGCCTAAGCCGTGGTTGACTCCCAGGTTTGAGGTGTGCACTGACTCCCTGAGGTGAAGTGGCATTTTCCCTAGGCTGTTTGTAAGGGATGGTGGGGTCCTTCTGGATAGGGCCAGATTTTCTCCTCACCCACCTCTTACTTGGTTGTGTGGAGCTAGCTGCGGTGGTGGGGTCCCTTGGTTGCTCCTTCACCAGGGCCCTCTGAAGTTTTCTGCCGGTTTTTGGCGCTTAGCTTCAGGCTTCCTGGGGCTTGGACAGACTCTCCTGACATGTCCGGTCCCTCCACAATTAAAGCAGGTCATTTGAATGGTGGGACTAGTTGCTTGCGTTGGGGCAACTCCTGACAGGTTTTCAGAAACTGCTCTCGTCTCTCTCGCTAAACCCGACGGTCCCGCCATTAGTAAGGTCACCATCTCCATTAGTTGGGACACCTGAGTCTTAAGGAGTTCAACTTCAGGGGTGTCACCTCCCACATTGACTACCCGGACCCCTACAACAGAGTCTGACTGTCTCTCTTTGTCATCCAACATGGCTTCCTCCTCTCTCACAGTATGGATCAAGTCTGGATAGTTCAGGAGGCCACCATCTCGCCGAGTTCGTAATAGAATGGCAATGGGGTCTAGGGGCCTGGCTCTCCGTAGGACTTGTTGCGCCTGAACCTCATCTACTCTTTCAGGGCCTATTCCCCTTTTTAGCAGAATTTGGTATATTATCTTGTCTAGACGTCCCATGTAACTGGAGAGTTTCTCCCCTTCATTTTGGTAGGTATGCTCTAGCTGATAGATGAGGTCTGAAGCCTTTTCAGTACGCCCAAATACATCTTGTAAAATATCTCCATAGCCCTGAGCAGTGCAATCCTGTTTGCTAGGTTTTAGGTTGCGAATGGCCTCCAATGCAGGGCCCCTTAGGCTCTCCGTAATCCTCTGTTTCTTGTGGGCCTCAGGAATGTCCCATTCACTCAGTGCTTGCATGGCTTGGTCTAGCCACTCTTCAAAGCCATCCTCCCCGGTAGGTATTGGTTGCCTACCCGAGAAGAATCGGAGCTTTCGATACATCCCTGTGTATGGAGAGGGGTCTTTGCGGCATTATAACATGAAGTCCCCCAATGCAGTGAGGAATTCCGGGCCTATGGTGGCTAGAGGTGTCTGAGACAGGGGTTCTTCCCTCTCAGGTTTTGCACAACTAGGCCCGGGGGTGTTCAACTGAAGTAACTGGAGCCTTGTCCCATCCTCTATTTGGATATTGGCTCCTTGGAAACTGTCAGGGATCCCCTTCTTCCACTCTAGCAGGGCATATGCCAGGGTGGTGTCTGAGGCGGGTATCACATCTATCACCCACGTTTTCTTTCCCTCTGTGGGTAGTGCATTCACTATCTTGGTAATCTGTTCTTCGGTCCCCATTTCTCTGGGGAACTCGATCACTACACTCCGTTCTGGGCAAGCATTTTCCCTGCTGCACCACTTGGTCGCAGCTGCGACGTCCATCTTAGGTGTTGGTATAGGGCACTGCTTGAGTGGTTGTTGGGTAATTGAGCAGCAAGAATCCCGGACGAGCCCTCACGTGTAGCACTGCCCCTTGGGACAAGCTGGAATATATTATGGGTCCTGCGCTCAATAGATCCAACCCTAAACAAACCCAATCCCTCTGGCACAACTGGTAATGAATAGCAAATACCCCGCCAAGAAATTTGCTGACACAGGGTTAAATGAAACAAGAACAATTTTATGGAGAATGAAATGCAGTGTAGAGGGGTGGGGTTCCCCTTTCAACTTCAAAACTTACTTTTCTTCTTTTATGCAATGCAGTAAATTTGGTCTGCCACTAGAGGGCTTCACAGCCAAAAATCTCCTGATGGCAGAGTTGCACTTTAACTAGAATACAACTGATATCAAACAAACAAACTTACTTATGCTCTATCAATGAAATGTATTACCCACACCGGTGTATGATTCTGCTTCTGAGGGGCGTTAGCCAAAAATCACCTCAGAGTCAGAACAGAATGCAATAAAGAGGTACCTCTAATAAGGCTACTAAGCCAGATTCCCCCACTTCAGTCCTTGTAACGGTGGAGCTCTAGTTGGTGCACGTTTAGTCCTTACAATGAAATAAATAGCAGCTGAAGGCTTCTTTGGAGTTTCAGCTGGTGTGGGTTACATCAGATTTCACTAGGTTTCTGGGCTGAGAGGGTCCAACCTCAGTGTCTAAAGGCAACACAAAGCACCCCAAGACCAGGGGCAGTCGCAGGATGCAATTTCCCAGTATGTGTCAGTCCCCGGGGCAGACAGTCTCAATTACACTGGTGGTGAGGGGCAAAGCAAGCAGGAGGATCTGTGGCTTGCACAGGGCCCCGGATGGGTGAGATCCCAGCAGTGGGGTGTGGATGTCCCAGTCTATATGCAAAGTGTAAATGGTGTGTCTTACTCTCTCCAGGGGGCAGCTCACCAGACTCTGAACACACAGCAGGGTCCCTCTATCCGCGCTGGGTGCTGTAGTGCCTCCTCCTCTGCTTGGACGGGCTCCACATGTCCCTGTCTTTTCTCCAGCCTCGTGTCTCTCTGTTCTCCCCTTCACTTCCTGCTTCCTCCCCCTCCCAGCATTCTTTGCTGTGTAGTGGATGAGTCATGAACTTGGCAGAATGCCCAGGTTTTACAAATAGGAGAGAGAGAGAAAGGACTGACTGCTGATCATGTGATTCCTTCTGAATCCTCTTGTACAAGGAGCCTGCTACACACATTTTTTGGGGGTTTGGGGAGAGATTTTTGGTGACACACAATGCTCATACACTGGTGGGGGCGCCGTTTGGCATGTTCGCCCTGGGCACTAGATGACCTTGTCCCGGCACTGCTGTTAACCCCGCCACCGTGTCTGCATTTTGCTTGCCCACTTTCTGGGTGGGAGTGCCCAAATCATGGCCACTTTATGGGTTGTCCCACCCACATCCCATCTCTAAATATACTGATGCTGTGATCCCAGGACATGCCCAGGACACAGCTTTGGTGGGACAGAGGACCATCATGTGGGACTGTGGGATAGGATTGATAGATAGGTTGGCATCTATGGCCTGTTCAATGTCAGAAGCAGGGGCGGACTGACCATTTGGAAACTCGGGCACTGCCCGAGGGCCCAGGGTCAGTAGGGGGCCCCATGAGATGCCCCTGGTACCTTTTTCATAGGCTTTTTTGAGTTTGGGCAAGGACACAGGGGCCCCATGATCCCCTATTGCCCGGGGGCCCCATGAGTTTTCAGTCTGCCCCTGGTCAGAAGCATTACTGCCTACTGCTCGGAGTATTAGGGAATGACAGCTTCCATATCGGTCATTTCACACAGGCGCCTGCTAGTCACATTGCAGTGTAGCGGGAGCACAGACAGTAGCACAGCATTTTATTGCCAGTCTGATCTGTCATTTGTGTCCCTGGAGAAAAGTAAGAACCTGGAGTGTATGAACTTGGTGCTGTGCAGAGAAACAGCCACCAGCCGGCCTGCACCCTGGGACCCCACAGCATGGCCGCCATCCCACCACCTGTGGGCCTCCCGCTGCTTCCAGTAATGACATGTGTTGAGCCCAGGATGGTCCTGTACAGAGGAAAAATACAATCCCGTCGTCCCTGTCCTGTGCCAGTCAATGCCACCTTCCTGGTTGTACCTGGCTTCAATCGCTGATCTAGAACAAGCATGCAGCAAGTGAAGTCAGCATTCCTGATCTATACATATTTTGGGTTAATGACTCACAACATGTGGAAACCAGAGGAGAAACATGACAGCCAGATGTGCTTGCATTCTCAGGGATAAAGGCAGCAATGACAGTTCCTTTTTCCTGAACAGAGACCTGCCACATAATACAATATGGGAGATCTACTGCTGTCTGCAAGCCACAAGATAGTGTTCTATATTCCCTAATTTCAGTATTTAGAAAATCATTCACATGGAGCAAGCATGCAAGGCAAGAGTTTAGACCAGGGTTCCTCAACCAGGGTTTCATGGAACTCTTGGGTTCCTGCAGAGGTTGCTAGGGGTTCCTTGAGCAATTTGCAACTTCTGCCTGTCCGATACGTTCCCATGGACACCATCGATCTTTTTAACTATCTGTAACGGGATAATTCTTCCCAATGTCCACAAGGGTAAGGAACATTCTTCCCGCTGACCGCCACATGAATGTATCATGAGTTTTAGTTACAGTAATTTTTAGCAGGGGTTTCCTGAGACTGGAGATCTATTTTAAGGGTTCCTCCATGTTGAAAAGGTTGAGAAAGGCTGGTTTAGATCCTGCAGACTTTGCTGGCTGGGAGCTTGTTCCAGGTCAGTAACTCTCTACAGACCAAACTAGAGGTGAAATTTGTAGAAAGCCAGTAAATTCTCCTCCTTGTCCTTTTATACACAGTGCCATGGCAGCACTAAGAGGTTGGGATGAGGTGGAGTAATAAGATGGGATCAGCACAGTCATTATAAATAGAGAGATTCCTCAGCTGTGCACTCCTGGTATCTCATCCACGTCAGCCACACCTAACTCAACCAACCTAACCTCCCAGGGCTGCATTGTTAACCATGTCTGTGCTTCTGAACTTTTAGAATGTATGTATCTTTCAATGCCACACCCAGACAGGGATGTAACTGAGTTTGCACTATAGTAGCTTGTTTAGAGAGGCAATGTTCCTCAATTCCTACTTTGAGAATTCAAAGATGTGGATTAACAACAGTCTTATTCCTCTGTGCTCCCTGATGGTAAGGACGAAGAGGACTGTCTATACCTCTGTACTCCCTGATGGTAAGGACGAAGAGGACTGTCTATACCTCCGTACTCCCTGATGGTAAGGACGAAGAGGACTGTCTATACCTCTGTACTCTCTGATGATAAGGATGAATAGGACTGTCTATACCTCTGTACTCCCTGATGGTAAGGACAAAGAGGACTGTCTATACCTCTGTACTCCCTAATGGTAAGGACGAAGAAGACGGTCTATACCTCTGTATTCCCTGATGGTAAAGACGAAGAGGACAGTCTATACCCCCGTACTCCCTGATGGTAAGGATGAGGACGGTCTATACCTCTGTACTCTCTGATGGTAAGGACGAAGAGGACTGTCTATACCTCTGTATTCCCTGATGGTAAGGACAAAGAGGACTGTCTATACCTCTGTACTCCCTAATGGTAAGGACGAAGAAGACGGTCTATACCTCTGTATTCCCTGATGGTAAAGACGAAGAGGACAGTCTATACCCCCATACTCCCTGATGGTAAGGATGAGGACGGTCTATACCTCTGTACTCTCTGATGGTAAGGACAAAGAGGACTGTCTATACCTCTGTATTCCCTGATGGTAAAGGCGAAGAGGACAGTCTATAATTCTGTACTCCCTGATGGTAAGGACGAAGAGGACAGTCTATACCTCTGTACTCCCTGATGGTAAGGACGAAGAGGACTGTCTATACCTCTGTACTCCCTGATGGTAAGGACGAGGAGGACTGTCTACACCTCTGTATTCCCTGATGGTAAGGACGAAGAGGACGGTCTATACCTCTGTACTCCCTGATGGTAAGGACGAAGAGGACTGTCTATACCTCTGTACTCTCCAGTGGTTTGAATGGAGAGGCTATACCTCTGTAATCCCCAATGGTAGGGTCAAGGGAGTACAGCATATACCTTTGTACCCCTCAATTTTAAGGATGGAAAGGATGGTTTATACATCTGTGCCACAAGTTATCCTACTTTTTTCCCAAGATAAGGACAGAGATGACAGTTATCAGGGATCTGTGTAGTGGACTCATAAACTGGGCAAATTTCCCTGTTTGATTGTGGTCACTGGTAGGTCTACAATGTGTGTTTTTGCTGTTCATGGTGTCTCTCTCACTTTCTGGTGCTATCAGCTTGCCATCCTTTTTGCCTCCCGATTGACATTCTGCTATTCAGTGGAGATTTATAGCATCTTAGAGGGTGACATTTGTCCAGAGGGAAAACAGCCACACCTAGAAGCAGTTATGCAAATCCTGTCCGGTGTAATTGTTACAGTCAGAGACATCCTGGTCTTCCCTGCACCACCTAGAGAAGAATGCATCAGCCATTACTCAGCTCCTTTGTGAAGTGCCGGACGCCTGGCTTTCTCTGTCTTCCATAGGTTCGGAATCATTGACCAGACACACTTTCTGACCCAGGAAACAAATCAGCAATGTTTCCTTCATACTCTCAAGCTCAGCAGTTAGTTGGATAGTATCATTTTTATTTGTTCAATAACATTGTCCTCCATCCAAAGTTGGACTGTAGGCTCCATAGAGTAGGGGGTGCCCCATTGTCCCTGGTGTACGCCCACTTGGGGCAAATAATGTCCTTCGATGGAGCTCATACACACTAGGCCTCATATATCAAAGAACTGCCCATATTACTCAACATCCACCAATTACATTGCCACTCTCATTTCCCAGGACAGTCTTGTATCTGATTGGTGTGGCATTAAAATATAGACAGTGCAATCTGTTATCATTGCTTCCCTTTCATCCTGTGCCAGAGGACATGGATCACTCGAGATTCCATGTAGATGGAAATGACTGTCCTGTGTTCCTGCCAAATGTCCATGAGCCATAAAACACATGTACAAGTCAGAGACAGGACCAAACTGTGCTTCCTGGGGCCTAATGTACCCTGGGCCCCTTTCCAACCCCCTCTGTACCTTGATTATCCTTATACCCCAGGCCCCCTCTTTCCCATGCCCTTCTCTGGTGCCCTCTGTACGCTGGGCCTCTCTGTACCTCAGGCCCCTCTGTATTGACCTCTGCATACTGGGCCCTTGTCTAACCTCCTCTGTACCATAATCCCTGTTATACCCCAGCCCCCCTGTACCCAGGTCTCCTCTCCATCCCCTCTTACCTTGATCCCCTCCTGTACCCCAGGCCCTTCTAGAACACCCTCTGTATACTGGGCTTCTCTATATGTCAGACTCCTCTCTATTGTCCTCTACACATTGGCACCCCTGTCTAACCCCCTCTGTACCCTGATACCCGCTATAACCCAGGCCCCCTGTATCCTGGACCCCTCTCCATCCCCCTCTGTACCCGGGTCTTGTCTATACCCCAAGCCCCCTGTACCTCTCTGTACCCCAGACCCTTATCTAGTGCCCTCTGTTGGACCTCTCTGTACTTCAGACCTCCCTGTACCCTGATCCCTGCTATACCCCAGGCCTCCTGTACAATGGACCTCTTTTATCCCCCTCATACCTTGATCCCTTCTATACCCCTGGCCCCCCTATACCCCAGGTCCTTCTCTACTGCCCTGTGTACCCTAGACCTGGACCCCCTCTCTATCCCCCCTCTGTACCTTAATCCCCTGTATACTCCAGCCCCTCTTTACCCCTCTGTACGCTCTCTAACCTCCCTCTGTACCTTGATCCCCTCTATACCCCAAGCCCCCTGTATCCCTCTATACCCCAGACCCTTTTCTAACACCCTCTGTACTCTGGGTCCTTCTGTACCTTGGTCTTTCCCTAATACCCTCTGTACCCTGGGCCTTTCTATACCTCAGACCTATCTGTACCCTGGGCTCCTCTCTGTCCAAGAACCCTCAGTACCCTGGCTCCACTATACCCCTGACCCCCCAGTACTCTGGCTCCTCAATATTTTGGGCCCAAGGTAAACAACTTGCATGTAATCCAGCTAATTTATAACCATTATTACATTTCTCTGACTCAGTGCTGACATGTTTCATAGCGCTGTACAGCACGGGGGACTCTGACCCACAGAGCTTACAAATTGTGAGGAGCTGATGACCGCCCTGCTCTGCGCTATCTTTTGACCCCAGTGTGGAGAGCAACTGTCAGCGGTGCAAACTGATAGTGAGTTGTCACGAACTTTGTCCATTTCATGTCATAAACATTCAACATGGGAGCGATGAGAAGACGCAGAGTCGATAATAGCCAAGATCCTGCGTGGCTCCTCTTCATCCTCACCACCGTCACCAACCAATATCACAGAAACACAGGATGGTCCATTCATACAGAATAAGAACAGATACCGAGAATTACACCCGGCATACGGGAAAAGAGAAGTGGTGCTTTGCAGAGTCCATACATACAGAATTTATTTAGTATTTATTACAGGTACTTATATAGCGCCATCAAGTTACACAGCGCTTATATATTGTACATTCACATCAGTCCCTAACCCTCAAGGGGCGTACAATCTAAGGTCCCTAACTCACATTCACACATACACAGGTAAAGCCCTCTAGGTTATCTAGGTAAGTTTGTTGTTTTTTTAGACAGAGGCTGAGTAGCAGCCTGGGATGAGTCAGCCTGGGAAGTCAGGTAGCGAGTTCACCTCAGGACAGGCTGGGTGGTTCTACAGGTCAGAACTTCTGGATCCCTTCCACCTTTCCAGAAACCTGAGAACTTTTTGGAACAGGGGAGGCAGCCCAGATCTGCATGTTTGAGGGACTCTGGACGATCCCCTGGCAGAAGGCTGGGTATGGTGACCAAATACAATAGAGCCTGGAGAGAGATAGCAGTGTCGGGTGGAATATGGATTGAAGAAGGTTGGAGTGAGGATCCTGGGAGGGGGTCCCAGGGAGGGGAGCCTACCTACAGGCAGGTCGCTGGAGAAGAGGATCTTCACTGCTTCAACATCTCCTGGGGAGGACAGCCTTTGTAGTAGGGAAGGAGGCAACCCAGCATAAGGCCTGAAGGTAGTCACCAACCCAATAAGCTACAGGACAGGACAGTGTGAGTACTCCTACATCCCCTGGGCTGGATAAGGGGAGAGGGCTGTCAGGTGCAAGACCCAACTAGTCTTCACCTGGGACTGCTTGATTGCAAGCTTCTGGGCCCCCTTGCAAAGAGAATACCCTCACTGCAGCTGAGTGAGGAGGAGGAATCATTCCAGGGCTGAGGAGGTACACCAAAGGGGTTTAGTGCTCTTTAACCAGTTCCAAACCGCGCTATAGCTGCAGGACGGCTACGGTGTGGTTATCTGGTTCTGGGACAACGTCATTTCAGAACACACCCCCCTGCACGCCCCCAGCGGTGCGCACCCGGCGCTGCTGGTGATCGCTGTGTCCTAGGGACACAGCTGATCATGTCATACGGTAAACGGCCAATCACGGCGGCCTTTTACCACGTGATCAGCTGTGTCCAATGACACAGCAGATCCGTGGGTAAATACAGTTGCTGGTCATCGGCTGCACTTTCCTCACGCTGTCATAGCCTGAGGAAAGTATTGCTGAGAACCGGCAATTGTCAGAGAAGGGATCGGCACTGATGATCAGCGCCCATCAGTGCCGCCCACCTGTGCCCATCAGTGCTGCCCATCAGTGCCCAAAAGTGCAGCATCATCAGTGCCAGCTCATCAGTGCCTCCTATCAATGCCGCCTATCTGTACCACCTCATCAGTGCCCATCAGTGATGCCTATCAGTGCAGCCTCATCAACGAACATCAGTGAAGGAGAAAAATTACCTGTTTGCAAAATTGTATAATAGAAACAAAGAAAACCTTTTTTTTTTCTCTTGTTTATAGTGCAAAAATTAAAAAACTCCCAGAGGTGATTAAATACCACCCAAAGAAAGCTCTATTTGTGTGAATAAAAAGTAAAAAAATCATATGGGTACAGTGTTGCATGACCGTGCAATTGTCATTGGCACAACGCTGCATATTTGTACATAGTTACCCTCAAGCTATACAGTTCCTCGGGCATCCCATATACCCCTAGACCCTATCCAAGTTAATAAATCTACAAAACCAAGCTCAAGGTCTGTTTACTGACTTCTGTGTGCAAAGTCCATGGTGCCTGGCTATGCAGAGCATAGGGGGTCTCATTCAAATCCAGCAGCCCCTAACAGGGTAGTGCTACACACTACTAGGGACAATTTAGACAGGATCCAATTAACCTACCAGCATGTCTTTAGAGTGTGGGAGGAAACTGGAGTTCCCAGAGGAAACCCACACAGGCACAGGGAGAACATGCAAACTCCATGCAGGTAGTGCCACGGTTGGGATTTGAACCAACGACCCTAGCGTGGCTAACCACTGTGATACCCGGGATAAGAACAAACACTGAGAATTTTGGGTATATGGTTCTATAAGGAACCTGCTGGAAGTGGTGACCTTGCCCATGATGGTTGAAGTTGGGGAAGGGGATGGTAAATGTATTCTGGGAGGGGGGGGGGGGTAATTTGAGCCGCACATTACCAGATGATTCTGTGTTTACATTCCTAGCATGGTGACATCAGAGCTAATCAGCTGATAAGGCTGTGCATGCCATGTGGAATGGTGCTGATTGCAGTATCTAATCTCCAGTTTACTCTCCCTTTTCCTTATTGTGGATCTAAACTGCTCAGAACACATTTAATGGTGAGAAGTATCAGTACAGGCCAGGGGCGGACTGACCATTCAGAAACTCGGGCACTGCTTGAGGGCCCAGGGTCAGTAAGGGGCCCCATGAGATGCCCCTGGTACCTTTCATAGGCTTTTTTAGGTGTGGTTTGAGTGTGGGCGAGCACACAGGGGGCCCATGATCCCCTATTGCCCGGGGGCCCCATGAGTTGTCAGTCCGCCCCTGGTGGGAACAGTCAGTGAGCTCGGTGTCCATGGGGAAAGGTTGTTGCTGCCTGTGTCTCATTGATAAACTCAGAGTTGAGGACTTGTCCTTCACCTTAAACCCAACAAGAGAAATGTAATCTGTTTTAGCAGTCCTTATGGTGTGCTGCATTAGTTTTCATTTTTCCTTATATTTCTTATTTTTTTTCCTTTTATTCTCCCCGGGTGATCCTGCCAGTAACCCACTTCCTGTCTTGGGGTGACAACGCTCGCTTTCTGTAATGCATCTAAAGAGGAGCAGCATTGTCAGCCTAATGCCCCGTACACACGATAAGAAAATCGTATGAACAATTCCGCGGAGCCGCTGATCGAACGATTTTCTCTGCATTGATGAGCAGGATGTTTTAACCGATAACGATATTGTGAACGAAAAAATCCGGTTGAACAACAGTGAAAAAATGTCGTTTTGCATACGAACGGTCGATTTTCTATGCGGTGGTATGACGGTCGTACAAAAAAAATCTATCAAGCGCTATCAAGCATGAGCGGAAACAGAAGATGACCCGGATGTTGATGTCCTAGGAATCTTCAAAAACACGAACGAAAAATCCAAATGTTAAAAGTCGATCGGCCTAATGAGATGATGAGACCAGAATTGTGCAGATTATATTTTATGTCTCACTATTTATGTATATAGGTCATGTAATAAACGATATTATACTCATTGCTGGTAATCGTTGTGTATATCGATCGTTCTGGCTGGAAGGGCGTGGCTACAAGGTCACACGCACATTGCATCACTTCCACTTGTACGGAAGACGTCAACACTACGTATTGCCCGACGAACGATTTTTTTTAGATTGGTCAATGTGGGCCAAGATTTCGACCAACGAACGAACGCCTCTCGGTCGTCGGAAGACCGATCGGTCGATTTTCTAATCGTGTATTCCCACCTTAAGAGAAGGCTACAGGACCAGGGGCGGACTGACCATTGGAAAGTCGGGCACTGCCCGAAGGCCCAGGGTCAGTAGGGGCCCCATGAGATGCCCCTGGTACCTTTCATAGGCTTTTTTGGGTGTGGTTTGAGTGTGGATGAGGACACAAGAGGCCCCATGATCCCCTATTGCCCGGGGGCCCCATGAGTTGTCAGCAGGGGCGGACTGACCATTTGGAAACTCAGGCACTGCCCGAGGGCCTGGGGTCAGTAGGGGACCCCATGAGATGCCCCTGGTACCTTTTTCATAGGCTTTTTTGAGTTTGGGCAAGGACACAGGGGCCCCATAATCCTCTATTGCCCGGGTGCCTCATGAGTTGTCAGTCCGCCCCTGGTTGTCAGTCCACCCCTGTACAGGACACCTCCCCCTCTCCTCCTCTACATAACAGTTGGGAGGTGTTCTGTAGTCCTCAGAGAGACCTAGCAACAATGGAACTGTTAAGACCGCAGTACAGGAAATTATCGGCACACACAATTTCTGGTTTTCTATTGTATGGATTCTTGTGGCTTGTAATGCTTTATAAAAAACCCTCAAACGTCCTGTATTTGTGGTGCGTTTGCAGCACGTTTAGGCTAGGTTCACACCTAAGCAGGTTGCATTTTTTTTCCCAGCGCATTTTGCATTTTTTTTCACTTTAGTTTTTATGCGTTTTTAATGTGTTTTTGATGTGTTTTGCAGCTCACAGTTTTGGAATGTGTTAATGTTGCTAAGGGAGGTGCCTGTTGTCACTCAGGAAACACGCCAAAAATGCATGCATGTGCATTTTCACTGAACCAAAGAAACAATCCGCTGTGGGCAAAAAAGTCTCTGACCCTTTCCAAAAAGCACACCAGTTAAAAATGCATAGATGTGAACGTGACCCATAGGAAATCGTGTTACTTGTACTGTTGCGCACTTCTGCAAATCTGAAAACGCATTGCAAAACACATAGGTGTAAACCTATGCAGGCCATAGATGGGTCGTTAATCGTCCGATTTTTCGGCCGAAAGAAAAATCGGCCAATTTTCATACCGTTAGTGGATTAGTTCGTCGGCCGTTTTTCGTGTATCTTGCACTTTCAGATTATCGGTTATGTTGGGAAATTTGCGGCCGATTTGGACGATCGGCCGATTTTCCCGGCAATGATGGCCAAATCGATCGTTTTAACAATAAAAAATCTGCGCATGAGCTGTGACCTGAAAGGGACAGAAGTTATGGGGTGAACTTTATGATTTAGTCGGACAATTTTTTTATTCGTTGGTGATAACGTCGGCCGAACGAATGACCGATTTTTCCGTAATTGTTCGAAAAATCGGCCGATGTTCGACCCGTCTATGGCCTGCACTAGCCTTAGGCTTCCTTTAGACTTGTGGTTGGGCGGGGGGGGGAGGGTGACGGTTAAGCCATGAGCATTCCCGCTTGCGATCTTTACAAGCACTTCTGCGTCTCACGCATAGGGCAGCACATACAAGTCAATAGGCTGCCTTATGCGCGTTTGTTGTCCAACAGAAGCTCCTTCATGGGTGACAAGCTTAGTGTGATTTTTAAATGTGCGTTTTAACGTGATTGCTGAACAATTCCGTCACACAAAAATTGCAGCAGAATTGTACTGATTTTGGGGTGCCATTAAGAAAAATGGGACCCAAATGCTTGGCACGTTTTGTCGTGACTTGGAATCGCGGGCCAGAATTTAATTGATTCTGCCCCAAATTGCCAGTGTATTTATTTATTTCAGTTACTTATATATCGCCATCCATTTACTCAGCGCTTTACATATATATTGAACATTCACATCAGTCCCTAACCCTCAAGGGGCGTACAATCTAAGGTCCCTAACTCACATTCATGCATACACATACTAGGGCCAATTTAGACAGGAGCCAATTCACCTACCAGCATGTCTTTGGAGTGTGGGAGGAAACCCGGAGTACTGGGAGGAAACCCGGAGTACCCGGAGGAAACAAACACAGGCACAGGGAGAACATGCAAGCTGCAGGCAGGTGGTGCTGTGAACCAACGACCCTAGTACTGCCAGGCGGAAGTGCTAACCATCTAGCCACTGTGCTGCCCTAGTACTGCCTGGTGTAGGACTATATAGAATAATATTATAATACAATAATAATAATTAAAAAAAAAAAACAACAATAATAAATGATAATAATAGACAACAATACCACCTCCCTTTGTGGGACAACAATAGTAATAATATGGTTGTGTTTCTTCTGCAATCTGCTATGTGATTGGCTGACATGGAAGGGGTGTTTCAGTGAAGGTCCCTTTGGGTGGGGCTGAGCAGTTGCCAAGTTTTTGAAACTTTCTTAAGATACACAAAAAGGACAAACAGAGAGAGAGATCTAGACAGAGAGATTTCCAGAGAGAAAGAGAGACATTTAGACAGAGATATCTGGGGGCACATAGAGGGAAAGAGACCTCCAGAGAGAGAGAGATCCAGGGAGAGAGACCTCCAGAGAGAGGGAGAGAGACCTCCAGAGAGAGAGAGATCCAGAGAGAGAGACCTCCAGAGAGAGAGAGACCTCTAGAGAGAGAGCCACAGAGAGACCTCGAGAGAGAGAGACCTCGAGAGAGAGAGGCATCCAGAGAGAGACCTCCAGAGAGACATCCAGAGAGAGATTGCCACAGAGAGACCTCGAGAGAGAGAGACATTTAGACAGAGATATCTGGGGGCACATAGAGGGAAAGAGACCTCCAGAGAGAGAGACCTCCAGAGAGAGAGATCCAGAGAGAGGGAGAGAGAGCCACAGAGAGACCTCGAGAGAGAGAGATCCAGAGAGAGACCTCCAGAGAGAGAGATATCCAGGGAGAGATCGCCACAGAGAGACCGAGAGAGAGAGATCCAGAGAGAGAGAGAGACCTCCAGAGAGAGACATCCAGAGAGGGAGAGAGATCCAGAGAGAGAGAGAGAGAGACCTCCAGAGAGAGACATCCAGAGAGGGAGAGAGAGACCCCCAGAGAGAGAGATCCAGAGAGGGGGGAGAGAGATAGCCAGACAGAGAGAGACCTCCAGAGAGAGGGTCCGGCACACGGGGAATTGGTACAGGGTGACAGATTTGCATAGAGAGAGCCAGTTGGCTGTACAGAGAGGGGGCGGAGACGCAGGAAGAGGGAAAAGTGCAACATGTGGCACAAAGTGGAATTTCTGAGACAGAGGAACTGAGAGCAGCAGACACATGACCCAGCAAACCTGAGACTGGGGGAGGTATGAGAGATCATCAGTGGGGGAAGAGAGTGTCAGTGACAGGAGAGAGACAGTGTGGAGGAGAGAGTGTCAGTGAGAAGGGGGGCAGTGAGCGGGAATAGGGGGGGCAGTGAGTAGGGAATAGGGGGGGCAGTGAGTAGGGAATAGGGGGGGCAGTGAGTAGGAAATAGGGGGGACAGTGAGCGGGAATAGGGGGGGCACTGAGAAGGGAATAGGGGGGACAGTGAGCAGGAAGAGACATAGGAGAAGGGGAGACAGTTGGGGGAAGAGAAAGTCAGTTGGAGGGGAGGGGGGGACAGTGCAGAGGAGAGGGGGTATAGTCAGTTTGAGGAGGGGGAGGGGCAGTAAGTGGGGGAAGAGAAAGTCAGTTGAAGGGGAGGGGGGGACAGTGCAGACGAGAGGGGGTATAGTCAGTTTGAGGAGGGGGGAGGGGCAGTCAGTGGGGGAAGAGAAAGTCACTTGAAGGGGGGACAGTACAGAGAAGGGGGGGTAGTCAGTTTTTTAGGGGAGACAGTGCAGAGGAGCTGGAGACAAACAGTACAGAAAGAGACAGTCAGTTTGAGGGTGATTTGCTGTTAACGGTCACCATGGAACACGGTTGACGTGTCTCAGGATTGGACGGTCATCTCTGCAGCAGCCAATGAGACAGCAGACCAGGTAAGTGGCTGTGATAACTGTGATTGGTTCCTGCTGTCTGCCCAGAAGAGCTGACACTTCTTTATTCCTGCAGGTGGTGTAAGATTCTGGTGTCACCATGGCAAAGGAGGAGTCATCGGGGGGTGAGCTACTGCACCCCAATAATTTACCGGATATCCCGAAAAAGAATTCAGGTTCACCGGAAATGTTAAGAAATGGCGAGACGTCTCCTATGACGGCGGCGGGGGGTTGGGTGACCAAACTTTACACCCGCCGCTGGTTCATGGTCCTCCTCTTCAGCTCGTATTCCTTGTGTAATGCCTTCCAGTGGATCCAGTACGGCATCATCAGTAATATCTTCATTAAGTACTATGGGGTCAGCAGCCTGGCCATCGATTGGCTCTCCATGTCCTACATGTTGGCGTACATTCCGCTCATCTTCCCTGTCGCCTGGCTGCTAGAGACACGCGGTCTGCGCATCATCGCCCTCATTGGCTCTGGCCTGAACTGTCTGGGCGCTTGGATTAAGACGGGCAGCGCCCAACCGAACCTGTTTGGCGTGACGCTGTTTGGACAGCTGGTGTGCGCAGTGGCTCAAGTGTTTATCCTGGGAATGCCGTCTCACATTGCCTCTGTGTGGTTCAGCTCATCGGAGGTCTCCACCGCCTGCTCAATTGGGGTATTCGGTAACCAGGTATGACTCGGGGGGGGGGGGGGGTGATAGGGGCCCAGGGGGTGATGGGGGCCTAAGGGGTACTGGGGGCCTGGCACTCACAGTGTTAATCAGCATCCAGGATTAGACGTGCACATTAATCCCGGTCACAGGACTCGGATTCTCAGCCTCTCCAGAATAGGAGTGGCAAATCACGTGTGAAAAGTAGATCTCTAGCCAAAACTTTTTTTTTTCCTTTTGGATGGAGCAGGGAAGGGTTAGACCCCTGTTTGTTTTTTTGTTTTCATTTTTTTTTGCTTCTCCATTGGAGAAATTTCATTTCACTTCCTGTATTGGTGACTCAACAGGAAGCAAAAAAAATTCCCTCCTAGTTGTCACCAGAACAGGTGTCCCCCATTGGAAGGTTTCCCCTCATTTCCTGTTCTGGTGGCAACTGTACATTTTGAATTTCTCATTGATTTCTGTCTCTGTGACACCAGTGTGTATGTATGTATATATAGAGAGAGAGAGAGAGAGAGAGAGAGAGAGAGAGAGAGTGAGAGACCCAGAGAGGACACAGACACCATTAAGAACTGACAAGTTAGTTTAATTCCCATCCAAAAGTAAAAGATATTCTGGTTGTAGATCTTTTTTTGAAGGGAAAGCTAATCATGCATTGCTTTTGGGGGGGCTTCCTCTAGTTCAGGGGTCTCCAAATTTTCTAAACAATAGTTAGCTGTCCTTCAAACTTTAGGGGGGGAGGGCAAACTGTGGCCAGTGGGAGTAGAAAATGTCAGGTACCAGTGGGAGGAGTAGTGCCCCATTAGTGGTGTCAGTGGGAGGAATAGTGCCCCATTAGTGGTGTCAGTGGGAGGAATAGTGCCCCATCATTGGTGTCAGTGGGAGGAATAGTGCCCCATCATTGGTGTCAGTGGGAGGAATAGTGCCCCATCATTGGTGTCAGTGGGAGGAATAGTGCCCCATCATTGGTGTCAGTGGGAGGAATAGTGCCCCATCATTGGTATCAGTGGGAGGGATAGTGCCCCATCATTGGTGTCAGTGGGAGGAGTAGGACCCCATCAATGGGAGGAATAGTGTTCCACCTTTGGTGTCAGTGGGAGGAATAGTGTCCTATCATTGGTGTCAGTGGGAGGGATAGTGCCCCATCATTGGTGTCAGTGGGAGGGATAGTGCCCCATCATTGGTGTCAGTGGGAGGAGTAGGACCCCATCAATGGGAGGAATAGTGCCCCACCATTGGCGTCAGTGGGAGGAATAGTGCCCCACCATTGGCGTCAGTGGGAGGAATAGTGCCCCACCATTGGCGTCAGTGGGAGGAATAGTGCCCCACCATTGGCGTCAGTGGGAGGAATAGTGCCCCACCATTGGCGTCAGTGGGAGGAATAGTGCCCCACCATTGGCGTCAGTGGGAGGAATAGTGCCCCACCATTGGCGTCAGTGGGAGGAATGGTGTCAATGGTAGGAATAGTGTCCCATTGTTGGTGTCGGTGGCAAAAAAGGGCTGGATAAAAGCAGGCAGAGGGCCACATCCAGACCCAGGGCACGGTTTGGAAACCACTGTCCTAGATCAGTAATGTCTTACATGAATCGCAGCTACAGATGACATCACCCCCTTTGACCATCTGCAACAACTGTAAGGGCCCAGTCACATTTCTCAGGGGTGTTGCGGTGCATTACATTACGTGTGTTAACCTACAATATCACACGTCAAGGTGCGTTGTATTAAGGTAGTCCATTCATTGTGGACGGACTGTCATCACTCAACTGCTTGAAAATTCAAGTCAAGACCCTTTTTTTTTTTTTTTTCTATGCAACATGTGGCAGTAAGCTGTACGTGTGTTGTGGTGAGGCTGCACTACCCAAGTATTGGTAATGGCTTGGGGTGCCTTTCATAGGGGTGACCCACATTACTATGTATTACTGGATGATGTAAATGTGAATGTCCCCTTACAGCAAAGACTCCTTCCCTGTTTGATTCCAATAACAAATCCTTTCCTTGAGGGCAATTCATAACAGGGACCTCTGGCTCTTTGCTCCAGTTAGGAGTCACAGTGGGATAGTCTCAATGCATGTAGTTCATTCTGGTGACATCTTGACTTTTCTTCCAGTTAGGTGTCATAGAGGATAGTTATGATGGTGGCAGTTCATGGTGATGACATCTTGCTCTTTGCTCCAGTTAGGTATTGCAGTGGGCTTCCTCCTGCCGCCAGTCCTGGTCCCCAACACTGAAGACATGAGCCAGCTGTCATATCACATCAGCATCATGTTTTATGGAACTGCAGCTGTCGCCAGCCTCCTCTTCGTCCTGGTAATATTCGGTGCGCATCAATTCGAGGACTAATCATACTTAACTGAAGGGTAGAACAGCTGTGTGTCTGAAATAGCGGAGGTGTAGTGACAGTTGTGTGTCTGAAATAGCGGGGGCGTATTGACAGTTGTGTGTCTGGAATAGCGGGGGCGTAGTGACAGTTGTGTGTCTGGAATAGCGGGGGCGTAGTGACAGTTGTGTGTCTGGAATAGCGGGGGCGTAGTGACAGTTGTGTGTCTGGAATAGCGGGGGCGTAGTGACAGTTGTGTGTCTGGAATAGCGGGGGCGTAGTGACAGTTGTGTGTCTGGAATAGCGGGGGCGTAGTGACAGTTGTGTGTCTGGAATAGCGGGGGCGTAGTGACAGTTGTGTGTCTGGAATAGCGGGGGCGTAGTGACAGTTGTGTGTCTGGAATAGCGGGGGCGTAGTGACAGTTGTGTGTCTGGGGGTGTAGCAAGATTTTAATGCTGAGACTTTAACTGTGGGCTGTGTTCAGTCTTCCAGGAGGCTCCCCCTCTACCACCCACCCTGGCACAGGCTGCCCTACTCTCTGTTCCCCCCAGTCAGTACTCCTACAAACAGTCCATATTGCGGTTGCTGAGGAACAAAAACTTCATCCTGCTGGTTGTGTCATACGGTGAGTACTGAGGGCACTAGGGGTCATAGTTGCATAGTTACAGACAAAAGTCCATCCGGTTCAACCATTAAAAAAAAAAAAGTTATAATCCTACACCCACAGTTGATCCAGAGGAAGGCAAAAAAACTCAGCAAAGCACGATCCAATTTGCTCCTGTAGGGGAAAAAAATCCTTCCTGATCCCCTGAGTGAGAGGCAATCGGATATTCCCTGGATCAACTTTCCCTACAAATGTTAGTATCCAGTTATATTCTGTGTATCCAAGAAAGAATCCAGGACTTTCCTACAGCAATCTACTGAGCTGGCCAGAACCAACTCTTGAGGGAGTCTATTCCACATTTTCACAACTCTTACTGTGAAGAAACCTTTCCATGTTTGGAGATTAAATCTCTTTTCCTCCAGACGTAAAGAGCGCCCCCTTGTCCTCTGTGATGACCTCAGGGTGAAAAACTCTACACAGAGTTCACTATATGAACCACTGATGTATTTATACATGGAGATCATATCCCCCTTATGTATTATACATGGAGATCATATCCCCCTTATGTATTATACATGGAGATCATATCCCCCTTATGTATTATACATGGAGATCATATCCCCCCTTATGTATTATACATGGTGATCATATCCCCCCTTATGTATTATACATGGAGATCATATCCCCCCTTATGTATTTATACATGGAGATCATATCCCCCCTTATGTATTTATACATAGAGATCATATCCCCCTTATGTATTATACATGGATATCATATCCCCCCCCCTTATGTATTATACACGGTGATCATATCCCCCCTTATGTATTATACATGGAGATCATATCCCCCCCTTATGTATTATACATGGAGATCATATCCCCCCCTTATGTATTATACATGGAGATCATATCCCCCCCTTATGTATTATACATGGAGATCATATCCCCCCCTTATGTATTATACATGGAGATCATATCCCCCCCTTATGTATTATACGTGGTGATCATATCCCCCTTATGTATTATACGTGGAGATCATATCCCCCCCTTATGTATTATACATGGAGATCATATCCCCCCTTATGTATTATACGTGGTGATCATATCCCCCTTATGTATTATACATGGAGATCATATTCCCCCCCCCCCACTTATGTATTGTACATGGTGATCATATCCCCCTTATGTATCGTAGATGGTGATCATATCCCCCCCCCCCTTATGTATTATACATGGAGATCATATCCCCCCCAACTTATGTATTATACATGGAAATCATATCCCCCCTTATGTATTATACATGGAGATCATATCCCCCTTAATCTCCTCTTCTCAAGAGAGAATAAATTCAGTTCCTCTAATCTTTCCTCATACTGAAGAAAGGATTTAATAAACTTGCCTTCTCTTTGTCCCCAGTCACCCCCTCTAGATGATTCTGTAAAGGGCCTACATGCTCGGACCGGACCTTTTTACTATTAATATATTTGAAGAATTTTTTGTGGTTGGTTCTGCTTTCTTTTGCAATCTGTCGTTCGTTTTCAATTTTTGCGGCCTTTATTTCCTTTTTGCATATTCTGTTATATTCTTTGTAATGTTTTAAACGATGCTAGTGTTCCTTCATTTTTATATTTAATAAAAGCTCTTTCGATTTTTAGCCTTGTAAACTTGTTGCCCATGGGAATATATTTTGCGGTGTGTTCACATACAGTCTTTTTGAAGAACTCCCATTTCTGTGTTGTGTTCATTGATGCCAATATTCCCTCCCAGTCTAAGTCTTGGAGAGCATCTCTCTGCCTTGGAAAATTAGCTCTCTTAAAATTTAGCGTTTTTATTTTTCCCGTATGTGCTTGCTGTTTACAGCTAACAATAAATGAAATCATGTTATGGTCACTGCTACCCAGATGTTTTTTTATATGGAAATTCGTAATAAACACTGCAAGGTTTGAGATTACCAGGTTCAGCAGAGCATCATTTCTAGTTGGGGCCTCTATGAACTGACAGAATGTGACAGCCAGAAGGGACAAATGTACTAATGTTAATGTTCTGCACTTCCAATTACAGAGGTAGAATGTATGGAGGGGGGATCCAACTATAGAGACAGAAAGTATGAAGGGGGGATTCACCCATATTGGTGATATGTATGGAGTAGGGATCTGACAATAGAGACAGACTGTATGGAGGAGGATCCAACTATAGAAGTGAAATGTATGTATAAAGAGATGGATAAGTGCCGTCTGCTAGGACAGAGAACATATGGAGGGGGATCCAGCGCTACAGGCAGAATACATGGAGGAAGGATCCAAATATAAAGCTGATATGCATTAGTGGCGTCCAAGTATGAAGGCAGCATGTAAGAATGGAAGAGAATCCAACAACAGAGATAGGATGTATGGAGGGGGATCCAACTTTAGAGGTAATATGTATGGAGGGGGGTCCAGCTATAGAGACAGAATCTATGGGCAGGGGATCCAACTTTACAGACAGAATATGTGGAGGAGGGATCCAAATATAGGTGGTATGCACTGGTGAGGGGAGTCCAACTATAAAGGCAGAAATTATGAGGGGACTCCAACAATAGAGACAGAATGTATGGAGGTGGATCAAATGGACACAATGTAGAGAGATGGGATCCAACCAGAGGTGATATGTATGAAGGAGGGATCCAACTATAGAGACAAAGTATGAAGGGGGGATTCAACCATATTGGTGATATGTATGGAGTAGGGATCTGACAATAGAGACAGACTGTATGGAGGGGGATCCAACTATAGAAGTGAAATGTATGTATAAAGAGATGGATAAGTGCCGTCTGCTAGGACAGAGGCTCTGTCTACTCATTTCCACCTCTCCCTGCCTAACTTAGCCTATCCCCACCCAGCCCCTGTCCCTTTCTGCTCATTCAGCATAATACTGAAAACCGCAACAAAAATAAGAGGAAGGACAGAAAAGCTGACAGAGAGAGAAGAGCACGAGGAGAGACCATGATTAGAAAAAATAAGGTTCCTTTATCATCCATTGAGGGACCCAGGAATTAAGAAATAGTCCGATTATACTGCCACCTTCAGGAGGTTGGGACACTGGAAAACAAAAAAAGTTGTAATTCAGGCCCCCCCCAGTTTGATCCCTATTCTATCAATCATTCCTCAGTTTTATTGCTAGTGCTCCAGGAGGTTGGACACCTTTTCTGCAGCCTATTTGTTTGCTAGCCTTCCTTGCTTCATGGAATCTTTTCTTCTGTGTCTTCAGTCAAGATTCCCTGCTACACCACTGCTTCAGCTGGTCCCTGCATAGCAGTTTTTTGGATTGGTGAATCCTCAGCACCAGCTTTGGAAGCCACTGAACTGAATGTGTGGGGCCAGCCTGGAATGTGGCATTTGGCAATGGGCTCTGCGTCATGGTGCTTTACTAACCTTTGTATGCTGAGTTAGCTGTGGAGCTCTGTCCAGGCGCATAGTACATAGTACAGCCCCAGATTTGCCCCACAAAAGGAGCCATAGTACACCCTAGATGTGACCCTGTCTCTGAAGGCTCGCTTAAAAAGCCTGGCAATACACTATACAATTTTCTGCCCATTTTCCTTTAGATTTACCTTCAACTATGTAGTGCCTAATTGGATATAATTGAAAGTGTTGTTAGGTCTGACCTCCTTTTTTATATGGTTTTTGGTAAATCTAAACCAAAAATCTCAAGAAAATTGTATAATGTATGGCCAGCCTTAGAGAGACTGATTTGGCTGAAGCACTGGAAGGTACCTCACTGTTTGCACAGCTGGACACTCTTTCAAAATTCACAAGCATTCCTGGTTTTGTTGCGGTAAGGCTTGAGGGATCAAGCACTGACGGACATCTGCTTGGTGGAGTTCCGCACCACTCTTTCCTGTCATACAGCTTAGAGGATGCAACACCCTGCTCCTGCTCCGGAATTGTCTCCGATCTGACTCCACTGTCCGCCTACACTGACTTGGTCACCTGAAACCCTCATGAGCACTGTCTGCTTCGGTTTGCGAGTTCCTGAAGCCTTGCCTCACATTGGGCATAGTTGTATTACTGCTAAGTGGTGCATCATGCCTTCCCAAAGATGCACAGAGGACAGTTCCACTGCAATGGGTGACCTGTGCCCATGCTCTCCTAGTAATCCTGATCAGTGTCATCTTCATTGGAGTTTCTCTCCACTCTGTCTGATGTGGCCTAAGCCTCCTGCATGTCCACATGGATCTCCATCTGCACTTCCTAGCTTTTTGTGCTCAGCAACTGGAGCAGAGGCTCCAGGCAGGCTCAATACCATGCAAAGTCTTGCTCTGACCCTGAGCCTGTAAATAAATCTGAGTCTGGGCCTTTAACATTTCTGTCTCTGATTCAAAGTCCTAATGGTTTATCTCTAAAGAGACTGTTTTCGAGGCACTGCAATCTCTGGCCATTGACAGGGTTGTTTATAACCTTGTTTATGCAAAGGGTACTACCATACATCTGGAGGATCAGCCTGCTGTTCCTGGTCTTGTGCCTTTGAGAGCTGAAAGACCATTCCACGTCCCCTGCTATTTGACGTATTCCTCATGTGGATTTGGAACACCCTTAAGGGTCCTGGATCCCACCTGAGAGTGTAACAGAACTGTTCTCCTTTTTGTGGTTGAATTTGTTAGCCTGTGGTCTGTACCCACTGTAGCTGCACCAGTGAAATATGTTCACAAGGATGCCACTAAATGGGTTGTGCTCATTAGAAATTTTCATTCCATACCTCACCACCATGTTTAACAACCTTAGGGATGGTGACAACCTTTCTCTTCATATGCTACAAGCCACTGTAGTCATGTTCTGTAAGACAGACAAGGACACACAATCCTGGGCCAATCTCCTTATTAAATGTAGACTTAAAACTATTGGCCAGGATTCTTGCAAGCCACCTTAATACGCTCATACATGCCCTGGTCCATAGAAACCAGGTGGGCTTTGTCCCTCTAAGAAAAACTGTGGATAACATTCGAAGCACCATCCTTTTGGGTCACACTGCAAAACCAGATGTCTCAGCAGTTGATGCTGTTATCTCTGGATATCCATAAAGCATTTGAAAAGCTCTCCTTGTCCTACCTCAGAGCTGCTCTGAACCACAGAAGCCCTGGCAAAGCTTTTGTAGCCCGGTTCGACTCGCCCTTAGCGTCGGTGACATGCCAAGGGTACGAATCCTCTTCATTTCCAATCTACAGAGGGAATAATCTACAGGGGATGCCCCTTGTTACCCCTTCTGTTCATAATAGCATTGGAACCACTGGCATATGGGGAAATATAAACAATACAGGAGAGGACTTGGAAGGTGTGCCACACAAGATTGCAATGTTTGCAGACACTATGTTAATATATGCCAGCAAACCCCCCCCCCCCGTCTCCTTGCCCAACCTACTCACTCTCATGAACCGGTTTTTGTCCCTTCCTGTACCTGGGAATAAACCTTACCACCTCCTATCACTCTTTATATGGGGCCATCCATTCCCCCCTTTATCCATTCTCTAAAATATCTACTGGACACTTGGAGCAAGTCCCAAATATCTTGGATTGGTCGCATTTACGTGGTCAAAACGTCCCTTCTGAAGCTACTATATCCACAGAGTCCTACCGATACTTGCCCCATCCCATATTCTCTGCTCCATACGATTTATTCTTACATTTTATCTGGGCCTTGATTGAACAAACAGCTGCTATATAAATCTATAACTAAAGGTGGTTTGGGGGTCCCTAATGCCTTATATTAAAAAGCAGCACAGATTGCCGCCCCCCCCCAGCTCAACTAAATGCAGGCAAAGTATCTCCCCCGTGGACCGTGATCTTTATGCTGGACACTGACCCCATCCCCCTCTCCTCTTTACCTTGGATCCTTCCTCCGCTGCACTGTCAGTCCCTCAAGCCTGACCCATACTCTGACTGTTTGGGACCGATGAAATACACCTCTCGACTACTACAGTTGCAAGAAAAAGTATGTGAACCCCTTGGGATTACGTGGAGTTTTGCTTGAATTGGGTATAAAATGTGCTCTGAACGTCATCTAAGTCACAACAATAGAAGAACACAGTCTGCTGAACATAATACTACACAAACATTAGATGTTGCCATGGTTTAATTGCACATAACATGTAAACACTCACAGTGCAGGGAGGAAAAAGAATGTGAACCTTTGGACTTAATAACTGGTTGACCCTCCTTTGGCAGCAATAACCTCAACCAAACGTTTCCTGTAGTTGCAGATCAGACCTGCACAACGATCTGGAGTCATTTTGGACCACTCCTCTTCACAAATCTATTTCAGTGTAGCAGTATTCTTGGGATGTCTGGTGTGAATCGCTCTCTTAAGGTCATGCCACAGCATTTCAATCGGGTTGAGGTCAGGACTCTGACTGGGCCACTCCAGAAGGCGTATTCTGTGCTGTTGCAGCCATTGTTTTGTTGAATTACTTGTATGCTTTGGGTCATTGTCCTGTTGCATCACCCATCCTCTGCGGAGCTTCAGTTGGCGGACAGATGGTCGTACGTTTTCCTGCAAAATGTCTTGATAAACTCTGGAATTCATTTTCCCATCAATGACAACAATCCATCCAGGCCCTGAGGCAGCAAAGCAGCCCAAAACCATGATGCTCCCTCCACCATGTTTTACAGTGGGGATGAGGTTTTGATATATTGTTGTGACTTAGATGACGTTCAGAGCACATTTTATGCCCAATTCATGCAAAACTCCACGTAATCCCAAGGGGTTCACATACTTTTTCTTGCAACTGTATCTCCACATCTTCCAATTCTGACAACTTTTAAGTTTTCTTTTCCCATGGAGAATGGATAACCCCACAGCTACCAATGGCGGCACCAAGTAGGTCTTACAATGGTATGGTCCTTTTTGACCATGCTCTTTCCAACAACTCCGGGGCTCACGTAATATACCGGAATCTGAAAAAGTCCATTAACTTCAAATCTGCAACTTTCTGGAATCCTTGACCAGGAATCCTGATTGGTTCACAATTGCAATGGCCTTTGAATCTAGATATCGCACAAACCCCACTATCTGGAGGCTCAACTCTTTATTAAATTCCTTGACTCAGGGTAATACCAATACGCAAGCCCTCTCATACAAATAGGAGCATGAGACTCCCAACGCTGTTTTATCCCCCGAAGATTGGAATAATATGTGAGCAGCCATGTTTAAGGTGTCCAGCAATATGAAGCCCTAGAAAATTCATTCAAGGCAATGTTGCAATACTATTTTACGCCAGCCAGGATAGCAAAATGTCTACCCACTTATCCATCAAGCTGTTTCTGGGGTTGTCTGGACTTGGGTGATATGGAATACATCTGGTGGACATGCCCCAGGGTCAAAAGGATATGGATATACAATATGGTCCTGTTATATTGACTTGCACAAAGACCCCTGGGAGGCGCTCCTGCATAAACCAATAGAAAACTTGTCCCGACACGAGCGCACACTTATCGCTCACATTTTTATGGCAACGAAGCAGACTATCGCAAGGGCATGGAAATCCCCAGCACTTCGCTTTACAGAGGTTAATAGCCATGTCCATGACACTCTCATTAATGAGAAGCTAATGGCGATCCTTAATGACACTTGCGATAAATTTATACGCACTTGGCAACCTTTGCTCAATCACATCCCATCCCCGCAGCTGACTACTCGCTTCCTGGAAATATGAATCTTTGACCGGCACACATGAACCTCCAGGCTACTCTCCCTCCTTCCTTCTCCCTTCTTTTTTCTTCACTTCACCCTATCCTACTCTCTCCTCTGCAGTTCTGCCTCACCCCCCCCCCTTTCTTTTCTTTCTAGGCCTTATTTTCTTTCTTTTCCTACATGGACATGATCCTTTGGCTTTCCTATTTATTAAGCGCATGGTTTTCCCTTTCCCCTCAAGGCAGGAGGGCTTGGAGGAAACCCACCCTTCTCCTATATGTACTTCACCACCAGGTAACCAGAGGCCTTCAGAATTTAAAGGGTTAGTCCACCTTTATTGACTTTTTCTAAAAACCTCACCAAGATTTAGTGTCCTCAGTACATTACTATGCAGTGCTCCATTTTTTTTTTTTTTAAAGCATGCTTCTTTTTCAGCTGTTTCATTGCTTTCCTCTGTCCTCCCTGCAAAAGACAGGATGTGTGCTCCGCTTCGTTTTCTACCCACGCATGCACAGTCTGCTCCCTCATGCAGCTCATCGTTCTTGGGTTTCTGGAGGGCATGGATCCAACATTCGTACATCCTGCCATCTGAAGGATGGAGAGAGGAGGGCAATAAAATGAACAGTTGAAAAAAAAAAAACCCAACGCACTGCATAGTAAAGTACTGAGGACGCCGTAATGCTTGGGGATGTTTTTGGCAAAAGTCAACGCTTGGCCATACATGGGTCGAAATCTGGCTTGTTCAGCAGGGACTGGCTGAATTTCGATCCATGTGTGGCCACTGCAGTTGAACAGAAGTTGATCTACTGAATGGCCAATGGCTGCAGAGCTGATCTGTGTATTCTGACAGCAGGGGAGTCTCCCTGCTGTCAGAATACAATAGTGCAGTGGGGGGAATTCCTCTGTTCACCTGGGTTGTGTGGATGCTGGCTGAAGGAAAAATCTGAATAGTGTTTGGCCAGTTTAAAGGTGAACTAATCCTTTAAATCCCACTCAGCCCCCAGGACTCCAAGCCAGAGGTCAGTTAATCTAACTCTTTCTGAATTCCTGTGTACTTCAAGAAAAACATTTAAAGTGGTTGTAAACCCTTACATATACCCAATGAAGTGACTGGTCTCAGGTGATTTATTTATTACAGGTACTTATATAGCGCCGTCAATTTACTGCGCGCTTTACATATATATTGTACATTCACATCAGTCCCTAACCCTCAAGGGGAGTACAATCTAAGGTCCCTAACCCTCAAGGGGCGTACAATCTAAGGTCCCTAACTCACATTCATACATACACATACTAGGGACAATTTAGACAGGAGCCAATTCACCTACCAGCATGTCTTTGGAGTGTGAGAGGAAACCGGCGTACCCGGAGGAAACCCACGCAGGCACAGGGAGAACATGCATACTCCAGGCAGGTGGTGCCGTGGTTGGGATTTGAACCAACGACCCTAGTACTGCCAGGCGGAAGTGCTAACCATTTAGCCACTGAGGTGATATAACAGAGATGAAACCAATCCTCCTACATAAGTTGTACCTGTTTATCTGCACTCTTCTCTACATACATTCAAAATACTGAACTACAATGTTTGTCTGAGTTTTCAGAAAGCAGGGGGCGGAGAGCTGATATTACACATTGCAACTCTAAAAGTTGAGAGCTGATTGGAGGGAAGGACACACCCCCTTCACAAAGCACAAGAGAACAGAGCAGAGACTACCAATCACAGGCTGCATGCTGGAGATCCCTCCCGTCACCACTTATCTCTTGGTGTCAGGAAAACTTGTCAGAAGGGACTCCAGCTGAGGAATGATGCAGCAGACTTGGTGCTCTGGATTGAGACAAGTACACACTATAGAGGGATATGCTTTGTTCATATTTTATGTGTAAGGTGTACAACCATTTTGGCAGTAAATAAAAAGATTTTTACAATCCTTAAGTGTAATGAGCTTAGAATATCTGATGGCTGATGTTGCATTAGATCTACTCTGATTTTTTTACATACGATCACAGCTGAGGTTAGTCCCTCTTTTGCTGGAGCGTCTGACGATATATTGCATGGGGTCGATGTGTCCCTATCTGTGGAAAGGGTTTGCTTGGGTTGCAGACAGAAATTCCTCCGGCCAATTCATTTTACTGCCACTTCTTTCAGCTCAAGGAAAAGTGACCTGGAGGAATTTCTGTCCGCAGACCGTGTGTACTCATTGGTTTACTTTTCTGCTACGTGTGCACAGGGATAGGAGAAATCACCAACACCCCTTCCGCAACACCTTATCCAGATACAAATTCCTTCTGGGCCATACTTTCCAGAGGACGAGGGAGCTTTGGGCTGGATTTGGCATGTGAATGGAGTTCAACTTTAACGCACAGGAATAGAAGAATAATGGTCGCCTGCTCTGCCCAAATTATCATCTGAACCTGTTAACTATGACCCTGCCAGATGGGTGGAAGCACTTGGTGGTTGCAGAAGGATGGGAACGCTTTAATGAACATAATTGGACTTTTAATTTTTTATTTTAAATTTATCTTTGTGTTTTCACCTAATATTTTAGCGCTGCGCTGGTCACTGTGTTTATATGAACCTGCCAGATCATGTGCCTGGGGATGATGATGATGAGGCTGCCAAATGGAAGCCTGAGGATGACCAGGAGGGTGGTGGAAAAACTGGGCTATGGGAAGCTCACTATACGCTATAAAATCCTGGCATGGTTGCAGTGCTGTGAATGCGCATATGTTAGTAGCGGTTTTCTTACCAGTGTGTTAGCACTTTCGTGTTCTGATGTCACCTACAGTGCAGAAGACAGGTCCTCTTTACCGACTCTGCTCCCAGACGGGGCTTCTAATATAAATGAATTCATCACTTGGTGATTGGGTAGAAGGATGGCGGCACTGGTCCTCCGCTTACTGTTGTCTTATTTTTTTTTATTTTTAAGGGCTGAACACGGGTGCATTTTACTCCCTGTCTACCTTACTGAACCGCATGGTGACAGAACATTACCCGGTAAGTGCCCACTGCCCCATATGTGGGTGACGTGTCTGTACAGGGCTCCAGATCCTGAGTGTGGTAGGCTCACTGCCTCCTATGTGCCATGATCACTACTGCATGTGTTCCAGGCTCACTGCCTCCTATGTACCATGGTCACTACTGCATGTGTTCCAGGCTCACTGCCTCCTATGTACCATGGTCACTACTGCATGTGTTCCAGGCTCACTGCCTCCTATGTACCATGGTCACTACTGCATGTGTTCCAGGCTCACTGCCTCATATGTACCATGGTCACTACTGCATGTGTTCCAGGCTCACTGCCTCCTATGTACCATGGTCACTACTGCATGTGTTCCAGGCTCACTGCCTCATATGTACCATGGTCACTACTGCATGTGTTCCAGGCTCACTGCCTCATATGTACCATGGTCACTACTGCATGTGTTCCAGGCTCACTGCCTCATATGTACCATGGTCACTACTGCATGTGTTCCAGGCTCACTGCCTCATATGTACCATGATCACTACTGCATGTGTGGCAGGCTTACTACCCCTTGTGTACCAGACCTACTGTCGAGTATGTACTGGGCTCACTGCCCCCTGTGTAAAACCCTCCCCCCCACCACCACCCCACTCTCGCGTGTACCGGGCTCACGGGCCAACACAATCACGCCCTCCTCACATGTACCGGGCTCACGGCCCCCCTCGCATATACCGGGTTCACAGCTCTCCCCCCGGGCGTGTACCGGGTTCCCCCCCCCTTCGCGTGCACCGGGTTCACGCCCCCCCCCCCCTTCGCGTGCACCGGGTTCACGCCCCCCCCCCTTCGTGTGCACCGGGTTCACGCCCCCCCCCTTTGCGTGTACCGGGTTCACGCCCCCCCCTTTGCGTGTACCGGGTTCACGCCCCCCCTTTGCGTGTACCGGGTTCACGCCCCCCCTTTGCGTGTACCGGGTTCACGCCCCCCCCTTTGCGTGCACCGGGTTCACGCCCCCCCCTTTGCGTGCACCGGGTTCACGCCCCCCCCCTTTGCGTGTACCGGGTTCACGCCCCCCCCTTTGCGTGTACCGGGTTCACGCCCCCCCCTTTGCGTGTACCGGGTTCACGCCCCCCCCTTTGCGTGTACCGGGTTCACGCCCCCCCCTTTGCGTGTACCGGGTTCACGCCCCCCCCTTTGCGTGTACCGGGTTCACGCCCCCCCCCTTTGCGTGTACCGGGTTCACGCCCCCCCCCCTTTGCGTGTACCGGGTTCACGCCCCCCCCCCCTTTGCGTGTACCGGGTTCACGCCCCCCCCCCTTTGCGTGTACCGGGTTCACGCCCCCCCCCCTTTGCGTGTACCGGGTTCACGCCCCCCCCCCCTTTGCGTGTACCGGGTTCACGCCCCCCCCCCTTTGCGTGTACCGGGTTCACGCCCCCCCCCCCTTGCGTGTACCGGGTTCACGCCCCCCCCCTTTGCGTGTACCGGGTTCACGCCCCCCCCTTTCGCGTGTACCGGGTTCACGCCCCCCACTTCGCGTGTACCGGGTTGACGCCCCCCCCCCTTTCGCGTGTATCGGGTTCGCGCCCACCCCCCCCCTTCCTCCTTGCGTGTACCGGGTTCGCGGCCCCACAGCCCACCCCCCCCCCTTCCTCCTCGCGTGTACCGGGTTCGCGGTCCCACACACACCCCCTCCTCGCGTGTACCGGGTTCGCGGTCCCACACACACACCCCCCCTCGCGTGTACCGGGTTCACGCCCCCCCCCTCACGTGTACCGGGTTCACGCCACCCCCCTCACGTGTGCAGGGCTCACACCCACCCCATGTGTACCAAGCTCATGGCCCCATGTTTAACAGGCTTACTGCATGTACCAGGCTCACAGTCCCTCCTCGTGTACCAGGCTCACTGCCCCACAATTGTCACTTTGATACTTTATACAGGGGGAGGAGGTAAACGCTGGCCGGATCGGACTGACAATCACCGTCGCTGGGATGTGCGGTGCTCTTATCACTGGGCTCTGGCTGGACAGAACCAAGACATACAAGTAAGAATGTTCCCTATGGTGTCCTGTGTGTCTCTCCCTGTCTCCACTCTCCTTCCCCCTGTTTGTCTTTCTGTCTCTCCCATTTTCCTCTGTCATCTTTCCCCTCCATGACTCTCTCACCTTCAGTCCACCCATGTCTAGCTTTCTCCCCTAGGTCTCCTTCCCTGTACCCCCTTTTTTTTTTCCCCAGGTCTAGCTTTCTCCCCTAGGTCTCCTTCCCTGTACCCCCTTTTTTCCCCGGGTCCAGCTTTCTCCCCTAGGTCTCCTTCCCTGTACCCCCTTTTTTCCCCGGGTCTAGCTTTCTCCCCTAGGTCTCCTTCCCTGTTCCCCCTTTTTTTCCCCCGGGTCTAGCTTTCTCCCCTAGGTCTCCTTCCTTTTACCCCCTTTTTTCCTCGGGTCTAGCTTTCTCCCCTAGGTCTCCTTCCTTTACCTCCTTTTTTCCCCGGGGTCTAGCTTTCTCCCCTAGGTCTCCTTCCCTGTTCCCCCTTTTCCCTGGTCTAGCTTTCTCCCCTAGGTCTCCTTCCCTGTTCCCCCTTTTCCCTGGTCTATCTTTTTCCCCTAGGTCTCTCTTAGAGTGTCTCACTCCTGTGTCTCTCTCAGACAGACAACGCTGGCTGTCTATATCCTATCGTTGGTTGGAATGGTGGTCTTCACATTTATACTGGATCTCAAATTCCTCTGGGCGGTCTTCATCACGGCTGGATGTCTGGGGTGAGAATGGAAGGGGCTTTAAAATTATTTGGTTGGCTTTGGGTTCCCCATTGTAGATCAATCTTTGGGGAAGCTGATCCCCCTGTACAGTGTGAGCTCTGCTTTGTGATGCCTGCAGGAGGGGAATGGTAGGGAACTGTCCAATGAAATTAGGGGGTTCAGCACTGTGTGGGTCCTTGGTGGTTTCTCTCCTACAGACAGCATGTGGTTGGGATCTGGGGGTCACTGTCTGGGTGCTAAGATCATGTGACATCTGTTTGGATCATCCAGGTTCTTTATGACGGGTTATCTCCCTCTGGGCTTTGAGTTTGCAGCAGAACTGACTCATCCGGAATCAGAAGGAACATCCTCAGGTCTGCTCAATGTGTCTGCACAGGTACGTTTGTATACTGTGGGGGTGGTGATATGCACAAATGCCTGGAACTCCCAGGTGTGATGGGAAGAGTCAGGAGCCCCTAGATGTGGCTAGATGATTTAGGGGGCCAGCAGGGGTGGGGGAGGAATCGGGGGCTCTGAGGTGACAGAGACAGTGGGCCCTAGAGATGTCATAAAGAGCTTGGGGTCCCTAGGGGTGATGAGAAGAATCAGCGGACCAAAAGGCATGACAGGGAGAGTCAGGTGCCCCCTGGGGTGACAGGGAGAGTCAGGGGTCCCTTGTGGCAAGGAGAGTTAGAAGACCCCAGTTATGGCAGGAAGATTCAAGAACGTCCAGAGATGACAGGAAGAGTGAGGAGCCCTAAGGAATAAGATTTAGGAGCCCCCAGGAGTGGCAAAAAGAATCAGGGGTTGGTGGAAAGAGTTGCACCTTTGTGGCAGGAAGAATCAAGAGTCTCCGGTGATGACAGGAAGAGTTGGGAACCCTCAGGGCTAGTAGAAAGATTTAAGAGCCCCCCAGGAGTGGTGGAAAGAGTCGCACCCGAGTGGCAGGAAGTGTCAAGAGCCTCCAGAGATGACAGGAAGAGTGAAGAGCCTTCAGGGCTAGCAGGAAGATTTAAGAGTCCCCAGAGGTGACAAAGTCTCACAGACGTGGTGGCAAAAGTCAGGGGTCCCCAGAGATGGCAGAAAGGATTAGGGGTTGCAGGAGGAGTTAGGCACTCCCAGAGATGACAGGAAGAGCTGGTGGCCCCAGGAGTGGAGTGGGTGGAAGAGTATGGTTGCCACTGAGGGTGGTGTCACCAGAGGTGGCAAGGAGCCCTCAGGGGTAGCAGAAAGGTTCATGAGCTCCCTGAGGTGACAGAGTCTGGTGCCCCCAAGGAAGGCAAGATATAGGTGGCGGGAAGATTTTGAAGCCCCTAAAGGTGTCAGGAAGGGATGTCCACCAGGGATGTCCACCATCTTTAACAATACAGAGAATAACATCTGACATCTACAGTAGCTGCATAAAGTACCTTATCCGCACTTCCCTTTAAAGGCATAGTCCACCTTCTGCAACTAACTAAATAAATAAACACACCCATACTGATTAAAGTGTAACTAAAGGAAAAACACTTTTTTTTTTTTTGGTGTGTTTGGACAGTGTAGAGAGGGATTAGAACATCCTCTCTATTTGTCCTGTTTACTGTTATCATTTTAAGTGAAAGTAACGGAAAATTAAAAATTTTGGGTTGACGCTAGAAAAGTAATAGAGCAGAAAATCTCCAATGACAAATTTCTGGTGACACAATAGGATGCCCTCACTTTGGAGGGATTTCCTCTCATTTCCTTGGTTATGGGACAGGAAGTGAAAGGAAATCTTCCCTATGGGACACAGATGACAAAAGAAATAAAAACTGACAGGGGTTATAACACTCCCTTACTCTATCCAAGTGTAAAAAAATGTTGCCTTTAGTTAAACGTTCATAAAAAATAACGTTCATTTATTGTTTGTTGCATTGGAGACTACAAAGCATTGCAACCAGGAGTAGTGGATTTCGGATGCAATGCTCTGGCTCCTGCAGACTATTCCTCCAGCTGCTGGTGTGTACTACGGTATGAAACTTCAGTTACAGGGCTGGAGGAAGTACTGATAGAGCACAATTTCAGCCTGTCTATCCAATTGGTGGGTGACATCTGATTGGACACTTCATATGTCACTGTTGCTCTGATCACATCATGTCTGCAGACCAGAACGGTGTCAGACGGAGGACGATGTGCAGAGGGCAAATATTTATTCTCCAATTTTTTTTCTCTTCTTCCTGTGAAGACCCCCAAGGCAGTGGTGTATTTAGTTCATGTGCTGTACTTCCCTAGGCATCACTAAAATCTAGCACCCTCCCCGCCATTGCCATCACAGCCCATCGCCACAATCCTCTCGCCGCCCTCACCTGCCATCACCCCCAACCAGCACACATCCCCCACCGCCCCTTCCCCTACCTCCCCGCCGTCCCCCTGAAAATTGCCGCCCTAGGCAAATGTCTTGTTTGCCTTATGGTAAATACGCTGCTGCCCCAAGGGACCATTAAGACCCCCATCTAGGGGGACCTCTGCATCTTAAACTGTGTCCTAAGACATAATGGGTTTAAAGTGAACCTGTCTCAGATCTGACCCACTCAGCCCCAGTAGCTCTTCTATACCTTCATTGACCACTCATAAACTCAGCCGCACACAAAGGGTTAAGGATTTCCGAACGTTCCTGACATTCCATGAATGCCATAACAATCGCCTGCTTTGTACTTTAAACTTTTCAGAGATTGCTAAATGCTTCTTTTTGAAAGCAATTACAAAATCCCGTCCTTTATCCGAAAATATGAGTGGCTGAGGCTTGAGGAGGGGCACCACCATCTCTGGTCCCCAGGCGCTGCCACCCCTGTCCTTGTTATTGAGGGGATGGTCATTTATTTGTATGGAAGTGGAAAGAATTTAAAGTGACCGTGTTATGTGATCAATCATTTCAACAACGATCTTCCCATAGGATCATAAATTTAATGAACATTATTTATGTGCAAACTCCTTCCTTATGTAGATATCCAAAAGCCCTGAGACTGCACCTTGTACCACGCTGTGTAGAATATATCCAGATTCGAGGATTGCATATCTCTGATCAATCTGTACTCTGTAATGAACCGTGTTGGCTCGGTCAATAAGTAGCCTGATCATGGTTGCTACACGTCGTAATTAGTCTGAGACTCACACTAATGAGTGGTAGAAGATTAACAAGGATCTGACTGTGACATCCAGAGCTGGATGCAGATTCTCAGGATTTGTCCTCCAATTAGGTCAAAATTTTTAATACAACACAACAAACACTTTACTCCTGCGCTACGAAAGGACTCAGTAGACCCAATAGGAATGTTCTGGAATTTTCTGGAATATGCACTGCTTGCTGCCCTCAACAGACCGGGGTGGTCCGAATACACTGGATACAAATGGAGTAACAGAAAAAGGGCACACCGACCTAGTGCATTATCGTTTAAAATAATTAATTAACGAAACAAAAATAGGTATCATACTCACAATGGACATAATAACACAGGCATGTCAAACTGAACAAGATGTATGATCCAAACAACATCTGAGTCCATACAATGGAACCCTGGATGACCAACTAGCTAACGCGTTTCGAAGGACACAACCTCTTCCTCAGAGCCAACCAGGTTGGCTCTGAGGAAGAGGTTGTGTCCTCGAAACACGTTAGCCAGTTGGTCATCCAGGGTTCCATCGTATGGACTCAGATGTTGTTTGGATCATACAAATTTTTTAATACTTAGAAAGTATTAAAACCAGAGGATCAGCACGACGGGCATTTAGCTGGCATTCTCAGAAGGAGGTATGGCTAATGCTATGTCTACAGGGAGTGGGGGGGATTACGGTCAGCGTGTACCATTGACGGAATGTGTTGCAATATTTTGTGTTTCATTGTCGGTGTCTCCTGCAGGTGTTTGGACTGATCTTCACAACAGCTCAAGGGCAGATTTTGGAGAAATTTAATGTTCTGGCTGGAAACCTCCTTCTGTGCAGCTTCCTGCTGGCTGGTGCAATTATCACAGGTAAGTCATCCCTTGCCGCACTTAGGGCCATTTCACACATACTACAGTAACGTAACCGGGGGTTTTCCGCACAAGAAAAATGCCAGTCGCTGCCAGGACACACAGAAAACAATTGTTTTCTATGTGTCCTGTTCAAAATGCAATGCAACCTGGAGCTCCTCTGCAAAATTCTGTGATAAAATGCACATCTGCTGGATCGCACCTCATTGGAAATGTTCGCCTTTGAGAGGAAATTAAAGAAGCTGGATTGTTCCCGCTGTGCATGAACTAGTGTGCAACCTAAATAGGAATGCCACCAGTTAGGAACATGGTGTGCTTACCTTTTAAGGACTCTTATGATGAGCAGATTAGAATCCCTTCTCAAATGTCAGTTGAACCGGCTGGTTGTGACCTCTGTCATGTGATGGCAGCGACCTTTATCCAACAGACCTTCTCAGAGTGGGTTAGGTTCCTTCAATGGAAATCTCTACTCAGCTGGAATGAACTCTTTGTTTCAGAGAGCAGGTGGAACAAATGTCTGGAGTCTTGCGCTTCAGTTGTGATGGCTTGTTGCAATCATTTACACATACTGTATACTATGTGTGTCTGATGTCCATGCAGATACACAGGGCTATGTGTCTGCTGGAATACTGATGACATATCTAAAGAGCATCTGACTCCATTAGCCTTAGAGGAGCGTCATTTCTTCACCCCTGCACAGGGCAGCATGTTCAGTAATGTCACACAAGGCCCAAGAGTACTTCTACCCTCAACCTTGAAGGTGTAGGCAAAGGTCAGCTGAATCCCGCCCTTCTCCTTCATAAACGTCTACAGCAAGTGCCCCTTGAGCCTGACTTTCACTCAGACCAAAGGGCTCAAACTCTGCTTATCCCTTTGCATGAAGATGTGCCTCTACTTCAAGTGGAGGGCTTAATGTGCATCCAGGGGCCACCCCTCCATCCAGTACTCAGGTACTCCCAGACTAATCCATTGATTCAGGTGCCTACTTCTGTTGCTTCTTGTCATTTCGTCTGTTCTTCTGCTCAGGATCCTGTACCTTCCCCAATCTTATCTGGATTCTTCCCTCTGCGGGTCCCTTTGCTTTATAATATTTGGGCCCCTTTTCCCTTCATCATGAAAGCCCCTTGTCTCTGAGATATGAACAGCCCCTTGTGGTGCATGATACTACTCAGGGTCTTCTCTTTCTGGAGGGCTCCTTGATCTGTAGGGTTGACCAGGGTCAGCACTGCCTGCTCTCTTCTTGGACGAGGATCTGGATCATCAGCATAGCTGGGACACTACCCTTGATTCTTGAAGCATTGGCTTTTATGCACATCTTGGTGCCCTCTCCTGGCATCTGCATTGTGGAGTGCCTAGGTCCCTTTGCTTTATAATATTTGGGCCCCATTTCCCTTCATCATGAAAGCCCCTTGTCTCTGAGATATGAACAGCCCCTTGTGGTGCATGATACTACTCAGGGTCTTCTCTTTCTGGAGGGCTCCTTGATCTGTAGGGTTGACCAGGGTCAGCACTGCCTGCTCCTTTCTTGGACGAGGATCTGGATCATCAGCGTAGCTAGGACACTACCCTTGATTCTTGAAGCATTGGCTTTTATGCACATCTTGGTGCCCTCTCCTGGCATCTGCATTGTGGAGTGCCTAGGTGTCATGTAAAGATAGTCAGCCTTGGGGAACCTTGTAGTCATCATCCTTCTGAAAGGCATGACTCTTATAAGATTCACACGGGTTGGGCCATGCTGAGTTCCAGCTATTTCCAGTGGGTAAGGTGGTCTAGCTCAAGCTAGCCTTGAAAAGGCCTACAACTGCCATACTATTTGCTCTTTTGTTATCAGGCAGGGAGTCCATCTTCTCTCTCATTTTGAGGGAGAGTGGGGTGTTGGGGGGGGGGGTGGGAATGTCCCCTCAGGATTACCTCCTCTTTGCCAGTTCTTTCTGGCTTCCTTCAACCCCTTTCCTTGCAGTCATGGGTTTTGGTTCTGCACAGGATTGCAATCCTGTCTCTGCAGATCAGGTAGTCCCTGGCATAATCCTTCAGTTTCTTCAGGTGACCAGGGTAATCTCTTCCTATTGTAGCTGGAGCATTCCAGCTGCTGGATTAACTCCATCCTTAGGACTACTATCTGATCCATCTGAATAGTTCTCTTCACCTCAGAGGGCTCCACCTTGGCTAGGTTTCCTGATCCGGATTCTGTTGGACACCCTGTAGTTAGATTGCAGTACCCTAGTCTCTCGGAGGGACGGGAGTCTCTCCTGCAACAGGGAAATTTGCAAATCCCCTGCACTGGACAATGCCGAACATGTTCATTGTGCTCGAATGATCCTTCAGATGGTTGTTGCCTTTGAATCTGCTCCAAGAGGAGCAACATGTGCACCTCAGACCCTTTGTAGTGTGCGGAGTGCTGTACCACTCTGGATTGCCAGCAGGTAAGGCACCCTAACCCGCTACTGCAAGTACTCTTTGCTAACAGCTGAGCTTGTCCAGATTACTTTGTTGGACCTCTACACCTGTGGATTATTCCTCCCTCCTTGGCTAATCAGCAGAATCCTGGAGGAAGTCCACAAGATACTTCCCCTGGTCTTGTCCTTTATTATGATTTTCTTAGCCACAGACGAAAGCATCAAAAGCTACAGAGCGAGAAACAGGAGTTTTAAGTCCCATGTTTTCTATCTGTCTACCCTTGTGGTAGTGTCTTCTGGTACCCTTATCCTTCTGTCATATTGACTTTTTGTGAGATCAAGCCTTGAGTTTTTTTAGTGGCCTCATGACTTCATAGGCTATTAGGTATATTCTCTGGTGTATTTCGACTAGCAAGCTTGGTTGTCTGACTAGGCAACCTCCCCTAGTTTTTATCCCCTTGGCCCTAAGGCGTAAGGATGATCAGCCTTTGGCTTTCCCATCTAAACCAACTTTTTTTACCTGGACCATTATTTTGCTTGTGGTCATGTTTGACACCTGTTCCCTTCAGGGACTATCTCCAGTGTTGTGTTCTGTTAACTCATCAAGTTGTTTGTCCCTTCTTCCCTGTTGGGAATCTTATTGGTCCATTTGTGTTTGGTGGGTTCTGGTTAGTCTGCTTCTCACTGTCTCAGGTTCACTCCATGGGGTTGATTTACTAAACCTGGAGACTGCAAAATCTGATGCAGCTGGGCATGGAAGCTAATCGGCCTAACTCCACCTTGTTCAATTTAAGCTTTGACAAAAGAACTTGGAAGCTGATTTGGTTTCTGTGCAGAGCTACACCAGATTTTGCAATCTACGGTTTTAGTAAATCAGCCCCAAGTGTCATTCCCCACAGGTGGTGACCTTCTCCACCCTTGTCTGCAGTGCCAAGTGGATCCATCATGTTCTTTCCATGGTCATGATGGCAGACTCTCCTGTCCAGTGAGGTTGGGGGGAGGGTCTCCACCTCATCCATTTCAGATTGAGACATTGGCCTTTCATGTGGTTTCTTGGATGCAGGCAGTCCCCAGTGCCTCTTGCTAAGCCTATTAGTGTTTTTTGCTGTGCTCCCCACCCCTCAATCAGACTGCTTCTGGACTTCCAGATTGTATCTGAACTCCAGTGTCCCTCAATGTATGAGAAAGAAATATGATTTTTCTACGTATTGTAAAATTCATTTCTTGGAGCCCAGCAAAGAAAACAGGTCCCATCCATCCTTTACCACAAAACGGAGGCATGTTGGTTAGAGTAGGGGTTATACTTGTATACTTGGGGCCAATTTACAATGTTGTATGTTTGCTAGTTCTCCTGGAAAAGGCAGCATAACCCAGCATTCTGAATTACTATGTCCCTCAATGGACATTAAAAAAATGCCTCTTACGGTAAGTATGAAAACCCTATGACACTAATATATATGACCCTCCCTTCCCCTCTCTATATGTAATACCCATCCTATTGCCTCTCTACTTACATGGATCTGTCTTGCAGGGTTTATTAAGGCAGACCTCCGCAGACAGAGAGCCAATCGGGAGGCACTGCTTGCAGTAAGTATCTGGTAACACTTTACTATGCACAGTACTATCTTGCTGTAGGCAGAACTACAAATCCCAGAAGGCCTAGAGCAGAATGTGCTACAGGACTTGTTATAGAAAGGAAAGTCTCCACATTTAATGCCATGAAGCTCTAATGTGGAAATGCAACCTGCTGCTTCCAGCCTGGACTTTTCTTTTTATCAAGGAGGGCAGAAGCCTGAAGTTCGGTGTCAATCGGAGGATGTTCTCCGCCCAGAAGCAATCTGTTCACCATCTGCCTTAGGCTCCATTCCCACTAGTGTGACTTTATGCATCCAAAGTCATATAACCCATTCCAGTCTACGCAACTTAAAGTCGCAGTGACTTTGAAAAGGTTCCAGCAATACTTTAATGTGACTTTCTTGTGACTTGAGGGCAAGAGAGTGTAAAGTCGCACTAGTGGGAATGTAGCCTTAGTCATATCTTTGTAGTGAGTTCACCCAACTCCCAGAATCCTCTGCTGCTCGGGATTGCTGTATGCTGAGGTCACATACATATTGTATATTCCAAACTATGAGCTGCCAACCGTCATTCATCTGTGTCCGCTCCTAACTAATTCTGGTGGATGATGGGGATTCCATGTGTGTAAAATGCCTTCTCTGTTCCCCAGCCAAATCTATTATCCATGAATAGAATGGCACAGAACCTGGAGCTAGATGTTCCACAATAAAACAGCTCTAGGCCTGATGATTGTAGACTTGGCTGAAGGATCTAATGACCGCAACTGTGTAGGATAAGGATTCCATCATGTGCATGATTATGGGGCGCAAAAATTAAACTCCAGAGAGGCTGCAGGGATTCAGTGGAGTGAACTACAATACCCAAGAGTTAGTCGAGTAGGAAGAACAGAGCACAATCCGCACACAGGGGAATATTCATTGATAAATAATCATCCAATCATAGTCTCCGATTTGTGAAAAAGCTGCTGTGTGGGGTGAATGGTGCAGAGCACCCTCTACTGACAGCTCTTATTGTTGCATCCTCTGAGAGCTGCCAGTGTGGGGTGAATGGTGCAGAGCACCCTCAACTGACAGCTCGTATTGTTCCATCCTCTGACAGCCGCCAGTGTGGGGTGAATGGTGCAGAGCTCCCTCTACTGACAGCTCGTATTATTGCATCCTCTGAGAGTCGCCGGTGTGGGGTGAATGGTGCAGAGCACCCTCTACTGACGGCTCGTATTGTTGCATCCTCAGAGCTGCCAGTGTGGGGTGAATGGTGCAGAGCGCCCTCTGCTGGCAGCTCATATTGTTGCATCCTCAGAGCTGCCAGTGTGGGGTGAATGGTGCAGAGCGCCCTCTACTGGCAGCTCGTATTGTTGCATCCTCTGAGAGCCGCCAGTGTGGGGTGAATGGTGTAGAGCTCCCTCTACTGACAGCTCGTATTGCATCCTCTGAGAGCCGCCATTGTGGGGTGAATAGTGCAGAGCACCCTCTGCTGGCAGCTCATATTGTTGCATCCTCAGAGCTGCCAGTTTGGGGTGAATGGTGCAGAGCACCCTCTGACAGCTCGTATTGTTGCATCCTCTGAGAGCCGCCAGGGTGGGGTGAATAGTGCAGAGCACCCTCTGACAGCTCATATTGTTGCAGCCTCTGAGAACTGCCAGGGTGGGGTGAATAGTGCAGAGCAAAAAAGGGGGAGGTTGTGAAAAGAGATTCACAAAAAAGTGGCTACATAGTGAACAGAATGTGATACTCAGAAAAATTTCCAAAAATTATGCTTTATTACATATATAAATTTGACATTTGGGCAGTCGCCCTGGTTTACCATCACCTCAGTATGAGACAATACACACAGACCTAAAACCATATAAAATGACACCAAGACCGGTCTAAATACATGTGCAACAAAGACAGTGACTACTAGAGCCTAAGGTCTTTGTAGCACTGGCGCACAGGTGAACACTTCCCAAAGGGGGTGTATGCAAAAATTATACCATAGGTATACCATGTAACATGTTGTAAATATGTAGACATGTGCTACTACCAAAACGGTTATATCCCAAGCAGGGAGTTTCAAAAAATTATACTATAGATATAAAATATCACATGTATGCAATGCAGCAAGCACAGTATGCGTCAATAAGAGAAACATGCCTCTAGGCCTATATGAGACAAAAAATGAATGTCATATATAAAATGCAGTACATTCCTAAGCCGGCACATGTAGTTGGGGCCCATTCATCTGTAATATAGGCGACTGTTTCCTAGGGCTCTTAAGTGAGAATAAGCCCCATTTGTTACCAGGATGGAAGGATAGATGCAAAAGGCAAAATACTGCTTGAAATGGTTTCTTCACCACTGTATGTGGACTACACACCACTTTCTGTAAGGAAAACAAGACAAATCCCAATAGATCTTCTGCCTGTTGAGATACATGTGGTATATCCTGTTTCCTATGAAAAGCACCATGATGTCCCCATCCTGTAGTGAAACAGACAATATGTGGAAAGTCACTGGAAGAGCTTTCACTCTATATAAGATATATAGGTCATATCGATCATATAGGACCATATAACTAGTGTCCTGTAACAGTCCACTCACCACCTGCGCAATGGATAAAAGGAGAGGAAGAGATGTCCTTCGTAAGTACTGCCTTACAAGGCCAAAGAGGCCAAGGCGACTGCCCAAATGTCAAATTTATATATGTAATAAAGCATAATTTTTGGAAATTTTTCTGAGTATCACATTCTGTTCACTATGTAGCCACTTTTTTGTGAATCTCTTTTCACAACCTCCCCCTTTTTTGCATGTCTTTTTTGGCTACTGAATGGAGGCCATCTACTGGGTGATATGGTAATTTATTTTACAACCTCTAAATAACTATCTTTAACTAATGAATAGTGCAGAGCACCCTCTGCTGGCAGCTCGTATTGTTGCATCCTCTGAGAGCTGCCAGTGTGGGGTGAATGGTGCAGAGCTCCCTCTACTGACAGCTCATATTGTTGCAGCCTCTGAGAACTGCCAGTGTGGGGTGAATGGTGCAGTACACCCTCTGCTGACAGCTGGTATTATTGTATCCTCAGAGCCGCCAGTGTGGGGTGAATGGTGCAGAGTACCCTCTACTGACAGCTGGTATTGTTGCAGCCTCTGAGAGCCGCCATTGTGGGGTGAATGGTGTAGGGCAACCTTTCTCAACATTTTTACCCGAGTAATAATTTTCAGATCTCAGGGAGCCCCTACTAAGATTACCCCATGAGGGGTCATTAGGAAAACGCTGCATACAATGTTGATTAGTAGGATGAATGTCCTCCTTTACAGCCAGCTAAAAAGATAACTAGTGCTATGCTACGGCCCATGTGGTGCTAGACCTGGAACCATGCAGGCGACAGAAAATGAGTGGTCAGTCACTGCTCAAGGAACCCCTAGCAACCTCTGCAGGAACCCTGGTAGATAACGACTAGTATAGAGCACCCTCTGCCGACAGTTCATATTATTGCAGCCACTGACTGCTGCCAATGTGCTGTGAATGATGCAGAGCACCCTCTGCTGACAACTCCTGTCATTGCAGCCTCTGATACTTGTCAGTGTTGAGTGAATGGTGCAGAGTTCCCTATGCTGGCAGCCTATGAGAAATCTGTCATTATGGGGTGAATGCTACAGAGTGCCCTCTGCTGACAACTTGTATTATTGCAGCCTCTGCAAGAAAGCTCCATTGTGGAACTACGGTATGGTGCGGTATGTGACCGCTCACTGCAAGGTAAGTGCCGCATTGGAGCTATGCTAGGAAAGTGCTTCTATTATTTCACCATCTGTAGCGAAGATTGTACATCATGGAACAGTCCCCTCCAGTACAATTCCAATCCTATCCCTAACTCTGCTAGCTAGGGGGCACCATTTCCTGTCGGAGAAGAAGAAGAAACTCCTCCAGGATGGAGCGAGGACGTGGTCATTTATCATATTGCAGCAACTGCTCTTGCTGATAATCAGTGTATAAATTCAGTGAACAGCCCAAGAATCCTGGCTGCTGGAAATTGTCTGGGGTGGTCTGGAGACCCCAGTGCTACAAATGGGAGGAGGTAAGAGAGGGGTCTGTTCCATTAGCTTTGGTCTGTCTGTGTGTGGCGTGCACTAACCCCCCCTTCCTCTGACAGTATAATGCTCTGGCTTTGGTTTGGCATGACTTTGGTGGTAGGTGGTGAGGGGTGACGGTTCAAGTATCATGGTAGGATTAAGACACCTTATTTCTCATCCAGGCACCCGTACAGCAACATTTGGAGGTGGTGATGACTGTGACAACAGCAGAAAGCAGTGAGGGGCCGGCTCCTCTGCTTCCCCAGGATCCCTGAGGGCAGGGGCTCCCACCGACTTCAAGACTCAGGGCTGGACTACCAAAGACGGGAGCGCGCACAATCATTGGGCGGATGGTGACAAGGACACCCAGATATTGTCTTCTCTTTATTTAAATAAAAATGATATGAAGGAAAGTGGCACATTGTGGAATGTTCTGTCCCTTCTGCACCCGCCTGATTTCTGTTGGCACCTTGTGATGGGACGTCCCGGGGAGACAACAGGGTGATGGTCTTTGGTGTCAGTTTCTCTTCTTCATGGAGGTAGCGGGGGGCTCCTGTATAACCTCCAGGTACTGGAATCCAATCAGCATGCCCAGGATGGAGAAACCTGCGGAGGAGGAGGGGAGAACAGATCTTGGAGTCAAATCACTTATCACATCATCCAATGAATCTGTGCTCTTCCCCCGAGTCCCCCACCTCACCTAACCCTGATGAAGTGTCATGTCAGCCCACACTGTGTCCTGCCTGCACCACATCCACCCACGCCTCATGCTGCTGGTCACATTTCAGCCCTGCCTGTCAAAAGTCTATTTGGACCTGGTCCTGCCCGTCACACTTCAGCCCCGCGCCTCGTCCTGCCCGTCAGCCCCGCGCCTCGTCCTGCCCGTCAGCCCCGCGCCTCGTCCTGCCCGTCACACGTCAGCCCCGTGCCTAGTCCTCCCCGTCCCTAGTCCTCCCCGTCCCACATCAGCCCCGTGCCTAGTCCTCCCCGTCCCACGTCAGCCCCGCACCTCGTCTTGCACCTCACACATCAGCCCCATGCCTCATCCTGCCCATAACCCTGCACCTTGTCCTGCCCATCACACATCAGCCCCATGCCTCGTCCTGCCCGTCACACGTCAGCCCCATGCCTCGTCCTGCCCATAACCCCGCGCCTTGTCCTGCCCGTCACACGTCAGCCCCGTGCCTCGTCCTGCCCATCACGTCATCCTGCCCGTCAAATGTCAGCCCCCGCCTCGTCCTGCCCATCACACGTCAGCCCCATGCCTCGTCCTCCCTGTCACATGTCAGCCCGCGTCTCGTTCTGCATGTCACACGTCAGCCCATGCCTCGTCCTGCCTGTCACACGTCAGCCCATGTTTTGTCCTACTTGACACACATCAGCTCATGCCACATCCTGACTGTCACACGTCAGCCCACACCATGTCCTGCCTGTCACACATCAGCCAGCGCCTCATCCTGCCTGTCACATGTCAGCCAGCGCCTCATCCTGCCTGTCACACGTCAGCCAGCGCCTCATCCTGCCTGTCACACGTCAGCCAGCGCCTCATCCTGCCTGTCACACATCAGCTAGCCCCTCATCCTGCCTGTCACACATCAGCCAGCCCCTCATCCTGCCTGTCACACATCAGCCAGCACCACATCTTACCTGTCTCATCCTGTCCATCACACTTCAGCCTATGCCATATCCTACCTCCAGCTCATCAGACATAGGCCCACACATCATCCTGCCTGTCAGACATTACACTTTCAGCTAGTCACATCAGCCCATGCCACATCCCTACTGTCACAAGTTAGTCCACACCATGTCCCACCTTCAGACCATCACATGTTGACCACGCTGCATTCCACCTCCTGCCTGTCATACATTAACCCACACCATGTCCCATCTCCAGCCATCATCTCACCTCTAAGTCCATAACACTACCACTAGTGATCACCTGTAACCTCTGATGCTGGGGGGGTTAGTAGCTTTGGGCCTTCTGTGAAGCTGCAGTAAACAAGTTCCTTTACCCAAAGCTATTAACCCCTGCAGCACTGGAGACAGGAAGAGGACAGGACCTCCCTGCATGGAAGATTTCCCTAAGATCCAGCTGCCTGAACCACGTGGGACATACTTCACTACAGGTAAGCAGGCACACTAAAGCTGTAAAAAATGTTTTTAAATGATTAAACTTCATCTTGAATCCGTGTAACTTCCTCTCTATTACTAAATGGATACAAGCTTCCAAGTGGCCAGGCAGTTGGGATGTCACCATCTATGTGCTGGGCTTTCCTCCTGCCCAAGCAGTAAGAGGGCACCACCCTTGTGCTGAGCATTAGTCCTGCCCAAGCAGTGAGATGGCACCACCCTTGTGCTGGGCTTTCCCCCTTCTCCCTCCCAGGCACTGAGATGTCACAGTTCCTGTGCTGGGCTTTCCTCTTTCCTCTAGCTAGTAAGAAGTCTCCATCCTTGTGCTGGACTTTCCTCCTCCTCCTGCCCAAGCAGTGAGATGGCACCATCCTTGTGCTGCGCTTTACTCCTCCCCATGCAGTGAGATTTCTTCATCCTTGTGCTGCACTTTCTTCCTCCCGCCCCAGGCAGTGAGACATCACCATCCTTGTGCTGGGCTTTCCCCTTCTTCCTTCCCAAGCAGTGAGATGTCACAGTTCCTGTGCTTTCCTCCTCCTTCCTAGCTAGTGAGACGTCACCAACCTTGTGCTGGGCTTTCCTTTTCCCCAGGCAGTGAGATGTCCCCATCCTTGTGCTGGGCTTTTTTTTTCCCCAGGCAGTGAGATGTCCCCATCCTTGTGCTGGGCTTTCCTCTTCCCCAGGCAGTGAGATGTCCCCATCCTTGTGCTGGGCTTTCCTCTTCCCCAGGCAGTGAGATGTCACCAACCTTGTGCTGGGCTTTCCTTTTCCCCAGGCAGTGAGATGTCACCAACCTTGTGCTGGGCTTTCCTCTTCCCCAGGCAGTGAGATGTCCCCATCCTTGTGCTGGGCTTTCCTCTTCCCCAGGCAGTGAGATGTCCCCATCCTTGTGCTGGGCTTTCCTCTTCCCCAGGCAGTGAGATGTCCCCATCCTTGTGCTGGGCTTTCCTCTTCCCCAGGCAGTGAGATGTCCCCATCCTTTTGCTGGGCTTTCCTCTTCCCCAGGCAGTGAGATGTCACCAACCTTGTGCTGGGCTTTCCTTTTCCCCAGGCAGTGAGATGTCCCCATCCTTGTGCTGGGCTTTCCTCTTCCCCAGGCAGTGAGATGTCACCAACCTTGTGCTGGGCTTTCCTTTTCCCCAGGCAGTGAGATGTCACCATCCTTGTGCTGTGCTTTACTCCTCCCCATACAGTGAGATTTCACCATACTTCTGCTAGACTTTCTTCCTCCAGCCCCAGGCAGTGAGGTGTCACTACCCTTGTGCTGGGCTTTTCCCCCCTCTTCCTTCCCAAGCAGTGAGATATGTCACAGTTCCTGTGCTGGGCTTTCCTTCTCCTTCTTCCTAGTCAGTGAGCCATCACCGCCCTTGCACTGGGCTTTCCTCTTCCCCAGGCGGTGAGCCGTCACCGCCCTTGCGCTGGCCTTTCCTCTTCCCCAGGCGGTGAGCCGTCACCGCCCTTGCACTGGGCTTTCCTCTTCCCCAGGCGGTGAGCCGTCACCGCCCTTGCGCTTGGCTTTCCCCCTCTTCCTTCCCAAGCAGTGAGATATGTCACAGTCCCTATGCTGGGCTTTCCTCCTCTTTCTTCCTAGTCAGTGAGCTGTCACCGCCCTTGCGCTGGGCTTTCCTCTTCCCCAGGCAGCGAGATGTCATCATTTTACTCCCAGCCAACACAGAGCCTAAGGGCTCATTCTCACCTGAGTGCAATAAACCCCCATAATATTCCCTACTGTGGAGTCCCGAGTGTTCCATCTCTGCCACCATCTCGCATTCTGCCAGCCATACGCTTGCTGTTCTCTGCTGCCATGATTTGTCATGTGATGTTCTCTCTGCATGTGCTGGTGATTTTGGATGGGATGCTTTCCTGCGCATAGATCATAGCAAGCACACAGACTGCAGACTATGCTGTGTGATAGCATGGGGGTGGGACAGTAATTACTCACTTGCGACCATAAGTGGCGCCATGACTCCAATGGTCATGTGAGCAGTGTGATAAATCCAGACTTCGGACGTAAAGTGGCCCAGCGCCAGGATGAAGGTCCACAGGGTGAGGTGGTAGAGTCTGCAGGAATAAAACAAAGAAGAACTCAGGTGAGGTGATGCCACATAGAGGAGACAACTAGCAGGCAGAAAATGTCAAACCTACGTCTTATTGCGGATATCGATGGCACAGGCACAGCGAATCACAGACGAGAGCAGCGTCCAGATCCCGAAGGTGCGAGCCTGCAGGCCATTCACTAAGAGAAAGCGGATATTGGAGAGATGGAATCATCAGAGAACACGCTAACACCATGTGTGTACAGCGCCACCTGAGACAACAGGCTGATTATGTGTACTGCGCTATTGCTATATCATCAGAGCCATGCAGCCACTCTGAGTCCCACGCAGGTGATTGGTGGGGAGTGTGGACTTTCTCCTACCTTGGCTCGGCCTCCCTGTGTATAGTTTATCGCTCAGGAAGCTGTGATCGCGGAAGCTCTGCAGAGTGTTTCCAGCCGCAATAATGGAAACCATCATCAGCCAACTGCGCAGGACAGCAAGGAAGCGACTCATACTGGCCACCGACACCCTGAAGACTCTGATCAGCCGTCAGCTGAGGGGACAGAACAGGGACCGGGACAACAAATCATTCGACTCAGAAATACTCACCCCAATATCCCAGCTTACCCACCCCCCACAAATACCCCTTCCCACCCTACTCATCTCCCAAAAAAAAACCCTCCCAACTTACCCATCCCCTGTAAACCCCCCACCATACCTATCCCCCACAGATACCACTCCCCCCATACCTATCCCCCACAGATACCACTTCCCCCATACCTATCCCCCTGAATATCCCCTCCCACCTTACCCATCCCATATAGTGGTAAGATACCCATACTCCTCTACAATATCCCCCCCACCACTATACCCATACTCCTCCATAATATCCCCCCCACCACTATACCCATACTCCTCCATAATATCCCCTCCACCACTATACCCATACTCCTCCATAATGTCCCCTCCACCGCTATACCCATACTCCTCTACAATATCCCCTCCACCGCTATACCCATACTCCTCCATAATATCCCCCCCACCACTATACCCATACTCCTCTACAATATCCCCTCCACCGCTATACCCATACTCCTCCATAATATCCCCCCCACCACTATACCCATACTCCTCTACAATATCCCCTCCACCGCTATACCCATACTCCTCCATAATATCCCCCCGCCACTATACCCATACTCCTCCATAATATCCCCTCCACCACTATACCCATACTCCTCTACAATATCCCCCCCACCACTATACCCATACTCCTCTACAATATCCCCTCCACCGCTATACCCATACTCCTCCATAATATCCCCTCCGCCACTATACCCATACTCCTCCATAATATCCCCCCCACCACTATACCCATACTCCTCCATAATATCCCCTCCACCACTATACTTATACTTTATAATATGCCTCCAACTACTATAATACCCCCCCATCACCACTATACCCATACTCCCTGTAATACCCCCTACTAATATACCCATATTCCTCTACTATTATTTCTATACCCCCTAGAATATCCCCCCCACTATATCTATACCCATATTATACCTCTTACCACTTTACCCATACCTCTCTATACTGACTCTCTACAATTATTTATACCCCACTATATACTCATCTACCACTATACCAATATCCCACCATAATAGTCCTACCAATTCTCAATATCATCCCCCTGTGACATATATCATACACTGTAGGATCCCCCCCATGACATCATACACTGTAGAATTCCCCCCATGATGTCACACACTGTACAGTCCCCCCGTGACGTCACACACTGTAGAAACCCCCGTGACATCACACACTGTAGAGTTCCCCCCCCCGTGACGTCACACACTGTAGAGTCCCCCCCCGTGACATCACACACTGTAGAACACCCCCCCATAATGTCACACACTGTAGAGTCCCCCCGTGACGTCATACACTGTAGAGTCTTCCCCATGACATCACACACTGTAGAACCCCCCCCCCCCCCCCGTAACGTCACACACTGTAGAGTCCCCCCCGTGATGTCACACACTGTAGAACACCCCCCCCCCCGTGACATCACACACTGTAGAACCCCCCCGTAACGTCACACACTGTAGAGTCCCCCCCCGTGACATCACACACTGTAGAACACCCCCTCCATAATGTCACACACTGTAGAGTCCCCCCCGTGACGTCATACACTGTAGAGTCTTCCCCATGACATCACACACTGTAGAACACCCCCCCCTGTGACATCACACACTGTAGAACACCCCCCCCCGTGACATCACACACGATACAGTCCCCCCCGTGACATCACACACGATACAGTCCCCCCCCGTGACATCACACAGGATACAGTCCCCCCCCTGACATCACACAGGATACAGTCCCCCCCGTGACATCACACAGGGTACAGTCCCCCCCCCGTGACATCACACACGATACAGTCCCCCCCCCCGTGACATCACACACGATACAGTCCCCCCCCCGTGACATCACACACGATACAGTCCCCCCCGTGACATCACACACGATACAGTTCCCCCCCCCGTGACATCACACACGATACAGTCCCCCCGTGACATCACACACGATACAGTTCCCCCCCCCCCGTGACATCACACACGATACAGTCCCCCCGTGACATCACACACGATACAGTTCCCCCCCCCCGTGACATCACACACGATACAGTCCCCCCGTGACATCACACACGATACAGTTCCCCCCCCCCCCGTGACATCACACACGATACAGTCCCCCCCCCGTGACATCACACAGGATACAGTCCCCCCCCCGTGACATCACACACGATACAGTTCCCCCCCCCGTGACATCACACACGATACAGTCCCCCCGTGACATCACACACGATACAGTCCCCCCGTGACATCACACACGATACAGTCCCCCCGTGACATCACACACGGTAGAAGCCATTCTTCTTCTCACCTCTCAGCGTCTCTCCAGCTCCGCTCAGTTCAGGTTCATTGTCCCAGCTGTCAAGCCTAGCCCCGCCTTCTACCTGTCACGTGCTCCCTCTGCTCCGTCTGACTGGCGAAGAGACAACCTCGTGGAGCTCGGACCAACGCGCAGCGCCCCGCCCCCTCTCCACGGTAACCAGCGGCGGCGGGGGGCGGGACTCGGAAATGACGCATGGCGGCGCTGTTGTTGTGGTAACGGAGAAGCGAGAAGAGATGCCGAGCCGACTATGCCGGGAGGAGGAGGAGGAGGCCGCGGGGTGATTATTATTGTGGGGGATGGGGTGATATTGTGTTATTATTGAATTAGGAGATGAATAACACTATGAGGAAGAATGCCATTACCCGGGGCAGATCTTTATGGAGCTCTGGGTGTCCGTCCAGGATTCTGGAGGTCATTCTGGGGTCCTAGAGGTCTGCCCTGGGCAATGCGGAGCTGTCTGGGGCTCTGGAGGTCTGCCCAGAATTCTGGAGGTCTGTCTGGGGTGCTTCTGGTCTGTCCGGAACTTTGGAGGTCTGTTCGGGGCTCTGGAGGCCTGTCCGGAACTTTGGAGGTCTGTTCGGGGCTCTGGAGGTCTGTCCGGAACTTTGGAGGTCTGTCCGGGGCTCTGGAGGTCTGTCCGGGGCTCTGGAGGCCTGTCCGGAACTTTGGAGGTCTGTTCAGGGCTCTGGAGGTCTGTTCGGGGCTCTGGAGGTCTGTCCGGAACTTTGGAGGTCTGCCCGGGGCTCTGGATGTCTGCCCGGGGCTCTGGATGTCTGCCCGGGGCTCTGGATGTCTGCCCGGGGCTCTGGATGTCTGCCCGGGGCTTTGGAGGTCTGTCCGGAGTTCTGGAGGTCCGTCTGGAACTTTGGAGGTCTGTCTGGAACTTTGGAGGTCTGTCTGGAACTTTGGAGGTCTGTCTGGAACTTTGGAGGTCTGTCTGGAACTTTGGAGGTCTGTCCGGGGCTCTGGAGGTCTGTCCGGAATTCTAGAGGTCTTTCCGGGGCTCTGGAGGTCTGTCCGGGGTGCTGCTGGTCTGTCCAGTGCTTTGCAGGTCTGTCCGGTGCTCTGGAGGTCTGTCCGGGACCCTGGAGGTCTGTCCGGGACCCTGGAGGTCTGTCCGGGACCCTGGAGGTCTGTGCGGGACCCTGGAGGTCTGTGCGGGGCTCTGGAGGTCTATGCGGGGCTCTGGAGGTCTATGCGGGACCCTGGAGGTCTGTCCGGGACCCTGGAGGTCTGTGCGGGACCCTGGAGGTCTGTGCGGGGCTCTGGAGGTCTGTGCGGGACCCTGGAGGTCTGTGCGGGGCTCTGGAGGTCTGTGCGGGACCCTGGAGGTCTGTGCGGGACCCTGGAGGTCTGTGCGGGACCCTGGAGGTCTGTCCGGGGCTCTGGAGGTCTGTCCGGGGCCGTGGAGGTCTGTGCGGAACTATGGAGGTCTGTCTGGGGATATGTGTTGGGAGATGCATGGGGCTCTGGAGTTCTGTCCGGGCCCGTGGAGATCTGCCCAGGGCTCTGCAAGGGTGACAGGGCTCCGTAGGTTGGTCCAAGGCCTTGCAGGTCTTTCTGGGGCTCTGTAAGTCAGTCTGGGGCTGCATTCTAATGCAACATCTCCTCCCTGATAGGCTGGGAAGGCTCTGCATTGATAATAGGATTTACCTGAAAGGAAACAGTGTGATGGCTGTGATTGCTCTTCATGTGTCCTTCTGAAATCACCGCACACAGGAATTCTTTGGTAATAATCAATATTAGAGTTCCAACCATCATCATCATCATCACAAGGAGCCGCCATTTTCCCTTCCTGAGAGTCACTAGGTGTCCCCAGATACCATGCAGACACTCTGGGCTGGGGGACCCAAATATGTCCAATGGGTTTATTAAAGTGATATTAAACCCCAAATAAATATCTGTTGTATCTTACCATTCTTAGATGTGACGGCTGCATTCATTTTCATTTTTCAGGCTTTTTCTTCCCTTTATTTTCACCTGATGGTCCTGCCAGCAAGTCTGTTATTTTTCATCTTCCTATAACTGACCAAACTGTCATGCAAAAATGTCAGTTAGAGGGTTGAGACAAACCATTTACCAATGACAGGGGTGCTTACAATAATCAGCTTTTATTCATTTAAAACCTATATTCCTAAGCCCTGGTTCTCACGATTCCAAATAGCATGACAGGTCGCACCCAATTGCCGGCAATGGAATCGCAACATGAGTCGCAGCGGCTTTGAAACAGGTTCCTGCACTACATTTTCACTGGTTTCATTGTGACGTGCATTGACTTTTGTTAAATGAAGGCCAAGCCGCAGTGAAATCGGAGGTAGAAATCACACTGATCTGCGGCTTTGTAATCGCGCTGAAGCACTTCTGTTAACCAGGGCTAAAGGGAACAAACAGTTGATGTAACTGATTTATTATTATTATTATACAGTATTTATATAGCGCCAAAAAGTTTGCTCAGCGCTGTACATTATAGTGGGGGACAGAACATGAGACAATATGGTAACAATACAATACATGAGGGGTTCGAGGGCCCTGCTCCTTGGAGCTTACAATCTAGGAGGGAGGGGATAGTGGTACAGGAGGAAGTGGCTGTGGGGGATGGAGTGGAGGAGATCGGCTGTTAGGTGAGGGTGGGGTAGGCTTCCCTGAAGAGATGGGTTTTCAGGGTGCGCCTAAAGGTGAGGAGGGTAGATTTAAACCCCGGTCACATCAAGCCCAACTTTCAAATCGTGCGACTTACAGTGAATTCGCACGACTTCAAAGTCAGGGGACCCACCGATTTCAGGTGCGATTTGCAAGACATGACACAGATGTCTATGCAAATCTATATGGGCAGCACAGTGGCTAAATGTTTAGCACTTCCGCCTGGCAGTACTAGGGTCGTTGGTTTGAATCCCAACCACGGCACCACCTGCCTGAAACCAAAATAATACGCAGAATCCTCCTGCGCTCTTATGTAATATGACAAAAAAAAGAGAAAAGAATAAACATTCTAAAAAGCTGCTAACATCTAATCCTACAACAATAGGCCCCAAAAACATAAAATTAATAAACTGATGTAGCGCTCATGTGAACACAGATGATGATATGGTGACCACACAGTGAAAACATACACATTACAAGTCCTAGTAGGGACCATATATAGTGAATGGTCAAAAACCAGGGGGTATCCCCTAATCAATATGGGGATAATGAAATCGTGACCCCCCTAGTCCACAATAAGGGACATAAACAGATGTACAGTGAATCCCTCCACAGTGATCAAAAATATATTACAGTGTGAGTAGAAAACAGCACTTCAAATCAATCCACAGAATAGTTCGGTGATCTGTGTTACATTCCTTCTGGTCATGCAAAAGGGAGGAATGTGTGTAAACTGACACACCCTGGATGTGATCCAATAATCGCTGTAATGGCCTCTCACCTCCACCCTGCAACCCTACAGGGCCACAGCGCCTTTATAATACCACCACTGGGCCTCTCAGCAGACAGACTCCTGCCTGGAGTTTGCATGTTCTCCCTGTGCCTGTGTGGGTTTCCTCTGGGTACTCCGGTTTCCTCCCACACTCCAAAGACATGCTGGTAGGTAAATTGGCTCCTGTCTAAATTGGCCCCTAGTATGTATGTATGAATGTGAGTTAGGGACCTTAGATTGTACGCCCCTTGAGGGTTAGGGACTGATGTGAATGTACAATATATATGTAAAGTGCTGAGTAAATTGACGGCGCTATATAAGTACCTGAAATAAATAAATCGCACCAAAAGTAGCGCATGTACTACTTTAGAAATCGGTGCGGCTCCAACCAAGTGACAGTTATCATTCATGGCATGCTTTGAATGTAATTATCTTGGCAAACAAATCGATGGTTTAGTTTCAGATTTAAAAATGTTAGCTGGAGTTGGGCTTTAATTTGGTATTCATGTCCATCTAGATCCACTAATGCATCTAACACTACCCTCTCCCCAGACTGACAATGTTGCTGTCCAAAGATGTGTCTCCATTGCTCTTTCATCCAGAGTGGAGATACCCTAAGATGAAGTGTGTTACTGGCCAGATCAACTGGTAAAAATGAAAGAAAAGGCATCTAAAAAAAGAAATCAAATGCAGCCACCACAAATAATGGCTTGGTAAGCTGCAATGTATTACATTTGTTTTTGGTTTTAATGATGCTTTAACCCTTTTGCTGCCATGTCCGCCTGGTGTACGGCTCTACAGCACTGCGTCCAGCAGGCCTGCTATAAGCTCATGGTCACTCCTCGACCCCCCCCCCCCCCCCCCGCCAATACTGCTGCCTCTCTACCTGTCACCCGCTCCTTCTTCCCCTCCTGCATTGCCTAAAATGCCTGCGCTGCCCCCTCCACTGTTCTCTGCCTCCACCACCTCCCCTTCCCCCATCCCAGGCAGCACAGGTCCCATGAAATTACCAACTTCCCACCGCTGCCACTCCTGCTGGCTATTGCAGTATTAAATACTCATAAACACCCCCTTCTGCGTCCCCCCTCACTCACAAAACCCTGGCGGCCCTTCATGCAGCTCTGCTAGCCGGATTTGCCTCCACCCCTCTTGCCAGCTGCTGCCCGAGAGATCAGCGAATAGAGGATGGAGAGCGGGGGGCTGCTAAACATGTGTTTACCAACCCCTTTTCTTTCCTGAATGAACAGTGATCGGTAGTGATCAATCTTTTCATTCATCACTGACACATAGTAAACTGTGTGTGTTTACTATGTGTCAGTTTGTGAATGAATAGGAGTCTCTATACAGACTCCTATCTCATTCATTACAGTGCAGCTCAGGTTGAAGAGAAAGGGACTGTCTGGGGTCTGAAGAGAAGGGCCTGGCAGCGAAAGGTCTAAGTAACACAGGAACCCACAGACACCCGTCAGGTGCTTGTAGGACATAGACTTGTGTTGGCAGCCATATCTTCAGATGTATCCAGAGTGTTGTAGTACATTCCCATTGATGTTTATGGAAGAGGCAGCTCTGACACACACAGATATCCATGTGTACAGGCCCTAATGAAGCTGACCTGGTACTGACTGTTCTAAAAGAGGGAACATTGGGGCTGCTGACTCTTCCCTTGAAGGTTTCAGCTCGTGCCGTGCTTTCCTTCTCTTCCCTGGCTAATGCAATGTCACCATCTATGATAAGTATTCCCAAACAAATGTCCTCTTTATCAGCGATGTCCCTGAGTTTGAGCATATTTGAGTGTCGTTTTTCTCACTGCTTCTGCTGTATTTCTGTCTAGGGATTCCCCCCGCATCCTCTGGACTGGAGCCTCTCGCAAAGTGCCCATAATTGTTTTCCATCCAGAGGCCATCCTCACCAAAGAGCCATCATGGCGCACTGTGGGAGGTAAGGACAAAAGAGTTGTCGGCACCTAGAATGTGATCTGGGCCCTAAACAGTGCATGGTGCCCAGGTCAGGATCTTTGTAGAATTATTGTGTTTCTGGTTATCTCTCATCTTTCTCCTGCAGAGCGCTACCACCTGACCTTCAAGATGGTGCGTACAGACAGCCGACTGGTGCGCAACATTCTCTCTGCCCATGGCTTTCAGGAGGTGAGATAAGCATGTCTGTATGTCCTCCGTATCCCTGATCGCCGCCCTCTCGTTATAACGCCATGTGGTTTTCGCAGCAGGTTGATTGAACTGGTGCAGCTCTGCATAGACACCAATCAGCTTCCAGGTTTTTTTTTTTAATTTGTTTTTTCAAAGCTTAATTGAACAAGCTGAAGTTAGAAGCTGTTTGGCTTCCATGCACAGCTGCACCAGATTTTGCACTCTCCAATTTGAGCTAATCTGCCCCCTTGTCTCCTTCCCCAGGTCAATGCCAATAGTAACGACTTTAACCTCATGTGGACAGGATCACACATAAAGCCACATCTCATGCGAAATCTGACGAGCTTCCAGAGAGCCAACCACTTTCCAAGGTACGGGTATTATGGGATTTAATAGTCTGTCATCAGAACAGAGCCTGACCATCCTCATGGCAAACTAGACAGCAGCCTAGGACCCAGGGGATGTTCTGGTGGCCCAGCGACAACTTTTCTGCTCCTGCAGTAAAACAGGGAATAAAAGCTGTTCATCTGCCTCTCAGAAGAGAGGATTTATTGTAGGCAGTTGGTGTCTGTTGGAGCCTGTTAGACAGGACTTCACTGTCCATTCCATACCTGATCAATGTCATATAAAGAACCACAGATGGGACTTTACTGGTACAGAAAATGGACAACCTCATGTTATTGTATAAAAACATATTTATTGAAACATATCTTACAAAAATATACGATATATGAGGGATGAGGTACATTTGCAGTCTGATTTCTATACCTGATCAATGTCATTTAATGGGATAAGGGGCCAAAGCTGGCCTTCGTCTCTTGAAGGAAGTGAGCAGATAGTGAGGAGGTTATTTGTCCATCTCTGTATCGTAATAATAAAGCTGCAGAAATGTTGGGCAGCTATCTTCCTGCGTGTGAATGTAATCTGCCAGGTCGTAGGACCCCTGCCGAGGTGCCACCTGAATAATTCTTTGCAGGCTGAACAGTAGAAATGATAACGGATTGGAAAGAGGGAGAAAAGGCGTACTGACCCTCATTGTTACAACCTCCATTAATCTGTTATTATACCCCCATCTGTTTCCAAAGTGCTGGTTATCCAGGCAGATGGAAAGCTGGACTCTCCTGTTCAAAAGGTAAAAGGTATGTGAGCGCACTACAAGTAGCAGCTATGCACGGTAGGTAACCAAATAAAACCCGTAAATCAGAATAAAACAACGTAGTGCAGCACTAAAAAGAATAAATCTAATAAATTGCCTTTATGATAAATAGAATAAAGTTCATGGATATATGGTCATAAAATCTAAATGTTCCAAAAGTGACAATAGTGCTCTGAAGGTGCCTGCTTCAAAGATTATCCGGTGCTCGTGCAGATGGAAATAATAAAATTGCGCACTCACCAGATGCACAATTTTAATGCGCATATATATATATATAGGTATAGATGTCCTCTCAATGGGATCAGGGTAGAACAGATCCCTCTGAAGGGTAGATGGCACAACGGCGATTCCAGGGCTTAATGGGCTTAATGTCGATCCAAGACAGCCAGAGGTCCCCTACAGGGTTTGGTGGATGCAGTATCCTGGGTAGACAGGAGATCCCCTCTCTGGGTACTAGGATGGATCTTATATGGGCTTCTGCCTTATGTTGGAGTCTGTGAGAAGCTCCTGGACACACACAGAAGCTTTATCAGTTTGTCCTTTAAGTTTGGTGGGGGTGGCTCTATCTCTGACTCGAATCGAGCAAGGTTCCTCGAAAGGCAAATCAGACACCTGTCTAGCAGAGGATCCCTACTCTCCTGTTCCCTGTCTACCTTTGTGTGTTTCAGGTCCTACGAGTTGACCCGCAAGGATCGTTTGTACAAGAATGTACAGCGCATGCAGCAAACACACGGTGTATGCAACTTCAGCCTCCTGCCTCAGACTTATCTGCTCCCTGGAGAATACCAGGACTTCTGCAGTGAGTGTCACCATCCTTTTTATACTATAAGTAGCGTATGTAGAATAAATCTTAGATTGTAAGCTCCCAGGATCAGGCCCTCCTATCCCTCTTGTATTGAACTGTATTGTTGCTGTATTGTCTCCCGTTATATTGTAAAGCGCTGAGCAAACTGTTGGCGATATATAAATCCTGTATTATAATAATAATAATGAATCTTACAATAGGGCAATTGTACTGTTAGCAGCTGAGTATGCTGTGTGGAGACTCTGTGATCTATAGATACAAATATGTGAGTAAATCTCCCATCGTTCTCTCTTTCTGCAGGTGCTTTTTCTAAGGACCGCGGCCCTTGGATTGTAAAGCCAGTGGCATCGTCCAGAGGACGGGGCGTCTATCTGGTGAACTCTGTATGTCACGAGAACAATATTGTCTAGCTTTGAAGCTATAGTGAGCCCTTCTACTGCCTAAGTGCCCGTCTTCCCGTGTTCGTTCTCTCTCTCTGTTGAGTTGTGTCATGGAAATTTCCCAGACTGTCTCTCTCTGGTCTCAGTGTGCATTCTGTGTCTCAGTCCTTATGTCTGTGGTTGTCGGTGAATTGAGGACAGTGAAATCGTCGCAGGTCTTGGAGTATGGTCCCCTTCTTTCCTGTTATGTACTGACACCCAGCTTTCTGTCTCTCTTCCAGCCCTCACAGATAAGCCTGGAAGACAATATTTTGGTGTCTCGTTACATCAGTATCCCTCTACTCATAGATGGTGAGTGTCAGCAGCCCTCGTATTTTGTTAGAGGGTTTGGATGTGAAGGAGGTGAGCAAGTGGCGGGGAGGTTTTGTGGAGGGTCTTACGAAGTTCTGGAAGGTGGTGGGGAGGTAAGCGGGTGGTATAGAGGCGAGTGGGGTTCTTATGATCCTCTGAGCATGTGATAAGAAGGTGGGCAGGGAGAGAGGATGGTATGTAGGTGAGGTGTGAGCTGGGGGTCATATAATTTTCTGGATGATGGCGAGTAGGTAATCAGGTTGTGTGGAGGGGAGTAGTGTGGAGGTGCATGCCGGCTGTGTAAAACTCACTATGTTTTCCATCCTCTAGGGTTCAAGTTTGATGTCCGCCTCTATGTGCTGATCACCTCGTACGATCCTCTGGTCATTTATCTATATGAAGAAGGGCTTACTAGGTAAGTATGTCTTCATACACAGAAAACTGCCTGATTTTTTTTCTCTTTCTCTCACACAGCTGATGACACATTTAAAAATGGTTTAGACTCTAAACTTTAGAGGACATTTATGCTACCTGTCAGCAACACAGCTTATGAAGGTGTTCCTGGAAAAAGGCCATAAGTCATCTATTCACAACCTGTCTATCTGAGTGCAGGTCTAGGGTTCACTCTCTGTATAGAACTGGGACCCACACTGTGCCCACCTGAGTAAATGTCTATGGTTTTCACCCCATTTCAGCCTTGCCTGTGCTGCACTTCTTTCTCTATTACCCATTGAGGGATACAAAATTATTAAATTAATTATTAAACCGTGCCACCACTACAACCATGTCAGGGCTCCTGGTAAGACCAGAGATGCGTGAACTGACACAGGGAAAGGCAGGCTCAAGTATGGTGTAACAATATAATTTATTAAGGGTTATACACAAATATAACGCACAATATAACAAAACCAAACCTCCAACTGATAACGGAATGTACACAGATAAGAGCAGTCAGGGCTGGCAAAGTGGAGTGGTGAGGCGGGCCGGGTCAGGAATCATTGGGCAGACAAGACACAAAGGAGTAGGCAGAGCATAGTCAGACGGGCCGGGTCAGGAACAATCAGGCAGACAAGGTACCAAAGGAGCAGGCTGGAGAGTGGTCAGGAAAAGCCGAGGTCAGGACAGGTGGAGTTCATTCAGGGTCAGGATCAGGCAGAATCAGGAATCAGGCAGGAAGCAGGCAGGATGCAGGTACAGGGGCTCATGGGAAACATACACCAAGGCACTGACTGCAGGTCTGGCCATTCCTTAAATACACTTCCTGCAATCAGCCTCAGGTGATGGCTGACTGCAGAGGTGAGCTTCTGGTTGCTGAGAGCACCCGCTGGCCAGCCCTGGTACTGCATCCCATAAGGCAGGTGAGTCCCACCACCATTGGCAAGTCCATTCCTGACAAACCACATTTAGCAATAGCATAATAAATGAATGTACTCAGCAATTGGAATTGTAAATGGCAATAAGTGTATGGCTACGGAGACATACAGTATATTGAGCCAAGTTGTGACATGGACTGTAACAAATGGGTGCTACTCCACAAGGCCCCAAGCAACCTTTGTACTGACCGAACATTAACATACCAATGTGAAAAAGAGAGGTTCTGTAGAAGCAAACACTCATATTTTAGATAAAATAAAGGAAGATTCTAAAAATGGGATAGGGATATATTTACAGGACACAGAAATTCTATTACAGCTGGGTTATGCTGCCATCTACCTTGAAAGTTGGGACACTGGCAAACAAACATACAGTAAGCTAGCTCAGGATAACCCCTTCTCTACCAGCGTGTCTCAGTTTTTTTTCTATGTCGTAGCAGGTGGGATGCTTTTTCTTCAGCTAAAAAAGTCCTATCTTTTTTGCTATCCTTCTAACCTTGGTGACTTTAATCATGATTTTGTTACATTACTGGTGTTTTTAACTCAGTGACTTCAATCAAGATTCGTCTCTACACTACTACTTGAGCTGATCTCTACATAGCAGCTATCTGGATCATCAGCTCCTCAGCACTGGCTTTGGAGGCTGTACGTGGACCCGCTGGATTGGACATGCAGGACTAACTTTGAATGTGACCTTCAGGTGCTGGGCTCTCCATTTTGGCACTTTTGAGACCTGAGTGTCTCTGAAGACTCACTTAAGCTGGCCATAGATGGATCGTCATGCGGCTTGTTCAGCAGGGTCTGGCCGAATAGCAATCATCTGTGGCTGGTCCTGTTCGAGAGGAGATGGCCTAGTAATCAACTTCTCTCTAATGGGACTGTTGTAAAACATTTGTTCGATCAACAAATGCAGCCAATCGGCTGCAACACTGATCAGTGTACTCTGATGGCAGGGGAGTCCCGCTGTGAGAATACGATTTTCCGCATCCACCTCGAATGTGTGGATAGGGGTAACCTATTGTGGCTTTTTTTTTTTGTTTCTTTTTTTGAACAACCATCTGGCTGATCAAAAGAAAAACTAACCATCTATAATCTATGGCCATCTTTAGTGAGTAAGGCCTGTCCAGCTTAAGCACCAGGAGCTACCTCACTGCTGCACCGTTAGGTGGTCTTTATAAATTTTTCCGCTACTGCTGGTTTACTGTAATGAGGGTTAAGGCAGGGGGATCGAGTACTGACATCCTCCATTTGGTGGAATGCAGCACATGATCAATGCCCTTTTTCCTGTCATTCAGGCCAGAGGAAACACCATCCTGCTTCTGCTCTTGAAGCACCAAATGTGTCTCTGGCCTCATTCCTCTGTCTGCCTACACTTGGTCACCTCTGCTTGCCTGAAACCCTCATAAGCACCTTCTGCCTGTTTTTTTAAGTATTGAGGCCATGCATCTCTTTGTACCTAGTTGCAATTCTGCTGTGCAGATGCAACACGTCTTCATTAAAAACACAGGGGGCAGTTTCACTGCCACAGGTTACCTTAGCCCATGCTCCTGCCTCAGTGCAGGAGATAGGTGAAAGATTCAGAGGAACCCCACCCTGCTCCTTCTTCTACTGCAGTCATTGCCTGTGGATATTCAGAACCTGCTTTTCACTCCCTACTTCAGAGCTTGATTGGGGCAGGCTGTTTATTCATCCAACTGGCTCCCTGGGCACTGAACCTCCATAGCATTTGATTGCTCAGGTCACCCCTTGTAGCTATCAAGCCAGATTCCTGAAATATCTTGTTCAGTTGTTCCTCATCAGCCTTTGAATAGGGCTGTTCCCAATGTGCAAAGTCCTATTGAGTTCTCCGCACTCTCGCTCTTCCCTTAGCAGGAACTTACCTTCCTAATTGTATCCCTCTTGAACTTGCACCCCTAGTTAAAGGGGTTTTCTATCTTTGGATACTGTTGATCATGTTATTTACCACCCACGAGTCCTATCCCTCTCCCAATGAATCCCCTGACCTACAAGGTCAACAGGAATCGACTCCAGCTGGTTCTTTGCCTCCATAAAGTTCTGTCTGTTTAGCCTCCTCTAGAAGTATCCATTCTAAGCACTGGGTCTTACCTCCTAGTGCTTCTCCTGGATTCCCTATTGAAGAACACTCAGGAGACCCTCCCAAAGTAGGTCTTTTTTCTGGACTCCCACTGACCAGGCCTTTAGGCCGGACTTTACACTTGCAGGCCTCCCTTGGGTCTGTCACTTTGTAACTTTGCTTCACCAAAAGGCAAGGTGGTTCAACTTGGCCCCCACTAAAGAGGTCCCTTTTAGTTGGACCTTTGCTCACTTCCTTACTTTTCATGGAAATTACCCCTTCCATCCCCTTTGAGGCTTGTGGGGTGTCTAGGAATTGTCCTTCTATGGCCACGGTCTCCCCTTCTCTTGTGGACTCTGTCATCTTCAGCCACTCCTTCGGCATCAGGGCATCTTGGCTTAAGGAAAGGAGAGACATCTAGATGATCCTTTGGTTCAAGAGGTCTGAGATGCTACCTTATAGTTTCGGATTGGGTACAGGGTTTTCATCTGATTCACCAGGACAGACTGTTCCCGCTTAATTGGGAGCTCCTTCTGGAAGCTGGTGTACTGACCAGGCCTCTGTTCGATGTCTCCATCAACATCAGGCATCAACATGTGGTTGATCTTCTGTCTTCCCCTTGATCATGGCAGTTCCTTGCAAAAGACTTCATCCTATTTATCCTTGATTTAGGAGTTGGCTGCTTCAGATACCACAGATGTGCAAATAGTACACCAAATGTATTTGGTCCTGTCAGTGGCTATTGCCCACCCCTCAGTTGATCTGCTTTTGAATGTCCCAACTGTTACAAAAAAAAAATTAGATTCCACTTCCAAGTGTTTTCTCCGGAACCATGTATTGCTGTCTCACAAAACTGAAGCATGCTGAGTAGACAAGGGGTTACACATTTTCTGTTAGCCAGTATAGGCAGCAGTACAACCTGACTGTTCCTGAATTCCTTTTTCCCTCAATGAACGTCTAAAAGAAAAAAGAAAAAAAAAAAGGTTTTACAGTAAGTACAAAAATCATATTTTTGACTGCTGGATGATGTACTTCTCACTGTTTTTTTTTTTGTTTTGTTTTTAACGCAGGTTTGCCACAGTTCGCTATGACAGAGCAGCCAAAAACATCAAAAACCAGTTCATGCACCTTACCAACTACAGTGTAAATAAGAAGAGCGGTGACTATGTCAGGTACCTGGGGATCCACAGATTTTGTGTGTGTGTGTCCGTCCGTCCGTCCAGGTATATGTGTATATATACACGGGCGATTTTCTAAACCTGGTGCAGCTGCACATGGTAACCAATCAGCTACTCGCTTCAGTTTGTTCAATTAAGGTTTGGCAATAAAACCTGGAAGCTGATTGGTTTCTGTGCAGAGCTGCACCAAATTTCACACCATGTAGTTTTGGTAAACAACCCCTTCAGTGTGCATACAGAGAATATATGGGAGATTTACTAAACCTGGTGCACTCAGAATCTGGTGTAACTGTACATGGTAGCCAATCAGCTTCTAACTTCAGCTTGTCCAATTCAGCTTCGTCAATAACACCTGGAAGCTGATTGGTTTCTATGCAGAGCTGCACCAGATTTTGCACTCTCCAGTTTTAATAACTAACCCCCATATGTTATATATTCTCCTCCTCATCATCCCTTGTTTCTTTTTTTTTTTTTTTTCTTCTGTCCTTTCTTAGCTGTGATGACCCAGAAGTGGAGGACTATGGGAATAAATGGAGTATGAGTGCAATGCTTCGATACCTAAAACAGGAAGGGAAGGACACTGCAGGTGCCATGACATTCCTCAAACCTCCCCAGACCCTCATATGTCACCAATGCTGGATATTGCTGGCCCTAATGCTGGATATGCTTGTTTCAGGCCTCATGTCTCAGGTGGAGGATTTGATCATTAAAACAGTTATCTCCGGGGAGCTTCCTATTGCTGCTGCTTGTAAATCCTTCCTTGCCAACAGAGGAAACTGTTTTGGTGAGTTTGTGGCGGTGTGCCCTTCCTGTAGTAGTAATGCTGGTGGTACTGCCCTCCTGCGATTGGTTGTATTACTGTTCCCATGTTGTTTTACTACAGAGCTCTATGGCTTTGATGTGCTGATTGACAGCAATATGAAGCCCTGGCTTTTGGAAGTCAATCTATCTCCGTCACTGGCCTGGTGAGTACGAATACTAGTAACATCATAGTGCCCCTGCTGGTGAGTGTGAGCCTCTCTGTGTAACGTCATCTTGGTGATTGCACAGTGGCCACTGCTGATCAACATCAGTCTCTGTATAACATATTATTTGTGATTGCATAGTGCCCGGGGCGGACTGACCATTTGGAAACTCGGGCACTGCCCGAGGTCCCGTGGTCAGTAGGGGGCCCCATGAGATGCCCCTGGTACATTTTTCATAGGCTTTTTTGAGTTTGGGCAAGGACACAGGGGCCCCATGATCCCCTATTGCCCGGGGGCCCCATGAGTTGTCAGTCCGCCCCTGATAGTGCCCCTTGTTTGTCAGTGTGAGTCTCTTTTGTAATGTTATCCTGGTCATTGTAAGGTGCCCCAAGCTGATCAGTGTGAACCCCTGTGTATTGTTACTCTTGTGATTGCACTGTGCCCCAAATTTGTGCCTCTCTATAGCACTGATAGTAGTAATTTTGTGCTGTACCTGCAGTGATGCACCTCTGGATTTGAAGGTGAAGGCCTCTATGATCTCAGACATGCTGACATTGGTTGGTGAGTATAGCATAGCGGGTTTATTGTCCGTGCCATGATGAGGTAAAGGGGGATGCTTTGTTGATGTGATTGATAACAGTCTTGATTGTGCAGGTGTGGAGTGTCAGGACCCCCTGCAGAGGCCAGGCCGTGGAGGAGTCATGCTGCATGACAAGCGAGTTCATAAAGCACAGGTAAGAGCCCGTAGCGGAAAAAAAATCAAGAGTGCCCGGACAACGTACTTTATATAAAGGTAAATGATTGCCTTCACAGAGACAGCGGCCGCTATCTGCCAGTGACATTGACATGGGCCTGCAGGCTGGGGGCAGAGACAAGAGTGGAAATCGCACAAGCAGCACCCTGGGGCTTTCTACTGAAGAGGTCAGCTTATTATTATTATTACATCGAGTTTATATAGCGCCAAAGGGTTTGCTCAACGCTGTACAATAGGGGAGGGGACAATACATGGCACAGTACAACAATAACAAACCACGTACGAGGGGTAAGAGGGCCCTACTCTTTCGAGCTTACAATCTAGGAGGGAGGGGGTAATAGTACAGTAGGAAGTGGCTGAGGGGAATGAGGGGTGGGAGGAAAGAGGGACAATGGCCGTTAGGTGAGGGTGGGGTAGGCTTCCCATGAAGAGATGGGTTTCGAGGGAGCGCCTGAATGTGAGGAGGGAAGGCGACAGTCTGATCGATTGGGGCAGTGAGCTCCAGAGGATAAGGGAGGACCTGGAGAAGTCTTGCAGTCGTGCATGGGAGGAGGAGACCAGGGAGCAGGATAGAAGGAGGTCCTGTGAGGAGCGAAGGGTACGGGTAGGGCGGTACTTGGGGATCAGGTTGGTGAGGTAGTCAGGGGCAGTGTTGTGAATGGCTTTGTAGGTCAGGGTTAGAAGTTTAAATTTGATGCGTTGGGCAATCGGTAACCAGTAGAGGGAGAGGCAGAGGGGGGTGGCAGAGGTGGAGCGGTTGGTGAGGTGGATGAGTCTAGCCGCTGAGTTCAGGATGGTCTGGAGTGGGGAGAGCTTGCACTTGGGTAGGCCGGTGAGAAGAGAATTGCAGTAGTCAAGGCGTGAGATGATGAGGGAGTGTACTAGAAGTTTGGTGGTGTCAGGGGTGAGGAAGGTACGTATCTTGGCGATGTTGCGGAGGTGGAGCCTGCATGTGTTTGTAAGTGATTTGACATGAGGTTGGAAGGAGAGGTTCGAGTCAAGAATGACGCCAAGGACTTTGGCTTGCGGGGTGGGAATGATAGTGGTGTTGGTGGTGGTGATGGATAGGATGGGGGGGGGTGTGGGCAGGGGGAAAGACGAGGAGCTCGGTTTTGGAGAGGTTGAGCTTGAGGAAATGTAGCAACATCCCTTCTGAGATGTCGTTTAGGAGGTGAGTGATGCGGGCGGAGATAGTGGGGGTGAGGAGAGGGGTGGAGAAGTAGATTTGGGTGGCGTCAGCGTAGAGGTGATAGTTGAAGCCGTGGGAGTGTATGAGTTTGCCCAGGGAGGAGGTGTAGATGGAGAAGAGAAGGGGTCCAAGGACAGAGCCTTGGGGGACCCCAACAGAGAGGGGGAGGGAGGGGGAGGTGGCACCATTGTAGGTGACGCTGAACGAGCGTCGCGATAGGTAGGATGAGAACCAGGAGAGAGCGGTATCTCTGCTTACCTGTGTATACCTGTGTGCCACTTTACATCTGCTTGTCTCTTCAATTCTGTCTCTGCACTTTGTGTACAGTACTACACCTAACACAGAACAAGAGTAGAGATACTGTGAAAAGGCATTACATACAGAATAAGAATAGATACTGACAACTACATCCAGCATACAGGACAAGAGAAGTGCTACTCTGCAGTGTGTGAATAGCTGTTCTGTGTTTCCAGGTGAAAATACTGCATAAAGTCCAGGAAGAAGAGGCGAGGAGGGGGGGTTATGTTCGTATTTTCCCCAGACATGACACATGGTCACTTTATGGGTGAGTATGTTCGTATAACATGTTGGTTTACATATCATGCAGGCTGTGTTGTATCATAGAACTTTCTCCTATTCATACAGCTCATTTCTGGAACATAAAACATCTATGAACTACATGCTGGCAACTCACCTTTTCCCGGACAGGTAAGTATGAGCCTGGCTCTTCCTATGCACCCCCTACAGGTCTGACTGCCTCCTGTCCACCTCATAGACATGCACAGTAGTGTGACTGCTTCCCTCTCTCCTACAGGACGGTCATTAGTCACAAGTGTGACACCAGACCAAAGCTACATGCTGCCTTGTATGAGCGCAAATTGCTATCACTACAGATGCGCAAGGCCAGGAAACACGGTTTGGTTCGCCGAGCAGGTGAGTGGAGAGACAGCTGGGCTGTCCTGTATATAAGTGACCCATATACCTTCCTACATGCAGATAGGATTTCAGGAGTTTCACTTGTCTGCAGGACCCTGAGCAATAGTATCCACATAAATATAAGGTATCTGTCAGTTTGGAATTTCCTCTGTACCTGTCATGCAGGTTCTATTGAGATTGGGTATCACAAGCTCCTCTCCTGCAGTTCTTATCAAGATTAGGTATTACAGGCTCCTCTCCTGCAGTTCTTATTGAGATTTGGTGTCACAGGCATCTCCCTTGCAGTTATTATTATTGTGTATCACAGGCTCCTCCACTGCAATTGTTTTTGAGTTTGGGTATCAAAGGTGCCTCTCCTGTCCTTTTTATTGAGGTTAGGGATCACAGGCTCCTCCCCTGCAGTTCTTATTAAAGTTGGGCAGTGCAGGCTTCTCACTGGCAGTACTTCTTGTTATTTGGTATCACAAGCTCATCCTCTGCAGTTCTGATTGAGATTGGGTATCACAGGCTCTTTCACTGCTGTTTTTATTGTGATTGGGTATCACAGGCTCCTTTTCCCAATTTCCTATTAACATTGGGTATTGCAGGCTTCTCCTCCCTGTATTTCTTATTAAGGTTGGGTATTGCAGGCTCTTCCCCTGCAGTTCTTATTAAGGTTGGGTATTGCAGGCTCCTCCCCTGCAGTTCTTATTAAGGTTGGGTATTGCAGGCTCCTCCCCTGCAGTTCTTATTAAGGTTGGGTATTGCAGGCTCCTCCCCTGCAGTTCTTATTAAGGTTGGGTATTGCAGGCTCCTCCTCCCTGTATTTCTTATTAAGGTTGGGTATTGCAGGCTCTTCCCCTGCAGTTCTTATTAAGGTTGGGTATTGCAGGCTCCTCCCCTGCAGTTCTTATTAAGGTTGGGTATTGCAGGCTCCTCCCCTGCAGTTCTTATTAAGGTTGAGTATCAGAGGCTCCTCCCCTGCAGTTCTTATTAAGGTTGCGTATCAGATGCTCCTCCCCTGCAGTTCTTATTAAGGTTGAGTATCAGAGGCTCCTCCCCTGCAGTTCTTATTAAGGTTGAGTATCAGAGGCTCCTTCCCTGCAGTTCTTATTAAGGTTGAGTATCAGAGGCTCCTCCCCTGCAGTTCTTATTAAGGTTGAGTATCAGAGGCTCCTCCCCTGCAGTTCTTATTAAGGTTGGGTATTGCAAGCTCCTCCCTGGCAGTACTTATTGTTATTAGGTATCACAAGATCATCTTCTGCAGCTCTGATTGAGATTGGATATCACAGGCTCTTTCACTGCTGTTTTTATTGTGATTGGGTATCACAGGCTCCTTTTCCTAAGTTCTTATTAACATTGGGTATTGCAGGCTCCTCCTCCCTGTATTTCTTATTAGGGTTGCGCATTGCAGGCTCCTCCCCTGGAGTTCTTATTAGGCTGCATGCACGCTAGTGTTTTTTATAAGCTCAAAAGTGCTAGATGAAAAACAATGATAATAGCATTTTTGTGCTGGCTTGTATATGAAGGAAAAAACATGCTCGAAGAAAGCTGTTAGAAGCGTTTTAGTAGCGGTCAGAAGTCTTTAGGAGCATTCAGTGTTTTTTTTTCTGCTGGGAAAACACTGCCAAAAACTTTTTTTTTTTTTTCTGCTCCTAAACGCTGAAGCTTGAAAAACACTTCTAGCATAAAATAGTGTACATGGACACATAGGATAACATTATTAGCTTCTAGAAGCAGAAAAAAAAATGCTCATAATAACTTCTAGGAGCTTAAAAAAATGCTAGTGTGCATGAAGCCTTAAGATTGGGTATTGCATACCCCTCCCCCGATGTACTTGTTGTTATTAGGTATCACAAGCTCCTTCTCTGCAGTTCTAATTGAGATTGGGTATCACAGACTCCTTTCCTGAAATTCTTATTAAGTTTGGGCATTGAAGGCTCCTCCCCTGCAGTTCTTAAGGTTGGATATTGCAGGCTCCTCCCCTATAGTACTTATTATTAAGTATCACAAGCTCATCCTCTGCAGTTCTGATTGAGATTGAGTGTCACAGGCTCCGCCACTTCTGTTCTTATTGAGATGGGGTATCACAGGCTCCTCCCCTGCAGTTCTTAATAAGGTTGGATATTGCAGGCTCCTCCCCTATAGTACTTATTATTAAGTATCACAAGCTCATCTTCTGCAGTTCTGATTGAGATTGAGTGTCACAGGCTCCGCTACTTCTGTTCTTATTGAGATGGGGTATCACAGGCTCTTTTCCTGAAGTTCTTATTAAGATTGCGTATTGCAGGCTCCTCCCCTGCAGTTCTTATTAAGGTTGGATATTGCAGGCTCCTCCTATAGTACTTATTATTGGGTATCACAATCTCATCCTCTGCAGTTCTGATTGAGATCGAGTGTCACAGGCTCCGCTACTTCTGTTCTTATTGAGATGGGGTATCACAGGCTCCTCCCCTGCAGTTCTTATTAAGGTTAGGTATTGCAGGCTCCTCCCCTGCAGTTCTTATTAAGGTTGGATATTGCAGGCTCCTCCTATAGTACTTATTATTGGGTATCACAATCTCATCCTCTGCAGTTCTGATTGAGATCGAGTGTCACAGGCTCCGCTACTTCTGTTCTTATTGAGATGGGGTATCACAGGCTCCTCCCCTGCAGTTCTTATTAAGGTTAGGTATTGCAGGCTCCTCCCCTGCAGTTCTTTTTAAGATTGGATATTGCAGGCTCCTCCCCTGCAGTTCTTATTAAGGTTGGATATTGCAGGCTCCTCCCCTATAGTACTTATTAAGTATCACAAGCTCATCCTCTGCAGTTCTGATTGAGATCGAGTGTCACAGGCTCCGCCACTTCTGTTCTTATTGAGATGGGGTACCATAGGCTCTTTTCCTGAAGTTCCTATTAAGATTGGTTATTACAAGCTCCTCCCCTGCAGTTCTTACTGAGATTGGGTATCACAGGCTTCTGGTACTATAGGCTCATCTTTTTGCACCTTCTATAGCGATTTTGTTCTACAGTTTCCCCTCCCACATCTCTAACCGAAATGGCATATCATAGGCTTTCCCTCCTACCCCTTGCAATGATTAAATATTGTAGGCTCCCCCCCTAAACTACGGGGAGTAATTGTCTGTTACAGCCTTCTCCTGTACATTGATCGATTCTTTCATATCTGTAACAGGGCTGTCTCACCCCCCAGAGGGCTCCACAACTGAGCAGGAAGAGGAGGATGAAGCTGAGGAGGAAGAGGTGGAAGAGATACCGGATCCTTCATCCCTGGAGCCACAGACAGTGCCTCTTCCCCCTTCCCCTCCCCCTCCTCGGGTCAGCATCCTGGAGATCCTACAGAAAGGAGAAAACCTGAGGTATGTCTGCTGAAAACATGGCGGATTATGGACAGTACTTTGTCTTCCCACACTTATGATGATCTGTGTTTGCAGCAAAGTTCAGGCTCGTTGGGCCTTCTCCACTTACCTGCAGCGGGTGCAGAACCGCCTCCAAAGGCAGCAAGACTCAGAAAAGCCACTCCCCAAGGAGGAGGAGCAAATGGTGAGTGGTTGGTGTCAGTATAGTATCAAAGATTTCTGTGAGAGTGTCTGACTTGTGTCCCATATTGTAGGAGCTGGTGATGAGGTTTCTGCAGCGCGCAGCCAGTAACCTGCAGAGATCGGTGTGTGTGAAGCTCCCAGGCCGTTCTGTACCACTCCAGGAGAGACGTCAACTGCTGGCCAATCAGCTGGGTGACTTCATTACCCTGTACAACCAGGTGACCACGTGTTCAAAACCCAGAATCCTCTATTGTATCCTGCTCTGTGTACCTAGAATACGCTACTGAATGCTACTATTTGTACCCGGACTCCTCTACTGTATTCTGTCCTGCGTACCCAGAATGCTGTCTTGTGTACCCGGACTCCTCTACTGTATTCTGTCCTGCGTACCCAGAATGCTGTCTTGTGTACCCGGACTCCTCTGCTGTATTCTGTCCTGCGTACCCAGAATGCTGTCTTGTGTACCCGGACTCCTCTGCTGTATTCTGTCCTGCGTACCCAGAATGCTGTCTTGTGTACCCAGACTCCTCTACTGTATTCTGTCCTGCGTACCCAGAATGCTGTCTTGTGTACCTAGACTCCTCTACTGCATTCTGTCCTGCGTACCCAGAATGCTGTCTTGTGTACCCAGACTCCTCTACTGTATTCTGTCATGCGTTCCCAGAATGCTGTTCTGTGTACCCAGACTCCTCTACTGCATTCTGTCATGCGTTCCCAGAATGCTGTTCTGTGTACCCAGACTCCTCTACTGCATTCTGTCATGCGTTCCCACAATGCTGTTTTGTGTACCCAGACTCCTCTACTGCATTCTGTCATGCGTACCCAGAATGCTGTCTTGTGTACCCAGACTCCTCTACTGTATTCTATCCTGCATACCCAGAATGCTGTCTTGTGTACCCACACTCCTCTACTGTATTCTGTCATGCGTACCCAGACTCCTCTACTGCATTCTGTCATGCTTACCCAGAATGCTGTCTTGTGTTCCCAGACTCCTCTACTGCATTCTGTCATGCGTTCCCAGAATGCTGTTCTGTGTACCCAGACTTCTCTACTGTATTCTGTCCTGCGTACCCAGAATGCTGTCCTGTGTACCCAGATTCCTCTACTGAGTCCTATCCCGTGTACCCAGAATTCTATTCTTCCTGTCCTTAGCACATGAAGTTCTATGGCCCTAGAATTCTTTTCGGTATACTATAGTCAGTATCTAGAATTTTGGTTCCTGTGTACACAGAATGCTTTTATTTGTGCTGTACTAGGTACTGTTACTGTGCATAGACTTCTCTCATTTGTTCCATGTTCTACAATGTATAGTGTTCTCTGCACTGAATACCCAGCATTCCCTATGTAGCCAGTCTTGCACTCCTTGCCATGCTACTTATCTCACGTGTCAATCATGTTGTGGCTTCTTATAGGAGACACAAGAAATGAGTATTCCAGACTGCCCAGACAGTGCAAGTAAAGGTGTGGACCCTGCGGATTTTCAGGCTTTCATATCTGAAGCTAGGTAATAATAACTGGCTTAGTGTGGCCTCTGTGTCAACCTGCATGCTTTTTGTCATTCCGCCGTATCACTCTGAGGTTGTGCCGTGTCACCCTGCATGCTCTCTGAGGTTGTGCCGTGTCACCCTGCATGCTCTCTGAGGTTGTGCCGTGTCACTCTGCATGCTCTCTGAGGTTGTGCCGTGTCGCCCTGCATGCTCTCTGAGGTTCTGCCGTGTCACCCTGCATGCTCTCTGAGGTTGTGCCGTGTCACCCTGCATGCTCTCTGAGGTTGTGCCGTGTCACCCTGCATGCTCTCTGAGGTTGTGCCGTGTCACCCTGCATGCTCTCTGAGGTTGTGCCGTGTCACCCTGCATGCTCTCTGAGGTTGTGCCGTGTCACCCTGCATGCTTTTTGAGGTTGTGCTGTGTTGTCACCCTGCATGCTCTGAGGTTGTGCCGTGTCACCCTGCATACTCTTAGATTGTGCCGTGTCACCCTGCATGCTCTCTAAGGTTGTGCTCTGTCACCCTGCATGCTTTTAGATTGTGCCGTGTCACTCTGCATGCTCTTAGATTGTGCTGTGGTATCCCTGCATGCTCTCTAAGGTTGTTCTGTGTCACCCTGCATGCTGTCTAAGGTTGTGCCGTGTCTCCTTGCATGCTCTGTAAGGTTGTGCCGTGTCTCCCTGCATGCTCTGTAAGGTTGTGCCGTGTCTCCCTGCATGCTCTGTAAGGTTGTGCCGTGTCTCCCTGCATGCTCTGTAAGGTTGTGCCGTGTCACCCTGCATGCTCTCTGAGGTTGTGCCGTGTCACCCTGCATGCTCTCTGAGGTTGTGCCGTGTCACCCTGCATGCTCTCTGAGGTTGTGCCGTGTCACCTTGCATGCTCTCTAAGATTGTGCCGTGTCACCCTGCATACTCTTAGATTGTGCCGTGTCACCCTGCATGCTCTCTAAGGTTGCGCTCTGTCACCCTGCATGCTTTTAGATTGTGCTGTGGTATCCCTGCATGCTCTGTAAGGTTGTGCCGTGTCTCCCTGCATGCTCTGTAAGGTTCTGCCGTGTCTCCCTGCATGCTCTGTAAGGTTCTGCCGTGTCTCCCTGCATGCTCTGTAAGGTTGTGCCGTGTCTCCCTGCATGCTCTGTAAGGTTGTGCCGTGTCTCCCTGCATGCTCTGTAAGGTTGTGCCATGTCACCTTGTATGCTTTCTGAGGTTTTGCCATGTCTTCTAGTGAGTGTGAACTAGAGGAGGTTCTCACCTTTTATACCCACAAGAACAAATCCGCCAGTGTCTTCCTGGGCGGCTCAGCCAGTGTGCCACAAGGAGTGGGACAGCCAGGTGAGTGATCGAGGGGTTCTTCCACAAAGGGACAGAGGGGCTTCTCTTTGTTATGGTGCACAGATGACTCTGATTGCCCCATCCACTGATTTTCCCCTTCAGCTGATAGTCTTATACGCTAATTGTCCTGTCCGCTAATTATCCCATCCACTCAATGTCTCTTCTGCTGATTGTCCCGACCGCTCATGGTCCCATCCACTGCTTATCCAGTTTCCATTTCTAACATGTCTTCCTTTGAAGGCACTCTGGACGGTGTGATGGACAGAAAACCAGAGAATGGCAATCTGAACCTCCAGCAGCAGGCAGGTAGTCAGTCCAGGAGTGTCCCAGGTGAGCTCTTACAATGTCATATTACCCTGTACAACAAGATAATTGTCTCTTTTCTTGGATGTCAGTCACACCCTGAGATGCTGGCCCCCTCTTCTAAAATCCCCTTTTGCCTCTCTCTCAGCAGGAGCCAGGGTTTCTGAGACTGCTGATATCTCTGCTGCCAGTCTCTCTGTGACCAGTGTCTTATCAGATGGTAGTACCAAGCAACTGGTCAGGTCCCCATCACATCAGCACCAGTCTTGTCCTCCCTCCACAGGAAGCAGATTGTACGCTTCTTCCAACTCCGCTCACTCTATCAGTATTGGCACTGGGGTCCAGCCTGTACCCCGTTCCCAAACCTGTACCCTGGGAGCCTTCTCCTCCTTCCAGAGTGCTGCCCAAATCTACAGTCAGAGATTGAGCCGGCCAAGCTCATCCCGACCAGGTATGTACCTCACTAGTGTGCTGGAACCTCACTACATCCTAGTGTAGAAAAGTGTTGTCACTGTTGCCTGTTACAACCAGTCAGATGCTTTGCTTTCCACGGAGCTTAACAGCTGAAGTGTGATTGGTTGCTTCACAGATGCTGTTCAAAGTTACCCATGTCATTATATTACCACTGTACCATTGTATTGCAAGTATGTCAGCATCATCAGTTTTACACCACATACCCTTTTCTTTACATTTCCTGCATCCTCCTCACATGTCCCCTTGTATCTTCCTTGTTGTAGCCAGCACCCAGACAAGTGCTCTGCGGACACGCTGTAACTCTGCAGGATCATTGAAAGTGCTGGAAGACCCCTATAATGTGGGAGCAGTGACAGCATCATTGCAGCGGCTGGCAGAGAAACAAGCATGCCGAAACAACCTCACTCAGCTAAGACAGTTTACCCAGCAGGTAACTCGCATCTCTGACTGCACTGCTCATTAAGATCAGTGTGCCCAGGCTGTGCCATTTTCCAGTCCCAGTAACCCACCACCTTGCACTCCAGAGAAACACACACCATCCCTCCACCACCTGAACTTCACAGGAAAACACTCCATCCCCTCCACCACCTGAAGTCCACAGGAACACACACCATCCCTCCACCACCCTGCACTGTACAGGAACTCACAACATCCCCTCCAACTCCTTACACTCTGAACAAACACACTGTCCCCTCCACAGGAACGCACATCACTTCTCTCCACCATCCCACATTTCACATAAATACACACCATCCTCTCCACCACTCCACACTCCACAGAAACACACACCTTCCTCTCCACACTCCACAGAAACACACACCATCCTCTGCACCGCTCCGCAGTCCATGGAAACACACACCATCCTCTCCACCGCTCCGCACTCCACAGAAATACACACCATCCTCTCCACCACTCCGCACTCCATGGAAACACACACCATCCTCTCCACCACTCCGCACTCCACGGAAACACACATCATCCTCTCCACCGCTCTGCACTCCACAGGCACGCACACCATCCTCTCCACCGATCTGCACTCCACAGGCACGCACACCATCCTCTCCACCACCCTGCAATCCATAGGAACGCACACCTTCCTCTCCACCATTCCGCACTCCACAGGAGCACACGCATCCACTCTACCACCCTGCATTCCATAGGAACACACACTATCCCCTCCACCATTTGCACGCCACAGAAAAACACACCATCCCCTCTATGGCTCTGCACTCTGTAGGAGCAAGCACAGCCTTCTTCACCTCTGCACAACATGGCGCTCCACAGGGGCACACACCAACAGCAGTGAGGTGGCTCCTTCAGTACAGAGAGCCTACTTTCCACACCAGCATGTGCATTTACCCCTTCACTGGCCAGTTTCCAATGTGTTTTGTATCTTCATTAAACTATCAGGGATTCACTCTTAAGGGTACATTAATCCCGAAGACTGCTTTTTTTTTTTTTTTTTTTTTAAGTCCGCAAACGTGCAAACTACAACGAAAAACCCGTAAGTGTTCACAAAAAATGTGCAAGTGCAAAACACCACACGAAAAAGTGCACTTAGGGGTGTGTTTGTCCTACCCCCGGAAGGGTTGGACCGTTCACCCGATCCCCCAGGGCACGAAGCTCCTGACAGGGACAAGGTTCCCATTTGGTCCTCCTGGCCAAAAGGCCTGGTGGACCACCGTTCCTTATGCCCAGCCGAAGCCGGACATCCAGTACTAGGCAAGGGGGTTCTCCCGAAGAGAAAACCCCCTAGGGATCAGGGGAGGAAGGAACCGTATGGCCACACATCCTCCCCCTAGACTTCAGGTAAGGCCCGAGGACCCACACCCTCCATCCGTGAAAAACACACACATAAGAACAGAAAAAGTGACAAAACGTGGGAGTGATTAAATAAATAAATAAAAATAAAAAAGTGGTACCGTGCCTAATAGTGCACAGACCAGGCCCTGAGGCCTGTAGCAAAAATTGCCCCGGACTTAGCCAAAAGACCTGGTCCTTAGGGCGCTGTGCAAAAAGAATTAAAAACAGTGGCCATGTGTCATCTTCACACCGTGGGGTCCCACACCCAAGTGTTACTAGTGACACCCCTGAGAGCGTCTTCCCCAGGGGGCACTGAGTTTGCGGACTTTTTGCGTCCCCAGCCCCAGGCCAGACCAAGGTAGATCCGTCCAAATCAGGAGGTACTGGGTCTTTCCAGCTTTCCCAGAGGAATTACTCCCAAGGTCCCAGAGCGTATCGTGGCGCCCCCTGGTTTCTGTCCCTCCGGTCCAGCCTTCCGGACCCCCATCATACCAGTGAGGGTACTATACAACAACCATCCCCGCAAAGCTAGAATGGTCGGGAGCACCCCCACTGGACACTGATAAGAACAGATACTACACTTGATCTTAGCCAAAAGGCCGAGAAGCGATAGTGAATCCCGAAGACTGCTAGTGAATTAGATAAGGACCAAAAGTGTCCGTTGATTATCTGCTCCTGTCCTAATTAATCTTTGCTAGCTAGCTTTGGAATGTGCGCACACTGGAAGAGACTCACACTGACACACAAGTTCAGTCTATGAACACTTCTAGTTTATTATAATGAGAAAGTGAGCTTATATATGCAAAATGATGCAAGAGTCATGTGACAACAGCATAAGCATTATATTAGTCTTTGATTGGTCATTTCCACACGAAAACAATCTCCATCATGGTATAGGTGTGATCTTCTTCCAAGTCTTATCTTATAGAGAGAAAAACATTCCTTTGTCTCAAGTTGGCACGATGGGAAGGGGTCGGTGTGTGTGAGCAAACATTTCTTAAGCAAGGATTTCTTAAAGTACCACAAAACCCAGCAGGCAGAAAATATTCACTCAACATATGTATTCATACTAAACATTTATAAATATGAAGAAAGAAATAGTATTAAAGTATAAAAGTAAATATGTATAAAAATGTGTAGAAAAACGTGTATATATATATATTCAATAGGAAACGAAATAGGCATTTTACCATATCCATCACACTAGGTCTGCTAGTATAAATAATTGATCACCAATCAGGACAAGATTTGCCGAGATCCATCCTCATCATCCATTCCAGCAGTTTCCTGACTACTCTGTGGCTTTCTGGTACAACTCTCTTTGTTTGCTCCACCTTATATCCAGAAGCTGAAGACTTACATGATAATATATTTCTCTCCTTCAGCTCACCAACCTGAATATTTCCAGCAGAACCGCTACCGGAGGTGGGATTCGTCTAGGCTCTACACTCCGTCCTCTCTCAGGCACAGCAATCCACACAGCTGCTGAGCACTCCAACCCAGGAACTAGGTGAGAACCATCTCAGCAATACCACCACAACACCAACATTAGGACCATACTCTTAACAGGCTAAGAGTTACAAAACCCAGAGCACTCCCTAATAGACACCCAATACCCAGATCACACCCTAATCCAAAGACATAAAACCCAGAAAGCACCCTAATTCCAGAAACCTAACACTCAGATCACACCCTAATCCAGAGACACAACACTCAGATCACACCCTAATCCAGAGACACAACACTCAGATCACACCCTAATCCAGAAACCCAATACCCAGATCACACTCTAATCCAGAGACACAACACTCAGATCACACCCTTAATCAGAGACATAACACCCAGAACGCACCCTTATTCCAGATACCCAACATTCAGATCACACCCTAATTTAGAGACATAACACCCAGAACACACCCTTAATCAGAGACATAACACCCAGAACGCACCCTAATTCCAGATACCCAACACTCAGATCACACCCTTAATCAGAAACATAACACCCATAACGCACCCTAATTCCAGAAACCCAACACCAAGATCACACCCTAATCCAGAGACACAACACTCAGATCACACCCATAATCAGAGACATAACACCCAGAACGCACCCTTATTCCAGATACCCAACATTCAGATCACACCCTAATTTAGAGACATAACACCCAGAACACACCCTAATCCAGAGACATAACACCCAGAACACAGAGCACTCCCTAATAGACACCCAATACCCAGATCACACCCTAATTCCAGATACCCAACACTCAGAACACACCCTAATCCTAGATTGTAAGCTCCAAGGAGCAGGGCCATCGAACCTCTCGTGTATTGCATTGTATTGTTATTGTACTGTCTCATGTATTGTCTCCCATTGTAATGTACAGTGCTGAGCAAACTGTTTGGTGCTATATAAATACTGTATAAATAATAATAATCCAGAGACATAACATCCAGAACGCACCCTAATTCCAGAGACCCAACACCCAGATCGTACCCTAATTCCAGAGACCCAACACCCAGATCGCACCCTAATTCCAGAGACCCAACACCCAGATCGCACCCTAATTCAAGAGACCCAACACCCAGATCGCACCCTAATTCCAGAGACCCAACACACAGATCGAACCCTAATTCCAGAAACCCAACACCCAGATCCCACCCTAATTCCAGAGACCCAACACCCAGATCGCACCCTAATTCCAGAGACCCAACACCCAGATCGCACCCTAATTCCAGAGACCCAACACCCAGATCCCACCCTAATTCCAGAGACCCAACACCCAGATCCCACCCTAATTCCAGAGACCCAACACCCAGATCCCACCCTAATTCCAGAGACCCAACACCCAGATCACAACCTAACTCCTGAGACCCAAAACCCAGATCACACCCTAATTCCAGAGACCCAACACCCAGATCCCACCCTAATTCCAGAGGCCCAACACCCAGATCACACCCTAATTCCAGAGACCCGACACCCAGATCACACCCTAACTCCTGAGACCCAAAACCCAGATCACACAATTCCAGTGACACAACACCCAGATCACACCCTAACTCCAGAGACCCAAACCCAGATCACACAATAATTCCAGCGACACAAGATCTATATCACATCCTAAAACAAATACAGAGCATCCTGATCACACCTTTATTCTGGGGACACAACACACAGGTCACACCCTAATTTCAGAAATACATCACCCAGATCACACCCTTATATTCTTATCTAAGATGCAGCAGCAGTTCTCAGATGACATCCTAACACTGATCTGGGATATAGGATGCACCAAGTACACAGAGCACATGGCTCACATGTCACACTCAGTACACAGAGCACAGGAGCACATGGCTCACATGTCACACTCAGTACACAGAGCACAGGAGCACATGGCTCACATGTCACACTCAGTACACAGAGCACAGGAGCACATGGCTCACATGTCACACTCAGTACACAGAGCACAGGAGCACATGGCTCACATGTCGCACTCAGTACACAGAGCACAAGAGCAAATATCTTACATGTCACACATCAGTTATCACTGTTTTGTCTCTTTTCAGGGATGGTACTCAAAGGGTGCAACTAGCATGGGACTCAGAGGTGGAGACCAGCACCTGCCCTCACCTACCTGGCACTAACCATCAGCCACCAGCAGGACGGAGTCAGAGTGGGGACCAGGTGAGTTCACCCTCTGAGTATAGGTGGAGAAATGTGTCACCAGCACACCACAGATCTGTGTCATCAAGACTCATTGTATAATGTCACTACTGTTTGTAGGTTTGGTGGTTTTATGATGTCAGGGTGGGGTTGGGGGGTCCTGTGCAGCGCCGGAAACTTTGCACTATCTGCACTCAGATGAGATCTTTTTATGTGCTGACAACACAGCTCCTTTACGGTACACACTGGTATGGAGCATGATGCAAATATAAGGAGTACATCTAAGTATGGTATAGATATAAGGACTCTTCAGTAGACATGAGCTGTAGTATAATAACACGCACCCTGTGAACTGCAATTCCCACAATCAGAGAACTCCGTTGGTGTAGTGACTTGTTCTTCATAGTTGCAAGCATAGAAAAGTCGTTTTAACATTTGACCTAAATCTATCCTGGTTTGTAACAGCGGTGGTATCTGTTAGAGAGGAACCCAGACCACTGTCATATGTGGTGAAAATATAATCCAAATTTATTGAACGTGTATACTTGACAGCTAAAGGAAAGTGCTAGATTGTGCAGATTTTAAGGATTTATTTCTACGATTTTGATCATGTATGCAAAGAAGCTGATTAACACGCTCCTCAAGAATACCAGCCAGACCCACTTATCTTCCAGAAAACAATCTCACTACTTAGTCATAACAAGCTCATCTCCTCTGTGTATATGTGTACATACTGGCCTTCTCTGTGTATATGTGTACATACTGGCCTTCTCTGTGTATATGTGTACATACTGGCCTCCTCTTTATATATGTGTACATACTGGCCTCCTCTGTATATATGTGTACATACTGGCCTCCTCTGTGTACATACTGTATATATGTGTACATACTGGCCTCTTCTCTGTATATGTGTACATACTGGTCTCCTCTGTATGTATGCGTACATACTGGCCTCCTCTGTGTATATGCGTACATACTGGCCTCCTCTGTATGTATGCGTACATACTGGCCTCCTCTGTATGTATGCGTACATACTGGCCTCCTCTGTGTATATGTGTACATACTGGCCTCCTCTGTGTATATGTGTACATACTGGCCTTCTCTGTGTATATGTGTACATACTGGCCTCCTCTGTATATATGTGTACATACTGGCCTCCTCTGTGTACATACTGTATATATGAGTACATACTGGCCTCCTCTGTATGTATGCGTACATACTGGCCTCCTCTGTATGTATGCGTACATACTGGCCTCCTCTGTATGTATGCGTACATACTGGCCTCCTCTGTATGTATGCGTACATACTGGCCTCCTCTGTATGTATGCGTACATACTGGCCTCCTCTGTATGTATGCGTACATACTGGCCTCCTCTGTATGTATGCGTACATACTGGCCTCCTCTGTATGTATGCGTACATACTGGCCTCCTCTGTATGTATGCGTACATACTGGCCTCCTCTGTATGTATGCGTACATACTGGCCTCCTCTGTATGTATGCGTACATACTGGTCTCCTCTGTATATATGTGTACATACTGGCCTCCTCTGTGTATATGTGTACATACTGGCCTCTACATCTATTTATAATATATGTTAAAATATTGGCCTCCCCTATGTATGTTATATGTGTACACACTGGCCTCCTCGATGTATAGTATGTGTATATGCAGTACATACCTCCTCTATGTGTGTACATACTGCTCCCCTCAATGTATAATATATGTGTACATACTGGTCTGTTCTGTCTATATTTTCTGTGTACATACTGGCCTCTTCTTTGTATAATATTTGTGTACTTACCGTTCCTCTCCATGGATTATAATGTATATACACATCCTGACAGTCTCCAGGTCAACACAGTGGCCACCTGAAGCCAGCTCCTCCATCCAGTCACAAGACGTATGTGGCCCGGAAGTTGTCAGCCTCTCGCATTGTCCGGTGTGTACTAAGACCAGTCTTTTATATCTGGGATATGTAGGTACTATTGTATTCAGCTAATGGGGGATGTTTACTCTGCAGAGTATCCGTGCCAGAGGCACAGAACATGGCAGGACCTGTGCTCAGCGCGGACACACGAATACTTGCACAAGGTAAGGGATCCATCTCTTTGTCCGGTCCTGAATAACCCCCAACCAGCAACTTAACTGGCTTGTCTCTTCCAGGAGCCTCAGAACCACCTCAAGTTATATTTGCCCGATCCAGACCACCAGTAGCCCCTGCCTGGACATCAAGCAGGGCCCAGCGGAGGAGAGATGCAGCGGTGTGCCCAACGTGAGGCTGAGGAGTCATTGCTGGGTGTAGGGCATTGTGTTCAGTGACTTACCTCCCAGTTCTCAGACCTTCCAAACAAGACTGGTCAGCTGCTGCATAATCTGTTTTTAACGCACACTGTGATTGCTACATTTATTGTAAATATTCATTTTGTATCTTGTACAGAAAAATTAAATTATTTTATATTTTATTCCTGTATTGTGCACCCAATCATAGTGCTGGATAGGCAATTAGGGGACTAATGGTTACTGTGTGCTGGGATAACTGATAAGAAGGACCAGTACAGATTGATGGAGGAGGGGATGTTAGTGGTACAAAGTGATGGGGAAAGGACTGTTAGCGGTACAAAGTGATGGGGAAAGGACTGTTAGCAGTACAGCGTTATAGAGAAGGGGCTGTTAGGGGTACAGAGTGATGGAGGAGGAACTATAAGGGGTGCAAAGTGATGGAGGAGGGACTATAAGGGGTTCAAAGTGATGGAGGAGGGACTATAAGGGGTGCAGAGTGGTGGAGGAGGGACTGTTGACTGAATAGAATGATGGAGGAGGGACTGTTAGCAGTACAGAGTGATGGAGGAGGGACTGTTAGCAGTACAGAGTAATGGAGGAGGGACTGTTAGCAGTACAGAGTAATGGAGGAGGGACCATTAGGGGTACAGAGTAATGGAGAAGGGACTGTTAGGGGTACAGAGTAATGGAGGAGGGACCATTAGTGGTACAGAGTGATGGAGGAGCACCTGTTAGTGGTACAGAGTGATGGAGGAGGGACTGTTAGCAGTACAGAGTACTGGAGGAGGGACGGTTGGTGGTAAAGAGTGATGGAGGAGGGACCGTTAGGGGTACAGAGTGATGGAGGAGAGACCTATAGTGGTACAGAGTGATGGAGGAGAGACCGTTAAGTGGTACAGAATGATGGAGGAGCATCTGTTAGTGGTACAGAGTGATAGAGGGGGGACTGTTAGGGATACAGACTGATGGAGGAGGGACGGTTGGTGGTACAGAGTGATGAAGAGGAGACTGTTAGGGGTACAGAGTGATGGAGGAGGGACTGTTAGGGGTACAGAGTGATGGAGGAGGGGCTGTTAGGGGTACAGAGTGATGGAGGAGGAACTATAAGGGGTGCAAAGTGGTGGAGGAGGGACTATAAGGGGTGCAAAGTGATGGAGGAGGGACTATAAGGGGTGCAGAGTGGTGGAGGAGGTACTGTTGACTGAATAGAATGATGGAGGAGGGACTGTTAGCAGTACAGAGTAATGGAGGAGGGACCATTAGGGGTACAGAGTAATGGAGGAGGGACTGTTAGCAGTACAGAGTACTGGAGGAGGGACGGTTGGTGGTAAAGAGTGATGGAGGAGGGACCGTTAGGGGTACAGAGTGATGGAGGAGAGACCGTTAAGTGGTACAGAATGATGGAGGAGCATCTGTTAGTGGTACAGAGTGATAGAGGGAGGACTGTTAGGGATACAGACTGATGGAGGAGGGACGGTTGGTGGTACAGAGTGATGAAGAGGAGACTGTTAGGGGTACAGAGTGATGGAGGAGGGACTGTTAGGGGTACAGAGTGATGGATGAGGGACTGTTAGGGGTACAGAGTGATGAAGGAGGGGCTGTTAGGGGTACAGAGTGATGGATGAGGGACTGTTAGGGGTACAGAGTGATGGAGGAGGGACTGTTAGGGGTACAGAATGATGGAGGAGGGACCGTTAGTGGTACAGAATGATGGAGGAGGAACCGTTGGTGGTACAGAGTGATGGAGGAGGGACTGTTAGGGGTACAGAATGATGGAGGAGGGACCGTTAGTGGTAAAGAATGATGGAGGAGCGTCCGTTAGTGGTACAGAATGATGGAGGAGGAACCGTTGGTGGTACAGAGTGATGGAGGAGGGACTGTTAGGGATACAGAATGATGGAGGAGGGACCGTTAGTAGTAAAGAATGATGGAGGAGGGACTGTTAGGGATACAGACTGACAGGGGAGGGACAGTTGGTGGTACAGAGTGATGGAGAAGGGACCATTATTCTAAAAAATAATTTACAAAAACAAATGACTCGGTCACATGTACTTTGCTCTCTATAATTACTGCCATGGCTGCAAAGCATAGCATTGTGGTCGTGGCATGTGTACACCCCTAGCCACTGCCTCTTTTCCTAAAGGGGGTAGCAGCTGGTGGGCGGTAAAAGCGCAGCTCAACCGTGGGGTTTTTACTGCCTCCTAGCGTCACGTGATTGACCCCTAAGGACTCATTCACACAGGTACTCAACACAGGTTGAGCGGATTGTTAATGCAATCTTAGTTATCTTGTTTACTCTTAGGGTACACAGCCTACATAGTAACACAGCCACAGGTCCTAGTTTGACATGTGTGCAGGTGTGGGTGAGTGGCCCTGAATGCACACTGTCTTTGTTCAGGGCCGTAAACCTGCACCCACACACCTGTCTATGGGGACCTGCGGCTGGGTTCATGCAGCTGTTGCTTCCCTGTAGATCACATGTGTCAAACACAAGGCCCGTGGGCCAAATCCGGTCCTCCAGGCCATTTCATGTGACCCTTGTACCTCTCCTGCAGCTGAAGCACCCCCCTCGTCTCCACCCTTACCTTGTCTCAGCAATCGGCAGCAGGGAGGAGGACAGAACTCCTCCTACAGATCCTGCGCCTGTCTGTGTAGTTGCAGTACCCCCTCATCTCCGCCTCCCGTGGTCTCAGCATTCAGCAGACTCCGGCCCTCCTGGTCCTCCTCCATACTCTGGACTTTTTGCTTTCCAGCTTCACCCCTAGCTTCTTCCCGGCAGCAGCACAAGGTAAGGGGTGTGAACTGTGATGTAAGGGAGGGTGGGGGACTCTTGTCTCCTCGTAGTGGGGGGCTCTTGACATCTGATATAAGGGGGTGAGGTGAGGTACTCTGGACAGCTATTATTACAGATACAACTGGCCCTTTGAGGGCAAACATAATGCTGAAGCGGCCCGTGATGAAATAGAGTTTGACGCCTCTGCTGTAGAGTAACATAGCCTGCCTGCACACAGCTCCAGCCACATAAACAAACCACTGATTCACACTGGACAGGCCACAGTGCCCATGTGAGCCCCAATACTTCCTTCACACATAGAGCTTTAGCAGGAATGATTTTAGTGTATTTTTACTGAAAATATGATTTGCCATTGGGGGGGTGGTCCTGTCAGTTAGGCTTTATAGGGCCCCATGACTTCTAACAGCAACTCTGCATTATTACTGTCACATTATTCCTACGTCAATGAGCATGTGCTGTGTGTGTGAGACAGGTGACATGTTCTTGTCCTTTGTGCGCCATCTCTGGGTCACCGCACTAATACTGCTCATGTGAGGAATATATTGTCAACCTGGAGCCCTTCAGCAGTCATATACTGGCATGCCTTTCCGGACTGCAGGCTCTTTTGACAGGTGTCCTGCCTTTACAAGCCTGGAGGTGGCAGTACAAGTCCAGGAGCATCTCAGAGCACTGCAGAAAAAACGGAGGGGTCCTTACTGCTCCCGGCCTCAGTCCTTATACCCAGATATAGCTTTGACATATTCCATAGTGCTGTACAAAGAACACTGAACCATACACATCAGTCTCTGCACCAGAGGAGCATACACTCTAATCTTTTGTTGAATCTGCCTTTAGCAAGCCATTGGCCTTGAGGGATTGCCCAGGCACTATTATGAAGGAGGGTCTGTGTTTGATGAATCTGGAGAGAATCCGTTTAAAGTTTCGGGATTTGGCCTGGCTCTGGTTCCATGGCAGACTATGTGAAGGTCAACCTGAAGCACCGCTCTGCGGAGAACCGTGGTTGTCTAACAGTGGAGTGCGGTGGGGTGGAGGAGACGATGGACCATTTTTTGCTTCAGTGCCTCTTCAATATAGAAGTCTACAAGCGGGTGAGTGGGGCTCTGGGGATCCCTTTCCTTTCCTGCTTGAGTTACGCGGAGTAGTCTTACTAGGCCTTTCAAACTCACCGGGACTTTGATTTTGAGACACTTTTTCTACTTAACTCAGTAGTCCCTTACTACACGTGGAATGCACGGTGTCAGGTTTCCATTCGCAAAAAAAGTCCTTCCTGTCGAGGTGGTGGTGCACAACATTCTGGGTGAGGTTGGGAAGATTCGGAGTTTTGAGAAGGACGGGTGATGGCTGGGAGCCTGGACAAAGGCATGGAGGAATGTCAGGTCCCCGTAGCTGCTGTCTGTCAGTCTCTGGGGGCGTGGCTTCTCTTTCTGTCCTTTCAGGTCCCCTAGATCTTTGTAAGATCACATTTGTGAAAAAAGGCTGCATGCATAGGATCAATGTTTCCTCGTTTCTTAGCCTCAGGGTGTGTTTAGGTGCAATATAAAGATAATAATATTGCAATTTGATTGGTTCTGTTTTGTTTTTTTGGCAAAAAGGCAGTTTGTTTTCTTTGCTGAAGTAAGCTGTTTTTGTTTAAATATATATATATATATATATATATATTATTCTGTATATATTTTTTTTATTATGTTGTTTGTAAGATTTTTAATAAACAAAAATTTACACTCTAATCTTTTGTTGAATCTGCCTTTAGCGAGCCATTGGCCTTGAGGAATTGCCCAGGCCCAGTTATGAGGGAGGGCCTGCGTTTGATGAATCTGGAGAGAATCCCTTTAAAGTTTGAGGATTTGGCCTGGCTCTCTTTCCATGGCAGACTCTATGTGAAGGTCAACCTGAAGCATCGCTCTGCGGAGAACCGTGGTTGTCCAAGAGTGGAGTGCGGTGGGGTGGAGGAAATGATGGACCATTTCTTGCTTCAGTGCCCCTTCAATATAGAAGTCTAAAAGCGGGTGGGTGCGGCTCTGGGGGTCCCTTTCCTTTCCTGCTTGAGTTACGCGGAGTGGTCTTACGGTGCCTTTCAAACTTGCCAGGTCTTTGATTTTGAGACACTTTTTCTAGTTAGCTTAGTAGTCCCTTACTACACGTGGAATGCACTCTGTCAGGTTTCCATTTGCAAAAAAGTCCTTTCTGTCGAGGTGGTGCACACCATTCTGGGTGAGGTTGGGAAGATTCGGGGTCTTGAAAAGGACGGGTGGCGGCCATGAGCCTGCACAAAGGCTTGGAGGAATGTCAGGTCCCCGTAGCTGCTGTCTGTCAGTCTCTGGGGGCATGGCTTCTCTTTCTGTCCTTTCACGTCCCCTAGATTACGTGTTTGATACAGAGGAAAGTGGATTTTCACTTTCCTCATTTGTTTGTAAGGTCCATTTTGGGGCCTGGAGATTTCAAAGCGATTTGGGAGGGATGAAGTCTCCAATCCTGGGACCAGGTTTTGGGAGTGGCCAGGATACTGATTGCTCAGGCGTGCATGGCTCTTTTGTAGAGTCAGGACCAGGGTTCTGGGCTCCACCCCGGCAGATGGGGTCAGGAGGGCTTCACCAAGGAGAGGTGGAAGCCAGACTAGCTGTGTGCTAGTGGCTAGCTGTGTGCGAGAGCCATATTTTGGAAAGAGTCTGTAGGAGACGGACATAAAACTGTGTACAAGCCAGGAGGCTGAATTTTCATTTGCATGGGTTTGATGGTGGATACCCCTGCGTGGGAAGCTTTATGGAACATTTTCTTTAAATAAAAGAGGGCTAAAAAGGCCTTAAAAAAAGAAAGTGATTTGCTGTGTGCGTTTAACAAAGCTCTACCATTTAAAGCGAGTTCCCACAATATGTAAATATGTTTTTTGTTTTGTTTTATTATGATTGTAAGATTTTTAATAAAGAATTAAACTGTAATATCCTTTCACCTCCCCTAGGTTTTATAAGATTATATTTTTGGAAAAAGGCTGCATGCACGGGATAAAGGTTTCATTGTTTCTTAGCCTGAGAAGGTGTTCAGGTGGAGGTCGGGTTGTGTTTTGCACAATTTAGTCATTTTCGTATAATAAAATTATGTTTCTTTGTATATATTTGTTATTTTAAGAAAGAAGATGTTTTCTTTTCTGTTATTGTGTGTGTAACAAGCTGTATGTTTGCAAGATTTTACATAAACAACACTTTGCATCTTTGTCAAACACTATATTTGCACATTTATATAGCTCTGACATATTCCATAGTGCTGTACAAAGAACAATGAGGCAGTCATCAGTCTCTGCACCATAGGAGCTTACATTCTAATATCCCATCAAAATTACACACTAATATTATTATACATTTATGTGGCTCTGACACATTGTTCAGTGTTTTACAGAGAACAGTGAGCTACTCCCATCAGCCTCTGCACCAGAGGAGCTTACACTCTAATGTCACAGCCTGCAATGATTACATACATCACATCAATGATTACATACATCATTACATACAGTACATAGCCCTGACCTGATCCATAGGGCTGTGCTCAGAGCTGATCCTGCACTTCTCTCATTCGGCCACTAGAGGGGGAAGGCAGACTTATAACGGCTTCTGATTCTCAACAGCCTAGGAAGGAGGCGGGGCTTGTAAGCAGAAACGACGTTCTGAACTGACTGGCCAAGCTGAGGGGGAGGATTGTTGGCAGGCCACGCCCTTACCCAACCGCTGGTCCCAAGCAGGCTTCCGGAAAGAGCGGCCCGGTTGCTATGGAGACAAGTGAGTGACTGAGGAGAGCGGGAGGGACATGGAGGACGTACTGGAGCTGGGAGAGAGCCGGAGAGCCGGGGCGAGTATAATACACAGAGACCCCCCCTCTATATACCTACTATAGTACTGTATACACAGAGACCCCCCCCGTATATACCTCCCATAGTACTGTATACACTGAGACCCCCCCCCCTGTATATACCTCCCATAGTACTGTATACACAGAGACCCCCCCCTGTATATACCTCCCATAGTACTGTATACACAGAGCCCCCCCCCGTATATACCTCCCATAGTACTGTATACACAGAGACCCCCCCTGTATATACCTCCCACAGTACTGTATACACAGAGCCCCCCCCGTATATACCTCCCATAGTACTGTATACACAGAGACCCCCCCTGTATATACCTCCCACAGTACTGTATACACAGAGACCCCCCCCCGTATATACCTCCCATAGTACTGTATACACAGAGACCCCCCCCTGTATATACCTCCAATAGTACTGTATACACAGAGGACCCCCCCCGTATATGCCTCCCATAGTACTGTATACAGAGACCCCCCCTGTATATACCTCCATAGTACTGTATACACAGAGACCCCCCTGTATATAACTCCCATAGTACTGTATACACAGAGACCCCCCCTGTATATACCTCCCATAGTACTGTATACACAGAGACCCCCCCCCCGTATATACCCCCATAGTACTGTATACACAGAGACCCCCCCCTGTATATACCTCCCATAGTACTGTATACAGAGACCCCCCCCGTTTATACCTCCCATTGTACTGTATACAGAGACCCCCCCGTTTATACCTCCCATTGTACTGTATACAGAGACCCCCCCCGTTTATACCTCCCATTGTACTGTATGCAGAGACTCCTGTATATACTGTACCTCCCCTAAGTATTATATACACAAGAGTCTCCTGTATATACTGTGCATATCTCCCATAATACTATGGTTTTACAATTTTATTTAATCTCACAAGTTTTTGAGCAGCGGTTTGTAAACTGGGGCTAAACTACACTTTTTTGAATTTTTCTGAAAAAAAAAAAACCACAATACATAACCCATTTTTTGTAAAATATAAAAGATGATGTTACGCAGGCCATACACGGGTCGAATTCCGAACGATTTTTCATCAGAAAATCAAAAACGTTGTTCACTCGGTAATCCGATGGTGCCATCAATGATTTCGAAAATCAGCCGACCAAGTCATAAAGTTCACCCCATATAACAGGCGAGACTTCTGTTCCTTCCAGGTCACGGCTCATGCGCATATTCTTTTCGGCAAAACAATCGTACAATTTGACCTTCATTGAGTTGAAAATCGGTCGTTTTTCACAAATTTTTCAACATGCCCGATCACCAAAAAGGGGAGGAACCACGAAAATCACCCGGTGCCATTGACCCCACTAACAGAGTGAAATTCGACCGAATATTCTTAGGTCTGATTTTCGGACAAAAAAATCGATCGAATTTTGACCCATGTATGACCTTACACAGGCATCATCCTGGTACAGCCACTTGAATTCAAACAATATACCCTTCCGTCGATTCGTGCCAAGTTGTCAAAACTATAGGCAAAACTATTTTTTTTCTTAAATTTTGGAGCGAGTAAAGAAGGGTTATAACCCCTGTGAGATTTTTTAATTTTTTTTTTTCACCACAAGTGTCCCATAGCCAAAACAGGAAGTGAGAGGAAATCCCTGCAACTTAGGGCCCCCCAGGTCACCAAAGCTAGCGTCACTATTGGATGATTTCCTTTGTATTACATTTCTGGGAACAACCCAAAATTTGGGATTTTTCTTTTACTTTCGCTTTCAATGATAATGGTAAACAGGACAATAATAACTGACTGGAATTCTAATCGCTCTGCACTCTGTCCAAAATTAAAAAAAAAAAAAAATGTTGACTTTAGTTATACTTCAATACTTCCCATAGTACTATGTACACGGGGACCCCTCTTATACAACGGGTAAAATAAGTATTGAACACGTCACCATTTTTCTCAGTAAATATATTTCTAAGTATGCTATTGACATAAAAGTTTCCCCACATGTTGGTAACAACCCACGTAATCCATACATACAAAGAAACCAAAACAAATAAGTTCAGAAATTATGTGTAATAAAATGGAATGACACAGGGAAAAAGTATCGAACACATGGAGAAAGGGAGATGCAAAAAGGCATGGAAAGCCAAGACACCAGATGTAATTATCAGTAATTAGAATGCAATCCTGCCCCTTATCATTGCAAATTAATATCAGCTGGTTCAGTCTCAACTGATGACCTATAAAACGGTGTCTCATTACCAAGGTGTCACACAAGAAACATCTCATGATGGGTAAAAGCAAATGGCACTCTGCATAAAAGCAAAGAGTTTAATCAAGACCTTCGCAACCTTATTGTTGCAAAACATACTGATGGCATTGGTTACAGAAGGATTTCTAAACTTCTGAAGGTTCCAGTGAGCACTGTTGGGGCCATAATCCAGAAGTGGAAATAACATAATTTCATCATAAACCTTCCATGACCAGGTGCTCCTCACAAGATTTCTGACTGAGGAGTGAAAAGAATTATCAGAAGAGTTGGCCAAGAGCCAAAGACCACTTGTGGAGAGCTTCAGCCAGACCTGGAATTAGCAGGTACAATTGTTTCAAACAAGTAATGCACTCAACCCCCATGGCCTGTATGTACGCTCACCACACAAGACTCCGTTGCTGAAGAAAAAGCATGTTGAAGCTTAAAAGTTTACTGCACAACATTTAGACAAGCCTGTGAGATACTGGGAGAATATAGTCTGGTCAGATGAGACCAAAATTAAACTCTTTGGATGCCATAATATACACCATAGTTGGAGGTCACATGGTACTGCACATCACCCCAAAAACACCATCCCAACAGTGAAGCATGGAGGTGGAAACATCATGGTGTGAAGCTGTTTTTCATCATACGGTACTGGCAAACTTCGTGCCATTGAAGGAAGGATGAATGGAAAAATGTAACCAGGACGATGAAAATGAAACAAAGGTGGACATTTCAGCAAGACCATGATCCCGAGCACAAAGCCAAAGAAACTCTCAATTGGCTTCAAAGAAAGAAAATAAAGCTGCTAGAATGGCCCAGCCAATCACCTGACTTGAATCCAATAGAAAATCTATTGCAGGAACTAAAGATCAGAGGTCATAGAAGAGGCGCACGGAACCTTCAAGATCTGAAGACTCTGTGGAAGAATGGGCCAAAATCACACCTGAGGAATGCATGCCACTAGTTTCTTCATACAGGAGGCATCTTGAAGCTGTCATTACCAACAAAGGATTTTGTACGATGTATTAAATAAATTTCAGTTAGCGTTCTCTTTTTTCCCTGTGTCATTCTATTTTATTACACATAGCCTAATTTTTTTACTTATTTGTTTTGGTTTCTTTATATGTATGGATTGCACGGGTTGTTACCGACGTGGTGGAAATTTCATGTCAATGGCACCTTTAAAAATATATTTACTGAGAAAAATGGTGACGTGTTCAATACTTATTTTACCCGCTGTATATAATGTATATACCTGCCATAAAACTGTATACATAGATACCCCTTCTGTATACAGCATATACAGTATTCCTCCCATAATCTTGCATACACAAAATTGCCTCTATATACTATGCATATCTCCCAATACTATACACAGAGACCCCTCTATAGTTCTGCATACACAGAGACCTCCTATATATACTGTATAGACCTCTTATAATACTATATACACAGATACCCCTCCTATATATACCTGGCATAGTACTATATGCACATGGACTCCTTATGTATACACCTTCCATAGTACCGTATGCATAGCGATCCCTCATATATATTCATAGATCCCATAGTACTGTATACACATAGACCGCCACCTAAATGTTCTGTATATACCTCCTATAGTACTGTATGCACAGAGACCCCCACCTAAATGTTCTGTATATACCTCCCATAGTACTGTATACACAGAGACCCCCCACCTAAATGTTCTGTATATACCTCCCATAGTACTGTATGCACAGAGACCCCTCTTATATATTGTAGAGACCTCATATATATATATATATATATATATATATATATATACACAGAGATCCCCTCCTATATATACTGTATATACAGCGCTCAGCATAAATGAGTACACCCCAATAGATTTGTCAGAAAACCTTTATTTTCCTTTCAGAATCAACATTTTCTATGGGACACTATACTACAAAATACTCCCACAAGTGTGGGCCATTGATTGCAAACAAAATTTGTTAATTTGCACACACAAAAAATTATTTTTCCTAACAAATTCATTCAAGACCATGTTGCAAAAATGAATACACCCCAATGAAAGTCTTAGGAGCAAAGCTAAATTTTAGACAAGATCCCAATTAACAAGAATTCAACTACAGGTGAGTCTAATTATTCAGTAATCAGGTGTCCAGCAGACAGTTGATTATAAAAGGGAGTTGCTTAACATAGAAAACCCCTCCCATTTCATGCTGTCAGCAATGGCACCACATGGAAGAGAAATGTCACAAGACCAGAGATAGAAAATAATTTCTTTTACACAAGAAAGATGAAGGCTACAAGATGATCAGCAAAGCTTTACTTACCAGTCAGAATACTGTAGCAAAAATGATACAAAAATTTAACAAAGATGGAACTGCAACCATCTCACAGAAATGTCCAGGCCGTCCACTGAAGTTAACACCTTGACAGGACAGCATCTTCTGATGAGAAGGGTTGAAGAAAATCTCCATGCAAGTTCACTGCAGATAGCTAAAAAAGTAGAAAGCCAAACTGGGGTGATTGTTTCCCGTGACACAATACGGCATACACGGCAGAGGACTGGCATGCACAAAAAAGCCGCCTAGTATTTGCCAGGGCCAATGCTGAAAAGTAAGAAGACCGCTGGGACTCTGTAGTCTGGAGTGATGAGAGCAAGATAAATGTTTTTGGAACTGATGGCTTCAAAACGGTATGGCGTCGCAAAGGTGAGGAGTACAAAGAAAAATGCATGGTGCCTACTGTGAAACGTGGTGGTGGCAGTGTCCTTCTGTGGGGCTGCATGAGTGCTGCTGGTGTCAGGGAGCTGCATTTCATTGATGGTGTCATGAATTCACAGATGTACTGCTCTGTATTGAAAGAGAAAATGTTACCATTACTCCGTGCCCTTGGTCGTCGTGGACTTTTCCAACATGGCAATGATCCAAAACACACATCTAAGGCCACTGTTGTATTTCTGAAGAAGAACCGGAGAAAGGGATTCAATGGCCAAGTATGTCTCCTGATCTGAACCCAATCCAACACCTATGGGGAATTGTGAAGAGACAAGTTGAGCATCACTCTCCATCCAGCTTCCAGGCTCTAACACAGGACGTTCTTGAAGAATGGAAAAAGATCGATGTTGCAATATGTCAGCAACTTGTTCATTCCATGCCTAGAAGACTTGGTGCCGTCCTTACAAATCATGGAGGTCATACAGAATACTAAATGTTTTTGTTGCCGGGTGGATTCATTTTTGCATCAACTAATTGGTGTAAAATTGAAGATTTTGTAATCTAAGTGATATTATTATTATTAGTGATATTATCTTTCATGTAATCAGCTAAACAAATGTTCTATAAAACTCAGTTTTGTCAAAATTGTGAAAATTGTTCTTGTGTTCAGAGATATAGATTAAAATCTTAGTTTTCAAAAGGTGTGTCATTTATGCTGAGCACTGTGCCTCCCATAGTACTGTATACACAGAGATACCCCAAGTCCCCTTTCTCCCCTTATTATCCTAACGGTGAGATGTCTGTGAAGTACAGTGTGATTCCGGTGTTAACATTTTATATTGAATCTTTCCTGTGCAGGGCGCCAAGATGGGACGTCGCGCTCGAGCTGCTCAGGACACCCAACAAGATGATGGGGAGAATTCCCGGAGCTCGGCCACAAGAGAGGTGCGCTGAATGTGGAGAGAAAGGGGAAACAGAATTTCCATGCTAACTCCTGATTTGCTGCTCCTGTTAGATAAATTCAGAAAAATACATGAACACTTGCAGTTGTATGAAAAAGTGAGTACGCCTCATGGAAATTGTCAACCTTTTCAACTTATTTGAACTGGCAAACCATAGATCTTGATTCTGATAGTGCCTACAGATAAAGGTGATATACCTACAAACGACACCTAGAACTCACATGGTATATTTAATTTTCATTCACTTTAATGAACAAAAATGAAGATTTGTTGTATGGAAAAAGTAAGTACACCCCTACATTCACACCAATGTCATATCCAGGAAAATTAGAATCTGGTATTCCATATTAGGTACCAATGATATAATTTCCTTAGAGAGTGTGCAGGTGGAACTTATTTTATCCTCGGATGTATAGAGGCAGATTTACTAAAACTGGTACACACAGAATCTGGTGCAGCTCTGCATAGAAACCAATCGGCTTCCAGGTTTTAGTCCTTATGCACACTTGACGTTTTTACAGCGGCTGTTTTTGGCTTTTGATGTTTTTTTCTACAGCTATTAAACCCCCCAGCATGTTGTCCTATGTATCCATGCACACATAGACTGGAATCAACGTGTTTTGGCTGGAAAAAAAACCCAGAACTAGTTGGTTTCTAGAGGAGTTTTTGCAGCTGTAAAAATGGTCTAACGTTGAAAAATGCGGTAAAATGCCGCAAACCAGCGTTTTTTGACGGTTTTTTTTTTTGACCCCCAAAAATATATTTTTTTTTGTAAAAAAAAATGTAGCAAAATGCTAATGGGAGAACACAAAAAAAAGCTGAAAAACTCAAGCTTTTAACGTGACTTTACACAGCTAACGTTACCAGCGTTATCAAAACGTCCCATGAGGACTTAGGCAGGCCATAGACGGGCCGTTTATTGGCCGAATTGTTGGCCGATAAACAAAAAATTGGTTGGTGCCGTTGCCGATGCTGCCACCAATGTCCATGAAAAACGTCCGTTTTTCGTGGATTTTCCAGCATGACTGATAAAAATAAATGAGAATGACTGACAGGCTGGCCCCACTAACGGCGTGAATTTCGTCCGATTTTTCGTGCGGACGAAAATTCGGACAATAAACGACCCGTCTATGGCCTGCATTATGGTCAAATCTTAATTGAACAAGCTGAAGTTAGAAGCTGATTGGTTACTATGCACAGCTGAACCAGATTCTGTTTGCACCAGTTTTAGTAACTCTCCCCTATAGGGTCTGGTGTTCTCTTGGCGATTGATGTGTTTGTTGTTATTATTCCAAGGTCAGTAGAACTCTTTAAATCCCTCAAAAAGAAAGTTGTAATATGCAGGGAATTTGAAATGAATCATTTCACTGTAAGAAAATAATTCACAAGTGGTGTCAATTTCTGACAACTGCTCTTTTTTTTCAAGAGAGCTGACTGATGCTAAAAGAAGTCTCCAATAACCCCAAAATCTCTTTGTGGAGTGTTTAGGTAACTCTTGCAGCTGTTGAGGTCAAAACTGCATGCATCTAGAATCAGAAAGAGATTGCAGCAATTCAACCTGCATGAGAGGTGCCCTAAGGAAAAGCCGTTGCTGTCCAAAAAGAACATTAGAGCCAAAATAGTGTTTACCATTGAACACGGAGGCAAAAACCAGACCTTCTGGAACAATGTGATGAAGACTGATCAATCAAATATAGAGGTGTTTGGTCACAGTAACAATAGACATGTTTGTCACAAACTGAGGGCAATATTTCAGAAGAACCTCATAACAACTGTGAAGCATGGTGGTGGAAATGTTATGGTTTAGGGTTGCTTTGCTACTTCAAGGCCTTGGCAGTTTGAATCTGCATTATATTAAAGTGGGCTTAATGAGAATGTGAAGCCATCGATCTAAGCTTTGACTTTGGACCGGAAATTAGTCTTTCAGCATGACCATGGTCAGAAACACAGAAGGCAAATCCACCAAAGATCAGCTCAAAAAGAAATAGAGGGTTATGGACTGCCCTGGTCAGAGCTCTGATTTCAGTCCCCTTGAAGTGTCGTGGGGGATTTGAAATGGGCAGTTCTTTCGAGGAAACCCACAAACATCTTGCACCTGAAGACATTTTGCACAGAGGACCAGTCGATGTCAGCCTGGTGAACAATAATATGACATTTCTACAAATAATTTCTGCTATAGGGGGCAATAGCAGGTGCAGAGGTCAGTAAACCATGAAAAACAAATGTATCTCTGCACCCAGGAGTAACCAGTGTTTGCATACAGTCACCTGTACAAATCATTGACAGGCTGCAGATGTATACTGGTAGCTGCAGAGCCAACTGTTTACTTGTGTACAAGGATGCATGCGTGTCCCTGGAAGCCGACAGATTGCATCCAGGGCCGCTAGTCTGTCCCTGTTTGATAAAGATCTAATATTTGCCTGTTCAAGTATGTTGAAAAATCGACAATTTCTAATGGAGTTGACTTAATTTTGTTAAATGACTGTAAGTGGTAACAATGTGTTTTTTGGAGTCATGTATCATAGGGTTTGTTTACACTTGATTCAAAATGTGACATTGGACTCAATTTTTTAAAGCCTTCTTTATGCCAGTCAAAGCCCCTCCCCCTAAAAATCATGGTTACCTTGCAGTCCTGTTTGCATTTGCTTTGCTTCAAAAAGTATGTCGCTTTCTTGGTGTTTCAAAGTGTCTCCGAAGCCTCCATTGAAGTCTATCAAAACGCTCGTTAACAGCACCTGCAGCATATGAGGGGTTTTTCTTCAGCGATATCTATGTTTTGGAGGTATTGAAAGTATGAGATATCCCAGAATGCACTGGTAAACCAACAAGCGAACCAGAAAGACATCATCAGTCACTTCCAGTTCATGTGCAAATATTCTGGGAGTGTCTGGTGCAGATGTCACATCTGGTGTGCAGTGTGGAGCAGCAGGAAGGTGAGCGGAGTCAGGACCGGAGCGGAGCATATAGCAGACGGCACATGTTGTGCACAGTGTGGGAACGCTATAGTGGAAAGTGACCAGGGACTGGAAAGATAGGACTGAGCGGTGGAGGATCAGCAGAGCTGGGGGACCAGAGCAGGAGGAACTAGCAGATGTCACATGTGCTGTGCAGCATGGAAGCAATATAGTGGTGAGCAGGGACTGGAGAGAGAAGTGGATCAGCAAACCAGAGGATCAGCAGGTGTTGGGGCTACTACTGAGTGGGGGATCAGCAGAGCGGGGGGTTACTAATGAGCGGGGGATCAGCAGAGCTAGGGGTTACTAATGAGTGGGGATCAGCAGAGCTGGGGGTTACTACTGAGTGGGACATCAGAAGAGCTGGGGTATTTCTCAATCAGGGATCTGCTGAGTGTGGGTACTAATGACCTGGGGATCTGCTGAATGGGGAGTGTGACAGTCATTTTGGGTGGGGGGCCCATGGAACCCAGCTCATTTTGGGAGAGGTGGGGTGTCTCAGTTCCCCATATTCTTCTTATGTGGGAATCACCCTGTGCCTGTTAGGGGCACAGGGTGATCTGACCTAATATTGTGTGGGCTTTTTCTCAGACTGTGTAGACTTGTTTAGGAGATAGGTGGGGTGGGGGTTGTTGACTGTTTAATGTTATGTGGCTGCATCCCATTGTTCTATTGTTTGTCTGGCTTGGGAGCAAATTATTATGGGATGTATGTGTTTATGTGTATTAGCTTAGGGGGGGGGTCTCCAGCAGCCCTCCCTCCTGATGGGACTGTCTGCTGGTGTGAAGTTTGAATACATGTGTGTCTCTTGTTACTAAATGTAGATTGCCCCGCCCTGTGTCATTATGCTGAGAGGGGGGATTGTCTCCTGAGTGTATATATCTTGTACCTGTGTTCAAATAAAGTAGTCTACCTCTGGTTTACTTCAAATCTGGATCTTGGGGTAACAATAGCCAGATTCACTGGTCTCATATTCCAGAGCCTGAGAAGCAACTTCTTGATGGAGATACCCAGTCGTGGGTATCTGGGGTCCGTTACAGGGGGCATTTATATGTTGGGGATGTTACTGAGTTGGGGGTGCTACTGAGCCGGAGTTCTATTTGTCAGGGCTCCGGGTATGACCAGAGGTGTGTGGACTGACACAGGGAAACGCAGGCTTCAGATATGGTATAAACAATATGATTTATTAAGACTAACAATACAAAACGCAGTGCAAAACTAAACATAAACACAGTGCAAACAAACCAAACCAAACCACCTACAGATAACAATACATACAATGCAAGAGTCGTCAGGCAGGCCGGGTCAGTGGCAAAGGGAGTACCAGGAACAGGCGGGAGAGTGGTCAGGGTCGCAAGCTGGGTTCAGTAACTCACGGGCAGCGCGGTGCAGAGGGTCAGGCAGAGAATGGTCAGGGTCACAAGCCAGGGATCAAACAGGAGAAGTCAGCAGAGGTCAGGATCAGGCAGGGTCGGCAACAAGTCAGACAGGAACAGGAACACAGGATACAAGATACAGGGGCCCATGGAAAAACACACACCAAGGCCCTGACTGTGATTCTGGCCATTCCTTAAATACAACCCCTGCAATCAGCTTCAGGTGTTTGGCTGACTGCAGGGGTGAATCTCTGATTGCTGAGAGCACCTGCTGGCCAGCCCTGGTACTGCAGCCCACAAGGCAGGTGAGTCCCACCATTATTGGCAAGTCCATTCCTGACACTATTGAGCCACTTTAAAGCTTTAAAGCAAATAGAAAATCAGCACACATCCACAGCATTTGCCAAGCTTCAATAAAGCTTCAAAAAAGCATCACAGAAGCATCAAAAATACATGTTGCAGCGGTAGGAGCTTTAATGTATATTAAAGTCAAAGCAATTTTAAGTGAGCCCTTATACTGTATATTAGTGGTAACAATGTGTTCCTTGCTACTGGAATGTTATGTTCTAAATCTCTTCATTTTCTTGTTTCAGGGCCCCCCGAAGCCGCTGCGACAGGGAGGGTGGGCAGATGACTCCTCAGGGATCTCCAAGTGAGTGTTTCCTTCTAAAATTGGGGATAATGGTGAGCTGTGGATGGAGTACTGGAAGAGTTACAGCCTGGGACACCCTCAACAATCCTATGGGAAAATTTGAGGATCCTTGGGGTTCCAAGATGGGGGCCAGACCCCTCATAGGTCACATTCATTTCCATGATTTCAATACTAGAACTTTCTGGACTGACATATAGAAGGACTGTTCACATTACATTTGCTGGATAAAAAGATATTTCTTTTTTGCAGGCTGGGAAAGCGTGGTGTGGAGGACGTGGAAGAGTAAGTGATGCAGTCTAAAGGTATAATGATGTCCTTTGCGAAAACATGGCAGCTTCTTAGGGGGCAGAGAGGAATGGCTTCTCTCTTCCCTCTAAGATGCCATCATGTTTTGCCAGTTACAACCATTCACACAAAGAAAACCTATTGTTAAATATGTTTTCCTCTAGCAACCCATGACACCTCTGCCTTCGTATCTGCATGATTGTATAGTCAGGTGTGTTCAATGACACAATGATCGAATTGGCCCCCAGCATAGTTTACAGGCCAGCAACCATCTCCCATCCAATCGCTATAGTACCCTGAGCAGGGGCGGACTGACCATTTGGAAACTCGGGCACTGCCTAAGGGCCGGGTTCAGTAGGGGACCCCATGAGATGCCCCTGATACCTTTTTCATAGACTTTGTTGAGGTCGGGCAAGGACACAGGGGCCCCATGATCCCCTATTGCCCGGGGGCCCCATGAGTTGTCAGTCCGCCCCTGACCCTGAGTACATTATATTATACATCTATGTACCTTATAGTATTCTGTGTACATTATATTATACACTATACATCTTTGAACATTATAGCACATGGTATATATACATTCTGTGTCAAGAAACGCCCCACTTCCGAGACACCCCTTGTCTCTGCACCCTACCCAACTCTGAGTATTATTCCTTGGTTCCACCCTCTACCCACCTCCCAGTACCGCATCTTTTAGAGAAAACAGAACCAAATATAATTTTGTGATGCTGAGTAATTTGTATGGAATCTTTTAATGATAACAAGAATAGCAGTAAAACAGATCCCCTGCTGCCAGCAACAATATCCTTGTCATCCGCATCTCTTTCTGAGATTTTGTGGTGGGGGGTAAGGGGAGGAGAGAAATGTGGGCCTGTTGGGGGGGTTGGGGGTGTCCTGGGGGGTGGGGGAGGGGGTTATTGCTGGAGTGGAGCTGTGCCTTCTGGAGGCATATTCTTTGGGGGTGGAGGTCTGTTTTTTGGCGGGCGGTGGGGGGAGGGAATGTATGGGATGTGCATTGTCATTTTTTACGTCCAATGAATATATCCTGTTCATTAGCCATTGAGGTGCTGTATCCTTTCTTTCTTTTGGGTTTTTTTGTAAGTTATTGCTCTTGGATGCACTTCCCCCCCGTTATGTGTATGCAGGGGGTATGGCATGAGCTGGTGTACCACTCCCAGGACAGGCTGTTTAGCCATTGGGGGTTTCTTTATACAGCAACAATATCCCCTCACAGCAACAACAGATCCACTGCAACAAAATACCCCCACATCAACAATAGATCTTTCCCAGGAACAATAGAGCCCCACCAGAAACAATAGATCACCTGTGAACATTAAACCCTCCCATAACAGTAGATATCTCCCAGCAACAATTTGACCCAAACCAACAATAGCCCCTGCAAGAAAATACCCCCACAGCAACAATAAATCCACCCCAGGAACAATAGACCCCCGCCAGCAACATCAGATCACCAAGCAGCCAGGAACAGTGGATCCCGCCCTCAACAGTAGATCCCTCTCAGTAACAATTGCCTCCCCCCTTCCCCCAGCAAAATAAGACCCCCCCTTATGAACAATAACCCCCCACTAAACCATAGATTCCTCCAGCAACAATAAATCCCCCAGCAGCCAGCATCATTAAACCCTCCAGCACCCCATGTCATTATATACATTTAATGCTAAAGGTCCTGGAACTGCGTTCCCCCTAAAAAAAGAAAAAGAAAAACCCTGTTCCGTGTACATTTTATTATGCTTTGTACATTATAGTATGCAGTGTATATTTTATTATACATTTATTATACATTCTGTGTACATTCTCTTTTCTTCCTGCAGCAGCCGCTTGAGACAGCAAAGTCTAGATGAGTCGGATGAGGGTGGAGGTGAGTGAGATGCATGCAGCCCAACGGTGGCTGTCACATGAGCCCAAAACCAGGATAACGGAGAGAAGGCAAGGGTACGGGTACAGAACAGGAATAACACAGGGAGGACTGAGATATGAATGCAGGACAGGGGTAAGAGGACAGAGATATGAGTACAAGACGGGTAACAGAGAGAGGACAGAGATATGAGTACAGGACGGGTAACAGAGAGAGGACAGAGATATGAGTACAAGACGGGTAACAGAGAGAGGACAGAGGTATGAGTACAGAACAGGGGTAACAGAGGGAGGACAGAGATATGAGTACAGAACAGGGGTAACAGAGGGAGGACAGGACAGGGGTAACAGAGAGAGTACAGGAGTAACAGAGAGAGGACAGGACAGGGGTAACAGAGAGAAGACAGAGATATGAGTACAGTACAGGGGTAACAGAGAGAGGACAGAGGTATGAGTACAGTACAGGGGTAACAGAGGGAGGACAGAGATATGAGTACAGTACAGGGGTAACAGAGAGAGGACAGAGATATGAGTACAGGACAGGGGTAACAGAGAGAGGACAGAGATATGAGTACAGGACAGGGGTAACAGAGGGAGGACAGGACAGGGGTAACAGAGGGAGGACAGGACAGGGGTAACAGAGGGAGGACAGGACAGGGGTAACAGAGAGAGGACAGGGGTAACAGAGAGAGGACAGGGGTAACAGAGAGAGGACAGGGGTAACAGAGAGAGGACAGGGGTAACAGAGAGAGGACAGGGGTAACAGAGAGAGGACAGGAGTAACAGAGAGAGGACAGGACAGGGGTAACAGAGAGAGGACAGGAGTAACAGAGAGAGGACAGGACAGGGGTAACAGAGGGAGGACAGGACAGGGGTAACAGAGGGAGGACAGGACAGGGGTAACAGAGAGAGGACAGGACAGGGGTAACAGAGAGAGGACAGGACAGGGGTAACAGAGAGAGGACAGGACAGGGGTAACAGAGGGAGGACAGGACAGGGGTAACAGAGAGAGGACAGGGGTAACAGAGAGAGGACAGGGGTAACAGAGAGAGGACAGGGGTAACAGAGAGAGGACAGGGGTAACAGAGAGAGGACAGGGGTAACAGAGAGAGGACAGGGGTAACAGAGAGAGGACAGGACAGGGGTAACAGAGGGAGGACAGGACAGGGGTAACAGAGAGAGGACAGGACAGGGGTAACAGAGAGAGGACAGAGATATGAGTACAGTATAGGGGTAACAGAGAGAGGACAGAGATATGAGTACAGTACAGGGGTAACAGAGAGAGGACAGAGATATGAGTACAGTACAGGGGTAACAGAGAGAGGACAGAGATATGAGTACAGTACAGGGGTAACAGAGAGAGGACAGAGATATGAGTACAGGACAGGGGTAACAGAGGGAGGACAGGACAGGGGTAACAGAGGGAGGACAGAGGTATGAGTACAGTACAGGGGTAACAGAGAGAGGACAGAGATATGAGTACAGTACAGGGGTAACAGAGAGAGGACAGAGATATGAGTACAGTACAGGGGTAACAGAGAGAGGACAGAGATATGAGTACAGTACAGGGGTAACAGAGAGAGGACAGAGATATGAGTACAGGACAGGGGTAACAGAGGGAGGACAGGACAGGGGTAACAGAGGGAGGACAGAGGTATGAGTACAGTACAGGGGTAACAGAGAGAGGACAGAGATATGAGTACAGGACAGGGGTAACAGAGAGAGGACAGAGATATGAGTACAGGACAGGGGTAACAGAGGGAGGACAGGACAGGGGTAACAGAGGGAGGACAGGACAGGGGTAACAGAGAGAGGACAGGGGTAACAGAGAGAGGACAGGGGTAACAGAGAGAGGACAGGGGTAACAGAGGGAGGACAGGACAGGGGTAACAGAGGGAGGACAGGACAGGGGTAACAGAGGGAGGACAGGACAGGGGTAACAGAGGGAGGACAGGACAGGAGTAACAGAGAGAGGAGAGGACAGGGGTAACAGAGAGAAGAGAGGACAGGGGTAACAGAGAGAAGAGAGGACAGGGGTAACAGAGAGAGGACAGGGGTAACAGAGAGAGGACAGGGGTAACAGAGAGAGGACAGGGGTAACAGAGAGAGGACAGGGGTAACAGAGAGAGGACAGGGGTAGCAGAGAGAGTACAGAACAGGGGTAACAGAGGGAGGACAGAGATATGAGTACAGTACAGGGGTAACAGAGAGAGGACAGAGATATGAGTACAGGACAGGGGTAACAGAGAGAGGACAGAGATATGAGTACAGGACAGGGGTAACAGAGGGAGGACAGGACAGGGGTAACAGAGGGAGGACAGGACAGGGGTAACAGAGGGAGGACAGGACAGGGGTAACAGAGAGAGGACAGGGGTAACAGAGAGAGGACAGGGGTAACAGAGAGAGGACAGGGGTAACAGAGAGAGGACAGGGGTAACAGAGAGAGGACAGGGGTAACAGAGAGAGGACAGGAGTAACAGAGAGAGGACAGGACAGGGGTAACAGAGAGAGGACAGGAGTAACAGAGAGAGGACAGGACAGGGGTAACAGAGGGAGGACAGGACAGGGGTAACAGAGGGAGGACAGGACAGGGGTAACAGAGAGAGGACAGGACAGGGGTAACAGAGAGAGGACAGGACAGGGGTAACAGAGAGAGGACAGGACAGGGGTAACAGAGGGAGGACAGGACAGGGGTAACAGAGAGAGGACAGGGGTAACAGAGAGAGGACAGGGGTAACAGAGAGAGGACAGGGGTAACAGAGAGAGGACAGGGGTAACAGAGAGAGGACAGGGGTAACAGAGAGAGGACAGGGGTAACAGAGAGAGGACAGGACAGGGGTAACAGAGGGAGGACAGGACAGGGGTAACAGAGGGAGGACAGGACAGGGGTAACAGAGAGAGGACAGGACAGGGGTAACAGAGAGAGGACAGGACAGGGGTGACAGAGAGAGGACAGGACAGGGGTGACAGAGAGAGGACAGGACAGGGGTAACAGAGAGAGGACAGGACAGGGGTAACAGAGAGGACAGAGATAGTAGTACAGGACAGGGGTAACAGAGAAAGGACAGGGGTGACAGAGAGAGAACAGATATGAGTACAGGACAGGGGTAACAGAGAGAGGACATTTTATGATATTCTGACATTTCTGGAATTGTCTCAGCAGATATTCCGGTGATTCCGGATCTGGAGGAGGTTCAGGAGGAGGATTTAGCTCAGCAAGTTGCTGCACCCCCCAGGTAAGAACTTTTCTGTATCTTTCTGTGTCTCTGTATGTTGTGTCCTCTCCACCCTTCTACACACTCCCTGTGTACTTCCTTGTCCCCAGGCTTCTTCTTTCTATTAATAATATAAAATTACAGCGTGTTCCTGAATTTTTTTTTTTTTAGTGTTCAAGTAAATCGAGTGATGACCTATAGAGACCTGGACAATGACCTGATGAGACACGCCGCTTTCCAGACCCTGGTGAGCTCCCTGTGCCCCCCGTACTGCCAATATACGCCCCTTGTGTCCCTCATACTGCCAGTAGACACTCCCATTGTCCCACAAACTGCTCCTAAACTGTCTCTCTGCTCCACATACTGCCACTACACACCCGTCTACCCCACGTACTGCCACTAGACGCCCCCTGTCCCCCACATACTACCACTAGACACTCCCTATCCCCCACATACTGCCACTAGACACTCCCTATCCCCCACATACTGCCACTAGACACTCCCTATCCCCCACATACTACCACTAGACACTCCCTATTCCCCACATACTACCACTAGACACTCCCTATTCCCCACATACTGCCACTAGACACCCCCTATCCCCCACATACTGCCACTAGACACCCCCTATCCCCCACATACTGCCACTAGACACTCCCTATTCCCCATTACTACCACTAGACACTCCCTATCCCCCACATACTGCCACTAGACACTCCCTATTCCCCACATACTGCCACTAGACACTCCCTATCCCCCACATACTGCCACTAGACACTCCCTATCCCCCACATACTACCACTAGACACTCCCTATTCCCCACATACTACCACTAGACACTCCCTATCCCCCACATACTGCCACTAGACACTCCCTATCCCCCACATACTGCCACTAGACACCCCCTATCTCTCACATACTGCCACTAGACACCCCCTATCTCCCACATACTGCCACTAGACACCCCATCTGCCCCACGTACTGCCATTAGACACCATGTCCCCCACATACTGCCACTAGACACCCCCTGTGCCCCATTGACACTTGACACCCCCTGTGTCCACATACTGCCACTGGAAACATTCTGCCAGGTAAACTCTCTAGATGCCTTAACTGCCCTCTACTCCAGTCAATGTAACAATTTTTTTTTCTTGGACCTCCTTCTCTCTCCTATTGATCTGCTCTCCTGTCAGAGGATTTTCTCCCAGAAAGGGGTGAACGTATGTCCAGATCTGAATACTCCCTACTCATTTGTACACTGAGCTTTTGCCAAGGGTGATCCTCTATCCTTTTTTCCAGTGAATTTACCCAGAAATAAAATACACCCTCACCCCGGAGTACATGTGGTGTTTAGTATGGAGTTGGTGCGGTTCTGGTGTGAATATGGATGTGCTGTGGTGGAAGGTGTGGTGTCACTTGGGATGTGTTGTTTTCATGGGTGTGACATGGAAGGACAGTGGGCTCTACTATTGAGTGTAAACAGAAAATCTGCAATTATCTCTAATAATGGACAGTTTGACTATAGAGCTTTCTTTTTCACACAACACTATCATACTCTTTTATCAGGATGGAGACATCGATCTAAAACTCCTCACCAAAGTCTTGTCACCGGAAGGGGAAGTGAGAGAGGTGAGATCACAGACTGGAATGATGAGAAGCAGATATGAGAATGGCCTGTTCTAGTTATGGTCCTGGACAGGGGCGGACTGACAACTCATGGGGCCCACGGGCAATAGGGGATCATGGGGCCCCTGTGTCCTTGCCCAAACTCAAAAAAGCCTATGAAAAAGGTACCAGGGGCATCTCATGGTGCCCCCTACTGACCCCGGGCCCTCGGGCAGTGCCCGAGTTTCCAAATGGTCAGTGATGACTGTGATTGGTGACATGTATAGGGGGGTTGATGTGGCTGGGGTGGGAAATGACATGTTGGGGGGACAATTAGGGGTGATGATATTCTGTGGGAATGATGCGGTAACGTGTTTTCCCTCCACAGGACGATGTGCACTGGGACTGGGATTTGCTTTACACTGAAGTTTGCTCGGAACTGCAGACAGAGTGGGATGTGGGGAAGACGGAGGATGACGGTTTGGTCTGCTGACTGTAGAGAAAAGTTCTATTTCTTTGTACATATTCAATAAACTTTCTATTACATATCAGTAGAAGGAATTGGCTAAGTCTCGTAGTATTTGTCAGCAGCTCTTCTCTGCCCCGGCCTCCTGCTGGGTAAGGGCAGAAGGTGCCTTGTCATAGCAGTGCCAGGGACAGGAGACATCTGCCAGGGACACACAGCACAGTCAGGTGGGTGTCTGTTGGTAACAAGCCAGAAATTTGGGACAGATGGTGTGGGGTTGATGCTGACTGCCCTGACAAACCACGTACTGATGCCAGGCTGGACCCTCAGTAGATGTACAGAGAGCCATGTATGGACTGTATTATCTGGGTGACCATTTTGCACTTCGTTGAGATACTAGTGTACTGCTACCATTGTCTGAGCCTGCAGAGCTTCTAAAAGGGTCCCGGCGGGGGAAGGGGTAGGAAGTCCCCTATCATTTTACAAGGAAGGGGGGTCCTCCTATTGTATTCATACTCTGGCTGTGTCAGGAGGGCAGGGGGCAGTTATTAGACCCCCCCACCACCACCACCACCTCTGTATTCACCCCATGCTGCCCCTCCCTCTGATATGAGCCAGTGAAGGGAGATTTTCCGATGAGATTACATCCTCCTGATCTTATCTGTAATATAGTGGCTCTGCTGCTCTTATTAGCTGACGATAATTAGCATGTGATGACAACGTCAAGTGCAGCTAATGATGCTGAGGAATGTAAGCAGCTTGTTCCTCCGAGACCTCACTGTGCACTCTGCAAACATGGGACCCGCACTGCACTCTGCAAACATGGGACCCCACACTGTGCAAAAATAGGACCCAGCACTGTGCATTCTGCAAACATGGGACCCGCACTGTGCATTCTGCAAACATGGGTCCCCGCACTATACAATCATGGGATCCCATATTGTGTTCTCTGCTGATGTGGGGCCCCGCACTGTGCTCTCTGCAGGCACGGGACCCAGCGCTGTGTCCTCTGCAAACGTGGAATTTTGCATTGTGCTCTTTGTAGACATGGGACCCCGCACTGTGTTCTCTGCAGCTGAGGGACCCCACACTGTTCTCTGCAGTCCTGGAACCCCATACTGTGCTTTTTTCAGATGTCTCTCACTGTGCTCTATGTATAGGTGGGACCCCACACTGTGCTTTCCGCTGATGTGGGATATTGCTCTGTCTCTCGCACATAGGCAGAGCTCACACCATCCACACATTCAGGCATGTTTCTCTTCTTTTTAGAAAAGGGCTTCTGCACAGTTATATGTACATAGTGGGGCCCTCCTCTCTCAGAAGGAAGTATCTCTGGGTGCTGATGTGTGAGTGATTGTACCATGATAGGCCGGACATGATGGGTAAGCTAGGGAATGATGTAATTGAATGGAGATATGTCACACTGTAGTCCAATAACAGGGACTATTGGCTTTTTATTCCCTATGCTACATTTCCTTCACTATTAGATGTGGTTGGATGTCGGCAGACATTCTCTCTATTCAGTAATACTTATGCAGAAGAGATGTTCACAGCATCTGATTAGAAGTTGTCTAGAAGGAATGTGGGGTCAGTCAGATTAACCACAGACAACAGTGGAAGTCCTCCTGTCCTGGGATGACAGTGTGCGTACGGCAGTGTGATGTTCCCCATAAATAACCCCCCCCATTGAGTGTGTGTACGGCAGTGTGGTGTTCCCCATAAATGACGCCCCATTGAGTGTGTGTACGGCAGTGTGGTGTTCCCCATAAATAACCCCCCCCATTGAGTGTGTGTACGGCAGTGTGATGTTCCCCATAAATGACGCCCCATTGAGTGTGTGTATGGCGGTGTGGTGTTCCCCATAAATGACGCCCCACTGAGTGTGCGTACGGCAGTGTGGTGTTCCCCATAAATGACGCCCCATTGAGTGTGCGTACGGCAGTGTGGTGTTCCCCATAAATGACGCCCCATTGAGTGTGTGTATGGCGGTGTGGTGTTCCCCATAAATGACGCCCCACTGAGTGTGTGTACGGCAGTGCGGTGTTCCCCATAAATGACGCCCCATTGAGTGTGTGTATGGCAGTGTGGTGTTCCCCATAAATGACGCCCCACTGAGTGTGTGTATGGCAGTGTGGTGTTCCCCATAAATGACGCCCCATTGAGTGTGTGTATGGCAGTGTGGTGTTCCCCATAAATGACGCCCCACTGAGTGTGTGTACGGCAGTGTGATGTTCCCCATAAATGACGCCCCCATTGAGTGTGTGTATGGCAGTGTGGTGTTCTCCATAAATGATGCCCCCATTGAGTGTGCGTACGGCAGTGTGGTGTTCCCCATAAATGATGCCCCCATTGAGTGTGCGTACGGCAGTGCGGTGTTGCCTATAAATGATGCCCCCATTGAGTGTGTGTACGGCAGTGTGGTGTTCCCCATAAATGACCCCCATTGAGTGTGTGTACGGCAGTGTGGTGTTCCCCATAAATGACGCCCCATTGAGTGTGTGTACGGCAGTGTGGTGTTCCCCATAAATGACACCCCCATTGAGTGTGTGTACGGCAGTGTGGTGTTCCCCATAAATGACACCCCCATTGAGTGTGTGTACGGCAGTGTGGTGTTCCCCATAAATTACCCCCATTGAGTGTGTGTACGGCAGTGTGGTGTTCCCCATAAATGACCCCCATTGAGTGTGTGTACGGCAGTGTGGTGTTCCCCATAAATGACGCCCCATTGAGTGTGTGTACGGCAGTGTGGTGTTCCCCATAAATGACCCCCATTGAGTGTGTGTACGGCAGTGTGGTGTTCCCCATAAATTACCCCCATTGAGTGTGTGTACGGCAGTGTGGTGTTCCCCATAAATGACCCCCATTGAGTGTGTGTACGATGTGAAAAGCTCACAGTGTGCAGTGAAATCAGAGTCAGCAATTTCAGTACAGGAAAGGAGCCGGTCCAACCATGCAAGACTGAAGAAAAGACTGAACTTCAGCTTTAGAAAAAGAAAAAAAAAAGGTTTTGTTTGGGGCGGTGTGACAACAATGAGGGCGACCTGTACAGAATGTTACCTGCCATGGCCATGCAGGAGGTGTTTGGTGAGTGTGGATGGGGCTGACTGGGAGGTGAGTGAAAGATTTTCTGTATTAACTCTCTGCTCTGCCTGCTGGGAGTCTGCTCAAAGTATCTACTGCTCCGTGGTGTTTCCTTGGTGCCCCCTTATCCTGGACAATGCCCCCGGCATGGCATCTCACTGTGGCATGCACACAATCCCCGGGCTGTGCTGACAGGACGCGGCTCTCTGTTCTGTCACCGGCGGATGTGGCTCAGGAACCTGCAGCTTCGGTTACAGCCTGTCACTAGCACCTGTCTGCACCATCCTGCAGGTGTGTGTACGGGGGAGGGGCGCTCCACACAGGAGACGACTCCTCTGTACATTGCACAAGTGGAAATCTAAAATATTCATCTAGCCAGTTATCACTCTAGTATCGTTGTCTCACCTTCCACTGGGGCCAAAATAGACCCACGGAGTTGTAGTTCTGCCACCAGGACAACAGACACTTAAAGAAGAACTCCGGGCAACATGTTTATTTTCAGTGAGACTGTGCCTGCACTGAATGCGTTAACTGCTCATTTGTGTCTAGCAGATTGCAAAGAGGAGATATGCTTACCTAATCCGCTGGTCCTCCAAGTGCAAGGCTGATCCCCAATGCTCCTGCCCCCACCCCCTCCCCCTCCCTGCACAATAGGGGTATTTTGAATGGACTGTTCCTGACGTCATCATGCTAATAGACCAGCTCTGGATGTTCGGACGGCAGGAACAGTCCATGCACAAGACCCCTATTGTGCAGGGGGAAGGGGGGGGGCAGGAGCAGTGGGGACTAGCCTTGCGCTTGGAGGGATCGGCAGATTAGGTAAGTATATCTCCTCTTTGCAATTGGCTAGGCAAAAATGAGCAGTTAACGCATGCAGTTCTTGACGTCATCACGCCCATAGACCAGCTCTGGATGTTAGGACGGCAGGAACAGTCCATGCACAAGATCCCTATTGTGAGGGGGGCAGGAGCAGTGGGGATCAGCCTTGCACTTGGGGGGATCGGCAGATTAGGTAAGCATATCTCCTCTTTGCAATCGGCTAGGCAAAAATGAGCAGTTAACGCATGCAGTTCTTGACGTCATCACGCCCATAGACCAGCTCTGGATGTTAGGACGGCAGGAACAGTCTACTGCTGGACGTGGGGGAGCTTTTCCTTGAGCCCCTGGGCAAAATGAGCAGATAACCTATGCAGTGCAGGCATAGCCTAACTGCATGGGAAAATAAAAATATTGTCCGGAGTTCTTCTTTAAAGTGGAACTGCACTCCCGAATATACTCCCCTCCAACTTCCAGTGTTGTGGCTGTTACATCCCTTTGCTGGCTGATATCTTCTCCCTGTGTGTCGGGTTTTTCGCTTGATTGGCGGAATGATGTCATCCTGCACATGCTCCCTGGAGTCAGTCATTCCAGCACAGCCAGATTGTGTCAGAAATACATGCTGAACTACGTATGCACAGCTTAATGTTCATTCCACAGGAAACTGTGAGCAGGCAGGTAAATGTGTATTAATGCATAAGAGACAAGGCATGTCTGCAATAAACTCATTCACTCCCTTGTTATATCTCGCCTTGACTACTGTAACTCCCTCCTCACTGGCCTACCTCATCACAGGCTATCCACACTCCAGTCCATCATGAATGCTGCTGCCAGACTCATTCACCTTACTAACCGTTCTGTATCTGCCACCCCTCTCTGCCAATCCCTCCACAGGTCTCCACTCAGTGTCCTCCATCCCTCTCTGCCAATCCCTCCACCGGCCTCCACTCGGTGTCCTCCATCCCTCTCTGCCAATCCCTCCACCGGCCTCCACTCAGTGTCCTCCATCCCTCTCTGCCAATCCCTCCACCGGCCTCCACTCAGTGTCCTCCATCCCTCTCTGCCAATCCCTCCACCGGCCTCCACTCAGTGTCCTCCATCCCTCTCTGCCAATCCCTCCACCGGCCTCCACTCAGTGTCCTCCATTCCTCTCTGCCAATCCCTCCACCGGCCTCCACTCAGTGTCCTTCATCTCTCTCTGCCAAACCCTTTTACTGACCTCCACTCAGTGTCCTCCATCCCTCTCTGCCAATCCCTCCACTGGCTTCCAATTGCCCAACGGATAAAATTCAAAACACTAACACTGACGTATAAATCTGTTCATAACACTGCCCCAAAATACATCACCGACCTTGTCTCTAAATATCACCCAAACCGTACTCTCCGCTCCTCGCATGACCTCCTACTCTCTAGCTCCCTTGTCTCCTCCCATGCTCGTCTCCAGGATTTCTCAAGGGCTTCACCCATCCTCTGGAACTCCCTACCCCAAGCTATCAGGCTATCGCCTACTCTGCTCACCTTTAGGTGCACTCTGAAAACCCATATCTTCAGGGGAGCCTACCCCGCCCCCAGCTAATACTGGAATCCACTACTCCTACCACTTCATCCCCCACAGCTATCTCCTCCTGTACCACTATCCCCTCCATCGTAGATTGTAAGCTCCCAGGAGCAGGGCCCTCTAATCCCTCTTGTATTGAACTGTATTGTTGCTGTACTGTCTCCCTCCATAATGTAAAGCACTGAGCAAACTGTTGGCGCTATATAAATCCTGTATAATAATAATAATAGTTTTTGCCAAGTTAGGTTTATTCCGCTTTAGGACCTCATGGACAGCTCAAATTTCGGCCAATCCTGCTGAATCGGGTAAAATCTTCAATTCAAGAATTGCTTAATATACAAACTGAGGACTGTAGGCATGGACCATAGGGTTTGTTCATGGAGAGAAAACTGGTTACAGGGGTGCGTCCAAAGGGTGCTGATAAATAGCATGTATTCTGACTGGTCTGGATTGGTAAGTGGGGTACCCCTGGGCTCTGTCCTGGGCCCAGTTCTGTTTAATCCATTCATAAGCGATATAGAGGTTGGTATAATTAGCTCAATCTCAGTATTTGCTGACAATACAAAGCTAAGTGGGGCAAAAACTTCACAGCACAATACAGAAACTTTGCAAGAAGACCTCAATAAAAGCAAGGAGTGGGCAAATACATGGCAAATGAGGTTTAATGTTGAAAAATGTGAAGTAATGCACTTGGAAGCTAAAAACAGTAACACAAGTTGCTCACTAGGGAAAGAACCTCTGGGGGAATCCAAGATGGAAAAAGATCTGGGGGTCCTAGTGGATGACAGACACAGCAACGCCATGCAATGCCAAGCTGGAGCAAGTAAAGCTGGTAACATTTTAGCATGCATAACACCCCAATATGCCAATTTATTTATGGCTGACCTGGAGGAAAAATTCCTGAACAGCATGGAACAAAAACCATACAGATACTATCGCTATATTGATGATATTTTCATCATATGGACAGAAGGTGAAGAATACCTAAAGCAATTTTACTCATTGATCAACACTTTTCATCCATCAATCAAACTAAAAATGGAATACTCAAACACACGTCAACTTCCTAGACACCACAGTATACATCAGGGATGATACGCTTCACACTTCAATATACAGGAAACCCACCAACAGATGCAACTACCTCCACAGTTCCAGCTTCCACCCCCAACGTGCCATCATACACAGTCAGGCTATTAGATACCACCAAATATGTTCTGACCCAAGAGACAGAGATACACATCTCAGGACACTAGCAGACTCCTTCCATAAGAAAGGTTACAAGGACAAAACTATCAACACCGGCATAAACACAACCTTGAGAACCCGAAGAGAAAATCTGCTTCAGTACAAAGAGAAAAAAATAAACAACCGTGTACCTCTAGTAACCACATACAACCCAGCACTAGAAGGGAGAAGAAAAATAATCAGAGATTTACAACCCATCATAACAGAGGATGGAACTCTGAAAGAAATATTCCAGCAACCACCAATACTGGCCTTCAGACAACCCCCCAATACTGGCCTTCAGACAACCCCCCCAATACTGGCCTTCAGACAACCCCCCCAATACTGGCCTTCCGACAACCACCAATACTGGCCTTCAGACAACCCCCCAATACTGGCCTTCAGACAACCCCCCCAATACTGGCCTTCAGACAACCCCCCCAATACTGGCCTTCAGACAACCACCAATACTGGCCTTCAGACAACCCCCCAATACTGGCCTTCAGACAACCCCCAATACTGGTCTTCAGACAACCCCCAATACTGGCCTTCAGACAACCCCCCCAATACTGGCCTTCAGACAACCCCCAATACTGGCCTTCAGACAACCCCCCAACCTCAGAAATAAACTAATCAGTAGGAAACTTCCTTCTGATTATGATGTCACAAATAATGGAAGCAAACCCTGAAATAGGAAATGCTGCAAACTGCAACCAAATCAATCCATCAAAAAGTGTCAGACACTCAAAAGGGATCTTCAATATTTCCGGATCGTACAGCTGCACCTCCAGTAATGTTGTGTACCTTATACAGTGCAGAAAATGCAGCAAAGGATCTTATGTTGGGGAAACAGGACAGAAGTTGCAAACAAGGATGAATTTGCACAGATATACCATCAAGGAACATAAAGAAGATGACATTTGCACACCTGTGGGACACCATTTCGCACAACCAGACCACACTTTGGGAGACCTCAATATTTTAGTTCTTAAAGGAAGTTTCAAATCCATTCAGGAAAGAAAAACTTTTGAAATAAGAATGATAATTCTATTTGACACAAGAGATAACGGCCTGAATTTGGACATGGGATTCCAAGCTCAAGCATGACTGCCTCTGTGAGTGTTGTGTCCCCCCCCCCCCAGACTTTGCTTTTGCTGTTTCTTATCTTTTTTTTTTTTTCCCATCCCCTACATCTCTTCTAACATTCTGCTAAATCTTTGTGTTCAGTACTGCTTAGACCTGAAGAAGGGGACCTTCCCCGAAAGCTTGTCCTCAAAATTGTATGTTAGTGCAAATAAAACATTATCACGGACAGTACTCAATTGTTTCTTCAGCATGCATAACAAAAATAGTATTTACTCCAGAGATAAAACGATAATCCTGTCACTTTACAAAACTCCGATTTGGCCACCTCTGGAGTATGACGTCCAGTTCTGGTCACCAGTCCTCTGGAAGGATGTTCTGAAACTGGAGAGAATCCAGAGAAGGGCAACAAAGTTAACAAGGGGCCTGGGGGACCTCAGGTACAAGGAAAGACTATAAACATTAAACTTCTCCCTGGAGAAGAGACGCTTAAGAGGAGACATGATATTGATACAAAAGTACTTCAGTGGTGACTGTAGCATAAGGAATAAACTAGTCTCAGGGAGTATAAGAAGACATGGGGTCACTCAAAGAAATAGGAGGAGAAGCGGATTAGCATTAAACTGCATTGGGGGTTTTTCACTGTCAGGGAGGTAAGGATGTGGAACTCCCTTCCACAATCGGTGGTGTCATCAGGAAGTATTGATAGTTTCAAAAAACTCTTTGATGGGCATCTTAGTGAACATAATATACAGGGATATGGGCAGTGGTGTATTTAGGTTTTGTGCTGCCCTAGGCAACACAAAAATTGGCGCCCCCCCTGTAGAAAGAGCCTGACATTGACCAAGAACACCCCTGCCCCCCACCCGAGCCTTCCACTACCACTTCCCCCCATTCACCAGCCACCATCCCCCATGGCGAGAGAGAGAAAGGCACTCACCTTCACAGTTCCGGACATCCCCAGGAAGGAGAGTCGGGCTGTGCATACACTCATGAAACCCACAGCATCTCTCGGGAACCCACCAGGTTCCCATGCTGCGTGTGTCCTTTCTTCCATCCCTTCTTCCAAGGGGCAGTGTTGCCCCCCCAGAAAAATGCCGCCCTAGGCAAATGCCTTGTGGTAAATACACCCCTGGATATGGGATATGTGTTTTTGACATGAGCACACCCACACAACCACACACTCAGGTTGAACTGGATGGAGTGGTATCTTTATTCAACCTTACCAACTATGATACTAGGAACTGAGCCGTGTGCAAAATTGTTGGCTGAACAAGATGCATTTGGCAACATCACTGTATTTAGGCAGTCACAGATGCCATGGCTGTCTGAATACATTGGTTGGTAGTGAAGATTTTTTGTTTAAAATATAAATGCTCCAGAAAGTGGACCTTTTACAGTTGGACTCGATAAAGTGTATCTGAACTTCAGAAAAAACAAATGCAGATTACCTGTACTTCTTGTGGCTGCATTATTTTTCTTTTTTTCAGGCTTTTTTTCCTTTCTTTTCCCTTGGCGATCCTGCCAATAATTCACTATACTGTATCCATGGAGGAGCAGTGTTGTCACCTTAGGACAGGACTACAGAACACCTCCCTGTCTCATTTCTATGACCTCCTGGTTCTGTAATCCACAGATACAGCTGGAAACAAAGTAACTGATAACGGTCAGTCCAGACAGAGTCCACCTAAAGTATATGTGAACCAGGGGTGGACTGACAACTCATGGGGCCCCCGGGCAATAGGAAATCATGGGGCCCCTGTGTCTTTGCCCAAACTCAAAAAAGCTTATGAAAAAGGTACTAGAGGCATCTCATGGGGCCCCCTACTGACCCCAGGCCCTCGGGCACTGCCCAAGTTTCCAAATGGTCAGTCCGCCCTTGATGTGAACCCTCACCTTGTAAAACAATCAATTCAGTTTAAAAGAGAAATGAGAGGCTAAACATTTGTGTATACATATAAAAAAACATTATAAATATCTTTTTTTTCCTTTTTTATAAGTGATCACATTCCCTCCGTTCTCAGCGGCATAAGGAGCTAGGGGAGAAGAAACAGCAGAACACTGATCTTCCGTGTGTGTGTGTGTGTGTGTGGGGGGGGGGGCAGTTGATCAGGCTGAGTTTCCAGTACAGCTATAGAACTGACCATGCTGTGCTGTCATGCCTAGTGTGGTCAATTATTAATAGGATTGTAGAGGGACTGGCAGGAACACTCTGGATTTCATACAAAGAGAACGGGAGACTTTTTCATTCAAGTACATGGTACAGCAGGCACATATCAGGAATATAAAATGTCAGGTTTACATATTCTTTAATGTTATCAGTTTACAAGATTTCTGGCAGGATCAACAGTTTTTTTTTTTTTTTCACTTGTTGAACAGATATAACAAAACACTTTCAATGGGATATTTAAAAGACCAGAGAGCAAAGAAGAGAAGGTCATTGTTAGGGTTTACATACACTTTACATGAATTGTACTATGAACTATAAAATGCGAGACTTGTGGGAAGAGCCCTGAATGGGCAGTTGTTCGGGTTTCAGAGGCTGAATTGTTGGTATTTTGAGCTGAGACCAATAGACACGCTGGTAACAGTTCTGACCAGAATGACAAAGGATTCCTTGACTGCTGTTAACCATAATGGATGACATAAGATCTGAGGGGATCCGCACTCAATACACAACTTGTCTACCAACCTACGTTTATAGTTGTATAATGAGGGGTGAAGCAGGCTCATGGCTGCTGCTGCAAGGACCTGCTATCACATTTTACAAAGGGCTTTCAAATAAAAGTGATCTAGGTGGCTCTAGAAGCAGCTGATCACTTTATGGGGCCATGGAGCTCTGAGGATGTATCCAACCCCCCCTCCTCCCAAGCAGGTGGATCCTTTGTTGGTTCTTGGGCTCTCCCATTCTGCCGGTAAACGGCTACCACAGTTAGAGCAGGTGGTTCCTTGACAGGGGCGGACTGACCATTCGGGCACTGCCCAAGGGCCCGGGGTCAGTAGGGGGCCCGATGAGATGCCCCTGGTACCTTTCATTGGCTTTTTGATAGGCTTTTTTGGGTGTGGGTGATCCCTTATTGCCCGGGGGCCCCATGATTTGTCAGTCCGCCCCTGTTTCCTGATCATCCCCGCAATGAATGAACCCGGAAGCAGCATTTATTATGTCACTTCCGGGTTTACAGTGTCATTCCTCAACTGCATGTAGCCAAGGATGCAGCTAATCAAGCATGACCTGTGCTTGATAAGTAGCAGTGGAAGACAGGAGTTTAATAAACCCTCAATTTCTCAATAAAGAGGACCTGTCACCATCCTAATGCTATCACTTAGGCTGCTTTCACACTAATCTAGATTTCTTCCGCATTTTTTTTTTAACTCAAAAGCAGAAGAAAAAAGTGTGACTGTGTAATCCTATGGACCTCTTCACACTGATCCGTTGCGGGTCTGCTGCGTTAAGTAATATCCTGCTGCATTTTTGGTGCGGTAAATAAAAAAAGGCACCAAAAACGCACTTCCCCATTGAAATGCATTGAACATGTGGCAACATGTGGCAAAAATGCACCCGCATTGCGTTTTTGATGAGGTATTTGAGTCATATGTCCTGTGTAAAATGCACCGTAACCGCAGTAAAAAGCTGCAAAAATGCACGTGCATGTTTACTGCGTTTTTGCTACAGTTCAGTGTGAAAGTAGCCTTAGAGGGCTTGTTACTCCCTTGTGATAGCAATAAAGTTAAAAAAAAAAAAAGTTTAAAAAAATTAGATAAAGATGAAAAATAATTTTAAAAAAATGTTAAAACCCTCCTGTCACCTGGGGGGTCGCAGCATAGGGCAAACACGTGTATGAACCATGAACCACACATGGGGCATCAACGCAAAAGTTATAGTAAGAGTAATAATTTTAGGGCCATTTTAACGTGTCGCCACATGGAGAATTTATAGTACCATCATATTTTGTGATTTGATGGACTTAAAGCGGAACTATACCCACCTCAGATCCAGCGATGTGACATCCCAGAGCTCCCCGCCTGGCCGCTGACACCTTCAGACGGCCAGCCGGCTTCTGTGTCTTGATTGCCAGCTGTTTTCATTGGCTGGACGGGAATGACATCACTCCCACGCATGTCAGAGTTGGCATTGCTGAATTTGTACAGTGAGCTGCAAATGCACAACTCACTGTACAAGGGCGGACAGGCAGGTAAGTAACTTTAATGCAGAAGAGGCAAAGTATGTCTCTTCTGCATTAATATTCCTGCCTGTTCACCCTTAGGGCTCATGTACACTGCAGATCCTAAACTGATGTTCAGGAGCTCTTCAGCAGTTTTTCCAGCAGCCCCTGAACTCTCCCTGATGTTTTCCTATGTTTCCATGTACACATCGTCATTTACTGTCGGTTACAGGCAGTTGAGTTTACAGTCGTTTTTATGAACGCACCAAACTTGCGTTCAGTAGATTTTACCGGCGTTTCAAATGCTTGTAAATGCGGTTAACCGCGTTTATAAACGTTTGTGTTTAGAAGTGGTTTTTAACTGTTCCATGTCCAGAGCCAATTTTTCATCATCAGAAATGCATGCAAAGCGTTTTCCATGTATTCAAATGGACCCGGTACACCAGCGCAGTCAGTTCCAGGTTTCACGTGAAGGAAATGGTAGAACGTGCTGGGCAGCACAGTGGCTAAATATTGGGCAGCACAGTGGCTAAATAGTGGGCAGCACAGTGGCTAAATAGTGGGCAGCACAGTGGCTAAATATTGGGCAGCACAGTGGCTAAATATTGGGCAGCACAGTGGCTAAATAGTGGGCAGCACAGTGGCTAAATAGTGGGCAGCACAGTGGCTAAACATTGGGCAGCACAGTGGCTAAATGGTTAGCACTTCCGCCTGGCAGTACTAGGGTCGTTGGTTCAAATTCCAGCCACGGCACCACCTGCCTGGAGTTTGCATGTTCTCCCTGTGCCTGCGTGGGTACTCCGGTTTCCTACCACACTCCAAAGACATGCTGGTAGGTGAATTGGCTCCTGTCTAAATTGGTCCTAGTATGTGTAGGTATGAATGTGAGTTATGGACCTTAGATTGTACGCCCCTTGAGGGTTAGGGACTGATGTGAATGTACAATATATATGTACAGCGCTGCATAAATTGACGGCGCTATATAAGTACCTGAAATAAATAAATAATTATGCTCATGATGGGATCCATAGTGAATACAACCAGAAAAGACAGGTCATCTCAACACATACTGCTCTCTCTGCTTCTGCTCTCTCTATTCCTCTCAAAATGTCTGAAATAGTTAATTTTTTTACTGTTTTTCAGTGTATTCTGGGCATTTGGGAAGGTCTCCTGAGGTTATCTCTTAAAACAGTTTCTAAATGTAAATGCAGTATGCAGATGCGGCTCAACTGACGTTTTCTAACCTACGTTCTCCAGCAGTTTCCATCGCTCAGAAGAGTTTTCGAAACGCCCCCGTGACCTAAAGTTCCACTTGAACATGTTTGGTATGTATTTACTCAGTACACCCCGCTCTTTTATATGCTACCAAAATGTTGGGTATGTTATTGTGTTTGTTGGCATTAAAATTCATTTAGTGTATTTTTTTCCTGAAAATGCGTTTGATAAAATAGCTGCGCAAATATCATGTAACGTAAGAAAGTGCAGCGTCTGCCGGCTGGCAGAATTCCATTGGACGCTCGTGGAGGGATGTTATGGGTCTCTCTCGGTATGAGATGAGTTCTCCATATAAGATGGAAACATGGTGGCCGTGTTCTGCATGCATAGAGCAATATCAGGGCTGTGTATGGTCCAGGCATCACCATGCACATATTTATCTCCCTCGCTCAAAGCTTGAGGTGGTAGAGCTATATACATCCCTAAGGCCAGGCCACCACATGGAGCAGCCTCCTGTTCTTTGCAGCCTTCATTGGAGTCTGTAGCTGCTTGTTGTAGGCTTCGGCCCCCTTTGCCCTTATCAGAGACTGCCAACTTACTGGACACCAGACCCAACACCCTGTCCATATGCCTGGCTGACCAGTAGGATGGAAATCTCTGAGTCCTGAGATCATATGTCAGGAAACAATTAGTGAACAGATTGGTGCTGATGGTGGATATAAACTTTACTTGTTTTGTGACATAAAATCTGATACAAATGAAATTTGTCTATTAATTTCTTAGGCGTGCCACAATTCATACTTGTGGCAGAGAAATGTTATTATATTGATGATCGGACTTGGTGCGGATCAATGTATGAGATACATGACACAAGAGAACAGGCAGCACTCAGTGTCACATATCCCCCGATGACACATGTGACAGCCAGAGGCTTCAATAAATAGAATGACACAGCATGTCAGGGTCATCGCTATCACTGGAACCACTGAGCTGTGGGTACAAAATGACCGAGACAAAGATCTATGGTGTCCACATTGTTCTGCATCCTCTATACTGCATATTAGACAGGGATACCCGGATCTCTGTACACAACACAGAGACCAAAGGGTTAAAATGTGAACAACACATGGTGAGGGATAGAAAGGTTAACGTGGCACACAAAGAGGGTTAACAGAGTAGAGAATACAGGGTTAACCAGAGTCCAGCACGAAGAGTGGAGGGTGAAGGCTTAACCAGAATTTGGCTCACTGCAGAGGGCAAAGGGTTAACCAGAGTACGGTTCTCAACAGAGAGTGAAAGGTTGACCTGTTTACAGCACACCATAGAGGGTGAAGGGTTAACCAGTGTACAGCATACAATGAAGGGTTAACTAGTGTACAGCATGCAATGAAGGGTTAACTAGTGTATAACATGCAATGAAGGGTTAACTAGTGTACAGCATACAATGAAGGGTTAACCAGAGTATGGCTCACAGCAGAGGTTGAAGGGTTAACCTGTCTACAGCATACAATGAAGGGTTAACCCAAGTAAGGCACACAGTGGAGGGTGAAGGGTTAACCAGAGTACGGTTCTCAACAGAGAGTGAAAGGCTGACCTGTTTACAGCACACCATGGAGGGTGAAGGGTTAACCAGTGTACAGCATGCAATGAAGAGTTAACCAGTGTACAGCATACAATGAAGGGTTAACTAGTGTACAGCATACAATGAAGGGTTAACCAGTGTACAGCATACAATGAAGGGTTAACTAGTGTACAGCATACAATGAAGGGTTAACCCAAGTAAGGCACACAGTGGAGGGTGAAGGGTTAACCAATGTATGGCATACACCACAGAGACTGGCTCCATGCACACTGGCGGTTTTTTTTTTAAACAACAAAAAAAACGCTGGATAAAAATGCCGGTAATACTGTTTTTAGTAGCGTTTAGGAGCATTAGCATGTTATTAGTGTTTTTACAGTACCTGTAAGAAAAAAAAAAAAGCTGTTAGCAGCATTTAGGAGCATTCAGCGTTTTTTTCTGCCAGAAAAAACACTCCCAAAAACTCTACAAAAAAAAAAGTTTTTTCTGCTCCTAAATGCTGAAGCTTGAAAACCACTACTAGCATAAAACAGTATGCATGGATACACAGGATAACATGATTTAGCTTCTAGGAGCACAAAAAAAAATGCTATTGTGCATGGAGCCTGAAAGGTTAACTAGTATATACTACACGACAGAGGGCAAAGGGTTACCCAGTGTACTGGGCACAGTGGAACGTGAAGGGTTAACCACAGTACAGCACACAGTGGAGGATGATGGGTTACCCAAAGTACAGCACATTGCAGACAGTAAAGGGTTAACACAAGTATGTCAGGCAGCAGAGGGTGAAGCGTTAACCAGACTAGGGAACACAGCCAGAGGGTGAAGGGTTAACCAGACTAGGGAACACAGCCAGAGGGTGAAGGGTTAACGAGACTAGGGAACACAGCCAGAGGTTGAAGGGTTAACCAGACTAGGGAACACAGCCAGAGGGTGAAGGGTTAACCAGACTAGGGAACACAGCCAGAGGGTGAAGGGTTAACCAGACTAGGGAACACAGCCAGAGGGTGAAGGGTTAACGAGACTAGGGAACACAGCCAGAGGTTGAAGGGTTAACCAGACTAGGGAACACAGCCAGAGGGTGAAGGGTTAACCAGACTAGGGAACACAGCAGAGGGCGAAGGGTTAACCAGACTAGGGAACACAGCAGAGGGCGAAGGGTTAACCAGACTAGGGAACACAGCAGAGGGCGAAGGGTTAACCAGACTAGGGAACACAGGAGAGGGTGAAGGGTTAAGCAGACTAGGGAACACAGGAGAGGGTGAAGGGTTAAGCAGACTAGGGAACACAGCCAGAGGGTGAAGGGTTAACCAGACTAGGGAACACAGGAGAGGGTGAAGGGTTAAGCAGACTAGGGAACACAGGAGAGGGTGAAGGGTTAAGCAGACTAGGGAACACAGCCAGAGGGTGAAGGGTTAACCAGACTAGGGAACACAGCAGAGATGAAGGGTTAACCAGACTAGGGAACACGGCAGAGGGTGAAGGGTTAACCAGACTAGGGAACACAGCCAGAGGGTGAAGGGTTGACCAGACTAGGAAACACAGCAGAGGGCGAAGGGTTAACCAGGTTACGGCACACAGTAGTAGGCACAGGGTTAACCAGACTGACACATTGCAGAGAGTAAGGGGTTAATCACAGCACAGCACACAGTGGAAGGTGAAGGGTTAACCGGAGTACAGCGCACAGGGGATGGAAGGTGAAGGGTTAACCAGCACACGGTTGGCCGCCTCTTGCCCAGTAATGGACGGTGGACTCTCTCTCGCTCCCCAGTGCTCCCAGTGCTCTCCGCTAAAAGCTTCTTTTCCAGATGTGACTCCCAGTATAAATGTAACTGGGTCCCAGGAGCTGGAGACAATGGCCCCTACCAGGCCCTCTGGGTCCACTTCCTGTTCTAACATAACTTCACCATTAAGAGGATGAAATGTGCATGACAGCAAAATGCTGCAAAGCCAGCGGACCTCCTATACCTGCCCCCCCCTTCTTACCTTCCGCCCTCTAGTAACTCTCCCATACTTGCCCGCCCCCTCCTAATAACTCCCCCCCCCCCCCCCATACCTGCCTGCTCTCTCTGAAAACTCCTGACACTTACCTGCCCTCCCCTAATACCAACCATACCTACCTGCCCTCTTCTAAAACTCCAGAAACTTACCTGCCCTTCCCTGACACCAATTATACCTACCTTCTCTCCTCTAATAACTCTCCCATAATTACCTGCCCTCTCCTAATACTGCTGACACTTACCTGCCCTCTCCTAATACTGCTGACACTTACCTGCCCTCTCCTAATACCCCCGATATCTACCTGCCCCCCTCTCAGACCCCTATATTGGCCTGTCCTTTCCAGATACCCCCCATACTTATTTTTCCTCTCCAAATTTCCCCCATACCTATCTGTCCCCTGTAATACATACCTGCTTTCCTTTAATACCCTCCATACTTACCTGCCCCCCCCCCATCCTCCTTACTTACCTGCCCCCCCCCCTCCTCACTTACCTGCCCATGTGTACAACTCATGCACAGCAGTCCTCATGTAACAAACTTTCTTTGTATCACCTGGGTGAGCAGACGGTGTGATAAGATTCCAACACTCCCTGCAAGTTCACCCCCCTACATCATTCTCTGATATATGTGTAATATGAGGCTGTAAGCTCTGTGGCCAATTCCCCCCCCCCCCCCCCACACCATGTGTGTATGAAAATCTCATTGTTCTCTCCCCCGGATATCCTCAGTGTGTGCAGCATTGTGGAAGACGTGTGATCAGTGTCCATCTCTTCCTACTCTCTGTGGACCCCCTTCCCTGCTCCTCCATCAATTTCTCTGTTCACAGTTCATGTCACCTGTCAGAGCTCCACCGAGTCCAGCCCCCTTCTCACTCCGACAGCCAATAGAATCAGATCCTACGTTTATCAGATTTGTCTGGCCAGAATCCTGAGTGTTCAGTTCACTTCTCAGTAGAACACCCAGATACTTCTCTGACCTCCACTCCGATCACAGAGATCCTCCGTCCACCCAGATACTTGTCTGACCTCCACTCCGATCACAGAGATCCTCTGTCCACCCAGATACTTCTCTGACCTCCACTTCAATCACCTTCCACTCCGATCACAGAGATCCTCCGTCCACCCAGATACTTCTCTGACCTCCACTCCGATCACAGACATCCTCCGTCCACCCAGATACTTGTCTGACCTCCACTCTGATCACAGAAATCCTCCATCCACCCAGATACTTCTCTGACCTCCACTCCAATCACAGAGATCCTCCGTCCACCCAGATACTTCTCTGACCTCCACTCCGATCACCCTCCACTCCAATCACAGAGATCTTCCATCCACCCAGATACTTATCTGGCCTCTACTCCGATTACAGAGATCCTCCGTCCACCCAGATTCTTGTCTGACCTCCACTCCGATCACAGAAATCCTCCATCTACCCAGATACTTGTCTGACCTCCACTCTGATCACAGAGATCCTCCATCCATCCAGATACTTGTCTGACCTCCACTCAAATCACAGAGGTCCTCCATCCACCAGATACATGTCTGACCTCCACTTCGATCACAGAGAACCTTCATCCCCCCAGACACTTGTTTGACTTCCACTCTGATCACAGAGATCATCCACCAGATACATGACTGACCTCCACTCCAGTCACAGAGAACCTCCATCCCCCCAGATACTTGTCTGACCTCCACTTTGATCACAGAGATCTTCTATCCACCCAGGTACTTGTCTGACCTCCATTCTAATCATAGAGGTCCTACGTCCATCCAGATACCTGTCTTACTTCCAGCTCTGATTACAGAGATCTTCTGTCCATCCAGGTACTTCTATCCGACCTCCACTCCCATCACAGAGGTCCTTCATGCACCCAGATACTTCTGTCTGTCCTCCACTCAAATCACAGAGGTTCTCCATCCACTGGACACTCATTTACTTGTCTGACCTCCACTCTGACCACAGAAGTTCCCTGTCCACAAGACACTCTGGTACTTCTGTCTGACCTCCATTCTGATCAAAGAGAACTTACATCCACCGGATACCCAGACATTCACCCTGACTACTGCACTCCACCCTCCATCACATGGTCCTGCTAAGTGAAATTTCAACATCTAAGGTAAGAAATATTATAATATCTAGATCCTGATTATTCCCATTTCTGATTACAGCCTACACTGCCAAATACCCTTCATCATTCCTGCACGTTCGGTTACATCCTCCAATCATTTCCTGCACTCCTCAGTTACACCCCCCCACCCCCCAATCATTCCCTGCACCCCTAGATACACAAACTATGCAGTCCCTTGCACTCCGCAGTTACACCCCCTAATTATTCCACAAACCCCCAAGTGATGGCCTCTATTTGATTCATGAACTCCTCGGTTACACCCCCTAATCATTCCATGTACTGCTCCGTTCCATCCCCTAACCTTTCCCTGCACCCCCAGTTATACCCCTTATCATTCCATTTCACTCCCCATTTAAACCCCTTAATCATTTCCAGTACCCTCCAGCTATACCACCTAATCATTTCCTGCACTCCCCAGTTCCAACCCTAATTGTTCCCTGCACTCCCCAGTTACACCCCTAATTGTTCCTTGCACCCCTTATTTATGCCCCCTAATTATTCCCTGCAACCTCCAAGTACACAGTTAGGGGTGCACCCCTTATGCACACCTGCCAATTATTCACTGAAACCCTCTGGAAAACCTACCAGTCATTCCCTGCACCCCTCAGGTACACCCCTAGTCAGTCTCTGCACCCCTCAGGTACACCCCTAGTCAGTCTCTGCACCCTTCAGGTACACCCCTAGTCAATCCCTGCACTCCTCAGGTAATCCCCTAGTCAATCCCTGCATCCTTCAGGTACACCCTAGTCAGTCCCTGCATCCTTCAGGTACACCCCTAGTCAATCCCTGCATCCTTCAGGTACACCCCTAGTCAGTCCCTGCATCCTTCAGGTAAACCCCTAGTCAATCCCTGCATCCTTCAGGTACACCCCTAGTCAATCCATGCATCCTTCAGGTACACCCCTAGTCAATCCCTGCATCCTTCAGGTACACCCCTAGTCAGTCCCTGCATTCTTCAGGTACACCCCTAGTCAGTCCCTGCATCCTTCAGGTACACCCCTAGTCAGTCCCTGCATCCTTCAGGTACACCCCTAGTCAGTCCCTGCATCCTTCAGGTACACCCCTAGTCAATCCCTGCATCCTTCAGGTACACCCCTAGTCAGTCCCTGCATCCTTCAGGTAAACCCCTAGTCAATCCCTGCACCTTTCAGGTACACCCCTAGTCAATCCCTGCACCTTTCAGGTACACCCCTAGTCAGTCTCTGCACCCTGCAGGTACACCCCTAGTCAGTCTCTGCACCCTGCAGGTACACCCCTAGTCAGTCCCTGAATCCTTCAGGTAAACCCCTAGTCAATCCCTGCACCTTTCAGGTACACCCCTAGTCAGTCCCTGCACCCTTCAGGTACACCCCTTGTTCTTAACTGCATCCTACAGGTGCATTCCTAATCATGCCTTACACCCCACACACTCCTCACAGCTACCCACCCTTTATTGCCTGGCTGTCCTCTCTCTCTTTAGTTCTTCTTTGGCTGAAGGCAATTCAAGAATGGACAGAGTAGAAGCCTCCAATGTGGATTCCGAACACTATCACAATCAGTAAGTAATGGAGGCAAGACGTGGTGGGGGTATTCCTAAAGAAGGGTGAAGGCAAAATGAACAGAGACCTATAGCTAACTGTAGGTAAGTGTGTATCTCTAGGTAGTAGTATATATCTCTAGGCAGATGTATATATCTTCAGGTAGTTGTATGTAAAGGTAGATGTGTTTATCTCTAGGTAGGTAAGTGTGTATCTTTAGGTAGGTGTGTATATCTCTAGGTGAATATATTTCTCTAGATTAGTAGGTGCCAGGGGCAGACTGACCATTTGGAAACTCAGGCACTGTCCGAGGGCCCGGGGTCAGTAAGGGGCCCCATGAGATGCCCCTGGTACCTTTTTCATAGGCTTTTTTGAGTTTGGGCAAGGACACAGGGGCCCCATGATCCCCTATTGCCCAGGGGCTCCATTCTCAGTCTGCCCCTGGTAGGTGCATACAATATCTCCAGGTAGGTTTATATACCTCTAGGTAGACCTGTATATTTTTAGGTGTATACATTTAGGTAGATGATGTATATGGATAGGTAGGCATGTAAATCTCTTCAGGTAGGTAGGAGTGTATATCTGTAGGTAGGTGCAAATCTTTAGATGGGTAGGTGTGCATCTTTAAGTATGTGTATATATATGTATATATATATATATAAATATATATATATAATGTAGGTGTATATGTCTTGGTAGGTGTTACTATCTCTACATAGGTGTCTTTCTACGGAGGTAGGTGTATATCTCTAGGTAGGTGTGCATATCTTTAGGTAAGTCATTGTATATTTGTAGGTAGGTGGGTGTATACCTCTAAATAGATGTGTATTTTTTAGGTAGATGTATATATTTTAGGTCATTGTATATATCTCTGAGTAGAGAGGTGTGTATCTCTTAGTGGGTGTGAACATCTTACGGCAGGTAGGTGTGCGTATCTCCAGTTAGGTGTATATTTCTGGGTAGGGAAATATATCTCTCTGTAAGTGTATATACCGCGTTTCCCTGAAAATAAAACACTGTCTTATATTTTTTTTTGCCTCAAAAAAACACACTGGGTCCTATTTTCGGGGAAGGTCTTATTTTTTAATGTACAGGTGTGGGCAGGGGGTGCAGGGATGAGCTGCAGGCAGTTGTGGATGAGGGTTAAGGATAGAGAGGGCAGTTGTGAGCTACAGTTAGGTGTTGCAGAGGTGAATTGACAGGTGAGTTTCAGACAGGGTGCAGAGATGAACCACAGACAGGGTGCAGAGGTGAGCTGTGGATGGGGGTGTAGAGGTGAGCTGTGGATGGGGGTGCAGGGGTGAGCTGGGGACAGGGGGTGCAGAGCTGAGCTGTGGACAGGGGTTCAGAGGTGAGCTGTGGACGGGTGGTGCAGAGTTGAGTTGTGGATGGTGGGTGCAGAGGTGAGCTGTGGATGGTGGGTGCAGAGGTGAGCTGTGGATGGGGGTGCAGAGCTGAGCTGTGGACAGGGGTTCAGAGGTGAGCTGTGGACGGGGGTGCGGAGGTGAGCTGTGGATGGTGGGTGCGGAGGTGAGCTGTGGATGGTGGGTGCAGAGGTGAGCTGTGGATGGTGGGTGCACAGGTGAGCTGTGGATGGTGGGTGCAGAGGTGAGCTGTGGATGGTGGGTGCAGAGCTGAGCTGTGGATGGTGGGTGCAGAGGTGAGCTGTGGACTGGGGTGCAGAGGTGAGCTGTGGACGGTGGGTGCAGAGGTGACCTGTGGACGGGGGGTGCAGAGGTGAACTGTGGACGGGGGGTGCAGAGCTGAGCTGTGGACGGGGGGTGCAGAGGTGAGCTGAGGACGGGGGGTGCAGAGGTAAGCTGTGGATGGGGGGTGCAGAGGTGACCTGTGGATGGTGGGTGCAGAGGTGAGCTGTAGACGGGGGGTGCAGAGATGAACCACAGACAGGGTGCAGAGGTGAGCTGTGGATGGGGGTGCAGAGCTGAGCTGTGGACAGCAGTGCAGAGGTGAGCTGTAGATGGGGGTGCAGAGCTGAGCTGTGGATGGGGGTGCAGAGGTGAGCTGTGGATGGGTGCAGAGCTGAGCTGTGGATGGGGGTGCAGAGGTGAGCTGTGGACGGTGGGTGCAGAGCTGAGCTGTGGACGGTGGGTGCAGAGCTGAGCTGTGGACGGGGTGTGCAGAGGTGTGCTGTGGACGGAGGGTGCAGAGGTAAGCTGTGGATGGGGGGTGCAGAGGTGACCTGTGGATGGTGAGTGCAGAGGTGAGCTGTAGATGGGGGTGCAGAGCTGAGCTGTGGATAGTGGGTGCAGAGCTGAGCTGTGAATGGTGGGTGCAGAGGTGAGCTGTGGATGGTGGGTGCAGAGGTGAGCTGTGGATGGGGGGTGCAGAGGTGACCTGTGGATGGTGGGTGCAGAGGTGAGCTGTGGATAGGGGGTGCAGAGGTGACCTGTGGATGGGGGTACAGAGCTGAGGTGTGCATGGTGGGTGCAGAGCTGAGCTGTGGATGGTGGGTGCAGAGGTGAGCTGTGGATGGGGGTGCAGAGGTGAGCGGTGGATGGTGGGTGCAGAGCTGAGCTGTGGATGGGGGTGCAGAGGTGAGCTGTGGATGGGTGCAGAGCTGAGCTGTGGATGGGGGTGCAGAGGTGAGCTGTGAATGGTGGGTGCAGAGCTGAGCTGTGGATGGTGGGTAGAGAGCTGAGCTGTGGATGGGGGTGCAGAGGTGAGCTGTGGATGGGTGCAGAGCTGAGCTGTGGACGGGGGGTGCAGAGGTGAGCTGTGGACGGTGGGTGCAGAGCTGAGCTGTGGACGGGGTGTGCAGAGGTGTGCTGTGGACGGAGGGTGCAGAGGTAAGCTGTGGATGGGGGGTGCAGAGGTGACCTGTGGATGGTGGGTGCAGAGGTGAGCTGTAGATGGGGGTGCAGAGCTGAGCTGTGGATAGTGGGTGCAGAGGTGAGCTGTGGATGGTGGGTGCAGAGCTGAGCTGTGGATGGGGGGTGCAGAGGTGAGCTGTGGATGGTGGGTGCAGAGGTGAGCTGTGTATGGGGGGTGCAGAGGTGACCTGTGGATGGTGGGTGCAGAGGTGAGCTGTGAATGGGAGTACAGAGCTGAGCTGTGGATGGTGGGTGCAGAGCTGAGCTGTGGATGGTGGGTGCAGAGGTGAGCTGTGGATGGGGGTGCAGAGGTGAGCTGTGAATGGTGGGTGCAGAGGTAAGCTGTGGATGGCGGGTGCAGAGGTGACCTGTGGATGGTGGGTGCAGAGGTGAGCTGTGGATGGTGGGTGCAGAGGTAAGCTGTGGATGGCGGGTGCAGAGGTGACCTGTGGATGGTGGGTGCAGAGGTGAGCTGTGGATGGTGGGTGCAGAGGTAAGCTGTGGATGGCGGGTGCAGAGGTGACCTGTGGATGGTGGGTGCAGAGGTGACCTGTGGATGGTGGGTGCAGAGGTAAGCTGTGGATGGCGGGTGCAGAGGTGACCTGTGGATGGTGGGTGCAGAGGTGAGCTGTCGACGGGGGGTGCAGAGGTGACCTGTGGATGGGGGTGCAGAGGTGACCTGTGGATGGGGGGTGCAGAGGTGAGCTGTGGATGGGGGTGCAGAGGTGAGCTGTGGACGGGGGTGCAGAGCTGACCTGTGGATGGTGGGTGCAGAGGTGATCTGTGGACGGGGGTGCAGAGCTGAGCCGTGGATGGTGGGTGAAGAGCTGAGCTGTGGATGGTGGGTGCAGAGGTCAGCTGTGGATGGTGGGTGCAGAGGTGAGCTGTGGATGGTCAGTGCAGAGCTGAGCTGTGGATGGTGGGTGCAGAGCTGAGCTTTGGATGGGGGGTGCAGAGGTGAGCTGTGGATGGGGGGTGCAGAGGTGACCTGTGGACGGGGGTGCAGCCCCCCATTTGCAGCTCACCTATGCACCCTGTCTGCAACTCACCTGTCAATTTACCTCTGCAACACCTGACTGCAGCTCACCTTTGCACATCCCCCCTCCACTGTCCACATATAGTTAGCTAGCTTTGCATAACACAGCTGGCTCCTCTCTATAGTAACTCACGTTTCGGGTCCTATCTTCCCACACAGTGCCCCACGCGCATTCACCGCTCCGCTTCCTCCCTACTCGCCGGCAATCACCCCTGGGGCATTGGCTTCCATGCATTATGCTGCAGGACGAGATGCCCCGCCCCTAAAAACACTGCACCCTCAGATATCTGTTCCTTCCCTGTCCCACAGTAAGTACAGAGGTAGGGGGGTTCTGTGGGAGCGGATGGTGCTGTCACTTACAAGAGGGATTGTCACTTGGAAACACAAAAGCCACGCTTCTGTGTTCATAGGAGACAGTAGATATTGGTGTGCACAGGGCCAGTGCCGGAGGTGGCGGAACAGTGTTCCGCCACGTTCCGGGTGAAAAAAAGCTCTGATCACAACTAGGTCTTATTTTCGGGGAAGCAGAGTATCTCTAGGTGGGTGTATATTTTTGTAGGTGTGTACATTTATAGGTAAGTAGGTGTATATCTATCGGTAGATGTGTATATCTCAAGGTATGGTGTATGTCAGCAGATGTATATATCTCTGGATATCTTTAGATAGGTGTAAATCCTCTACGCAGGTGTATATATCTAGATAAGTAAGTATATATCTCTAGGTACGTGTATATCTCTAGGTACGTGTATAAATTTCTAGGTAAAGTGTATCTCTTGGTAGGTGTATATCTCTAGGTAGGTAAGAAAGTATATACCTTTAGGTAGGTGTTTATATCTCTAGATAGGTGTTTTTCTCTTTAGCTTTGTGTATTTCTATGTAGGTGTGTATATTTCTAGGTAGGGAGGCATGTATCTCTGGTTGGGTAAGTATCTCTCTAGGTAAGTAGGTATGTATATCTCTAGGTAGGTACATGTTTAGGTAGGTGTGTATATCTCCAGGTAGGTAGGTGTGTATCTCTAATAAGGAGTGTTCATCACTAGTTGGGAGCAGGGGTGGACTGACAACTCATGGGGCCCCCGGGCAATAGGGGATCATGGGGCCCCTGTTTCCTCACCCACAGCCAAAAAAAGCCTATGAAAAAGCCTATAAAAAGGTACCAGGGGCATCTCATGGGGCCCCCTACTGACCCCGGGCCCTCGGTCAGTGCCCGAGTGGCCAAATGGTCAGTCCACCCCTGGTTGGGAGTATATCTTTAGGTTGACTTGTTCTGTATATCTCTAGTAAGGGTTGTTTTACTAGGCAGGTGTATATATCACTGGGTGGGTAGGTGTGTGTCTTTAGGTTGATATATCTCTAGGACTGCATATATCTCTATGTAGGTAGCTTTATATCTCCAGGTAGGTGTACATCTCTAAGCAGGTAGGAGTATATCTCTAGGTAAGTAGGAAAGTATATACCTTTAGGTAGGTGTTTATATCTCTAGATAGGTGTTTTTCTCTTTAGCTTTGTGTGTTTCTATGTAGGTGTGTATATTTCTAGGTAGGGAGGCATGTATCTCTGGTTAGGTAAGTATCTCTCTAGGTAAGTAGGTATGTATATCTCTAGGTAGGTACATGTTTAGGTAGGTGGGTATATCTCCAGGTAGGTAGGTGTGTATCTCTGATAAGGAGTGTTCATCACTAGTTGGGAGTATATCTTGTTCTGTATATCTCTAGTAAGGTATGTTTTACTAGGCAGGTGTATATATCACTAGGTGGGTAGGTCTTTAGGTTGATTTATCTCTAGGACTGCATATATCTCTATGTAGGTAGCTTTATATCTCTAGGTAGGTGTACATTTCTAAGCAGGTAGGAGTATATCTCTAGGTAGGTATGTGTATATCTAGGTGTAAAGCTCTGGGTAGATTTATATCTCTAGGTAGGTACTGTATGTGTTTATATCTAGCTAGATATGTGAATTTCTCTAGATAGATAGGTGTATGTCTCTAGGTTGGTGTAAAGCTCTAGGTAGGTTTATATCTCTAGGTAGGTAGATGTGTGAATTTCTCTAGATAGGTAGTTGTATATCTCTAGGTAGGTGTGTATATTTGTGGGCTGGTCTGCAGTGTCACCACCTCATTCCCTGACTGTATGAGAGGACACGGTTCTGTGGTTGGAGTAATGGAGCTCATGCTGAGTGGATCTAATTATCGTTGATCTGTGTCCTTTTCATGGGGTCATTGGATGAGATGGTGACGCTAGACACCAGTCTTGTGGGTGGCATCAGATCCTGATCTGGTTAGGGGCCCCATCTGTGGAGCCCAGTGAATATGGTGCACAACAAACTATGCTGGTGATATGGGAAATGCCTACCAGGGCAGATCTCCATGATCCACTGACGTAGAGAGGTGAGGTGGCTCCTCCATATTGTTCACATGATCTTGGCCTCCTTCTTTCAGGCTCCTGCTCTGGATGACCTCCAATGATCGACCTCTGACCTCCGGATGCTTTCTTAAGCAAGAGAGCTCCAGTCCATGCTCCATGCTGGGTTCACTAACCCATCACAGTCCCAGCGGATCGTCTGACTCCAGTGGCAGCTTTGGCCTTTCTCTGAGTGGTATGGATTCCCCAACAGGGTATGGAGGCCACAGACGTTATGAAAGCTCAGCGAGGATGGGGACTCCCACCAAGAGTGACTACCCACTGACTGTGGGCCCCAAGCGTCTGTGTCTGGTGTGTGGTGACGTGGCCTCTGGCTACCATTATGGTGTGGCATCGTGTGAAGCGTGCAAGGCATTCTTCAAGCGCACCATCCAAGGTAATGAGATGGGGGTGGCAAAGGTATAACAGTGGTGGGTATCAGGATGGGAGTGTTGTCCTTAGAAACGCTATAACCTGATTGGTTTGGATTGGGACCTGATTGGTTGCTATGGCCTAGTGTCACAATGATCGTAATGGTTTCTGGTTTTCCTGCTAATAGCTATGATACCGATGTGAGAAGCCTCAGCTAGAAGCTGGCATTTTCCCACCTGTAGGCCTGTCATTAGTTGTCTTCAACTTTGAGATCTTTTATGGATCTATATCTGTCAGTGAGAGAAAACGTAACGCCTTTCTGTCCAATCACCACACAGGGAACATTGAGTACAGCTGTCCGGCCTCCAAGCAGTGTGAGATCACCAAGCGAAGGAGGAAATCCTGCCAGTCCTGCCGCTTTGCCAAGTGTCTGAAGGTTGGAATGCTGAGAGAAGGTGAGCAGCAACTGCCAGGCACTGCCAAGAGGGATGCCAATGGATGCTTATGGCACCAGTTCTCCTCCTGTCGGAATGACATCCCTGCAGGTGGAGGCAAGACTGGCCCGGTCACACATTCATATGGTCCCATGCGGGTGTGTTCCCTGTGCCAAGAAAACAAATCCACCACACACTGGAGTCTTCTCACAGGAGGCTACTTCCATTCTATGACCATACATAAATATGTATTCATTTTAAGGGGTCAGACTGGACCGTGTACGAGGAGGCCGGCAGAAATACAAGAGGCGCCAGGACCCTGAGGACAACGACTTCACCAGACCACTAATACCCTCTGCCCATAAGAAACCATGTGAGTGCCGCCAAACTGCCCCCACTAAGAGTAAGATTGATATAGAGGACAGCACTGTGAGTTAGAAGGTTATAGAGGCTTGCGCTGGGGGGGAGAGGCATATGGGGGCCGACACTTTGGGGGAGAGGCATATGGAGGCTGACACTTTGGGGGAGAGGCTTATGGAGGCTGGCAGTTTGGGCGAGAGGCATACGGAGGCCGGCACTTTGGGCAAGAGGCATATGGAGACCGTCACTGTTGGTGAAGAACATATGGAGACCAGCACTGTGGGTGAGGGGGATATGGAGGTCGGCGCTTTGGGGGAGAGGCATATGGAGGCCAGCACTTTGGGCAAGAGGCATATGGAGACCGGCACTGTGAGTGAGGGACATATGGAGACCAGCACTGTGGGTGAAAGGGAGTTGGAGGTCGGCGCTTTGGGGGAGAGGCATATGGAGGCTAGCACTTTGGGCAGGAGGCATATGGAGGCCAGAACTGTGGGTGAAGTACATATGAAGGCCAGCACTTTGGGTGAGGGGCATATAGAGGCTGGCACTGTGAGTGAGGATATAGAGGGTAGCACAATTGGTGAGAGGATAATGATGTTGGCACTGTGGGATCTCTGTGGGTTTGGAATGTCCCCATTGACTTTTGGGAAACAGGATAGCTGTCAGCTTGCTGTAATTACTGTTGCCTTTACATCTAGACATGAGGACGAGGATTGTTTCGTACCTTCTGCTAGCAGAGCCAGAGAAGATCTTTGCCATGGCAGATCCCACTGTTCCTGATAGTGATATCAAAGTGCTGAGCACGCTGGTTGACCTCGCTGACCGAGAACTTGTCATGACCATCGGATGGGCCAAACACATTCCAGGTCAGAAATCATTTTCCACTACCCTCCAATTCACTACTATCTTCCCAGTTCACTAATACCCCCAAATCACTACTACCTCATAATTCACTAATACTCACCTAAATGACTACTACCCACACAATTCACTAATAACGCCCTAATTACTATACTTACCTAATGTACTCCCCAGCTCACTACTATCCACCTCCAATTCACTTCCCATTTCACTAATACCCCCTGAATTCATATCTATCTGTCCAATTCACTAATAAACCCCAACAATTCATACCACTTCCCTAACTGGTTAATGTCGGTCCAATTTACTGTTCTCTACCCAATCTACTAATAACTCCAGTTTACTACTACCCCACCGGTCCACTTACATCCCCAATTTACTACTATCCCCCAATTCACAAATATCACCAAAATGTATTACTATTCCCACAGTTTACCCAAAAATTCACTTCTATCCACCCGATTTACTAATATCACCAGTTTACTTCTTGACCCAAAATTAATTTATACTCCCAATGTAACACTGTCCTCTAAATCAGGGGTCTCCAAACTTTCTGAACAAAGGGCCAGTTTTCTGGTCTTCTGACTTTAAGGGGGCCAGACTGTAACTAGTGAGAGTGGAAAATGCAGCAGAAATATTGCCCAATCATTGGCGTCAGTAGAAGGAATAGCGCCCTAATATTGGTATCAGTAATGGGAATAGTGCCCCAACATTGGTCAAAGTGGAAGGAATGGTTCCCCAATACTGGTATCAATGAAAGCAAATTTGCCCCAGTACTGGTATCAGTGGAAGGATTGGTGCCCCAACACTGGTGTCAGGAAAGGACTAGTGCCCAACATTGGTGTCAGGAAAGGACTGGTGCTCCAGCATTGGTGTCAGGAAAGGACTGGTGCTCCAGCATTGGTGTCAGGAAAGGACTAGTGCCCCAACATTGGTGTCAGGAAAGGACTGGTGCCCCAACATTGGTGTCAGGAAAGGTCTTGTGCCCCAACACTGGTGTCAGGAAAGGACTGGTGCCCCAACACTGGTGTCAGTGACAGGAATAGTGCACCATCGATGGTATCAGTGGGAGGAAAAGTGCCCCCATCTTTAGTGTTAGCGGGAGTAATAATATTCTGTAGTTTACGTATATCAGTGGGAGGAATTATGTCCCAATGTTGGTGTTAGTGGAAGGAATAGTGCCTCATGTCAGTGGAAAGAAAAGTGCCCCAAGGGCCGGATAAAGGCAAGCAAAGGGCCGCATCTGGCCCTTGGGCTGCAGTTTGGAGACCACTGCTCTAAATCAGTACTATGCCCTCAATTCAGTAATACCTCAAATTCACTACTAGCCACTCAATTCACTAATAACCCCCAATTCAATAATACCACCCCCACAATTGACTAATATGTGCCCAATTCACTACCCCACTATTTAGTACCGATCATGGGGGGCTGAGTGTCTGTCTGTAAACCCCCCCACTGACAGAGCTGTGTACCTGTGTGTGCAGGATTCCCCTCCCTCTCCCTGGCAGATCAGATGTGCCTACTACAAGGAGCCTGGATGGAGATCTTACTGCTGGGAGTTGTGTTCCGCTCTCTGCCGTACCAGGATGAGCTGTTATATGCTGAGGACTACATCATGGACGACATGCGGTCCCGGGTCTGCGGTCTGCACAATCTCTACATCTGTACAATGCAGCTGGTACAACGATACCGCAAACTCCGCATGGACAAGGAGGAGTACGTCACACTGAAGGCCCTAGTGCTCACTAACTCAGGTACATCCACTGTACACACTGCTATGCTGCACACTGACACCCTGCTATTCCTCCACTGTACTGCTCACTGACACCCTGCTGTTCCCCCCATGTCATGCTCACTGACACCCTGCTATTCCTCCACTGTACTGCTCACTGACACCCTGCTATTCCCCCCATGTCATGCTCACTGACACCCTGCTATTCCTCCACTGTACTGCTCACTGACACCCTGCTATTCCCCCCATGTCATGCTCACTGACACCCTGCTATTCCTCTACTGTACTGCTCACTGACACCCTGCTGTTCCTCCACTGTACTGCACATTGACACCCTGCTATTCCCCCCATGTCATGCTCACTGACACCCTGCTATTCCTCCACTGTACTGCTCACTGACACCCTGCTATTCCTCCACTGTACTGCTCACTGACACCCTGCTATTCCTCCACTGTACTGCTCAATGACACCCTGCTATTCCTCCACTGTACTGCACACTGATACCCTGCTATTCCTCCAATGTACTGCACACTGACACCCTGCTATTCATCCACTGTACTGCTCACTGACACCTTGCTATTCCTCCACTGTACTGCTCACTGACACCCTGCTATTCCTCCACTGTACTGCTCACTGACACCCTGCTATTCCTCCACTGTACTGCTCACTGACACCCTGCTATTCCTCCACTGTACTGCTCACTGACACCCTGCTATTCCTCCACTGTACTGCACACTGACACCCTGTTATTCCTCCACTGTACTGCACACTGACACCCTGCTATTCATCCACTGTACTGCACACTGACACCCTGCTATTCATCCACTGTACTGCACACTGACACCCTGCTATTCCTCCACTGTACTGCTCACTGGCACCCTGCCATTCCTCCACTGTACTGCACACTGACACCCTGCTTTTCTTCCACTGTACTGCACACTGACACCCTGCCATTCCTCCACTGTACTGCACACTGACACCCTGCTATTCCTCTACTGTACTGCACACTGACACCCTGCTATTCCTCCACTGTACTGCACACTGACACCCTGCTTTTTCTCTACTGTACTGCACACTGACACCCTGCTATTCCTCTACTGTACTGCACACTGACACCCTGCTATTCCTCTACTGTACTGCACACTGACACCCTGCTATTCCTCCACTGTACTGCACACTGACACCCTGCTATTCCTCTACTGTACTGCACACTGACACCCTGCTATTCCTCCACTGTACTGCACACTGACACCCTGCTATTCATCCACTGTACTGCACACTGACACCCTGCTATTCATCCACTGTACTGCACACTGACACCCTGCTATTCCTCCACTGTACTGCTCACTGGCACCCTGCCATTCCTCCACTGTACTGCACACTGACACCCTGCTTTTCTTCCACTGTACTGCACACTGACACCCTGCTATTCCTCCACTGTACTGCACGCTGACACCCTGCTATTCCTCCACTGTACTATACACTGACACCCTGCTATTCCTCCACTGTACTGCACACTGACACCCTGCTATTCCTCTACTGTACTGCACACTGACACCCTGCTATTCCTCCACTGTACTGCACGCTGACACCCTGCTATTCCTCCACTGTACTATACACTGACACCCTGCTATTCCTCCACTGTACTGTACACTGACACCCTGCTATTCCTCTACTGTACTGCACACTGACACCCTGCTATTCCTCCACTGTACTGTACACTGACACCCTGCTATTCCTCCACTGTACTGTACACTGATACCCTGCTATTCCTCTACTGTACTGCTCACTGACACCCTGCTATTCCTCCACTGTACTGCACACTGACACCCTGCTATTCCTCCACTGTACTGCTCACTGACACCCTGCTATTCCTCCACTGTACTGCTCACTGACACCCTGCTAGTCCTCCACTGTACTGCTCACTGACACCCTGCTATTCCTCCACTGTACTGCTCACTGACACCCTGCTGTTCCTCCACTGTACTGCTCACTGACACCCTGCTGTTCCTCCACTGTACTGCACATTGACACCCTGTTATTCCCCCCATGACCTGTACACTGGCACCCTGCTATTCCTCCATTGTACTGCACACTGACACACTCTATCCTCCCTATGTACTGCACACTGACCCACTGCTATCCTCCCCATGTACTGCACACTGACACCCTATGCTGACACTGCCTGCCCTCACTTTGTTCTCTCTGTCCTGCAGACTCGGCACACATTGAGGACGGGAGGAGTGTTCAGGATTTGCAGGATCTGCTTCAGGAGGCACTACATGAGTATGAGCTGAGCCATCACTGTGATGAGCCGCGGAGAGTCGCTCAGCTTCTGCTCACTCTTCCTCTCCTGCGACAGACTGCCAGCATGGCGGTCCAGCACTTTCACAGTGTGCGGGCTCAGGGCAGAGTGCCAATGCACAAACTATTCCTGGAAATGTTGGAGGCAAAAGTGTGACTGAGCAGAGAGTGGTCCTGGGCTGACATACTGAACCTGTGACCCTATACAAGTCTGGGCATTATAAATGGCAGTACTCCCATCTGTCTGCTGCTTCACTGGCACATGTGATATGACAGACAGAGGGCACCTCCAGCATGGGACCTTCCTTCCAGGAGATCAGAATTCCAACAAACTTGTGTGAGGGCCCATCACATCCTGAGAAAGTGGGCTCTGCACCCCTGACTGCACCCCTCTGTTCCTGATTCAACCTTTCTGTCCCTGTCTGAACCCCCCTATCCCTGACTGCACCCCTATGTCCCCCACTAAACTGCTCTGTCCCTAACTGCACCCCACTTTCCCTGACAGAACACCCCTGTGTCCCCCACTAAACCTCTCTGTCCCTTACAGATTCTCTGTGTCCCAAACTGCACTGCTATGTCCCCCATTAAACCCATCTGTTCCTGACTAAACCCCTATGTCCCTGGCTGTAACTCTATGTCCCTGACTTCTCTTTTCTGTCCCTGATTGAACCCCCTGTCCCTGAATGAACCCCTCTGTCCGTGACTGAATCCCTATGTCCCTGACTGTAACTCTATGTCCCCAACTACACTCCTGTGTCCAAATCTACACCCCTCATCTGCACCCCTCTGTTCCTGATTCAACCTCTCTATCCCTGTCTAAACCCCCTATCCCTGACTGCACCCCTATGTCCCCCGCTAAACTTTGCTGTCCCTGACTAAATCCCTATGTCCCTGACTGTAACTCTTTGCCCTTGGCTGCACCTCTCTGTCCCTGACTGAACCTCCTGCCCCTAACTGCACCCCACTTTGCCTGACAGAACACTCCTGTCCTGAGCTGCACCCCTGTGTCTGCACACTAAACCCCTCTGTCCCTGATTGAACCACTATGTCTCTGTCTGAACTCCCTGGCCCTAACTGCACCCATATGCCCTCCATGAACCCCTCTGTCCCTGATTAAATCCTTATTCCCCTGATTATAACCCTGTGCCCCTGGCTGCACCTCTATGTCCCTGACTGAACCTCCTGTGCCTAACTACACCCCACTTTCCCTTACTGAACACCCGATTTGAACTGCACCCCTGTGTCCCTTACAGAATCTCTGTGTTCCAGACTGTACCCCTATGTCCCCCATTAAACCCTTCTGTTCCTGACTAAACCCCATGTCCCTGGCTGTAACTCTGTGTCCCCGACTGCACTTCTCTGTCCCCGACTGCTCTTCTCTGTCCCAACTGCACTTCTCTGTCCCTGATTAAACCCCCTGTCCCTGAATGAACCCCTGTCCCAGGATGAACCCCCTGTCCCTGATTGAACCCCTGTCCCTGGATGAACCCCTCTGTCCGTGACTGAACCCCTATATCCCTGACTGTAACTATATGTCCCCAACTGCACTCCTGTGTCCCAATCTGCACCCCTCTGTTTCTGGCTGCACCACTCTGTCTCTGACAGCACCCACCTGACCCCAACTCCACTCCTATTTTAAAGACTGCACCTCACTATCACTGACTGATCCCCTCTGTCCCTGATGGCACCCCATTATCCCTGCCTGCACTTTGTGTCCCCGACTGCTCCCCTCTGTCCTTGAATTTAACTCTCTGTCCCTGAATGCAACTCTGGTCTTGACTGCACTCCTATGTCCCTTTTTTTATCCACCACACCTGGCTGGACCCTCCATTCCTGACTACACCCCTCTGTCCTTGACTGTACCCATCCACTCCATGCTCTCTATCCCCTGGTGTATCTGGCCTTTCTTTTTGTGCCTGCTCCTGGCCACTCCGTCACTAGTGCTCCGGGCCCCTCTATCACCCACTGTGGTGGCCCCCCTTGTCCTTAGCTTCATCCAGCCTCTCATTCCTTGCCTCCCCACTTTGGCAGACGCTCCTCAGGATAAAACTTCCCTCACTTTTTTCTTCAACATGTATCATTTGTTGGTGATGTATCGGCAGGGATCCTCATGGGTGGGGCAGACAATTTACCCACACAATGGTCAGAGCACCTACTCTTCAGGAATTAGATGAGTCCTCCCATCTCTTCTCCTGAGGACCCGCCTTCGTCTCCTGAGGACCCGCCTTCTTCTCCTGGAAATGTTCTTTCTACAATTGCACAAAATCACCTTTTCTGCTATTTATTGATTTCTGATTTACCTGACAGAATAGATTCAGGGACTCATTTGGGTATATCCAAACTGAAATGAATCCTGATTAAAGACAGACAATTCACAGATGAGGTGGAGCCTCTGTGAAGGTCATAAGAATTTCCTGTCTGCAAATCAGAATAAAATCCCTGCAATCCCATCTTTGTAATGTGTGTTATGAGAGATCCATTCCTCTATGTCTGTCTCCTCTCCGCTGGACGCACAGAGCAGTGCAGTTGGGGCCGGGTCAGTTTTTCCGAGTCTCGGCCATCGATGGCATCTCTCTGACCTTCTCACTAAATTATTTATTAAACCTAACTATTAAATTATTATTATCTTTCACTATCCAATGATGGAGGAGATTAACGAGGATGGACAAAAACGCATTCATTAGTTCCTCCACCTTGTTCCACTATCTCCTAATGAAGTTATTCATCATGGTGGCTAATTGAATATTGCGGAAATCCTTCACTGCGCTGCAAGGTTCCAGCATCAATCACCCACACAGCAGACAGTGATGTAGATGACTATTATTGGTCAATGATGGAGATCGACAGGCTCTTACCAGAAAGACCATGAATGACCGCCATTATGGAGAGCCTCACCAGCCATTCACTGAGAAACATAAAAGTGTCTATATAGTTACATATGGCTGAAAAAAGACAAAAGTCCATCAAGTTCAACCATATAGAGTTGTGTTCAAAATAATAGCCGTGTGTTGAGAAAAGTGAAATAAAGCTCAAAATCCTTCTAATAGCTTTTATTTCCATCCACACAAATGCATTGGGAACACGACACATTCTATTCCAAATCAAAACATGAAGAAAAATACATCAAATTTGTGTTGTTCCTCTAAAAAAATTGAAGAAAAGTGAATATTAGACTGTTCAAAAAAATAGCAGTGTTTGTATTCTTCTTTACAAACTCAAACATTCACTATATAAACTGAAAAATGTTTGAAGATTTTGCTTTCCTTTGAATGACTTCATGAATATTTGGTTGTAGTCGCACTGTTTCTGAGAACTGCTGTACATCTGTGTTGCATGGAGTCACCCAACTTCTGGCCCCTGTGATCAGGTATTCCAGCCCAGGATGATTGGACCACATTCCACAGTTCTTCTCTATTTCTTGGTTTTGCCTCAGAAACGGCATTTTTGATGTCACCCAAGTTTTCTATTGGATTAAGATCCGGGGATTGGGCTGGCCACTCCATAACGTCAATCTTGTTGGTCTGGAACCAAGATGTTGCACGTTTACTGGTGTGTTTGGGGTCGTTGTCTTGTTGGAACACCCATTTCAAGGGCATTTCCTCTTCAGCATAAGGCAGCATGACCTCTTCAAGTATTCTGATGTATTCAAACTGATCCATGATCCCTGGTATGCAATAAATAGGCCCAACACCGTAGTATGAGAAACATCCCCATATCATGATGCTTGCACCACCATGCTTCACGGTCTTCACAGTGTACTGTGGCTTGAATTCAGTGTTTGGGGGTCGCCTGACAAACTGTCTCTGCCCACTAGACCCAAAAAGAACAATCTTACTTTCATCAGTCCACAAAATGTTGCGCCATTTCTCTTTAGGCCAGTCAATGTGCTCTTTGGCAAATTGTAACCTCTTCAGCACGTCTTTTTTCCAACAGTGGGACTTTGCGGGGGCTTCTTGCAGATAGCTTGGCTTCACATAGGCGTCTTCTAATTGTAACAGTCCTCACAGGGAACGTCACACCTTCTTTCATCTTCCTGGAGCTGATTGTTGGCTGAGTCCGCACCATTTTGGCTATTCTTTTATCCATTCCAATGGTAGTTTTTCGCTTTCTTCCGCGTCTTTCAGGTTTTGGTTGCCATTTTAAAGCATTTGCAATCATTTTAGCTGAGCAGCCGATCATTTTCTGCACTTCTTTATATGTTTTCCCCTCTCCAATCAACTTTTTAATCAAGGTACGCTGTTCTTCTGAACAATGTCTGGAACGACCCATTTTCCTCAGAATTTCAGAGAGAAATGCACTGTAACCAGCATGTACAACATTTGCTGCCTTCCTTCCTTATATAAGGGCAATAATTGCCACCTGTTTTTCAAAGAATAAATGACCTCACTAATAGAACTCCACACGGCTATTATTTTGAACATGCCCCTTTCAATTAGTGATTCAATTACACAGAATCAGCAGCATGCATGTCATGACTGTTGGGTCTGTTGGATTTCTATTACTCTACTACACCTGCTAGTAAATTATTTGCCATGTAGAAATATAATTTCTACCAAAAACAGTGATTGATCCGGTTAGTGATGTCTGACGGCTATTATTTTGAACACAACTGTATGTCAGGCTGATCTCTGATTTCAGCTGTCAGCACTGATCTGAGCTCTACAGCCCCAGGCATCTGATGAACTACTGTTTCTCCAACCTGAATAATGAGCCATGAACACGCAGACAAGTCATCCAATAAAGATGTATTACAATGTATATAAAACTCCACAAACATGAAGGATGGGGCAAGAATCCTCAGAACCACTCTGGGACAGATAAGATGTTAATGTGGATCTATCAAGATTGCTTTACGGGGGCTGCCATTACTGACGTCTCCCATTGAGAATGCTCATCCCCTGGCTGTCATCTTGAGGTTCTGGCTTCAGTGCTGAGTCTTTGACCCAGAAGACGTATAGAGATGATGGACTCTGACACTTGTGTATGTTGTGCTTGTTCCGGGTATCTAAGTGCAGGTCAGACACATCCAGGGAAGGGGCATTTTCAGCAAGACACCAGTAATGGGGTGCACATGCTCACTTTATTTCGAAGGCCCCTTCATTTCCTCCATCTGTAGTAAATCCTAACACACATAAAAGTGTTGTAGCCATCTTTGATGGTGATGTGTGCTGGTGATCCTGGACCATCCCCCACCTCTCCTGTCCTAGCATTGGAATATCACCAGAGTGGAGTGACTCCGTGACGCAATAATCTAGGATTGGCTGTAGACTGGGAGACATTCCAGAAAGATCAGATTTTTTATTTATACTGCCCACGGTAGTGTCACATATCTCCAAGGAGAGGAGGCGACACCATATGCCTGGCAAGGGGGCGACGTCGTGCTCCATCTGGGACACGAAGGGTGAAGGGACTTGTCTGGAGTCATCAGGATTTGCGGATTTCTAGGATTATCTCTCCATCAGTTCACTGATGGCCATTAATAATCCTTTCCACCCGTTCTGTGTTCTTTCCCTGACAGAGCTCCTGCTACGACTGTATGACAATGTCAATAAATAAAGCAATGAATCTGACGCAGCGCAGTGTGTTCTGTATGTTGTCTGCATTACTGTGAGGGGAATACATTATGTTACACCCCAGACCTCTTGTGAGGGGTTCCCAGGTTTGGGTAAATGGAGGGCTCACCAGATCAGTGTGTCCCCTTATGGATAATTACTGGCAGTACTAGGGTCGTTGGTTCGAATCCCAACCACGGCACCACCTGCCTGGAGTTTGCATGTTCTCCCTGTGCCTGCGTGGGTTTCCTCCTGGTACTCCGGTTTCCTCCACACTCCAAAGACATGCTGGTAGGTGAATTGGCTCCTGTCTAAATTGTCCCTAGTATGTGTATGTATGAATGTGAGTTAGGGACCTTAGATTGTACGCCCCTTGAGGGTTAGGGACCTTAGATTGTACACCCCTTGAGGGTTAGGGACCTTAGATTGTACACCCCTTGAGGGTTAGGGACTGATGTGAATGTACAATATATATGTAAAGCGCAGCGTAATTGATGGCGCTATATAAGTACCTGAAATAAATAAATTACAGCAGGAACAGGATTAGGAAAAACCTGTCCTGGGGAAGCAGAGCACAAAGGACTAGTCCTCGTATTGCCCGTGGTCTCCCTGCAGCTGATCTTCTCCCCATTATTGACCAACCATGCTTTGTTCTGCACTGTGTCTGGTGATCTGATGACCGGTGATCAGATATCTGGTGGTCTAAGGATAGATGATCCGATGACTGGTGATCTGAAAACAGGTGATCTGATGACGTTGGTCTGATGGAAGGTGATCTGATGTCTGATGATCCAAAGATTGGTGACCCAATGACTGCTGATTTGATGATGAGTGATCTGGTGACTATTGTTCTGATGACGGGTAATCAGATGACAGGTGATCTGATGTCTGGTCATCCAAAGACGGGTGACCTAGTGACCGATGTTCCGATGATGAGTGATCTAAAGAGTAGTAATCTGATGATGAGCCATCTGATGACTGGTGGTCTGATGATGGGTAATCTGATTGGTCATCTGATGACTGGTGATCTGATAACTGATAGTCAGATGATGGGTGATCCATTGACTGATGATCTGAACTGATGACTGGTGATACGATGACTGGTGGTGCAATAACAGGTGATCTGATGACTGGTGGTCCAATTACTGGTGATGTGAATTGATGATTAGATGATGGGTGATCTGATAGATGGGGATCTGATAAGGGCAGTCTGATGATTGGTTGGATAATGACTTGCGGCATCGTGGCAGATGATCTAATGACTGGTGACCAGGTGACAGATGATCTAATGACTGGTGACCAGGTGACAGATGATCTAATGACTGGTGACCAGGTGGCAGATGATCTAATGACTAGTGATTTGATGACTGATGGTATAATGACAAGGTGATCTGATGATGAATGATCCGATTACTGGTGATGTGATAACCAGTGATCTGATAATTGATGATCAGGTGATAACAGATGACCTGTTGATGGATGATGTGATGACTGGGGATCTGAAAATGGGTCATCTAAATGGTGGTGATCAGATGAGGGCTATGTGATGACTGGTGAGATAATGATAGAGGTGGGGGAAGCACACATTCACAGAATGAATGAAGTAGAAGCAGGGAGATACTTGCACTGTGCGACATCAGGTACAACTTCCTCTCCAGTAAGAACAGCGATCGGTGCAGTGGTGACATCACCAAATCACACACCAAATCTGCTGAGACTATCCGCCAGAGCTAGCAGTGCCTTAAATGTTCCCACACTACAGAAATACCGCTATGAGGCTAAAGTGCTCTGATATCAGGACTGTCCAGGTACATGAAGTACTCTATTAGGAGAGCCTAGGCACAGGAAGTGCATTGATATAAGGAGTGCCTAGGCGCAGGAAGTGCATGAGGACTCTCCAGGTACATGAAGTGCTCTGATATCAGGACTGTCCCAGTACAGGAAGTGCTCTGATATCGGGAGTGCCTAGGCACAGGAAGTGCTCTGATATCAGGACTGTCCCAGTACAGGAAGTGCTCTGATAACATGACTGTCCCAGTAGAGGAAGTGCTTTAATATCAGGAGTGCCTTGGCACAGGAAGTGCACTAAGATAAGGAGTGCCTAGGCTCAGGAAGTGCTCTGATATCAGGACTGTCTTGGTACACAAAGTGCTCTGATATCAGGACTGTCCCAGTACAGGAAGTGCTCTGATATCGGGAGTGCCTACGCACAGGAAGTGCTCTGATATCAGGACTGTCTTGGTACAGGAAGTGCTCTGATATCAGGACTGTCTTGGTACAGGAAGTGCTTTGATATCAGGAATGCCTAGGCACAGGAAGTGCTCTGATATCCAGACTGTCTTGGTACACAAAGTGCTCTGATATCAGGACTGTCTTGGTACAGGAAGTGCTCTGATATCGGGAGTGCCTTGGCACAGGAAGTGCTCTGATATCAGGACTGTCTTGGTACAGGAAGTGCTTTGATATCAGGAGTGCCTAGGCACAGGAAGTGCTCTGATATCAGGACAGGATGTGCTCAGGAGGTTGTTCTTTTAGGGTATGACTTGGGCACATTTCCCTATAAGATGATAAATCTTAATTTTGTAGGGTTCAGCTCCATTATAAATCCTGACCCGGTTGAAAAAGAGACCCTGGAGGGGGAGGTGCTTTAATACTGGATGGATTCACAGTGGTGTCAATATAAACAATAACAGAACAAATATCAAAATGCAGCTTCACCGGAGTGGAATCGCTGCTATGGGGGGATTATAGATACGGTTACATTCAATATCCGGGTGGAGTCAGTGCTATGATATGGTTACATTGTATCAGTGGGCGGGGTCTGTGTTATAGAGATGGTTACATTGTATCTGTGGGCGGGGTCTGTTATAGATATGGTTACATTGTATCAGTGGGCAGGGTCTGTGTTATAGAGACAGTTACATTGTATCAGTGGGCAGGGTCTGTGTTATAGAGACAGTTACATTGTATCAGTGGGCGGGGTCTGTTATAGAGATGGTTACATTGCATCAGTGGGCGGGGTCTGTGTTATAGAGACAAGTACATTGCATCAGTGGGCGGGGTCTGTGTTATAGAGACAGTTACATTGTATCTGTGGGCGGGGTCTGTGTTAGAGATGTTACATTGTATCAGTGGGCAGGGTCTGTGTTATAGAGACAGTTACATTGTATCTGTGGGCGGGGTCTGTGTTAGAGATGTTACATTGTATCAGTGGGCAGGGTCTGTGTTATAGAGACAGTTACATTGTATCAGTGGGCAGGGTCTGTGTTATAGAGACAGTTACATTGTATCAGTGGGCGGGGTCTGTTATAGAGATGGTTACATTGCATCAGTGGGCGGGGTCTGTGTTATAGAGACAAGTACATTGCATCAGTGGGCGGGGTCTGTGTTATAGAGACAGTTACATTGTATCTGTGGGCAGGGTCTGTGTTATAGAGACAGTTACATTGTATCTGTGGGCGGGGTCTGTGTTAGAGATGTTACATTGTATCAGTGGGCGGGATCTGTTAGAGATGTTACATTGTATCAGTGGGTGGGGTCTGTGTTAGAGATGTTACATTGCATTAGTGGGCGGGGTCTGTGTTAGAGATGTTACATTGTATCAGTGGGCGGGGTCTGTTAGAGATGTTACATTGCATTGGTGGGCGGGGTCTGTGTTAGAGATGTTACATTGTATCAGTGGGCGGGGTCTGTGTTAGAGATGTTACATTGTATCAGTGGGCGGGGTCTGTTAGAGATGTTACATTGTATCAGTGAGCGGGGTCTGTTAGAGATGTTACATTGTATCAGTGGGTGGGGTCTGTGTTAGAGATGTTACATTGCATTAGTGGGCGGGGTCTGTGTTAGAGATGTTACATTGTATCAGTGGGCGGGGTCTGTGTTAGAAATGTTACATTGTATCAGTAGGCGGGGTCTGAGAGATGGGAGGTGTTTTCTCCTCAATATTCTGCAGAAAGAAGCCCCATTCCCGGGAGATCCCCGCCTCTGTATGTCAGAGAATATAATAAACACCGGAGAGCCCCTCCCCCCCCCCAGAGCTGAAGATGAAGTTTTGGTTTTTCATACATTTGAAACGTTTAGCTGTGATTTCCCTCCCAATCCTCCCCACCGGATGTACACAGGACCCCCCCCCGCCGTGGGTGATCGGTGCTATGTGACCAACACTTCCCATCCCCCACCCCCGACCGTTATCTCCATCCTCCGTAGGTGGGGATCGGGGACTCCGGGTACTGGGCGGAGCCCGGGGAGGGGCTGCACGGATTGGGCGGAGTCTCCGATTGATGAAAGCCCAGTGCAGATTCGCTCCGCCCAGACCCCGCCTCCTCTATAATGAACAGCCTTGGAGGCCCCGCCCCTGAGCGGGCTCCGGAGGGATGAGGATGAGGTGGTTGGGCGGTTCCTGAGGGTCCCGGGATGTCGGAGGGGCCCCAGGAGGACGGAGGGGCCCCGTTCTATATAAACCGGGGGGGCCTCCCCATCCAGGCCGACACATGGGAGAGGATGTGGGGGCACATCGTCCGGACACACCCGGCCGCGGAGGAGCTGGAGAGGCAGATCAGATCGGCCACCGACCTGCCGAGGGTGAGTCCTACCGCTAGGTAAAGGATCACCCACCATCCTCCCCATCATCCCCCCCATCATCATCCTCCACATCCCCCCCATCATCATCCTCCACATCCCCCCGTCATCCTCCACCTCATCATTCTCCCCAATCCCCCCTCCCCCCCATCATCATCATCTTCCTCCCCACCCCCCCCCCTCCCAGTCGTCATCATCCTCCCCATCCCCGCCATCATCATAATCATCATCCTCCCTATTCCCCTCCTCATCATCTCCCAATCATCATCATCCTCCCTCCCCACCACCCCATCATCATCATCACCCCCTCCCAATCATCTTCCTTCCCATCCCCCATTATCATCATTATCCTCCCCATCATCATCACCACCCTCCCCATCCCCCCCCCATTATCATTATCCTCCCCATCCCCCTATCATCATCCTCCCCATCCCCCCCTCCTCTTCCCTCCCCTCCTCCCGATCATCATCCTCCAGCCCCCCCATCATCCATCCCCACCACCCCATCATCATCTTCCCCCCAATCATCATCCCCATCCCCCCATCATCCCTCCCTCCTCATCATCCCTTTCCACCACCCCATCATCATCATCATCCTCCCCAGCCCCCCCCCTCTCCTCATCATCCCTCCCCACCACCCCATCATCATCATCTTCCTCCCCCATCATCATTTTCCTCCCCAGCCCCCCCCCCCTCCTCATCATCCACCCCATCCCCCCTCCCAATTATCATCCTTCCCATCCTCCCTTCTCCTCATCACCCCCTTCCGATCATCATCCCCCACATCATCATCATCCCAATCCCATCATCATCATCCTCCCCATCCTCATTATCCCTCCCCCCTCCCAATCATCATCCTCATCACCATACTATCTCCATCCCCCTCCTCCACCCATCACTGACCCCCTCTTATCACAATCTGCCCTCCATCAGTGAGTTGACCCCATCCCCTCCCCACCCCCCCCCCCCCAGGTATCATCACCATCTCCTTCAGCAACCCCCTATTATCACCCCCCCTCCTCCACCCATCACTGGCCTCCTTATTACTAGCACCACCCCCCTCCATCACTGACCCCCTATTATCACCCCCCCATCACCAATCACTGACCCCCTATTATCACCCCCCCATCACTGACCCCCTATTTTTACCCCCCTCCATCACTGACCCCCTATTATCACCCCCCCCCATCACCAATCACCGACCCCCTATTATCACCCCCCTCCATTACTGACCCCCTATTATCACCCCCCCATCACCAGTCACTGACCCCCTATTATCACCCCCCCCCCGATCACCAATCACTGACCCCCTATTATCACCCCCCCCCCCTCGATCACCAGTCACTGACCCCCTATTATCACCAATCACTCACCCCCTGTTATCACCATCCCCCCCCCACCATCACCAATCACTGACCCCCTATTATCACCCCCTCCATCACTGACCCCCTATTTTTACCCCCCTCCATCACTGACCCCCTATTATCACCCCCCCATCACCAATCACCGACCCCCTATTATCACCCCCCTCCATCACTGACCCCCTATTATCACCCCCCCATCACCAATCACTGACCCCCCATTATCACCCCCCCCCCTTGATCACCAGTCACTGACCCCCTATTATCACCAATCACTCACCCCCTGTTATCACCATCCCCCCCCCCCACCATCACCAATCACTGATCCCCTATTATCACCCCCCCATCACCAATCACTGACCCCCTATTATCACCATCCCCCCCTCCACCACCAATCACTGACCCCCATTATCACCATCCCCCCCCCCTCCACCACCAATCACTGACCCCCTATTATTAGTATCCCCCCCTCCACCACCAATCACTGACCCCCATTATCACCATCCCCCCCCTCCACCACCAATCACTGACCCCCTATTATTAGTATCCCCCCTCCACCACCAATCACTGACCACCTATTATCACCATTCCCCCTCCACCACCAATCACTGACCCCCTATTATCACCATCCCCCCTCCACCACCAATCACTTACCCCCTATTATTCCCATCCCCCTCCCCCCTCCGCCACCAATCGCTGACCCCTGTACTGTCATCACTAACTTCCCCCCCATCACCATCATCACTGTCCCCATATTGACCTTCCCCCATCCTAAATGCCCCCCCTCACTATCTATTCTACTCTCACTGCCCCCTCATTATCATCCCCCATTTCCACTCCCCCTAGGCACCATCTCCCATCCTCCAGGCACCATCTCCCATCTTTACTGCCCCACGTCATCGCCCTCTGCCCTCACTGCCCCATCTCCTCTTGGCAGGTGCCAGTCCCCGTGGTCCCGGTGTTCAGTGTGGGATCCACTGTCCCAGAGAAGGTGGAGGCCGTCCAGCGATACATCAGAGAGCTGCAGTATCCTTTCTACCCTCTGCTGTGCTTGGGGGTGCCCAGTTACCGACGGATTGTATGGTGGGGTCCATTCTGGGGGCGGGGGTACTGAGACATAGGGGTACGGGGGTATCCCAGGTGTGATGTGGGGTTTCTGCAGTTATTAGGGGAGGTGAATCGTCTCTCGTCTGTCTTTCCAATACCTCATCATTCAGATACAACCACACCGGGACCCAATTCTTCGAGATCAAGAAGACCCGACCACTGACTGGGTATGGGGAAGATAAGAGGGTGATAGGAACACTGTAGGGGGATGATGGTGATAAAGTATTGGGGGGGGCGATGGAGATGATGTGGAGGTTCCAGGGGGATGACTGTGATGAGGTAGTGATGGAGAGGTGAGCAGTTCAGGGCTTGACAATTCCCAGATGCCAGGTTGCAATGGCGACTAGAAATTTCATCCTGGCGCCTGCGTTCACACACTTCCTCCCACTGACTTCAATTCAAAATCATGCCCCATTGCCTTCAATGCAAAATCGCCTCCCATTGCCTTCAATGCAAAATCGCCTCCCATTGCCTTCAATGCAAAATCGCCTCCCATTGCCTTCAATGCAAAATCGCCTCCCGTTGCCTTCAATGCAAAATCGCCTCCCATTGGCTTCAGTGCAAAATCGCCTCTCATTGCCTTCAGTGCAAAATCGCGTCCCTATTGCCTTCAATGCAAAATCGTCTCTCATTGCCTTCAATGCAAAAACGCACCCCATTTTCATTAGTAAGACCTCATCTGGAATATGCAGTTCAGTTTTGGGCACCAATTCACAAAAAGAACATTGGGGAACTGGAGAAGTACAGAGAAGGGCAACCAAACTGATAAGAGGCATGGAGGGGCTCAGCTATGAGGAAAGATTAGAGGAACTGAATTTATTCTCTTTTAAGAAGAGATTAGGGGGGATATGATCTCCATGTATAATACATAAGGGGGGGGGATATGATCTCCATGTATAATACATAAGGGGGGATGATATGATCTCCATGTATAATACATAAGAGGGGATATGATCTCCATGTATAATACATAAGGGGGGATATGATCTCCGTGTATAATACATAAGGGGGATATGATCTCCATGTATAATACATAAGGGGGATACGATCTCCACGTATAATACATAAGGGGGGATATGATCTCCATGTATAATACATAAGGGGGATATGATCTCCATGTATAATACATAAGGGGGGGATATGATCTCCATGTATAATACATAAGGGGGATACGATCTCCACGTATAATACATAAGGGGGGATATGATCTCCATGTATAATACATAAGGGGGGATGTGATCTCCATGTATAATACATAAGGGGGGGGTATGATCTCCATGTATAATACATAAGGGGGGATATGATCTCCATGTATAATACATAAGGGGGGATATGATCTCCATGTATAATACATAAGGGGGATATGATCTCCATGTATAATACATAAGGGGGGATGTGATCTCCATGTATAATACATAAGGGGGGGGGGGGTATGATCTCCATGTATAATACATAAGGCGGGGATATGATCTCCATGTATAATACATAAGGGGGGATATGATCTCCATGTATAATACATAAGGGGGGATATGATCTCCATGTATAATACATAAGGGGGGGATATGACCTCCATGTATAATACATAAGGGGGATATGATCTCCATGTATAATACATAAGGGGGATATGATCACCATGTATATTACATAAGGGGGGATATGATCACCATGTATATTACATAAGGGGGGATATGATCACCATGTATATTACATAAGGGGGGATATGATCACCATGTATAATACATAAGGGGGGGATATGATCTCCATGTATAATACATAAGGGGGGGGATATGATCTCCATGTATAAATACATAAGGGGGGATATGATCTCCATGTATAAATACATAAGGGGGGGATATGATCTCCATGTATAATACATAAGGGGGGATATGATCTCCACGTATAATACATAAGGGGGGATATGATCTCCACGTATAATACATAAGGGGGGATATGATCTCCATGTATAATACATAAGGGGGATATGATCTCCATGTATAAATACATCAGTGGTTCATATAGTGAACTCGGTGTAGAGTTATTCATCCTGAGGTCATCACAGAGGACAAGGGGGCACTCTTTACATCTGGAGGAAAAGAAATGTAATCTCCAAACACGGAAAGGTTTCTTCACAGTAAGAGCTGTGAAAATGTGGAATAGACTCCCTCAAGAGTTGGTTCTGGCCAGCTCAGTGGATTGCTGTAGGAAAGTCCTGGATTCTTTCTTGGATACACAGAATATAACTGGATATAACATTTATAGGTAAAGTTGATCCAGGGAATATCCGATTGCCAGGAAGGAATATTTCCCCTGAAGGAGCAAATTGGATCGTGCTTTGCTGGGTTTTTTTTTTGCCTTCCTCTGGATCAACTGTTGGTATAGGATTATAACTTTTTTTTTTTTTTTTTTATGGTTGAACTGGATGGACTTTTGTTCTTTTTCAGCCAGACTAACTATGTAACTCTGATGATGAGGTGGTGGAGATGGTGGTGATGGGTAAGGTGATCAGTCCTGATAATATTTTTCTCTCCAGTAGACTGATGGAAGTGTTGGAGGAGGATGATGATGGACATTTGGGATGGTGATGATGGGGAGGTGACCAGTTCTGATTGTCTTTCTCTTTGGCAGATTGATGGACCTAGCGAAGGAGATGACCAAAGAAGCTCTGCCAATCAAATGTCTGGAGGCCGTCATTCTGGCCATGTATCCTTTTATTCACGCCACAGGTTTGTGTCAGGGAACTTCGTGTTCTCTCCACCCATGTGTCCTGCCTCCAGGATTTACATTCCCCACCAAGGGCACTATGAGCTATAATGTGTGGCTCTGTACAGGCTGTGCTCAGGCCGTCGCAGTGCTGAGAGCTGGGTATAGCAGGGTTAATTCAGAAAAATTTTAATTTTGCAAGTAAAATTTTGGTAAATAGGGTGAAGCTGTTCATTTCAAATATTCAGTTGTGTGAAAAAATGGACAAAAATAATTAAGAAGCTCATTAGCACGTGATTTGGTTTCAAGGTGGATGCAACTTTACCTTATTTACTTACATTCACTGTGCTTTGTATGATGGCGGTGCTCTGTGTGACATGAGGGCGCGGTGGTCTGTATGAAGAGGGATGGTGGCATTCTCCATGACATGGGAAGGCGGAGCTCTGTGTGATGGGAAGGCAGTGCGTTGTGTGGTGCAGGATGGTGGTAGTAGTCTGGTGCCGGGAGATGTTGGTGCTCTGTAATGTGGATGTTCCCCGGGAACTGTGTGACGTGGGGTGTTGGTGGCCTGTATGACAGGTTGGTGGTGATTTGGGTGTTCTCTGGGATGGTGGAGCTGTGTGATGTGGGGTGTTGGTGGTCTGTATGACAGGTTGGTGGTGCTATGTGATTTGGGTGTTCTCTGAGATGGTGGAATGGTGTGATGTGGGGTGTTGGTGGTCTGTATGACAGGTTGGCGGTGCTATGTGATTTTGGGTGTTCTCTGGGATGGTGGAACGGTGTGATGTGGGGTGTTGGTGGCCTGTATGACAGGTTGGCGGTGCTGTGTGTGATTGGGTGTTCTCTGGGATGGTGGAGCTGTGTGATGTGGGGTGTTGGTGGCCTGTATGACAGGTTGGTGGTGCTATGTGATTTGGGTGTTCTCTGAGATGGTGGAATGGTGTGATGTGGGGTGTTGGTGGTCTGTATGACAGGTTGGCGGTGCTATGTGATTTTGGGTGTTCTCTGGGATGGTGGAATGGTGTGATGTGGGGTGTTGGTGCCTTGTATGACAGGTTGACGGTGCTATGTGATTTGGGTGTTCTCTGGGATGGTGGAGCTGTGTGATGTGGGGTGTTGGTGGCCTGTATGACAGGTTGGCGGTGCTATGTGATTTGGATGTTCTCTGAGATGGTGGAGCTGTGTGATGTGGGGTGTTGGTGGCCTGTATGGCAGGTTGGCGGTGCTCTGTGTAATTTGGGTGTTCTCCAGGATGGTGGAACGGTGTGATGTGGGGTGTTGGTGGCCTGTATGACAGGTTGGTGGTGCTATGTGATTTGGGTGTTCTCCAGGATGGTGGAACGGTGTGATGTGGGGTGTTGGTGGCCTGTATGACAGGTTGGTGGTGCTATGTGATTTGGGTGTTCTCTGAGATGGTGGAATGGTGTGATGTGGGGTGTTGGTGGTCTGTATGACAGGTTGGCGGTGCTATGTGATTTTGGGTGTTCTCTGGGATGGTGGAGCTGTGTGATGTGGGGTGTTGGTGGCCTGTATGGCAGGTTGGCGGTGCTCTGTGTAATTTGGGTGTTCTCCAGGATGGTGGAACGGTGTGATGTGGGGTGTTGGTGGCCTGTATGACAGGTTGGTGGTGATTTGGGTGTTCTCTGGGATGGTGGAGCTGTGTGATGTGGGGTGTTGGTGGTCTGTATGACAGGTTGGTGGTGCTATGTGATTTGGGTGTTCTCTGAGATGGTGGAATGGTGTGATGTGGGGTGTTGGTGGTCTGTATGACAGGTTGGCGGTGCTATGTGATTTTGGGTGTTCTCTGGGATGGTGGAACGGTGTGATGTGGGGTGTTGGTGGCCTGTATGACAGGTTGGCGGTGCTGTGTGTGATTGGGTGTTCTCTGGGATGGTGGAGCTGTGTGATGTGGGGTGTTGGTGGCCTGTATGACAGGTTGGTGGTGCTATGTGATTTGGGTGTTCTCTGAGATGGTGGAATGGTGTGATGTGGGGTGTTGGTGGTCTGTATGACAGGTTGGCGGTGCTATGTGATTTTGGGTGTTCTCTGGGATGGTGGAATGGTGTGATGTGGGGTGTTGGTGCCTTGTATGACAGGTTGACGGTGCTATGTGATTTGGGTGTTCTCTGGGATGGTGGAGCTGTGTGATGTGGGGTGTTGGTGGCCTGTATGACAGGTTGGCGGTGCTATGTGATTTGGGTGTTCTCTGGGATGGTGGAGCTGTGTGATGTGGGGTGTTGGTGCCCTGTATGACAGGTTGGCGGTGCTCTGTGTAATTTGGGTGTTCTCCAGGATGGTGGAACTGCGGGATGTGGGGTGTTGGTGGACTGTATGACAGGTTGGCGGTGCTCTGTGTAATTTGGGTGTTCTCTGAGATGGTGGAATTGTGTGATGTGGGGTGTTGGTGGCCTGTATGACAGGTTGGCGGTGCTCTGTGTAATTTGGGTGTTCTCCAGGATGGTGGAACTGTGTGATGTGGGGTGTTGGTGGACTGTAGGACACAGGTTGGCAGTGCTCTGTTTGATGTGGGTGTTCTCCATGCTGTGGGGTGACAGATCTCCATGTGACCTGAGATGACTGTATTCTCCATGGTATGGAATAGGGGTGCTGTGTACAGATGTATTATATTTCTACCTTTCGTTGACTTCCTGACCTCCCTCCGCAGCTATCTAACCAACAGCATCTCCACCCTAGAGCGCTTCCCCATCAGTTTCAAGACTCAGTTCTCTGGCGGCTGTTTCCGCCACATTGTTCTTGGCTTATACTGTAACGGGTATTTCGGTGCCGTGGGAATCAGCCGCCGGGAGGACCTGATGTTCAAGCCACTCCACTATCGGACACTCAGTGATCTGTTGGCAGATTTCCAGGAGGCGTACACTCGATGTTGGCACACGCTGCGCAAGGTGAAGATTGGCCCCTTTGTGTCACATGACCCCCACAGCGTGGAGCAAATCGACTGGAAGCATTCGGTGCTGGACGTACAGGAGCTGAGCGCCGAGGGGCTCCGCAGGGAGCTGGAGAGACACAGCAGGGAGATGAGACTCAGGGTAAGGGAGGAATGCAGGTCTCTGAGGGGTGGGATTCTGGATACCCCCATTGTGCGACATGACCCCCCCCCAATAATCCTTTCCTTCTCAGATTACCAAGGGACCCCCTTCACCTCCTAAGGAGAGAAAGAGGGACGTCACCCCATCTCCCCAGCGAGGACAGTCCAGCCCACACCGCAGGGAGCGGCAGGACAGACGGTAACACAGACATTCTTACTTCATATTAATTCTACCAATGTGCACGGGAAAGTTGTGTTTATAATGGCTTCCTTTTAGGCTGAAGGTGGTAACAGGTTTATTATATTAGCTTTGAATTCTTCAATCATCTCTTCACTGTATTCTGAAACCACAAATAGAAGCCGCGTACCTGGATTGGTGCAACTTCAGTAAAACCTTGGGAGCCGCACCCCGACCCAACACTGTGGGAATGGCCTGTAACGTTGCTTTGGACACTGGAGCCTGTACAGGTGGTCCCCTTGCCACTTGGTACAATGTGCTGTAGTCAGTCATAGGGTGCTATACAGGTCCATGGCTGTGGTTCATCTTTATGGAACCCAGACCCTAAAGACCCCTTCAAGGCTATGCCCACCCATATGGAAGAAAAATATCTTTGAAATCCATTTTAAAAATATGCTTCCCAAATATATTGAAATATTTGAAATACTACAATTTTGGCCGTATTCAATATAATTAAAAAAAAAAAAAAATTATATATATATATATATATATATATATATATATATATACTGCATGCTGAAATGCGTTTTTTTATATATTACAAAATACATGAAAAATAATATTTTTTAAAAAAAATATATATATTAAATATATTCTTCAGATTTGTTTTTAACATATATTTTTACATAGATTTGTAAATGCATTAATGCATTCCAAAAATGTAGATTTGTATTTTTAAAGACATACAGTATATTTTAAATTTATTTTAAAAATATTTTTCATATATTTTGTTATAAAACCGCATTTCAACATACAGCATGTATGTTTGTGTGTATGTGTGTGTAATAAATATATATACAATGAAGGAAATAAGTATTTGCTCCCCGGCTGATTCTGAATGTTTGCCCACTCACAAAGAAATGATCAGTCTACAAATCGAATGTTCGGTGTATTGTAACACTGAGAGACAGAATAGACAAAAAATTCAGCAGAAATGCATGTCTAACAAATGATGACTGATTGGCATATTCATGAGGGAAATAAGTATTTGATCCCCTTCACAAAACATGACTTAGTACTTGGTGGCAAATCCCTTGTTGGCCATAACAGAGGTCAGACTGTTCCTGTAGTTGGCCCCCAGGTTTTCACACATCTCAGGAGAGATTTTGGCCCACTCCTCTTGGCAGATCCTCTCCAAGTCATTAAGGTTTGGTGGCTGACGTTTGGCAACTCGAACTTTCAGCTCCCTCAACAGATTAAGGTCTGGAGACTGGCTAGGCCACTCAAGGACCTTAACCCAAATCACATAGCACCGCCAACCTGTCATACAGGCCACCAACACCCCACATCACACAGCTCCACCATCCCAGAGATGGTACTCACTGCCCAGCATGTGCAAAAGTAACACCGCACAGGTCAAACAATGCAATGTGACACACAGTCTTCCATTGTGTTGAAAGTCTTTGTGGGGAGCCAGTGATGGGTGTATTGGATGATATCTAACCAGTAATCCCCGGCTTCCTCAGTGGACGTTCTCTTTGGGAGAAGTAGTGGATGGGATTTTAAAGAATTCCAGGTTTGGATATTTCTATACAGGTTACATTGGTCCAGCTTGGACCAGCATAACTATGCATATACCCTACCTGTGGGATTCCCCTTGGAAGTATCGCTGTAGTAGGGAACTCTACTATAGTGATCTCCACTTGCCTCCAGGTCCCGTGCTGCGTGGATGCCCTGCTGCATTGTGATCACAGGAGGTCACCTGCTTGGCAGGGGTGCCATTTTGAGGTTACTTACTTAGTCTGGCTGAAAAAAGACAAACGTTCATCCAGTTCAACCATTAAAAAATAGATAATCAGAACTGGTCTCATCACCATCCCAAACGTCCATCATCATCATCCTCCTCCAACACTTCCATCAGTCTACTGGAGAGAAATACTTTTAGGATTGATCATCTTCCCCATCATCACCATCTCCACCACCTCATCAGAGTTACAAAGTCAGGGGCGGACTGACAACTCATGGGGCCCCCAGGCAATAGGGGATCATGGGGCCCCTGTTTCCTTGCCCAAACTCAAAAATGCCTATGAAAATGGTACCAGGGGCATCTCATGGGGCCCCCCACTGACCCCGGGCCCTCGGGCAGTGCCTGAGCTTCCAAATGGTCAGTCCGCCCCTGTTACATAGTCTTGCTGAAAAGTCCAATCCAGTTCAACCATTAAAAAAAAAAAGTTACAATCCTATACCCACAGTTGATCCAGAGGAAGGCAAAAAAAAACCCAGCAAAGAATGATCCAATTTGCTCCTGCAGGGGAAAAAATTCCTTCCTGATCCCGAGAGGCAATCGGATATTCCCTGGATCAACTTTACTTATAAATGTTATATTCTGTGTATCCAAGAAAGAATTCAGGACTTTCCTACAGCAATCCACTGAGCTGGCCAGAACCAACTCTTGAGGGAGTCTATTCCACATTTTCACAGCTCTTACTGTGAAGAAACCTTTCCATGTTTGGAGATTAAATCTCTTTTCCTCCAGACATAAAGAGAGCACCCCCTTGTCCTCTGTGATGACCTCAGGGTGAATAGCTTTGCCTTTTATCAGTGAATGCAAAGCATTCTGTGTATATGAATGAGGTGCAGACTTGTGGGAGTGACATCACACATTCCACCTCTTCCAATCAGAGAATACAAAACATTCTCTGGCACCAAGGCCCAGAGGTAAACCTGTGTTCACTGAGCAACAGGGCAGCCTCTTGGAACGGGAGCCCAAAGCTAGTGGAGATCACTGTACTAGTGGTGTGTACTCTGAGTTCCAGCGAAGATCCCACAGGTAGGACAATTGCATAGTTACATTGGTGCAAGGTGGAACAATGTAACTACGTCAAAATATTCATACCTGGAATTCAGCTTCAATAGGCTCCGATTATTATATATATATATTTTTTTTTTTACAAATATTTTGCACATTAAATGATCTGAGATGGAGACATGGCTAATGAAGTATTTACAAGTTTGATGGTTTACTAAATAATACAGATAAAAGTCTATTAGTCCAATTAGTAGGGCTTAAAGCGGAGTTCCACTCACCTGTCCAAAAATAAAAGTCCGCAGCTACAAAAACTGTAGCTGCTGACTTTCAAAAAACAGCCACTTACCTGTCCCTCGGTCCCGTGGTGTGTCCCCCATTTCACCGGCCGTCCTGTCTTCCAACAGGCCGGCATCTTCAGTGTGGGCACCCGGCTGTGATAGCTTGCGGCTTCACAGCCGGGTACCCACTGCGCATGCGCGAGTAGTGCTGCGCTTCATGAATGGTCCTGTAGTCTTCTGGGACCTGTCACATGTCCTACAAGACTACAGGGAGGGAGGACACCTTCCGATCAACTAGGCCAGGGGTAGGCAACCTGCGGCTCTCCAGCTGTTTCAGGACTACAGGTTCCATCATGCCTCTGCAAGTCATAGCTGTAACTGTCATTCTTGTAATGTTTCCCTCCTGGGAAATGTAGTTTCACAACAGCTAGAGAGCTGCAGGTTGCCTACCCCTGACCTAGGCAATCGGACCGGAAGTGGGAGCGGGAACCTGTCAAATTTGGGTACCTGCTCAAAGTATTTCATCATAAATCTTGGCCAAAATTTATTCTGTTATCTTTTTAGTAAAAAAAAAATAACCCAAATTAGTTTATAACCAAAAATTATAATTTTTAAACATTTTTTTTTTAATTTTTTACATACTGTCACCCTAGCACGGGTGTCGGCAACCCGCGGCTCCAGAGCCGCATGCGGCTCTTTTTCATCTTTGCTGCGGCTCCGGAGCACACTGCCCACCAGGTGACAGGCAATAGGGTTTCAGTGGTCGGCAAGCCGCGGATCGCAAGCCACATGCGGCTCTTCTGTGTGCCGGGCGCCCGCTCCCCTCCCTCCTCTCGGGCGGCCGCCTCAAAAGTCAGGACTCTTTTAATCCGGCCCGCGGAGCGTGGAACATTAGCTGTCAGGATGTAGGCGGGGCAGCCAGGATGTAGGCGGGGCAGCGTGACGAACTCCTCTCACAGTCCGCCCTGAAGACCGGAACACAGCGCGGGAACACAGCGAGAGGAACGCGCGGAGCAAAGGTAAGTGAATTGAGACAATATGGGGAATTAATTACTATAGGGGGGATGAATTATTATATGGAGGATTAATTACTATGGGGGATGAATTACTATATGGGGGATGAATTACTATGGGGGATGAATTACTATATGGGGAATGAATTACTATATGGGGGATGAATTACTATGGGGGATGAAATACTATAGGGGGGATGAATTACTATATGGGGGATGAAGCTAACTGCACGATCCTGTATATAGGATTAAGGTAAGAAACAATATATGCAGTGTCGGATTTGTTTTAAATGTTGCAATGGTTTTGCGGCTCCCAGTCTTTTTTTTCCCTTCGGAAACGGGTCCAAGTGGCTCTTTATGTCTTAAAAGTTGCAGACCCCTGCCCTAGCAGTACAGTGTCACCATGGTGACACTGTACTACTTGTGGGGGGGTGATGAATATTTTTTTTTTTTTTTGTACAGATTGCTTTTACACCCATAAAGGATGTAAAAGCAATATTTTCTCCTTTTCGCTAGCTGCATTCTTGCAGCCATTGAGAACTACTGAGTGAGCTGTGATTGGTCACAGCTTGTTACATGGTACAAGGCTGTTGTGAATATCCTTGTACCATGTGACCTCTGTGATCATTCACAGATTTCACACGTAGTAAGCACTGATGTCACAAGTGACATCTTGCTTACTACTCTGCATGTGATCACTGATTGGCCAACGAGTGATCACATGATCGGGACCTCGCACAGAGGTCCCGTCCGACGATCTGTGTTCCACTGTGTCCTCCGGACACAGTGGGCACCGGACCGTGGTGCTGCGCGCTCCCTGGGAGCGCGCACAAGCAGGGTGCGGGGAGGCTGTTTATAAACGACACCCGACCCTACACTGCCACCGTCCGGCCGTTTATATACAACAGCTGGATGGGAGGTGGTTAAAGCAGAGCTTCACCTTTTGGGTGGAGCTCCGCTTTAAGGCCTGATTCATACAGAGCAGTGTGAACAGCGAGCTTTGTTGAAGCTTTTCAATCGGTAGTATACCACATGAAAAAACAATCCCTTCCTGCAAGGCAACGGCATAACATGCTAATCTGCACCGCATACTGCCTCATTATGTGACACAACAAAGTCCTCCAGTGGCACGCTGTCACCGCTGGAAAGGCTTCCATCTTCACCCGGTCTTCCTTCAGAGTTCACAAGTTCCAGCCATCTGACTGGCTGAGCTGCGATGACGTCACTCCCGCGCATGCGCACAGGGGTCACGGAACAGTGCTCTGAAGGAACGGCACGGGTATGTCGTTCCTTCAGTGCATGCGCCAACTAAAAAAAAAAACAACGTGAATATTTCCCAAACGGTGCAGGTCTAGGAGATATTCATTTTAGCTACAGGTAAGCTTTATTATAAACTAACCTGTAGGTAAGAATGAACAAAGTGGGTTTACTACCGCCTTCACCACTTCCAGTCCGGACACTTTCACCCCCTTCCTGTCCAGGCCAATTTTCAGCTTTCAGAGCTGTCACACTTTGAATGACAATTGCGCGGTCATGCAACACTGTACCCATATTAATTTTTTTACATTTTTTTGAGACATATAAAGCTTTATTTTGGTGGTATTTATTCACCGCTGGGTTTTTATTTTTTTTGCTATATAAATGAAAGTCCAAAATTTTAGGAAAAAAAGTGATTTTCTTATAAAATTTTGCAAATAAATAATCTTTCTTCATAAATCTTGGCCAAAATTTATTCAGTTATCTTTTTAGTAAAAAAACAAAACAAAATTAGTTTAACCAAAATTTATAATTTTTGAAATTTTTTTCTTTACGTTTTATTTGTTTTATATTTTTTTTTTTACATACTGTCATCTAGCAGTACAGTGTCACCATAGTGACACTGTACTACTTGTGATGAAGATTTTTTTTTTTTACACTGATTGCTTTTACACCCATAAAGGCTGTAAAAGCAATCATTTCTCCTTCTCTCTGGCTGCATTCTTGCAGCCATTGAGAAATACTATGTGAGCTGTGATTGGTCACAGCTTGTCACATGGTATAAGGCTCTTGTGAATAGCCCTGTACCATGTGATCTCTGTGATCATTCACAGATTTCACATGTAGTAAGCAATTATGTCAGAAGTGACATCTTACTACTGTGCATGTGATCACTGATTGGCCAATGAGTGATCACATGATTGTGACCTCCCACAGAGGTCCCGTAAAACAATCAGTGTTCCACTGTGTCTGGAGGACACAGCAGGCACTGGATCGCGGTGCTGTAGACTCCCAGGGAGCATGCACAAGCAGGGAGCGGGGAGGACATTTATGAATGACCACCCGCCCCTGCACTGCTCTCGTCTGTTTATATACATGGGCTGGACGGGAAGTGGTTAAAGTACCATTCAGCTCCGGTTTTTGTAAATGATGAACACAGATCTTAATGGGAGGGATGGGCAGCTTTACATAGGAGTAGCTCTGTGTGTTGATAAAGAATATGTAAATCCAGCATTTCATTCTCTTGATGATCTGTGCCTCCTGTACCATGTATGGAAAAAGTCTCCCGTTTTCTTTTTATTGCTTCCTTTGTGTGAAATCCCTGGTGCTCCTGCCAGGCTCTCTGCTTTCCACCTAAAAACTGACTACAGTAAGCATGAGAGCACAGCGTGGTCAGTTTTCTAGCTGGGCTGGAAACTCAGCCTGCTGTCTTCCAATGGTCGGATATGTCCTGACCTCACCCCCCCCCCCCCTTCCCCACCACAGCCATTCACAGGGAAGACAGGTGTGCTGCTGTTTTTCCTCCCTCGGTTCTCTGCTGAGAGAAGAGGGTGTGTTATCACTTATATAAAAAAAAAAGGGGGGGGGGTGGAGGTATTTATAATTTTTTTTTTTTTTATATATCTATACACACAAATGTTTGACCTTTTTTCTATTTTAAATGGAATGTGTGTTTTACAAGGTGAGGGTTTGCATGTACTTTAAGACTGGCACCATTATTGTGAGATTGTGCAGCTGTGCTGAATGGAAAAAGTCTGCTACAACCTTGAAAGCAGATTAGCAACTTTCTTTCCTCGTGCTCTACAACCTAAACTGCGGCCCGAGAGACGTGTTTGCAGTGTACACCCCCTCCTGTTAATGAGTATGAAGGGTGTACACGGGTACATGCCAAACTTGCTTGAACATGCACACGAGTCACATTCAGGGATTCCCGCCTGTCCTGTGTGTGAGTCTACACAGGTACAGCCCAGTACCCGCATACAGATATTCATTACTATGGGCCCCGTACACGGCTGGAGTATCTCTCAGGCAGGGAAATACACCCATAGTCTACACTATCTGGCTTCATGAGACCATGTTGTGATCTAACGAGGCCAGCAAAACTGCAACACATTACAGTACATTAAATGGTAAAAACAGTACAATTAAAGTTGTAACATTTTGAAGAATGTGAGATTTCCCTTCACTTCTTGTCCCATAGCTAAAATAGAAGAAATCCCTCCAAAGTGATGAAATCCCTGATGGTCACCAGAGCTACCCATATGGGAGAGAGAGAGAACAAAATATATAAAAAATATTCTTAAAATACATTTCAAATATACTGTATGTCTTTAAAAATACAAATCTACATTTTTGGAATGCATTTACAAATATATGTAAAAATGTGTTAAAATTACTTTTTTTTTTATGTTAAAAAAACATTTGAAGAATATATTTAAAAATATATATATTTTTAAAAAGATTTCTTTTTATATATTCTTCAGATTTTTTTTAACATATAAAAAAGTAATTTTAACATATTTTTACATATATGTTAAAAAAAAAAATTTTTTTAATATATTCTTCAGAATTTTATTTTTTTTTAACATAAGTCATTTTAACATATTTTTACATATATGTTAAAAAAAAAAAAATCTGAAGAATATATCAAAAAAATATTTTTTAAATATATTCTTCAGATGTTTTTTAACATATGTTAAAATTACTTTTTTTATATATTTTTACATATATTTGTAAATGCATTCCAAAAATGTAATCTAAAAAAGTAATTTTAACATGTTAAAAAACATCTGAAAAATATATTTAAAAAAGATTTTTTTGAGATATTCTTCAGATTTTTTTTTTTTTTAACATATATGTAAAAATATATGTTAAAATTACTTTATGTTAAAAAAAAAAAAACTGAAAAATATATTAAAAAAATATATATTTTTTAACATATATGTAAAAATATATGTTAAAATTACTTTTTTATATGGTAAAAAAAATCTGAAGAATATATAAACAGAAATCTTTTAAAAAATATATATTTTTTTTAAATATATTCTTCAAATGTTTTTTTAATATATATATATATATATATATATATATATATATATATATATATATATATATATATACACACATATATATAAAAAAAAGTAATTTTAACACATTTTTACATATATTTGTAAATGCATTCCAAAAATGTAGATTTGTATTTTTAAAGACATACAATATATTTGAAAATGTATTTTTAAAAATATTTTTCATATTTTGTAATAAAGCATTTCGACATACAATATATATATTTATTCAAATATATTGAATATGGGCAAAATTGTAGCATTTCAAATATATGTCAATATATTTGGGAAGAATATTTTTAAAATATATTTTTCTTCCATGTGGGTAGTGTCCCTATTGGAAGATTTGCCCTCTATTCCTGTTCTGAAGAACGTTTGATCTTACCCAGTTCTCACAACAGTCTGGTTAATTCGCTCACACGAGTTCACTGGATGGATAGCCATATATATACAGTTGTGTTCAAAATAATAGCAGTGTGTTGAAAAAAGTGAATAAAGCTGAAAATCCTTCTAATCGCTTTTATTTCCATCCACACAAATGCATTGGGAACACGACACATTCTATTCCAAATCAAAACATGAAGAAAAATAGATCAAATTTGTGTTGTTCCTCTAAAAAAAAATTGAAGAAAAGTGAATATTAGACGGTTCAAAAAAATCACAGTGTTTGTATTCTTTACAAACTCAAACATTCACTATATAAACTGAAAAATGTTTGAAGATTTTGCTTTCCTTTGAATGACTTCATGAATATTTGGTTGTAGTCGCACTGTTTCTGAGAACTGCTGTACATCTGTGTTGCATGGAGTCACCCAACTTCTGGCCCCTGTGATCAGGTATTCCAGCCCAGGATGATTGGACGACATTCCACAGTTCTTCTCTATTTCTTGGTTTTGGCTCAGAAACTGCATTTTTGATGTCACCCCACAAGTTTTCTATTGGATTAAGATCCAGGGATTGGGCTGGCCACTCCATAACGTCAATCTTGTTGGTCTGGAACCAAGATGTTGCACGTTTACTGGTGTGTTTGGGGTTGTTGTCTTGTTGGAACACCCATTTCAAGGGCATTTCCTCTTCAGCATAAGGCAGCATGACCTCTTCAAGTATTCTGATGTATTCAAACTGATCCATGATCCCTGGTATGCGATAAATAGGCCCAACACCGTAGTATGAGAAACATCCCCATATCATGATGCTTGCACCACCATGCTTCACAGTCTTCACAGTGTACTGTGGCTTGAATTCAGTGTTTGGGGGTCGTCTGACAAACTGTCTCAGGCCACTAGACCCAAAAAAAACAATCTTACTTTCATCAGTCCACAAAATGTTGCGCCATTTCTCTTTAGGCCAGTCAATGTGCTCTTTGGCAAATTGTAACCTCTTCAGCACGTCTTTTTTCCAACAGTGGGACTTTGCGGGGGCTTCTTGCAGATAGCTTGGCTTCACATAGGCGTCTTCTAATTGTAACAGTCCTCACAGGGAACGTCACACCTTCTTTCATCTTCCTGGAGCTGATTGTTGGCTGAGTCCGCGCCATTTTGGCTATTCTATCCATTCGAATGGTAGTTTTTCGCTTTCTTCCACGTCTTTCAGGTTTTGGTTGCCATTTTAAAGCATTTGCGATCATTTTAGCTGAGCAGCCGATCATTTTCTGCACTTCTTTATATGTTTTCCCCTCTCCAATCAACTTTTTAATCAAGGTACGCTGTTCTTCTGAACAATGTCTGGAACGACCCATTTTCCTCAGAATTTCAGAGAGAAATGCACTGTAACTGGCATGTCCAACATTTGCTGCCTTCCTTCCTTAAATAAGGGCAATAATTGCCACCTGTTTTTCAAAGAATGAATGACCTCACTAATAGAACTCCACACTGCTATTATTTTGAACATTCCCTTTCAATTAGTGATTCAATGACACAGAATCAGCAGCATGCATGTCATGACTGTTGGGTCTGTTGGATTTCTATTACTCTACTACACCTGCTAGGAAATTATTTGCCATGTAGAAATATCATTTCTACCAAAAACAGTGATTGATCCGGTTAGTGATGTCTGACGGCTATTATTTTGAACATAACTGTACTTTATAAATACACCCCTTAGTGTATGTGTACTTGGAATGGAGTGTGGAAGAGTGAGACCCTCTGTCAGGTTTGTATTGCTGTCTGTGTCCCCACTGGGGGGGGTAATCACCCTATTTGCCCTGATGTTAGGAAGTGATGAAAGATCCAAAATGTTACAGTTGTCACCAAACAGGAATAGAGTGGACATCTTCCAATGGGGACACCTGTTCAGGTACCAGCTAAGCAGGGATTCCCCTAATGTCTAGAGGTTTCTTCCCACTTCTTGTTGTGTCCCCAGGATAGAAGTGAAAGGAAATCTATTCGGGCCGGGTTCATGATACCCCAGGACTGCAGTCCTGGGAATGACTGATCCTATCCTTGGCTGTGCAGCACCATTGAAGAGCCTCAGCCTCAGCATCACATGTGGGTGTCACCTAGAGTGGGCTGTATGCAGATACCACCTGTCTAGGAACTCCCGCTCCTCCCCACTGACACCCGCCCATCAAGGCATTTTATATTTCCATAACTCCTTTCAAGAGCCAGCCCACTGTCTGCATATGGGGAGCACAGGCTTCCGCCTGGCAGTACTAGGATCATTGGTTCGAATCCCAACCATGGCACCACCTGCCTGGAGTTTGCATGTTCTCCCTGTGCGGGTTTCCTCCGGGTACACCGGTTTCCGCCCACACTCCAAAGACAAGACATGCTGGTAGGTTAATTGGCTCCTGTCTAAATTGTCCCTAGTATGTATGAATGTGAGTTAGGGACCTTAGATTGTACGCCCCTTGAGGGTTAGGGACCTTAGATTGTACACCCCTTGAGGGTTAGGGACTGATGTGAATGTACAATATATATGTAAAGTGCTGTGTAAATTGACGGCGCTATATAAGTACCTGAAATGAGTAAGGACATCTCGAGTACTGAGGCAAGGTGCTGTGATATTTTCAGGAAGCTATGTACAGCACCTTGCTGCCATCATCTGCCTACATTCCATAGCGAAGTACAGAGGTTCCGTGATAACACCCAGCAGCAAATATGGATTAAAATGTTACAGAAAGTATGATTGATGTTGTCTGGAAGATTTTAAACTTTTCACGATCGTATAACAGGTCTTCTGTTTTCTCTCACCAGATCGTCTGGGGAAAAACCTTCTGACCCCAAATCTTTACCTGACCTCAGTGGGTACCAGATCCGGGTGTGAGCGCCCTGTACTGGATGTGAACTCCGCCCTTTTAGATGTAGATGACCCCGCCCTGTTTGTGTCAGGCCCAGGACGGAAGGCGCACTGGACGCTCACGATCTAAGTGACGACCGCCGGAGGCGGAACTACAAACCAAGTGATGTGTATAGCTGAGGACATTGTCACACCCTTCCCCCCCCCCCCCCCGAAAGACTGGCTGTGACCAATCAGTGACCACTGTGGGAGGGGCTTCAGGTCAGAAATAATCCTTTGCAGTTTTGCCTTAGTACCATGCCACATGTGCCAGCCTATCGCCCTCATTGCCGCCAGGTGCCCCACGCCTGGCGGAGAGCATCCTCGCTGCCACCAGGTGCCCCACGCCTGGCGGAGAGCATCCTCGCTTCCATCAGGTGACCCACGCCTGGCGGAGAGCATCCTCGCTGCCACCAGGTGCCCCACTCCTGGCGGAGAGCATCCTCGCTGCCACCAGGTGACCCACGCCTGGCGGAGAGCATCCTCTCTTCCATCAGGTGACCCACGCCTGGCGGAGAGCATCCTCTCTTCCATCAGGTGACCCACGCCTGGCGGAGAGCATCCTCTCTTCCATCAGGTGTCCCACGCCTGGCGGAGAGCATCCTCTCTTCCATCAGGTGACCCACGCCTGGCGGAGAGCATCCTCGCTGCCACCAGGTGTCCCACGCCTGGCGGACAGCAGCCTCGCTGCCACCAGGTGTCCCACGCCTGGCGGACAGCAGCCTCGCTGCCACCAGGTGTCCCACGCCTGGCGGACAGCAGCCTCGCTGCCACCAGGTGCCCCACGCCTGGCGGACAGCAGCCTCGCTGCCACCAGGTGCCCCACGCCTGGCGGACAGCAGCCTCGCTGCCACCAGGTGCCCCACGCCTGGCGGACAGCAGCCTCGCTGCCACCAGGTGACCCACGCCTGGCGGACAGCAGCCTCGCTGCCACCAGGTGACCCACGCCTGGCGGACAGCAGCCTCGCTGCCACCAGGTGACCCACGCCTGGCGGACAGCAGCCTCGCTGCCACCAGATGACCCACGCCTGGCGGACAGCAGCCTCGCTGCCACCAGGTGACCCACGCCTGGCGGAGAGCTCACCCCTTTTCCAGGTATTTATTTATTCCAACACTTTTACACTGAATCCTAATAAAGCGGAAGATCTGCCGTGTGTGTGTTCATTGTATGATGGAAAAAAAGATCCGGTAATGTATTGTACAATTTATTACAACTATTCACACGTTGCAAACTTCTGCTCTCATCTAAAACCTCTTTATATGTACAGATTTTACATACACTGTAAGGGAGCAGCACGTGTGGAACAGAAAATGGTGCCACGTGAAGGCCCTGGACCTTACTGGGGATTGGGGGGGTTGAAAATTAAAAACAGACCGGGGAAATGTCCCGACTCTGGGCGGAGCTCCTTACTCTGGTTATGGGGTGGAGAGGTCCAAGCTGAAGCGGGCAAGAAGGCAGAGATGGTCGGAGCAGCAGAAGGGGTTAGGAAGTCCCTGCGCCGCCCACAGATCGTCCTCTGTCAGCAGACACAGACGCCCCAACAGCTTCAGCTTGCTGTCCTGGAAGAAGCGCAGACCTGGTGGGGACAAAGACATGTAAGATGGGGACACAGAACGCACTGCGGTCATGGCATGTTCTTGGCGTGTTGCTCACCCTGGTTGGTGTTACATATTGGAACTGGCTCCGCAGAATAAAAGATGTAGTCCACCGTGCTGCCGATTCCCAGCGGGAACGTCGTGACCTCATGACGGTCTTTAGCGGGCAGGAAGTGGGTGTAAGCGGAGGTTAGCTGAAGGTGATGCTGCAATAAATGGGGGGTCCTGGGGGGAGGGGCAGAGGAGGGCGAGCAAATTAGTATCCGTACACTGTATTCTATACCACACTACACACTGTACCAAACTGTCCCACAATACATACTGAACGGTACAAGCCCCTATATTGCACACACACATGAATTCTGAAGCATCAGAACGGTGCTACTTTGAAACACCACTGCAGGCAGGGGGGCGCAAAGGACAGTTCTGTCAGTGCAGGAGGGCGCAAAGGACAGTTCTGTCAGTGCAGGAGGGCGCAAAGGACAGTTACCTGTCAGTGCAGGAGGGCAGTTCTCAGGCAGGGGGGTGGAGTTACCTATCTGTACAGGGAGCGGTTCTCAGGCGGGGGATAGACCCCTGAGGTGAACACTATGCAGGTGAACACAGTTACCCATCTGCACAGGGAGCGGTTCTCAGGCAGGACGCTGAGCCAAGAGGTGAATGCAGTTACCTATTTGTACAGGGAGTGGTTCTCAGGCAGGTCGATGGAGCCCTGAGATGGATGCAGTTACCTGTCCCCATGGGGGGCAGTTCACTGTCAAGGGGGATGGAGCCCTGAAGGTGAATGCAGTTACCTGTCAGTGCAGGAAGCAGTTCTCAGGCGGGGGATGGTGCCCAAAGATGAACACAATTACTCATCACTGCAGGGGGAGGTTCTTGGGCAACAGGATGGAGCCCCAAGGTGAACACAGTTACCTATCTGCACAAGGAGCGATTCTCAGGCAGGAGATGGAGCCCTGAGATGAACACAGTTACCTTTCAGTGCAGGGAGTCAGTTCTCAAGCAACAAGATGGAGCTCCAAGGTGAATGCAGTTACCTATTTGCACAGGGAGCTGTTCTCAGGCAGGGGGCTGAGCCAAAAGGTGAACGCAGTTACCTGTCTGCGCAGGGAGCGGTTCTCAGGCAGGGCGATGGAGCCCCAAGATGGATGCAGTTGCCCTTTATCATAGGGGTGGTTCTCTGGGAACGGGGATGGAGCCCTGAAGGTGAATGCAGTTACCTGTCAGTGTAGAGGGTGGTTCTCTGGCAGGGGGATGAAGCCCTAAGGTGAATGCAGTTACCTGTCAGTGTAGAGGGTGGTTCTCTGGCAGGGGGATGAAGCCCTAAGGTGAATGCAGTTACCTGTCAGTGTAGAGGGTGGTTCTCTGGCAGGGGGATGAAGCCCTAAGGTGAATGCAGTTACCTGTCAGTGTAGAGGGTGGTTCTCTGGCAGGGGGATGAAGCCCTAAGGTGAATGCAGTTGCCTATCTGCACAGGGAGCGGTTCTAAGGCGGGGATGGAGCCCCGAGGTGAACACAGTTACCTTTCTGCGCAGGAGGGCACAGTAAATGTGGTTACCTGTCGGCACAAAGGGCTCTTCTCAGAAAAAGCACAGAAGTAAACGCAACTCCCAGTCAGCATAGACGGCTGAGCCCAGAGGTGAACGCACATGCCTGTCGATGCAGGAGGTGCGAAACAGTTAAATGTAGCATGGGTGAATCTCAGGTTAGGGAGCACACGGGGTGCAGCACAGATGTAAACGCAGTCAACATTTAGTGCAGGGGGCAGTCCTCAGTAAGCTCCATCCAATTCTATGATGCGAACAGCTGGCCGGATCTTTCAGCAGAATTTACATGTTTATCTACCATAATGCTGTAGCTGTCATTATTACTCAGCATTTAGTGTTGCTGTCACTAACATTATGGTGAGCGATGATCAGCACCTGACTTGCAGCCTGGCACATCCCCAACAACATAGAACATACATGACGACAGGTGTGTGTCCCCCCCCATCCCAGGGCCTTCCTGTGAGTACCTGAGCAGTGAATCCGGTGGGTCTGGGAAGATCCCTGCCTGGGCCGCAGATGCCTGTGGATCTGTCAGACATAGGTGGGGAAGAGGTTACAGGGGTCATAGTGGAGAAAACGTTTCTATCTCCTGATCGTATTCTCCCAACATTCACCCACCTGGCTTATTGTCTGTCACCCCCTTGATCAGCACAAGGTTTTGAGGACGCTGAAGGGCACACTCACAATACCGAAACTCCAAGATGCGCTGGCGGGTGTATATCTTCCTATCTAATAGCACAAAAACAAATCAGAGATATAAGTCTCCCTTGTTGGGTCATCGGTGGGACAGGGTGGGGACAAGTGATCTCACCTTTGACCTTTGGTGGCCTCATGGCAGTGTATTGACAGCGGTCATTGACACCCAAAATATCCGGCCACAGCGGGAAAGGCAAAATCCGGGAATGTGGAACTCCGCAGTACTGATCCTGACCGGACACCTAGGAGAAAAAGCAATGGTCAGATGGAATAAAGAAAATGGCCAATCCCTTTATGGTAAACCCAACCCCCACCTTCCACGCTGGTAGACCACGACAGTTTAGGACACCGTTGTGCAGCAGCTGGTAGAGGGGAGAATTGGGCGTTGCATTTAGATCTCCGCACAGGATTATCGGGCATCGCTGACCTTCAGTGGTACTGGATAACTTATCCACCTCTGCCAGGAGGAGCGCCAACTGTGCCAGCTTTATGTCCCCTCGGCGGGGGTTGTAAAGGAGGTGAGTGTTGGCTACGCACAGGCTGGGGGGGCTGAGCCCCTCCGATGCCTCCTCAGAGAGCACTGGCCGCAGTAGCAGCACCAGTCCCACATTGTCACGATTCAGGACATCAACAGCTGGCCGGAAAAACTCCACATGGCTTTCCAGGAGCAGAGTGAAGCGCTGAGTCTTGAAGCAAATGGCGCAACCATCGGTTTTCCGACCTGTCCGCCGCTTGTAGTGACAGCTATACCCTGCGGAGAAAAAGAGGCGTCAGCACACAGCACCCCCTTCTGGTGGCTGCAAAGAGAGGCAAAGAGGAGCATTACCCAGAGCACTAAGGCTGGGCTGGATCTGATCTTTGTAGTGATTTTCCTGAACCTCCTGGAGACACAGAATCTGGGAGAGATCAAACATCATATATTATATATTCTGACATATACCGTAGTGCTGTACAGAGAATACTGAGCCAGTCACATCAGTCCCTGCACCAGAGGAACATACACTTTACTGACCCCCCCGAATCGCACACACAAATATTAATATACATTAATATACACACAGAAGCAGTTTATGGCAAGGGAAGTACAGATATGACATGGAGGTAATGGGTATGGCACAGGAGGTACAGATACTTTACAAGCAGTACGGGTGGGGGAAGGGTGGGGGGTACAGGTATAGCACAAGCAGTATGGATATGGCATAGGTGATATGGAAATAACACTGGGGGGTGTGGGTATGACATAGGCAGTACAGGTATAAAATAGGGGGTAGAGATATAGCACAGATAAGGTACAGGTAATATGGATAGAACACTGGGGGTGTGGGTATGACACAGGCAGTACAGGTATGGGACAGCGGTTATGAGTGTGATACTGGGGGTGTGGGTGTGACACAGGCAGTACAGGTATGGGACAGCGGTTATGAGTGACATATCAATCACTCCATTTCCTCAAACTCAATCTTTCCAACACAATCATCAGTCCCTGCCTGTGTACAGGTATGGGACAGCGGTTATGAGTGTGATACTGGGGGTGTGGGTGTGACACAGGCAGTACAGGTATGGGACAGCGGTTATGAGTGTGATACTGGGGGTGTGGGTGTGACACAGGCAGCACAGGTATGGGACAGCGGATATGAGTGTGATGCTGGAGGTACAGGTATGACACAGGCAGTACAGGTATGGGACAGCGGATATGAGTGTGATACTGGGGGTGTGGGTGTGACACAGGCAGTACAGGTATGGGACAGCGGATATGTGTGATGCTGGAGGTACAGGTATGACACAGGCAGTACAGGTATGGGACAGTGGATATGAGTGTGATACTGGGGGTGTGGGTATGACACAGGCAGTACAGGTATGGGACAGCGGATATGTGTGATGCTGGAGGTACAGGTATGACACAGGCAGTACAGGTATGGGACAGTGGATATGAGTGTGATACTGGGGGTGTGGGTATGACACAGGCAGTACAGGTATGGGGCAGCGGATATGAGTGTGATACTGGGGGTGTGGGGGTGACACAGTTCGTACAGGTATGGGACAGCGGTTATGAGGATGATACTGGGGGTGTGGGGGTGACACAGGCAGTACAGGTATGGGACAGCGGATATGAGTGTGATACTGGGGGTGTGGGGGTGACACAGGCAGTACAGGTATGGGACAGCGGATATGAGTGTGATGCTGGAGGTACAGGTATGACACAGGCAGTACAGGTATGACACAGGCAGTACAGGTATGGGACAGCGGATATGAGTGTGATACTGGGGGTGTGGGTGTGACACAGGCAGTACAGGTATGGGACAGTGGATATGAGTGTGATGCTGGAGGTACAGGTATGACACAGGCAGTACAGGTATGGGACAGCGGTTATGAGTGTGATACTGGGGGTGTGGGTGTGACACAGGCAGTACAGGTATGAGACAGCGGTTATGAGTGTGATGCTGGGGGTGTGGGTGTGACACAGTTTGTACAGGTATGGGACAGCGGTTATGAGGATGATACTGGGGGTGTGGGGGTGACACAGGCAGTACAGGTATGGGACAGCGGATATGAGTGTGATGCTGGAGGTGTGGGTATGACACAGGCAGCACAGGTATGGGACAGCGGATATGAGTGTGATACTGGGGGTGTGGGTGTGACACAGGCAGTAGAGGTATGGGACAGCGTTTATGAGTGTGATAATGGGGGTGTGGGTGTGACACAGGCAATACACGTATGGGACAGCGGTTATGAGTGTGATAATGGGGGTGTGGGTGTGACACAGGCAATACACGTATGGGACAGCGGTTATGAGGATGATACTGGGGGTGTGGGGGTGACACAGGCAGTACAGGTATGGGACAGCGGATATGAGTGTGATGCTGGGGGTGTGGGTGTGACACAGGCAGTACAGGTATGGGACAGCGGATATGAGTGTGATGCTGGAGGTACAGGTATGACACAGGCAGTACAGGTATGACACAGGCAGTACAGGTATGGGACAGCGGATATGAGTGTGATACTGGGGGTGTGGGTGTGACACAGGCAGTACAGGTATGGGACAGTGGATATGAGTGTGATGCTGGAGGTACAGGTATGACACAGGCAGTACAGGTATGGGACAGCGGTTATGAGTGTGATACTGGGGGTGTGGGTGTGACACAGGCAGTACAGGTATGAGACAGCGGTTATGAGTGTGATGCTGGGGGTGTGGGTGTGACACAGTTTGTACAGGTATGGGACAGCGGTTATGAGGATGATACTGGGGGTGTGGGGGTGACACAGGCAGTACAGGTATGGGACAGCGGATATGAGTGTGATGCTGGAGGTGTGGGTATGACACAGGCAGCACAGGTATGGGACAGCGGATATGAGTGTGATACTGGGGGTGTGGGTGTGACACAGGCAGTAGAGGTATGGGACAGCGTTTATGAGTGTGATAATGGGGGTGTGGGTGTGACACAGGCAATACACGTATGGGACAGCGGTTATGAGTGTGATAATGGGGGTGTGGGTGTGACACAGGCAATACACGTATGGGACAGCGGTTATGAGGATGATACTGGGGGTGTGGGTGTGACACAGGCAGTACAGGTATGGGACAGCGAATATGAGTGTGATGGTGGAGGTACAGGTATGACACAGGCAATACACGTATGGGACAGCGGTTATGAGTATGATAATGGGGGTGTGGGTATGACACAGGCAGTACAGGTATGGGACAGTGGTTATGAGTGTGATGCTGGAGGTACAGGTATGACACAGGGGATACAATATTAAGTAAGCACATCCACTACAGTTTAGATGCACCAAATAAGTTACAGTGGAACTTTACCCATAACAACTTGATAAAAAAAAAAAGTTCTTTAGCATGGAACACACATTCCACATTAATAATTAGGCTACCAGAATTAGTGTGTGCTGTAAATTGGTACCAGCATTGTTCCTGTTTCTTCCTACTAGAAGCTGCTATTTTTGCTGAAGCCCAGAGCCCCTGAGAAGCATTAAATCTTTAGGCTGTCAGCAGATTGGCCTCTACAAATTTGGCACAGTGCCGAAAAATAGAGAGCAACTGAGCATGTGCAGAGCAGGGAGAGCCAGTGTTATTACTGTATTTGAAACAGTATAGGCATTTATTTTTTAATGTTTTACCTGCAAATGGGGGCCAGCATGAAGTGATCTAGCGGGACTTAATTTTCTGACTAAAGTTTCACTTTAGTTAAAAAAAGATTGTAAAGGCTTAAATAATATTTAAATAACAAACATGTTATACTTACCTGCTCTGTACAATGAAATTGCATAGAATGTCCTAAGTCTCCTCTCTCTTCTGGGGTCCCCCGCTGCCACTCTAGGCTCCTCCTCTTCTTCGTTCTCCACTATAGCAAGTCGCTTGTTATGGGGGCGCATGTGTGAGCTTGCTACCGAGCCAGGTTGTGTGTGTCCATAGACACAGCCCTGCCCCTCGCTGAAAAGGATTTGACTGTCGGCAGCAGGAGCCAATGGCCCACTGTCTCGGCAAAGCCTATAAGGAGAGAGGCCGCTACAGATGAGCACAATGCTGGATTGAGCAAGGACTCAGGTAAATATTTAGGGGAGTAGGTGGGTGATACAAAGACTGCGACATTTTTTACCTTAATGCAGGGAATGCATTAAGGTAAAAATGTATTTAATATAAAACCACTTTAAGTACTATACAAAAGTAGTCAGGGAAATACCCAAAGTATCATATTTGTACACAGTAACATGGAAACATGAGATACAAAACTGCCGAAAAACACATATCAGATACAAAGTATAGCAATCATACCAAAGATGATGGCCCAAAAATGCCTAGTTATTTAGTCAGGCACGGTGACAAAATGGAGGATCCAACATTTTGGTGGAACCAAGTCTCCTTTATCAAGGAAGACCCCAAAATGTTGGATGATTGGGCTCCAATCTTTTTGCATCTGAAACATTATTTTCTGCTCTTTATCTCATTTTTCACTGTTACAGTATATGCATCTGATACTTTGTGTAATGTTTATTATTGTTATGTATGTAGTATTGTGGTTATTTGGGTTTGGAGGGGGTGGCCCTCTGAAATCAGTTTAAGCACCCCTGTGTTTGTTCATATACTTTATTTGCAAGACACCATCAGTATTAATTGTATGTGACACGGGGGGTAGAGGTATGACACGGGGGCAGAGGGATAACAGGGGATGACACAGGGGGCACAGGCAATACAGGTATGACATAAGGAGCAGAGAGATAACAGGGGATGACACAGTGGACACAGGTACTACACGTGGTACAGACAGAGCGCAGAGGGTACAGGTATAACACTGGGGGTAAATGTATGACACAGGCGGTACAGGTATAAAACAGGGGGTACAAGTATGACACAGGTGGTACAGAGAGAGCACAGGGTGTACAGGTATGACACTAAGGGTATAGAAGGAGCAAGGGGGTACAGGTTTGACACTTGGGATACAGAATGAGCATGGGGGGGTACAGGTATGACACCGGGGGCACAGAAGGAGCAAGGGGGTACAGGTATAGCACAGGCAGGCAGGACTGGTATGGCACAGGGGGTACAGGTACAGCACAGGAGGTGACTCACATCGGCCTCCCAGTGCTGCAGCTCCTGGAGCAAGTTGGGCCAGCGGTAGTCCCAGTGCAGGATAGAGGGGGGACAGTGCTGGTACAGGTGGGAGTTCTGCTCGATCAGGTCCTGAGACAGAATATTGTAGGACAGGACGGTGAAATCAAACTGCTTCTCACCAAGTGCAACCAAATCCGGATTGTACAAATCCTGCCAATCCCTCCACAGGATCTCTGCCGGGACAGAAGAGAGCACAGCACTGACTGAGTAATACAGGGAAGTGTGTCAGTGAGTGAGGCAGTGTGTAGAGCAATGGGGTTACTTAAATACTTTGCAAGTGCAGTTGCATTCATTTTCCCAAAAGTTTAGTGAAAGTGGTGAAGCTTCATTTTGTAAAGAATACCCAATCAGGTGCAGGGAAAATAAAAAAAAATAAAAAAAACACAAAAAACACAACAGAATTTTTGTTTGCACGTGATTGGTTGATGTTAATCAGCAGAGCTTCACCACATTCATAAAAATGAGTGCGACTGCAAAGTGCACAGTCTATTTGCCTTTAGTAAATTCACCCCAATGTGTCTGTGTTAGGCAGTGTGTATGAATATTTGGCAGTGTGTAGTACAGTGTACATGTCAGTGTATATGGCAGTTTGTACTCACCGTGGTAGATGATGGGCTGTGGAAGGGTCTCCTCTATGTCCCCCATCTGCCATTTCCGTTCCTGCTGCCCATCTCCACCCTTCTTGTCTTGGGGCAGTTTCCAGTCCAGCACAGCCGGGTCTTCTTCCCAGGACCCCCCCACCTGGGGTGCCTTCTTCTCCTCCCTCAGTGTTGGGGTCTCTGTGGTTCTCTCTGCACTCTCCATATCAGCAGTGCGCCATCATCTGTCCTGTGTGGAAACAGTATTGCCTTCATTATATTCTACAAACCCTACCCCCCCAGGACATGTGTGACCCCAAACATCACTGATACAAAAGCATCGGGCCCCCCCCTATACTGACACACAGACATCAGGGGCCCATGGTATATGAGTAAAATACATCAGGGACCTCTGATATACTGACACAGTGACATCAAGGGCCCCTGGTATACTGACACAGTGACATCACAGGCCCCTGGTATACTGACACAGTGACATCAGGGGCCCCTGGTATACTGACACAGTGACATCAAGGGCCCCTGGTATACTGACACAGTGACATCAAGGGCCCCTGGTATACTGACACAGTGACATCACGGGCCCCTGGTATACTGACACAGTGACATCACGGGCCCCTGGTATACTGACACAGTGACATCAGGGGCCCCGGTACACTGACATCAGAGGCCCCTAGTATACTGATACAGTGACATGAGGGGCCCCTGGTATACTGACACAGTGACATCAAGGGCCCCTGGTATATTGACACAGTGACATCAGAGGCCCCTGGTATACTGACACAGTGACATGAGGGGCCCCTGGTATACTGACACAGTGACATCAGGGGCCACTAGTATACTGACACAGTGACATCAGAGGCCCCTGGTATACTGACACAGTGACATCAGAGGCCCCTGGTATACTGACACAGTGACATGAGGGGCCCCTGGTATACTGACACAGTGACATCAGGGGCCACTAGTATACTGACACAGTGACATCAGAGGCCCCTGGTATACTGACACAGTGACATCAGAGGCCCCTGGTATACTGACACAGTGACATGAGGGGCCCCTGGTATACTGACACAGTGACAGAGGCCCCTGGTATACTGACACAGTGACATGAGGGGCCCCTGGTATACTGACACAGTGACATCAGGGGCCACTAGTATACTGACACAGTGACATCAGAGGCCCCTGGTATACTGACACAGTGACATCAGAGGCCCCTGGTATACTGACACAGTGACATGAGGGGCCCCTGGTATACTGACACAGTGACATCAAGGGCCCCTGGTATACTGACACAGTGACAGCAGGGGCCCCGACATGAATTGTCAGTATCTGTGTTTAGGGCATTGCTCAACCCGCCGATTTTGGGGTGTCTTCTCCTCCCTCATTGTCGGGGTCTCTGTGGTTCTCTATGCACTCTCCATGTCAGCAGAGCGCCATCATCTGTCCTGTGTGGGAGTGGAATCGCTGTCATTATATTCTACAAATGAAGAACTCCCCTCACCCGGGACATGTGTGACTCCGACCATCGCTAAGGACGTCAAAGGCCCCCTGACACCATAAGCCCTCAGAAAACTGACACCATAAGCCCCGCAAGAAGTGTCTGTGTTTGGGGTACTGCTCGCCCCGCCCACTTTGGGGTATCTCACCCGCCACCTACACACCCGATTTTCTTCAGCTCCGATAAACTTCCGCTAAGCGCTCAGTCACACCACGTGCTTCCGGTCACAACAAAAATACAAACACGTCATTTCCGGGTGAGCGGAACGTCGGTTGTCCCGCCCACTGTGAATGCGTTCTCCCTCCCCCACTGAACTCCAGGGGCACCCATCCCCCTCCCCTCAAATTGATCCTCAGGGACATCCTCCTCCCTGACACACTCATTATCGGGCGACACCACCCAGCACCGATCTCCAGGGGGGGCCCTCCATCTGTGATCCCTAGTGTCACCCCCTTCCTCCCCACAGTTATCTCCAGGGTGACCCCGCTCCCCAGCTGATCTCTAGGGATACCCCCTCCCCCCCACACTGAACTTCAGGGACACCCATCCCTTCCTCCAAATTGATTTTCAGGGACAGCCCCCCCCCCCAGTGATCCTTAAATACATAAGGAGATCCACCCCCCCTCCAACACTGATCCTCAGGGACACCCCCCACATGCACACTGATCCCTAAGGTCACCACCCCCCCCAAAAAAACTGATTTCCAGAAACACCCGACTTGCCCCACCCTGATCTCACAACCTTCCTCTAAACTGATTTCCAGGGACATCCCCCTCCCCCCCAGTGAACACCAGGGACCCCCCCCCCCAACTAATCTCCAGAGACACCCACACATTGATCCCCAGCGACCCCCTTTTCCCCACTACATGATTTTAAGGGACGCCCTTCCCACACGCAGTGATGTTCTGGGTCAGGTTATGGTTGGTCTGAAGGGTAGTTAGTGTAACATGAGGTCCAGTGGAGGAGGTCAGGTGATGGTAGCGGGGCAGAAGTGGCACCATGTGGACCGTTGGGGGGATGGGAGGGGCAATTGGTGCACTATGATGTGGGGGGAGGGGTAGAGTCCTAGAAAGTTCCTGCTTTCTCCTTCCTTGATTGCTGAGTGAGCCCAGGCAGGTGGTGCAGGCCATATATAAAGTATTGGCTCTGATCCCAAGCACACAATGTGGGTTCAGGTGAAGGGATCAGGTGACATATCAACTGTTGGCTTTGAACCGAGGCAGGCAGTGATGGTGGGTTTGAATGATGGGGTCAGGTGACATATCAGGTACTGGTGCTTAGTGAGCCGATGGCATCTGTCACGCACTGGGAAGAAGATGGCCAAACTGTGTGAGGAGCTGCAGAGCCTGTCATTGTGCCCCGGCAGTGTGCAGAGTTGGACAGATCCGTATGATACCGACCTGGAGCCAGAGGGTCAGTACAACAGAGGGAGGGTATGAGTACTGGACACGGTGGTGAGCAATGGAGGGGGCATGGAGAAGAGAGACGAGCAGTTGGAGAGAGAGGTAGATACAGGAGAGTGAGTGGTGAGTACCAGAGAGGGATGGAAGTACTGGGGAGGGTGGTGAGTACCAGAGAGGGATGGAACTACTGGGGAGGGTGGTGAGTACCAGAGAGGGATGGAACTACTGGGGAGGGTGGTGAGTACCAGAGAGGGGATGGAAGTACTGGGGAGGGTGGCGAGTATCATAGAGGGATGGAACTACTGGGGAGGGTGGTGAGTACCAGAGAGGGGTGGAACTACTGGGGAGGGTGGCGAGTACCAGAGAGGGATGGAACTACTGGGGAGGGTGGCGAGTACCAGAGAGGGGTGGAACTACTGGGGAGGGTGGCGAGTACCAGAGAGGGGTGGAACTACTGGGGAGGGTGGCGAGTACCAGAGAGGGATGGAACTACTGCTGGGGAGGGTGGCGAGTACCAGAGAGGGATGGAACTACTGGGGAGGGTGGCGAGTACCAGAGAGGGGTGGAACTACTGGGGAGGGTGGCGAGTACCAGAGAGGGGTGGAACTACTGGGGAGGGTGGCGAGTACCAGAGAGGGGTGGAACTACTGGGGAGGGTGGCGAGTACCAGAGAGGGGTGGAACTACTGGGGAGGGTGGCGAGTACCAGAGAGGGGTGGAACTACTGGGGAGGGTGGCGAGTACCAGAGAGGGGTGGAACTACTGGGGAGGGTGGCGAGTACCAGAGAGGGGTGGAACTACTGGGGAGGGTGGCGAGTACCAGAGAGGGGTGGAACTACTGGGGAGGGTGGCGAGTACCAGAGAGGGATGGAACTACTGGGGAGGGTGGCGAGTACCAGAGAGGGGTGGAACTACTGGGGAGGGTGGCGAGTACCAGAGAGGGGTGGAACTACTGGGAGGGTGGCGAGTACCAGAGAGGGGTGGAACTACTGGGGAGGGTGGCGAGTACCAGAGAGGGGTGGAACTACTGGGGAGGGTGGCGAGTACCAGAGAGGGGTGGAACTACTGGGGAGGGTGGCGAGTACCAGAGAGGGATGGAACTACTGGGGAGGGTGGCGAGTACCAGAGAGGGGTGGAACTACTGGGGAGGGTGGCGAGTACCAGAGAGGGGTGGAACTACTGGGGAGGGTGGCAAGTACCAGAGAGGGATGAAACTACTGGGGAGGGTGGTGAGTACCAGAGAGGTTGGAGAGTAGTGGAGAGGGGGTGAGTAATGGAAAGGGTGGTGAGTAGCTGAGAGGGAGTTGAGTACTGGAGAGAGGGGTGAGTAACAGTGAGGTTGGAAAGTAATGCAAAGGTTGGCCAGTAGCGGAGAGTGAAGTGAGTACTAGAGAGGGGTGTGAGCAGCAGAGTGGGAGATGACTACTGAACGACTGAGTACTGGAGTACTAGAGAGGAGTAAGTCCTGAAGAGGGAGGTACAGTCAGGTCCATAAATATTGGGACATTGACACAATTCTAACATTTTTGGCTCTATACACCAACACAATGGATTTGAAATGAAACGAACAAGATGTGCTTTAACTACAGACTGTCAGCTTTAATTTGAGGGTATTTACATCCAAATCAGGTGAACGGTGTAGGAATTACAACAGTTTGCATATGTGCCTCCCACTTGTTAAGGGACCAAAAGTAATGGGACAATTGGCTTCTCAGCTGTTCCATGGCCAGGTGTGTGTTATTCCCTCATTATTCCAATTACAATCAGCAGATAAAAGGTCCAGAGTTCATTTCAAGTGTGCTATTTGCATTTGGAATCTGTTGCTGTCAACTCTCAAAATGAGATCCAAAGAGCTGTCACTATCAGTGACGCCATCATTAGGCTGAAAAAACAAAACAAACCCATCAGAGAGATAGCAAAAACATTAGGCGTGGCCAAAACAACTGTTTGGAACATTCTTAAAAAGAAGGAACGCACTGGTGAGCTCAGCAACACCAAAAGACCCGGAAGACCACGGAAAACAACTGTGGTGGATGACCAAAGAATTCTTTCCCTGTTGAAGAAAACACCCTTCACAACAGTTGGCCAGATCAAGAACACTCTCCAGGAGGTAGGTGTATGTGTGTCAAAGTCACCAATCAAGAGAAGACTTCACCAGAGTGAATACAGAGGGTTCACCACAAGATGGAAACCATTGGTGAGCCTCAAAAACAGGAAGGCCAGATTAGAGTTTGCCAAATGGCATCTAAAAAAGCCTTCACAGTTCTGGAACAACATCCTATGGACAGATGAGACCAAGATCAACTTGTACCAGAGTGATGGGAAGAGAAGAGTATGGAGAAGGAAAGGAACTGCTCATGATCCTAAGCATACCACCTCATCAGTGAAGCATGGTGGTGGTAGTGTCATGGCGTGGGCATGTATGGCTGCCAATGGAACTGCTTCTCTTGTATTTATTGATGATGTGACTGCTGACAAAAGCAGCAGGATGAATTCTGAAGTGTTTCAGGAATATTATCTGCTCATATTCAGCCAAATGCTTCACAACTCATTGGACGCTTCGCAGTGCAGATGGACAATGACCCAAAGGAAACTGCAAAAGCAACCAAAGAGTTTTTTAAGGGAAAGAAGTGGAATGTTATGCAATGGCCAAGTCAATCAACTGATGTGAATCCGATTGAGCATGCATTTCACTTGCTGAAGACAAAACTGAAGGGAAAAAGCCCCAAGAACAAGCAGGAACTGAAGAGTTGCAGTAGAGGCCTCGAAGAGCATCACCAGGGATGAAACCCAGCGTCTGGGGTTGTCTATGCATTCCAGACTTCAGACTGTAATTGACTGCAAAGGATTTGTAACCAAGTATTAAAAATAAAAGTTTGATATATGAATATTATTCTGTCCCATTACTTTTGGTCCCTTAACAAGTGGGAGGCACATATGCAAACTGTTGTAATTCCTACACCGTTCACCTGATTTGGATGTAAATACCGTCAAATTAAAGCTGACAGTCTGCAGTTAAAGCACATCTTGTTTGTTTCATTTCAAATCCATTGTGGTGGTGTATAGAGCCAAAAATGTTAGAATTGTGTCGATGTCCCAATATTTATGGACCTGACTGTAAATACTATAGGTGGGGTACTGGAGAAGTGGGTGAGTACCAGAGAGAGGTTTGTGAGTGCTGAAGAGAGGGGTGAGTAGTATGGTGGTGGATGAGTACTAGAGGAGTGAGTATTTGGGGGGGGGAGTACTAGAGTGGAGTGAGTCCCAAAGAGGGAGGTGAATACTGGAGGGGGGAGGGGACTGGAGAAGTGGTTGAGTACCAGAAAGGTTTGTGAGTACTGGAGAGGGGGGTGAGTACTAGAGGTATAGGTGAGTACTTGGGGAAGGGGGAGTATTAGGAGTAAGTCCTTAAAAGGGATGTGAATACTGGAGGGGGGTACTGGAAAGGTTGATGAGTACTGCAAAGGGGAATGAGTAGCAGAGAGTACCAGGGAGGGGGCTGAGTAGCAGAGAGGAGGGGAGTACTGGAGTGGGTAGTGGGCCCTGAGCCACACCAGAGTGGTGGAGAGGGTGGTGGTGAATGGTGGAGAGGGTGGTGAGTACCAGAGATACCTCCTTCTGCCATGAGTGTGTTCAGTAAGGTATATGGACACATACTGTATATATCTACTCACTATAGTAGTGGTGTACACACATGGCATCTGATTGGCTGAACGTTTGTATTCGGCCATGTTACTACATTTCTGCCTTTCACTTTCTTCCTCAGAATCGGAGCAGAGCTCTCCGGAAGACCCCCAGATAAATGTTTACCTACAGGCATGCCAGAAGGCAGGTGTCGTACCTGTCTCATATTACCTTCACCATATGAATGACAAATGTCTGGAGCTCAACCACCGTGGGCTGGGGCCCCGGGGAGCCGGTGCATTGGCCAAGTCACTGACGGTAAGTGTGACCTCACCGAATGCAGAAAAACATGATGAGGGACATCTTCAGGAGCTTAGGAGATGCTAACGCTTTTAGCAGCCAATCCCAAAGCGGAGTATTCCATGGCTGCTTCTTCCTGTCTGTGCAGCGATGACTGTGGCCCCTGTAGGGCATCACTTAAAGGGCCCCTTTTACAACTTTGTTCCTGCCTGTGCAGAGTGTGATGATTGGGTCTCCTGTAGGACATAACATGCAGGGCCCCTCTTACAGCTCCTCTCCTGTCTTGCAGTGGAATAGCACCATCACCCACCTGAGTCTGGAGGACAATGCCATCGGGGCTGAGGGGTTGGCGAAGTTGGTGAAGGGGCTGAGAGGGAACTGCTACATCCAGGAGCTGGTAAGTTTGTACTTCTATTCAGTGTTGGTAAATGTTGAGTCTCACACTGTGCCCCATGTTGCAGAATCTCTCCAACAACAGCCTGAGTGAAGTTGGCTCCGAGATCATCTGCAAGATGATACTGGAAAACTTGTCTCTGCTCCGTATCCGACTGGCACGTAAGTTGCACCTCTGACTCGCTGTATTAACGTACATTATATCACGTGTATCATCACATGAAGAGCTGCTGTTAGAAACCACAGGGCCCCATGCAGCCAACCTGACAGCCACCCCCCCCCCCCCCAAAAAACACAGTTTGCTATGCTTCAGTTATGAATGAAAACAGTGAGTGATTGATACCGATAACTCATTGTTTTCATTCAGGAAAGGGCTGGTAAATGTGACATATTTACGGGATCCTTCCTCCACTCCATCCTGAAGGATGGTATTGTGTCCCTGCAGCTGCCAGTGGGAAGGAGATGAGAGAAGCTGGTAGCACTGTGGGGGTGGGGGCACAAAGGGGGGCCTTATGATGCACAGGCAGGGTGATAGGTATGGCTGAGGGGGGAATGACTGGAACCGATCCCCTGTATGACTCTCTCTGCAGCAGCTGGAAGCCAGCAGAAAGGAGAGGTGAAGCCAGCTTTCAGCTGCTGCAGAGAGAGCCATACAGGGGATTGGTTACAGTAATTGCCCTTCCACTATGCCAATCACCCTCCCTGCCCACATCCAATTCACCCAGCTGCCTGGGACCCCTGATGGCCTGGACCCTGTACAAGAGGACTGGTGGTACCCCCTTATCCACGGCCCTGGTCACATGTATGGGACAAAAACGGGCGGACTGACCCTTTGGGCTCTCGGGCTCTGCCCGAGGGCCCAGGGTCAGTAGGGGGCCCCATGAGATGCCCCTGGTACCTTTCATAGGCTTTTTTGGGTGCGGTTTTGAGTGTGTGCGAGAACACAGGGGCCCCATGATCCCTTATTGCCCGGGGGCCCCATAAGTTGTCAGTCCGCCCCTGGACAGAAAGCTAAGTGCTCTATCAGTAATGACACAATATTGCACATTATCAACAGTACAGTATTATGTTGGATTTATGTTGGTAATGTACAATATTTTGTCATTACTGGTAGAGCTCCTTGATTTTACCCATATTGCATAGGTTACATAAAATGTTTATAGGAGTCTCTCTGTTATTGTGGGTGGTTGACTATATAAACCTCTAGGAGCAATTTCCTGGTATACATCTTGAATCCCTTATGTAGGGAATAACAGTGATGTTGTTGTGCGGGTTCTATACATGACAGATCCCACTAAACACTAAAGTGTCCCAGAAATGGGGGGGGGGGATTATAGACCATAGTCAGGGTAGGTTATAGACGGTGGTCAGGGGAGGTTCTAGACCAGCCATTAACAACGAGTGTTCCTCAAGAGGTATCTAGGGGTTCCTCAAGCTGTTTCTAATTGACCTCCCATCTGATGGTGTCTACATAGTTCTAAGTCCAACACCACTTGGTAAAGCTATCAGCATGACTGCAAACGGGGTGATCTGACCACCATTGTATAGGGGAACATTCTTCCCACTGATCACCAATGTAAGGGGGGCATTTTCCCAATGGACTAGTTTTCGCAAGGGTTCCATGAAACTTGAAAATTGTTTCAAGGGCTCCTATGAGGTAAAATGGTTGAGAAAGGTTGTTATAGACCGTTATTGGAGGAGACCAATGAGACGCCAGTCAAAGGAGGTTATAGGCCGTGGTCGGGAGAGGCTTTAGATGGCAGTCGGGGTTGGTTATAGACAATGAGGTATAACAATAACGAGAATCACTTTTCACTTTTTTGGTTTCATAATCCCAACTGGATAAAGTAGGTGAGAATATCGCATGTGATAAAAAGATTATTTCCATGGGCAGCTTGGTCCCCAATTTGTGTGTCAAGACAGATGGGTAGAAGTGTAACCGCGGCATACGGTCAGGTCAGATTTATGACAGCAGGATGCCACTTTATACCAGCACGGACAACCTTCTAGGACAATACTTGACATTGTACATTCCTCTGGGGGGGGGAAGGGAATTCAGCACTTGTTGGCTGTTTGGCTTCAGAAATATCTCTCCAATATATGTGAAATTTAGCAGGCTGATGGGGTAATCATGACAACGTGTCTGACCTGACAACTGTTCAGGGTGGAGCTGGCCTTTGGGAGTTTTCTGGAAACCGTTCTTCAGCCAGCACGAAAAGGAACTGGGATGAAAGATATGTACTGGAATGAATTGGAAAGGGACACTCCAAGTCTGGAGTAAGGAAAAGTCACATGTAACCCATTCAGGGCAGACAAGAGGCTAGAGACATTGTATGCTGAGAACAAAACCCATCATTTTATACAGTTAGAATGCTGAATAAATCCTACCTGCCATGTCTTCCAGTGAGGCCTAATCCTGACGTGGAACTGCAGGTGGCAGCAGCTGGGGGCCCCCCAACAGAGCTCCTCCCCCCTCATTTCCCTGCTGAGTGCCTATATCAGTCTGTGTAGAATGAAGCTCTTACATGCTACACATGCCTAAATGCAAATGTGTGTAGACACATGGTCCAGGTAAACATATATGCATTGGGTGGCCACAGGTGCACAGGTTCTCAGGGTGGCCCTTCTCCTCTCCAGGCACACAAACACATAAGCTGCACTTTGCTGTACGGCAACAAACTGATTGGTCAGACATCATGCTCTCCCTCATCAGAAGTGTCATTTCACCCAAAGTGACATGAGGGAAAGTCTCCTCCTGCTGCTCCTCTTCTGTGCTGCTATCATGTTCAGATGTTCCCCAGACCTGGCATGGCAAAGACCTTCGCCTCTCTGCGCATGTGCAGGGTATTCCTGCGCCTGCGCACACCCGCTGCTGGTATCCTGGATTTTGTGGAGCCCTGTATCATGTGCACATGTTGGGGAATACTCCGCACATACACAAGCATGGCTGTGGGTAATTGCCAGGTCCCAAATACCCGTCAGAAAACCAGTCATGTCGGTACATGTGCAGATTCTCAGCAAAGCATTCCGAGACGTGCTGTGGACATCCCAGAAGGAAGTGGGGGTCACCATGTAATTCTTGACTAGGCGAGAAAGTAGGAAGTGCTGTGGTTCAGCACAAAAATGATGCAGAATATTTCCAGGGAAAAAAAATTTCCAATTCTGAAGAAGGGAAAGGGGAGGAACCAGGAGAGACAAAGTTATTTAAATGAGTTAGGGTGCACTTTAACCTTACGACAGGGCTGTCAAACTCCATTCCATCACGGGGCCGCATCAGCATTATGGTTGCCCTTGAAGGGCCAGATGTAAGACTAGATGTCCAGAGTATGTTCTCCCCCCCCCCCCCCCCTTACATCAGATAACAAGACCCTCCCACCATCAGAAATCAACAGTCCCCCTACCCTCCCTTACACCACAGTGCACCCACCTTACCATGTGCTGCTACCGGGAATAAGATGAGGGTAGAGATGGACCAGAGGAGGGATGGAGTCTGCTGAATGCAGAGACCAGGGGAGGCAGAGACCAGGGGAGGCAGAGACCAGGGGAGGCTGAGACCAGGGGAGGCTGAGACCAGGGGAGGCAGAGACCAGGGGAGGCAGAGACCAGGGGAGGCAGAGACCAGGGGAGGCAGAGACCAGGGGAGGCAGAGACCAGGGGAGGCTGAGACCAGGGGAGGCTGAGACCAGGGGAGGCTGAGACCAGGGGAGGCTGAGACCAGGGGAGGCTGAGACGAGGGCATATTGTGGCTGCACAGATCGGTGCAGGATCTGTAGGAATAATTCCATCCTCCTCTCTGCTGCTGAGATGGTGGGGTGCAGAGACAAACCTCTCCGTGGCTGCACAGAAAAGCACTGGATCTGGCAGGGTAGTTTTGTCCTTTTCTCTGCTGTTGACTACTGAGACAAGGTGGGGGCAGAGACGAGAGGGTGCTGCAGCTGCAAAAGAGGTGCAAGGGCCACATGGAATGGCCTGGCACACCGGATTTGACTATTGAGCCTTGTGTTTGACACATGTGCCTTATGATTACACCCATCAGGGGACGAAGTCACAACTGACGAGGGAGAGAATGTCTGTCAGACCTAGCTGGTACCAATAAAGTTTGTTGCAGTTCAGCAAAAAAAAAAAAAAAAAAGGAGAGTGCTGTTTATGTGTTGTAGCTGCACGTGCTTGTTCTCTCCATTGATCGGTACATAGATAATACTTGTTGCCATTGTTTATCTTCTTTTCCAGACAACGGATTCAATGATCAGTCTGCTAAACATTTTGCAGAAGCTCTCTCGGTAAGTGACCATCATAAGGAGTGTCCTGATTCTGAGCAGTGTAGAGAGGTCGCGTTCTGTTGTGAGCAGTAAAGGAAACTGATGCAGGAGGTTATGGGGACAGAGGTGGCTCTGGTGATGGGTCACAGCAGCACACCAAGATGCAGTAAACTCTTCAGACACCTCCTTTGCAGAAATGACAGGCTGCTAGAAGGCAATGGGCAGTTCTTATTTAGGGTAGCTTGGTAAATAAGGATCCATGGTGCCTCAGTTCTCCTTCCCTGAACTGTTTGACTTTTGCTAAGAGGCAGGGCTTGCGTCTCTGCTAACACAACAAACACTTTACTCCTGCGCTAGGAAAGGACTCAGTAGACCCAATAGGAATGTTCTGGAATTTTCTGGAATATGCACTGCTTGCTGCCCTCAACAGACCGGGGTGGTCCGAATACACTGGATACAAATGGAGAAACAGAAAAAGGGCGCACCGACCTAGTGCATTATCGTTTAAAATAATTTATTAAAGAAACAAAAATAGGTATCATACTCACAATGGACATAATAACACAGGCATGTCAAACTGAACAAGGTGTATGATCCAAACAACATCTGAGTCCATACAATGGAACCCTGGATGACCAACTCCCTAACGCGTTTCGAGGACACAACCTCTTCCTCTGAGCCAAGTTGGCTCAGATGTTGTTTGGATCATACACCTTGTTCAGTTTGACATGCTTGTGTTATTATGTCCATTGTGAGTATGATACCTATTTTTGTTTCTTTAATAAATTATTTTAAACGATAATGCACTAGGTCGGTGCGCCCTTTTTCTGTTTCTCCATTTGTATCTTGCGTCTCTGCTCTTTTGTCATGCTGGGAGGTGCAGTAAAATGCTCATATACAGGATATTGAAGTGACATTTGCAACCTGTTGTATTGTGCACACTATTGGAATTTTACCCCTCTTACCTCCTCTGGGTGGATCCTCAGACACATTTCCATGTGCGTCTGTGCGTTTTTCTGCCTGAGTGTGATAAGTTATGTCTGCCTTCCAACAGGCCAATTTCCGGATGACAGTCCTGGATCTCAGCCACAATGAGTTCTGTGAGAAAGGAGGAGAGCTTTTGGGTCAGATGCTAGGTGAGTGATGGACATTGTTCAGTACAAAAAAGAAAAGAGGACGTACAAATGGACTTTAAGGGCACAAAAACTACATACACATATTGATAAGATCACTTATACTTTATTTTGCTTTTTTATCAATATGCGTATGTAGTTTCTGTGCCCTTAAATCTCCTAGATTGTAAGCTCGAAAGAGCAGGGCCCTCGATCCCCTCATGTTTTGCATTGTATTGGTATTGTTCTGTCACATGTTCTGTCCCCCTTTGTAATGTACAGTGCTGAGCGAACTATTGGCGCTTTATAAATACTGTATAATAATAATAATAATTTGTACTTCCTCTTTTCTTTTTTGGCTAAATCAGGACGAGGCACTAGTGTATAACTTTTTTGGGAATGACCTAGCACCCGAGGGTACTCCAACTTCTCCTTTTTACTAATTGTTCAGTACAAGGAGAGATGCCGTCCTATGCTGAGGCCCCTCACTGTTCCTATCTCTATTTTCTGTCCCTTCACAGCTGCCAATGAGGGTCTCCAGGAACTGAATCTGAGCTGGAATCACATCCGCATGAAGGGAGCCATCGCCTTGAGTGCCGGCCTGCGGGTACCCCCTATATTTGTACACACCGACTGAAGTTACCCTTAGCCACCAGACTTTACCTTTAATCAGTTTAGAGAGAGTGGAACTGTCAGAGATAATTTCTTATTGGTTGCCATAGGTTTCTGTACAGTTTATATTGTCTTTTGCTGCATGAGATGACCCCAGCACAGGATATTCCTCTCCCTCCGGACAGGTGAATGGGATGCTGAAGGTGATGAATTTATCATATAATGGATTGGGCAATGAAGGTGCTCTGGCGCTGGGAGAAGCTCTGAGAGTCAACAGTTCCCTTCTTCACCTCGATATCAGCTGCAACCGTATCAGTAATGAGGGAGTCCGGCTCTTCTGCAAAGGCTTGGAGTGCAATGAGAACCTGCGTGTGCTTCAGGTAAGGTCAGTAATAATACAAAAGGTAAACCTACAACCCCACAGTGCAGGGGCCTGGGGGGACACAGAAAGAATTGTACTTCACATGATGCCTACCATCAGGCTTAGATCAAACCAGGGAACCAGAGATGGACAGCATCAGAAATACAACGGAGCTCAGGACGGGCATCATCAGAGGTAGATCTGAGCACTGGACAGGCAGCATAGGGAAATAAGTGAGCTTTAAAGGCATAGTACAGATGTACAGATGGCACAGGGGAATAACTGAGCTCAGGACAGGCAGTACAGGGGAATAACTGAGCTCAGGACAGGCAGTACAGGGGAATAACTGAGCTCAGGACAGGCAGTACAGGGGAATAACTGAGCTCAGGACAGGCAGTACAGGGGAATAGCTGAGCTCAGGACAGGCAGTACAGGGGAATAGCTGAGCTCAGAACAGGCAGTACAGGGGAATAACTGAGCTCAGAACAGGCAGTACAGGGGAATAACTGAGCTCAGGGTAAACAGCATAGTTAAATAAGCTCAGAAAAAGGAAGCACCAGAGGAATAGCTGAGTTATGAGCATACAGTGGCAAATGTATAAGGTTCAGGACAGGCACAGAGCAAGTGCTGAGCTCAGGACAGGCAGCACCAGAGGAAAAGCTGAATTTAGGGCAGGCAGAACAGATGAATAGCTGAACTCAGGACAGGCAGCACCAGATGTGTACCTGTGGTATGGGCAGACAATGTCAACGGTATAGTACTCAGGACAGGCAGTACAGAGAAATAGATGAGCTCAGGAAGGCAGCAGAGGAATAACTGAGTTCAGGGTAGGCAGCACAGAGGAAAAGCTGAGCCCAGCACAGGCAATACAGAGCAATAGCTGAGCTTAGGACAGGCAACAGCAGAGGAATAGATATGTTCAGGACTGGCAGCAATAGTGGAATAGCTGCGCTCAGGACAGAAGAACACAGGAGCTCAGGACAGGCAGCAGCAGAGAAATAGCTGAGCTCAGGACAGGCAGCAGCAGAAAAATAGCTGAGCTCAGAACAGGCAGCAACAGAGAAATAGCTGAGCTCAGGACAGGCAACACATAAGAACACAGGAGCTCAGGACACACAGCAACAGAGAAATCGCTGAGCTCAGGACAGGCAGCAACAGAGAAATAGCTGAACTCAGAACAGACAGCACCAGATGAATAGCTGAGTATTGTGCAGACAATGTAAAAGGTATAGTACACAGGTCATGTAGCACCAAAGAAACTGTTGAACTCAAGACAGGAAGCAGCAGAGGAATGTCTGAGTTCAGTACAGGCAGCACAGATGAACAGCTGAGGTATAGGCAGACAATGTCAAAGGTATAGTACTCAGAACAGACAGCCCAGAGGAACAGCTGTGCTCAGGACAGGCAGCACAGAGCAACAGCAGAGGAACAGATATTATCAGGACCGGCAGCAATAGTGGAATAGCTGCGCTTGGGACAGGCAGTACTAGAGGAATAGCGGCGCTCATGTCAGGCAGCACCAGAGGAATTGCTGAGTTATGGGCAGACAATGCCATAGGTTTAGTACTCCGGACAGGCAGCACAAAAGAAAACTGAGCTCAGGCCAAGTGGTGGGAGTAGAATGGCTAGGCAGCACAGAAGAATAGCTGCGCTCAGAACAGGCAATACAAGCGGAATATCTGAACTCAGAACATTCTGTATCAGACGAAGACCAGAGTTATGGGGAGTAAGTCCCAAATGTGTAGTGCTCAGGGCAGGCAGCACAGAGAAATAGCTGGGCTCAGGACAAACCGCAGCAAAGGAATATCTGAGCTCAGGAAAGGCAGCAACAGAGGAATAACTGAATTATGGGCAAATAACACCAAAGTTATAGCATTCGGGACCGCAAGAAAAGAGGAAAAGCTGAGCTCAGGACAGACAGCATGGAGAAATAGCTGAGGTCTGAATTTGGAACTGGCTGGCATAAAGCAAAAATGAATTAACACAGTCAGTCTTCCTTTCATCCTTCATAGAATGGAAAAAATTCTAGCTGTAATATGATTGGTTACTTTAGACTCTTCTCAGCCTCACCATGAGCCAGTGACAGCTTATACAGTGCCTTGAAAAAGTTTTTATACCCCTTGAAATTTTCCACATTTTGTTCTGTTACAACAAAAAACGTGAATGTATTTTATTGGGATTTTATGTGATAGACCAACACAAAGTAGCACATAATTGTGAAGTGGAAGGAAAATGATAAATGGTTTTAAAATATTTTTTTACAAATATCTGAAAAGTGTGGTGTGCATTTTTATACCCCTAACTAAAATCTAGTGGAACCAGTTGCCTTCAGAAGTCACCTAATTAGTAAATAGAGTCCACCTGTGTGTAATTTAATCTCAGTATAAATACAGCTGTTCTGTGAAGCCCTCAGAGGTTTGTTAGAGAACATTAGTGAACAAACAGCATCATGAAGGCCAAGGAACACACCAGACAGGTCAGGGATAAAGTTGTAGAGAAGTTTAAAGCAGGGTTAGGTTATTATTATTATTATTATAGAGGATTTATATAGCGCCAACAGTTTGCTCAGCGTTTTACAATATAACGGGAGACAATACAGCAACAATACAGTTCAATACAAGAGGGTTAGGAGGGCCCTGCTCCTAGGAGCTTACAATCTAAGAGGTTATAAAAAAATATCCTAAGCTTTTGACCGTCTCACAGAGCCCTGCTCAATCCATCATCCAAAAATGGAAAGAGTATGGTACAAATGCAAACCTACCAAGACATGGCCGTCCACCTAGACTGACAAGCCGGGCAAGGAGAGCATTAATCAGAGAAGCAGCCAAGAGGCCCATGGTAACTCCGGAGGAACTGCAGAGATCCACAGCTCAGGTGGGAGAATCTGTCCACAGGACAATTATTAGTCGTGCACTCCACAAATCTAGCCTTTATGGAAGAGTGGCAAGAAGAAAGCCTTTGTTGAAAGAAAGCCATAAGACGTCCCGTATGCAGTTTGCAAGAAGCAATGTGGGGAGGACAGCAAACGTGGAAGAAGGGGCTCTGGTCAGATGAGACCGAAATTGATCTTTTTGGCCTAAAAGCAAAACGCTATGTGTGGCGGAAAACTAACACTGCATATCACCCTGAACACACCATCCCCCACCGTGAAACATGGTGGTGGCAGACACTCTCCATCCAATCTGACAGAACTTGAGCTATTTTGCAAAGTAGAATACGCAAAAACTTCACTCTCTAGATGTGCAAAGCTGGTAGAGACATCCCCAAAAAGACTTCCAGCTATAATTGCAGCGAAAGGTGGTTCTACAAAGTATTGACTCCGGGGGGCTGAATACAAATGCCGCCACACTTTTCAGACATTTATATGTAAAAAACTTTGAAAATCATTTTCTTCCACTTCACAATTTATATGCCACTTTGTGTTGGTCTATCATATAAAATCCCAATAAAATATATTTACGTTTTTGGTTGTAACATGACAAAACGTGGGAAATTTCAAGGGGTGTGAATACTTTTTCAAGGCGCAGTACATGTGGCCATACATTTTACCATAAATCAGACTGTGCTCTGTATAATGGCCACATTCCAAGATGGTAACAGACGACAGGTGATGAAAGCTACAGCAGATCCTGAACTATCAGGCCTTTGTTTTCCATAGCTGCTGTTCCTACAACCATTCTGTAATTGTGTGCCGGAGTTTCCAGGCATTGTGACCTCCATCCTGCTCTTCTCCTGCCATTTAATTTAAATCCCACTGTCCATTCTTTGCAGCTCGCCAGGAACCCACTGACAGTAGAGGGTGCCATCGTCTTGCTGAGTTCTATTACCAGGAAGCCAGAAAACAGAATAGAGGACCTGGACATCTCTGTGAGTGACCAGTGTGAGGAATATATATATATACAGGTGAAACTCGAAAAATGAGAATATCGTGCAAAAGTTCATTTATTTCAGTAATGCAACTTAAAAGGTGAAACTAATATATGAGATAGACTCATTACATGCAAAGCAAGATAGTTCAAGCCGTGATTTGTCATCATTGTGATGATTATGGCTTACAGCTCATGAAAACCCCAAATCCACAATCTCAGAAACTTTAGAATATTACATGCAATCAATAAAACAAGGATTGTACATAGAACAATATCGGACCTCTGAAAAGTAGAAGCATGCATATGTACTCAGTACTTGGTTTGGGCCCCTTTTGCAGCAATTACTGCCTCAATGTGGCGTGGCATGGAAGCTGTCAGCCTGTGGCACTGCTGAGGTGTTATGGAAGACCAGGATGCTTCAATAGTGGCCTTCAGCTCTTCTGCATTGTTCGGTCTCATGTCTCATCTTTCTCTTGGCAATGCCCCATAGATTCTCTATGGGGTTCAGGTCAGGCGAGTTTGCTAGCCAATCAAGCACAGTAATCCCACGGTCATTGAACCAGGTTTTGGTGCTTTTGGCAGTGTGGGCAGGTGCCAAGTCCTGCTGGAAAATGAAGTCAGCATCTCCATAAAGCTCATCTGCGGAAGGAAGCATGAAGTGCTCCAAAATCTCCTGGTAGATGGCTGTGTTGACCCTGGACTTAATGAAGCACAGTGGGCCAAAACCAGCAGATGACATGGCTCCACAAATCAACACAGACTGTGGAAACTTCACACTGGACTTCAAGCATCTTGCAGTGTGTGCCTCTCCCTTCTTCCTCCATACTCGGGGTCCTTGGTTTCCAAATGAGATGCAAAAGTTGCTCTCATCAGAAAAGAGGACTTTGGACCACTGAGCAACAGACCAGGTCTGTTTTTCTTTAGCCAAGGTAAGATGCTTCTGACGTTGTTTGTTGTTCAGGAGAGGCTTGACGAGGAATGCGACATTTGAAGCCCATGTCTAGGATCCGTCTGTGTGTGGTGGTCTTGATGCACTGACTCAAGCCTCAGTCCACTCCTTGTGAACGTCCCCAACACTTTTGAATGGCCTTTTCCTGACAATCCTCTCCAGGCTGCGGTCATCCCTGCTGCTTCTGCACCTTTTTCTTCCACACTTTTCCCTTCCACATAACTTTCTATTAATGTGATTTGATACAGCACTTTGGGAACATCCAACTTCTTTTGCAATTCCCCTTTGAGGCTTTCCCTCCTTATGGAGGGTGTCAATGATGGTTTTCTGCACAACTGTCAGGTTAGCAGTCTTTCCCATGATTGTGATTCCTACTGAACCAGACTGAGGATCAGGAACCCTTTGCAGGTGTTATGGCTTAATCAGCTGATTAGAGTGGGACACTTTGAGCCGAGAATATTGCACCTTTTCACAATATTCTAATTTTCTGAGATTGTGGATTTGGGGTTTTCATGAGCTGTAAGCCATAATCATCACAATGATGATAAATCACGGCTTGAACTATCTTGCTTTGCATGTAATGAGTCTATCTCATATATTAGTTTCACCTTTTAAGTTGCATTACTGAAATAAATGAACTTTTGCACGAAATTCTAATTTTTCGAGTTTCACGTGTGTGTGTGTGTGTGTATATATTATAAATGATGAATGCATAAACAAATGATCTCTTTATTATTAACAAAACAGAACAGTGATGGACCTCGGACTTCACGCCTACGCTGTTGTAGGGCCCACATGGTTACATGAAGTCAACTATGTGGAATAATATTACTTTAAGGAACCTCTCCCCTCTTTACAGAATGTTCTGGTGAATCCGCAGTTTCTCTCCCTCCTTGAAGTGGCGTCCATCTCTCGCCCTGGACTACGAGTCCTGTTTGCTGGAAAACAAGGATTTATCGCACAGAAGCGCCCAACTCGCCCCGATCCTATGAAGGTCATCCAGGTGATGCTGCCTTTTATGTCATTTATGTGCAGAACACTCAGCATATGGAGGTAATCCATGTCTCCACTCTGTATGTGTCTTGGTGGTTGTTGTCTGTTCGTGATCTCATCAAGCACTAAATGTATTTCCTGCCTCCAATAACTGTGGCAACACTCTGAAGGGAATTTATCAAAATCAGAACATCTGGGGCAGCAGTGCATGACAACCAAGCTTCTGTCTTCAGCTTGTTCAGTTAAAGCTTTGAAAAGGAAAGATAGAAGCTAATTGGTTGCCATGCACAACTGCTCCAGATACTGGCTGCGCCAATTTTGATAAATTGCCCTAGTGTTCTGATCTGGTTGTCTAACATTGGTTATTTACCTCTGCAGGACTTCCTAGATGAACGCAAATTGCGACTGCTGGACTTCTTCAAGAACATGGACAAAGACGGCAGCATGAGTGTCCCGGTCAGCGACTTTTGTCGGTACATTGTGGTGAGTTCCCACAGACTGCATACAGCTGTCCATGGGCCAACAACACACAACGTAGTCTTCATTTGCCCATTGTCTGGGTGTTTAAGGGCCATTAGGTATTCATATATCATAAAAAACAGTGCAGCGCTGAAGATATTAATAATAAAATAGAAACAAGTCCAGTTCATAGAGACATGTCAGATGACAAGTGGAAATTCAATGTTGGTGATCCGTGAGGAAGTGGCTGAAATACGCACCAGAAAGAAGATATATATAAGCAGTATATATCAAAAGCCCGCTGGCAGGACTGGCAGAGGAGACAGCACTATATGACCTCCATGACTGGCAGCTAAGAGTGACAGAAGTATGGTTCCCTCCTTCATCCCAACTGGCAGTAGCTGTGTCCAGCTCCTTATCCTGTCCACTGTATTGCTGTATGCACCCCTTTATTGAGCACTTTGTTTGCAGACCCCTGACTTTGGAATCCAATACCAAACTGGGAGGAGGAAGATCTTTTGTTGCATCTTTAACGGAGGGACCCACTTTCTGTGACCAGACCAGCTTTGTTCCTTCTGGATTGAGGATCCATGGGCTTTTGATATATACTGCTTATATATATCTTCTTTCTGGTGAGTGCGTATTTCAGCCACTTCCTCGCGGATCACCAACATTGAATTTCCACTTGTCATCTGACATGTCTCTATGAACTGGACTTGCAGTGGACTTATTTCTGTTTTATTATTAATATCTTCAGCGCTGCACTGTTTTTTATGTTATTCTGTATAAGTACTTATCGGTTGCTTAGAGTGCTCAGCTGCTGTTTAGGACCAGCGCTCACTGTTCTTTCCTTTTAGAAGGTATTCATATATAGTCAGAGCATAATTATTGATCCCTAGAATGTGCAAGATCCCTGCATTGGAGTGTTGGATGGAGTTTTCTGTAAAACTGTTTTTGTAAAGTGTTTTCTTATCTTAAAGTGGTTCTAAAGGCCTTTTACTTTCATGCAATATGTGCATGAAGGTAAAAACCTTCAGGGTGTAGCTAATACTTACCTGGAGCCCGATCCTGATCCAGCAATGTGCACGACAGCCAAGGCTCTCCCAGGACTCTCCTCATTAGCTCCCACTGCTGTCAATCACAGCCAGTGAGGAGGGAGCGTGATTGAGCTGTGCTCTGTGTTTCCCATAAACACACAGAGGTGGCTCGGGACTGAGCACGCAAGAGTGCCCTCAGCGCAAGTAGCTTGCTCTGAGGGCACTTGGTAGAAGGGAGGAGCCAGTACCACCAACCTTTGCACAAGAAGGTAAGTATGATGTGTTTATTATTTTAAAGAAAAAAAAGACAAGACTTTAGAACCCCTTTTAATCATAACGTGTTCACCTGTACTTTGTGTATAACACCCCCTTGCCCATGTTCCCCTTTATATATAATTCTCTGTGAGCTCTGACCATGTCCTTTCCTCAGCTGTCTGGTCTCCCCCTGGATTCTGCTGAGATAGACTCTCTGGTGCAGAGGTTGGACAAACACCAGACTGGAACCATTGACTACAGGTGAGAGGATTGGACAGGTCCTCCAACAACCTTCTCTTTCCTGTCTGTATTTTCTCCGCCTTGTCCCTGCACTCTAGTATAGCCAACACGATACCAAGATCCAGCGCATATCTTCTGTGTCCAGTGTAGACACCAGTGTTCCACTTTGGCCTAGGAAAGGAAAGCTTTGCATTTGAATATGATGGAGTAATCTTTCTGAAGAGATTGAGGCCAAGCAATAACTGCTGGGTGGAGGAGGGTTGTAGATTTGGAGGCTAGAGCAGTTCTACCAGATATATCCTTCGTTAGTGATGGCCCTTTATATAGCAGATTAGTATGGAGGTTTTCTCATAATTCTGGAAGTACAAAGTGGTACAAAAATACTATTGTAGGTGGACGTTACACTATGAGAGTCCTTTGTATGGTCTACTCTCCTTATTTCAGAAGTCCTCTTCTGTTCTCCTTGCCACACACCAGCTTTTATTTTCTCAGAACGTCTTGTTTTATGACCTTTGATTGCTAGGAATCTGGTGGACTCTCGAAAGAAGATGGTGAAGGACCAGCGAAAGCAGCAGCGGCGTAGAGCAAGAAAAGAACGTCTAGAGAAGCAACGGAGTCGGAGAGCTCTGAAGTCTTTTCACAGTGCAGTGAGAGCACTAACTCCTCCACCAGCGTCCAGAGAGACCGCGGGGAGCAATCGCAGCTCTGCTCACTTCTCTGGCTCTCCGCTGAGTTCTTGGTACCAGGAAATAGAGAACAGAGATGAAGCCAATTCTCCACACACGCAGAACGAAGTTTCAGAAACCTTGGAGGCCGACTGCTTTTACAGTTCACAGGGAAGTCTGGGCTCTCCGTGTCTCTCTGAGCCTCAGACCCCAAAAAGAAGCTCCTCTCCTAGCCTGAGCGACACCGGAAACTGAAGCAGCAGCCGTGAAGTAATAAGCAACCTTCTTATTCCTCATCCTTAGTTCATGTTTGCTCTCTAATAAATGCTCCTCTCTAGTCGTCCTCCATTTTCATCCCCTGGACCCCGCCTGTGCTGCATCTTTTCTCCAGCTCCCTCATAGAGCGCTCCCTGAAAAACCTCATTTCCATCAGGAGACTCGTTGTATGTATGACATGTGCATATTGTGATTAAACAATACCATCTATAAAGTATGGGAAATCTAAAGATCAATATTTACAAACCATCCAAACAGATTTTTACCACAATCATTGTCATGCATTGTATACGTGCTAGGCTCACCTTGTGCATCAGAATCTGCTCCATATCTTAAAGTGGAACTACACTGCATCTGAGCACCACGAAGCAAAAATGCTATTTAATTCATTTTTAATATTCAAAACAAAGCACCCACCCATCCATCCATGTCTCCAAGCTTTATTTTTTCTAAGAAATCACTTCCAAAAACACCCCCTAGCATTTCTGGCTCTGGCCTTTTTGAATATGGCAGATGATTCATGTAGTTTTGACTTCCTGGAATCAATCTGCCCATAGCTCAGGCATAAAGGCAGGAGGGTGTGCTTAGTTGAGGAAACCCCTCCTCAACTCCTCCGCATGAAGACTCCTGGGATGTATGACATCATTTGCCTAGGCAAGAAACCAGGAAGCAACTGAAGAAATGTAAAAAAAAAAAAATTATTTTAGGAAAACAAGTAAATATAATATTCCTATCTATTTACCAATGCTAGCAGCATAAGGATGAAAAATAGTCAATATTCACCGAGAGAGTGAAGTTCCACTTTAATGAGTAAGAAATTGGAATGCCATAGTTGTTGATCTATCTAGTCATGAGACATTCAAATTGTGTTGCCCCAGGGCTGATGCGGAGGTGTAGGCTGTCTTGGTTGGAAAGAATGTATTATAATGAAATACAGGTATATACAATATATAGTGTTGTGTATATATGTACCAGTCTCAGGAATAGGAAGGGGGGGTGGGGGTGGGCAGGATTCTCCTGTCCATTTAGTTCATAGAGCAGCTGCTACTTACCATTTGATGGTGTACTTCTAATCAGTAGCTTCATTCCATATTTTTACAAAATGCTCACTATGAGTTTTGTTGCATCAGTTTATAGGTTTTCGGTAGGCCATTCACAAAGCGCAGCGCTTCTCGTGCATGCGCAGTGGGCACCCAGCTGTCACAGAAGCCGCCGCGGGAAGAAGGAAGGAAGGACAACTCCGCGGAAGTGGGAGTGGGTACCTGTCAAATTCAGGTACCCGCTCCCCCTCCCTCCCCAAAGGTCCGCAGTCTCTGGTAATCTCCTTTACTGTCCGCAGTCTCTGGTCATCCCCTGCACTGTGTCCGCAGTCTCTGGTCATCCCCTGCACTGTGTCCGCAGTCTCTGATCATTTCCTGTACTGTGTCTGCAGTCTCTGGTCATCTCCTGCACTGTGTCTGCAGTCTGGTCATCTCCTGTACTATGTCTGCAGTCTCTGGTCATCTCCTGTACTGTCTGCAGTCTCTGGTCATCTCCTGCACTGTGTCTGCAGTCTCTGGTCATCTCCTGCACTGTGTCTGGAGTCTCTGGTCATCTCCTGTACTGTCCGCAGTCTCTGGTCATCCCCTGTACTGTGTCCGCAGTCTCTGATCATCTCCTGTTCTGTGTCCGCAGTCTCTGGTCATCCCCTGTACTGTGTCCGCAGTCTCTGGTCATCCCCTGTACTGTGTCCGCAGTCTCTGGTCATCCCCTGTACTGTGTCCGCAGTCTCTGGTCATCCCCTGTACTGTGTCTGCAGTCCATTAGTTCAGAATATTTTTTTTCTTGTTTTTCTCCTCTAAAACTTAGGTGCGTCTTATGGTCAGGTGCGTTTTATGGAGCGAAAAATACGGTAAGTACACCTGATGCAAATCCTGAAAATACAGTACAAATATTGTAGTCAACACTGATATAGCAGATTTGAAGATGACAGGACAGCCCCTCTGTCTTTGTGGATCACTGCCCTTTCTGTGTTGGAATACACCAAATCCATCCATGTCTTCTCCTCATCTCTCCAGTGAGGAACTCTGAATGTTGCTCAGGTGACCCAAACACACTGCCATGTAGTGGGGTGGCACAGTAGCTTAGAGATTAGCACTTCTGCCTTGAAGCACTGTGGTTGTTGGTTTAATCCAGCCTTTCTCAACAAGGGTGCACAGGCACCCTGGGATGCCTTGAGGTTTCTCCAGGGGTGCCTCGGCAAAATGTCTAAAAATTGCCCAAAACCTGTATACAAGCTAATGGGTGGAACAAGCCGGCCTTTTAGTTACACAAAGCCAAATCTTTTTACAGTAAATATCCATTTTTATGCGATGAGGATCTCTTCTGTTCTTCCTTCTCTTGACATATATTGCTGCATCGGATACTTCTGAGCGACAACGTTCGTCTGTGGTCCACATACAATACTTGAGCAGCTATAGAAACATTGTAGGTTTCTGCGAGTATGCTGGTTTTTCCAATATATCTGGTGAGTCAGTTTGGGGCAAATGGTGGTGATTATTTGAGGTGGTGGATTGGACCAAGTGCATACGCAACAAATGATACAATTCTTCAATGATTTTTTCCACGGTTGTTTTTCAGAAGAACACTTATTTATTGTTTTATACGCAGTTAGAATTTTTTGCAAGAACACATATGAATTAGATATATTTTTTTCTTTTTTGTATATTTTATTAGTATTTTGCAAAATTTTGGACTGATAAGAACACATGATCTGAACTTTCTGAGGATATGTTGATCGTTGATGTTTATAGAGCACTTGTCACTTTGTGTTTTTGAGCAGTAGATGAAATATTGATTGTTGATGTTTACGTAACACGTGTTACTTTTTTTGAGCACTTGTCACTGTGCCACATTGGATGATTACATTAGGTCAGCCTTTCTCAACCAGAGTGCCCAAGCACCCTAAGGTGCCTTGAGGTTTTTTCAGGGGTGCCTCGGCAAAATGTCTAAAAATTGCCAAAAACTTGTATACAAGCCAGCGGGTGGAACAAGCCAGCCTTTTAGTTACACAAAGCCACAGGTCTTCATTGTGTGCCATTACGACCTTCTAGCTGCCGGCATCCTGACAACCAATGACATCATCAGTCGATAAGGAGGATGCAGGGGCGGACTGACAACTCATGGGGCCCCCGGGCAATAGGGGATCATGGGGCCCCTGTGTCCTTGCCCAAACTCAAAAGAGCCTATGAAAAAGGTACCAGGGGTAAGTTTGGGCAAGGACAAAGGGGCCCCATGATCCCCTATTGCCAGGAGGCCCCATGAGTTGTCAGTCCGCCCCTGCTCAGGACTGTCCGTAATTTTAAAGGGTGACTCAGGACTGTCCATAATTTTAAAGGGTGCTTTGACTGAAAAAGATTGAGAAACACTGGTTTAATCACCAGCTGTCTGGGTCAATTTTGACATTTTTACGCACATGTTAAAATCAGCATTTGTTGCCGGAAAATGACTTAGAACTCCTAAACATTATATATTTTCTGAAAGCAGAGGCCCCGGGGAATAAAATGATGGCTGTTGCAATGACACGCGATATTTGCAGGCTGTTTATCAAATGCTAATTTTCAGGCAAAAATATGCTTCAATAAATTTTTATGCACACAAACACAATCTATTAATTTTTTTTGGTAAAATATAAAAGTCATATTATGACGTGTCAAGATTTAAAATTGTGCTCGCTTGTGAAATGGCAACAAACTACAGTACCTAAAACTCTTCATAGTTGAGGCTTCAAAGGCCTTTACGGCTTGCCAGTTTAGAGGTAATAACGGTCCTGGAATTATTGTTCTTCAGCGTTTGCAGCAATGCCTCATGTGTGGTGGACTCTACATAAGTGTGCCGGACCTACATGCAGTGGTGTATTGAGGTTTCATGCTGCCCTAGGCAACACAAAAATCGGCTTCTCCCCCACATAGAGACACTGACACCGACCAACCCCACTCCCCTACGAAGAGAGCCTGACACCGACCAACCCCCCTCCACTACAAAGAGAGCCTGACACCGACCAAACCCCCTCCCCTACGAAGAGAGCCTGACACCGACCAACCCCCCTCCCCTACGAAGAGACCCTGACACCGACCAACCCCCCTCCCCTACAAAGAGAGCCTGACACCGACCAACCCCCCCCCCTACGTAGAGAGCCTGACACCGACCAACCCCTCTCCCCTACGAAGAGAGCCTGACACCGAGCAACCCCCCTCCCCTACGAAGAGAGCCTGACACCGACCAACCCCCCTCCCCTACATAGAGAGCCTGACACCGACCAACCCCCCTCCCGTACGAAGAGAGCCTGACACCGACCAACCCCCCTCCCCTACATAGAGAGCCTGACACCGACCAACCCCCCTCCCCTACTTAGAGAGCCTGACACCGACCAACCCCCCTCCCCTACGAAGAGAGCCTGACACCGACCAACCCCCCTCCCCTACGAAGAGAGCCTGACATTGACCAACAACACCCCAGCCCCCCTCACCCGAGAGAGCCTTACGCTACCACCGCTCCCCATACAGTGGAAATCTTCCCCCACCACCTTCACAGCTCTGCTCCCCTGAAAAATGCCACCCTAGGCAAATGCCTTGTGGTAAATACTCCCCTGCCTACCTGCACATTTGCATTTATGAGGGGGAAGTTGGGGTGCTTTTAAATTTTTTTCTTTCATTTAAAGTGGCTGTAAACCCTTATGTATACCAAATGAAGTGACTGGCTTCAGGTGATACACAGAGATAAAACAAATCCTCCTACATAAGTTGTACCTGCCTATCTGTAGTCTTCTCTACCTCCATTCAAAGTGTAGAAGTTATACAGCTTAGCTGAGAGTTCAGAAAAAAGGGGGTGGAGATTTGAAATTACACATTGCAGAGCGCAGTGAGAAGAGCTCTGAGAGCTGATTGGAGGGAAGAGACACCCACTCCCCCGCCCCTCCATACAGCGCACAGGAACAGAGCTGAGGCTGCCCTCCCCTGTCACCATTTTTCTCTTGGAGTCAGGAAAACATGTCAGAAGTGACTCATGCTTTTAGCAGAGGAATGAAGCAGCAAACAGAAATGACAGTGATCTGGATAAAGACAAGTACACACTTGTCTGAGGTTTACAACTACCGTATTTTTCGCTCCATAAGACGCACCTGACCATAAGACGCACCTAGGTTTTAGAGGTAAAAAACAAGAAAAAAAAATATTCTGAACCAATGGACTGCAGACACAGTACAGGGGATGACCAGAGACTGCGGACACAATACAGGAGATGACCAGAGACTGCGGACACAGTACAGGAGATGACCAGAGACTGCGGACACAGTACAGGAGATGACCAGAGACTGCGGACACAGTACAGGAGATGACCAGAGACTGCGGACACAGTACAGGAGATGACCAGAGACTGCGGACACAGTGCAGGGAATGACCAGAGACTGCAGACAGTGCAGGAGATGACCAGAGACTGCGGACACAGTGCAGGGAATATGCAGACAGTGCAGGAGATGACCAGAGACTGCGGACACAGTGCAGGGAATGACCAGAGACTGCAGACAGTGCAGGGGATGACCAGAGACTGCTGACCTTTGGGGAGGGAGGGGGAGCGGGTACCTGAATTTGACAGGTACCCGCTCCCACTTCCGCGGAGTTGTCCTTCCCTCTTCTTCCCGGGCCGGCTTCTGTGACAGCCGGGTGCCCACTGCGCATGCGCGAGATCGCTGCACTTTGTGAATGGCCTGGCGCCTTCTGGGACCTGTCATGTGTCGCAGAAGACACCGGATCATTCACAAAGCGCAGCGATCTCGCGCATGCGCAGTGGGCACCCGGCTGTCACAGAAGCCAGCGCGGGAAGACTGTGCAGCGCTGGAGCAAGGAACAGGTAAGGTCCTGCAGGAAAGAACAGCTGAGCGGCGGCCCGGTATTCTGACATGGTGGCGGCAGAAATACCGGACCGGCCACTTTATATTCGCTCCATAAGACGCACTGACATTTTCCCCCCTTTTTTTGGGGGGAAAAAGTGCGTCTTATGGAGCGAAAAATACGGTACTTGTTACATCCCTGTGTGGGTAACCACAGCCCTCCATGGTGTACACTTTAGTACGCCCTCTGTGAAGGAGGCAGAACAATCATTTTCTCTTATATACTCCCTTATGGTCTGTTAAATATACTATTGAAAGAGTTTTGTTATTACTCCACTCTCCCACTGACCCGAACACCTCCACTAGTAGTTTCTCACGCTCCTGCACATCCCGCTCCCATGCCACCTTTCTCACCCTTCTCCTCCTCCTCCTAACCGCGGGGGACATCTCCCCGAATCCTGGCCCTCCACCACCTCCCTCACCCACACATCACCCTCCACGTCCTGCCGCAACCCCCGCAACTTAGTATCTGTCCCCCTGCTCCCTAAAATCTCCCCCCCGTTTTCATGTGCACTTCTGAACGCCCGATCCGTGTGCAACAAGCTTACCGCCATCCACGACCTTTTTGTTTCCCGCTCCCTCAACCTCCTAGCGATCACAGAAACCTGGATCCAGCCCACTGACTCTACCTCCCCTGCTGCACTCTCCTACGGAGGTCTCACCTGGACCCACTCAACAGGTCTAACGGTCGTAAAGGTGGTGGGGTTGATCTGCTCCTGTCACCGCAGAGCACCTTCCGAGTCCTCCCAAACCCCCCTCCCTATCCTTCTCCTCCTTTGAGGCCCACTGCGTCCGACTATTCTCCCCAACCCCCCTGAAGATTGCTGTGATATACCGGCCTCCTGGATCCATACCCCGCTTCCTGGATGACTTTTTCTCCTGGCTACCCTTCTTCCTCTCCTCTGAGATACCCACCATCATCCTAGGGGATTTCAACATCCCTGTCAACCTCGACAACCCAGCCACATCCCATCTCCTCCACTTATCCTCCTCCTTTGCACTTGCACAGTGTATACAATCCACCACCCACTCCGACGGTAATACCCTTGATCTCGTCTTCTCCAACCGCTGCGCTCCCCACAACCTCACTAACACCCCCTTCCCTCTCTCTGACCACAACCTGATTACCTTCTCTATCTCCTCATCCTCCAACGCCTACCCCTCCAAATGTCACACTACTACCAGCCGTAACCTCCGCAACCTTAACCCTGCCCCCCTCCACTCTGCAGCTGATCAACTCCACGACAGCATCCTCCCCCTGTCCTGCCCCGACTTGGCTATGACTGCCTACAACAACACACTGTCAACAGCCCTTGACTCACTAGCGCCTTTAACCACACGCAACATCAGACCCCGACCGCTCCAGCCCTGGCAGACTGATCACACCAAAACCCTCAAACGACACAGTCGTGCCCTGGAGCGACTATGGCGCAAAACAAAATCCCAACAAGCCTTCACCCGCTACAAATCTGCCTTCCACACCTACACCTCCTCCGTCCACGCAGCCAAACAAGCCTACTTCCTGACCCTCATCAAGACCCTCTCCTCCAATCCTCGCTGACTCTTCTCCACCTTCAACTCTCTACTCTCGCCACCCCCACCTCCACCCAGCACCTCACTCACTGCCCTTGAGATTGCCAATCACTTCAAAAACAAGATTGACACAATTCGCAAGGACATTGCCACAACTCACACGCCCTCTCAACCCGTCCCCTCTCACACAGCTACCCCCTCATTCCCCCTCCCCCTCGACATAACCCGCAGGGACTTCGTCGCTGCTCAAACTCCTCCCTCCAACCCCGTTCCCCCTCACTCTGCTACCCCCTCATCACCCCTCTCCCTCAACATAACCGGCAGGGACTTCGTCGCTGCTCAAAATCCCTCCAACCCCGTCCCCTCTCACTCAGCTACCCCCTCATCACTCCTCTCCCACAGCCCCACCACTGCTCTGACCTCCACTTCCACCCCACCCTTCATTCCTCATACTGAAGCCCCCCCAACACTTCACACCTTTGACCTTACTACCATCGAGGAAGTCTCCAAGATCCTCTCTGATGCCCGCCTCACCACCTGCCCCCTCGACCCTATCCCCTCACAACTCCTACGACCTCCCTCCCCCTCCATCCTACGCTCCCTCACCCACATCTTTAATCTCTCCCTCTCTTCCGGCACTTTCCCCTCCCCTCTGAAATATTCACACATCACCCCCATACTTAAAAAGCCCTCCCTGGACCCCAATGACCCGAACAACCTCAGACCCATCTCCCTGCTCCCATTTACATCCAAACTCCTCGAGCGCCTAGTCTACACCCACCTATGCTCTCACCTCAACGACAACAACCTCCTCGACCCCCTACAGTCCGGCTTCCGTCCTCTACACTCCACCAAAACTGCTTTACTCAAACTCTCCAATGACCTGCTAACCGCCAAAGCTAATGTCCACTATTCAGTGCTCCTACTCCTTGACCTCTCTGCGGCCTTCGACACAGTTGACCACCTCCTCCTCAAAAAAAACTACACTCCCTCGGCCTCAGAGATTCTGCTCTCTCCTGGCTCTCATCCTACCTGTCACAACGCTATTTCAGCATTACCTATAATGCTACCACCTCCCCCTCACTCCCCCCCTCTGTTGGGGTCCCTCAAGGCTCCGTCCTCGGGTCCCTTCTCTTCTCCATCTACACCTCCTCCCTTGGCCAACTCATACACTCTCACGGCTTCAACTACCACCTATATGCCGACGACACACAAATCTATCTATCAACCCCCCACCTCACCCCCTCAGTCTCTGTCCAAATCACGCACCTACTGAGCGATATATCTGACTGGATGTCGCTCCACTTCCTTAAACTGAACCTCTCCAAGACAGAGTTTCTTGTCTTCCCCCCAGCCCAGACACCACCCCCCATTGACTTCTCCATCACATCCAACAACGCCACCATCAAACCCGCCCCGCAGGCCAGAGTACTTGGTGTCATTCTGGACTCCAACCTATCCTTCCAGCCCCAAGTCCAATCTTTAACAAGCTCGTGCAGACTCCACCTCCGCAACATCGCCAAAATACGCACGTTCCTAACCCCAGAAACCACTAAACAGCTCATCCACTCCCTCATCATATCACGACTCGACTACTGCAACTCCCTCCTTACTGGCCTGCCTCGCCGCTGGGTATCCCCGCTTCAGTCCATCCTGAATACGACAGCCAGACTCATTCACCTTTCCAACCGCTCTGTCTCCGCCACCCCCCTCTGCCAATCCCTCCACTGGCTTCCGATTGCGCAACGGATCAAATTCAAAATCCTAACACTGACGTACAAAGCTGTCCACCACACTGCCCCGAACTACATCGCTGACCTAATATCCAAGTACCGCCCAGCACGCACACTCCGCTCCTCACAAGACCTCCTTCTCTCTAGTTCCTATGTCTCCTCCTCCCATGCCCGCCTCCAGGACTTCTCCAGGGTGTCACCCATCCTCTGGAACTCCCTGTCCCAACCCATCAGATTATCACCTACTCTCCTCTCCTTTAGGCGCACCCTGAAAACCCATCTCTTCAGGGAAGCCTACCCCACCCCCTGCTAACCTGCCGACCTCCTCCACTCTTCCTACCACTCCATCCCCCACAGCTATCTCCTCCTGTGCCACCATCCCCTCCCTGCTAGATTGTAAGCTCGAAAGAGCAGGCCCCTCGATCCCCTCATGTTTTGCATTGTATTGGTATTGTTCTGTCACATGTTCTGTCCCCCTTTGTAATGTACAGCGCTGAGCGAACTATTGGCGCTTTATAAATACTGTATAATAATAATAATATTTGTTTGCCGAGTAGCATTGTTCCCTGCGATCTCCATGGACTGCAATACACCTTCCCGTTATGGAGAAGAGAGGAAGGTGTCATGTTGTCCTAACACACTCCCTGTCCAAGGGTGACAACACTGCTCAATATGGTTGTCACCCTAGGATAGGAATGTGTTAATGTCAGGCTTACCAGGTTTAACTAAAGAGTTGTGAAAAAGAAAACTAATGCAGTCAACAAATCCAATTCTTGTCCTTGGGTTTAGATCCCATAAAAAGATTTTAAAGTGAGTAGTAAAATCCCATTTTCCAAAAGAGTAATTCATTATCTCATCTGCTAATGATGATGTATTCAACCCGGCATTTGTTATGTGTGCCAGAAGGAAATATCCTATGATCAGAGGCACGCCATAACTGTTGTAGTTTCTTCTTGTGGCCACAAGGTGTCAGTGTGAGCACAGTGTTTGGTAGGACTATGTGGCTTTAATTCAAAACACTCCATAGTTCGGTCTCACCATATGAATGAAGCTTTTGCCTCTGGTGACGTCACACATACGCTCCTTAGTTCGGTCTCACCATATGAATGAAGCTTTTGCCTCTGGTGACGTCACACATACGCTCCTTAGTTCGGTCTCACCATACGAATGAAGCTTTTGCCTCTCGTGACGTCACACATACGCTCCTTAGTTCGGTCTCACCATACGAATTAAGCTTTTGCCTCTGGTGACGTCACACATACCCTCCATAGTTCGGTCTCAACATACGAATGAAGCTTTTGCCTCTCGTGACGTCACACATACGCTCCATAGTTCGGTCTCACCACATGAATGAAGCTTTTGCCTCTCGTGACGTCACATATACGCTCCATAGTTCGGTCTCATCATATGAATGAACCTTTTGCCTCTCGTGACGTCACATATACGCTCCATAGTTCGGTCTCATCATATGAATGAAGCTTTTGCCTCTCGTGACGTCACATATACGCTCCATAGTTCGGTCTCATCATATGAATGAACCTTTTGCCTCTCGTGACGTCACATATACGCTCCATAGTTCGTTCTCACCACATGAATGAAGCTTTTGCCTCTCGTGACGTCACACATACGCTCCATAGTTCGGTCTCACCACACGTATGAAGCTTTTGCCTCTCGTGACGTCACACATACGCTCCATAGTTCGGTCTCACCACACGAATGAAGCTTTTGCCTCTCGTGACGTCACACATACGCTCCATAGTTCGGTCTCACCATATGAATGAAGCTTTTGCCTCTCGTGACGTCACACATACGCTCCAAAGTTCGGTCTCACCACACGTATGAAGCTTTTGCCTCTCGTGACGTCACACATACGCTCCATAGTTCGGTCTCACCACACGTATGAAGCTTTTGCCTCTCGTGACGTCACACATACGCTCCATAGTTCGGTCTCACCACACGTATGAAGCTTTTGCCTCTCGTGACGTCACACATACGCTCCAAAGTTCGGTCTCACCACACGTATGAAGCTTTTGCCTCTCGTGACGTCACACATACGCTCCATAGTTCGGTCTCACCACACGAATGAAGCTTTTGCCTCTCGTGACGTCACACAGCTGCACACTGTTTTGCAGCTTTTAGAGCTAAACTCCAGGCAGATATTAAAAAAATCCATAAATGCAGTTATGCTTTTATTATAAAATAAAAATGAAGGGCCCATTTACATCTATGAGTAGCAGGAACATGTGCGTATCTGCAGCGCACATTACATGCATTGCTGTGCCATTCCCCATCACTCAAAAGTGTTAATCAGGTATGCAGTACTAACATATGCTGAAAAGGAACAGACTAATAAAGGGAGAGAGCAGCCAGATGACTTCATGGGTCTGTTGCTGCTCCTTCACTGACCAGTCAAAGCCTAAAGGTGACTTAGCTTGATTACTTACCTGCAGCAGAGGAAAGTCAGGTCTCCAGGCTGGCGGTGCTGGCAGAGCTGTGGCCACACACTGCAGATAGTTGGAGCGGGTGGGGGGGAGGTAAGTATTACCCTGGGTGGGTTACACTTAGCAGGGTGGGGGGAATTAATTAAAGGACAACTTCATTAACAGTAGTTATCCTATAAAGAATTACCTGTGGAGGCTGTCATGGTGATCCTCTGGCTTCCATAGTGTTAGACACTGACCAGGAACAGCTGTGTAGATCGGGAGTTCTGGCTTCCCTCTGATTACACTTGAAGATTATTTATTTTGGGTCACTCGGACAATATTAAAGTGGTTTTAAAGGCTAAACATTTTTGACCTTAAAGGATAAGTTCACCTTTTGGACAAAAATAATAAATACACATTTTTTTGCAGGTAGAAAAAATGTGCATTTAAAATTTTTGTCCAAAGGAGCCTGGAAAGCAATGCACCAGCGATCAGTAGATCGCTGATGCTATACAGGTCTCCTGCAGACCTGTCAGAATATCTGCTTACCATATGGGATGTACAAGATATACGAGATGTACGGTGAAGCAGATATTCTGACAGGAAGTTTCATTGAAAACTACAAACCCACATCTGCTAAGGCTGTTGGGACTTGCAGTTCATTCATTCATGGAAGTCCGTGAATGAATGACACGACCGTGTGGGCGGAGCCCCGCAGAGCCGCGCTGTCTTCAAGTCTGACAGATAATACGGGGAGAAGTTTCCCCGTATTATCTGCCAGAGGGAGGGAGGCGCTGCTGCGGCTATGGGAACATGTTACATGTTCCACCCTAAAAACGGGTGGAACATGTAACATATTCCCAAAGGTGAACTTATCCTTTACAGCGATTCTAAAGGTTCTTTTTTTTTGGGGGGGTAAAATAACAAACATGCTATACTTACCTGCAGTGTGTAGTGGTTTTGCACAGAGCAGCCCAGATCCTCCTCATCTCAGGTCCCCCGCCAGTGCTTCTGGCCCCTCCCTCCTTCCAAGTGTCCCCAGAACAAGCAACTTGCTATGGGGGCACACAAACAGGCTTACTCCGCTTGCTCTGCGTGTGCATTCACTCACAGAGCCACAGCTCGGACCCACCCCCTCTTCTCATTGGCTCACTCTCTGTGATTGACAGCAGCAGGGGCCATTGGCCAATGAGGGTTGTGCTCATTACAGCTTACAGTCTAATAGTCATCAGGATGACTGAGGGTCCTGACCATAGCAGCCTACATCTAAAAGAGAAAAGGAGGAATGAGAGTCCTGTCAATTACAGTTTACAGTCTAATAGGCAACAGGAGAAAAAGAGGATCCTGATCAATACAGAGATAAGGAGGTATGAGGGTCCTAATAACTACAGCATACATCTAATAGGGAACAGGAGGTATGAGGATCCTAATAGCTATAGAATACATCTAATAGGGAACAGGAGGTATGAGGGTCCTAATAACTATAGAATACATCCAATAGGGAACAGGAGGTATGAGGGTCCTAATAACTATAGCACATATCTAATAGGGAACAGGAGGTATGAGGGTCCTAATAACTATAGAATACATCCAATAGGGAACAGGAGGTATGAGGGTCCTAATAACTGTAGCACACATCTAATAGGGAACAGGAGGTATGAGGGTCCTAACAACTATAGCACACATCTAATAGGGAACAGGAGGTATGAGGGTCCTAACAACTATAGCACACATCTAATAGGGAACAGGAGGTATGAGGGTCTTGATCATTACAGTTTAGAGTCATTATGCAACAGAAGGTATGAGGATCCTGCTCATTACAGCTTACATCTAATAAAGAATATGAGGGTTCTGCTGATTACAATGAATACCTACTAGTGAACAGGAGGTATGAGGGTCCTGCTCATTACAGCTTACATCTGATAGGGAAGAGGAGGTATGAGGGTCCTGCTCATTACAGCTTACATCTAACAGGGAAGAGGAGGTATGAGGGTCCTGCTCATTACAGCTTACATCTAACAGGGAAGAGGAGGTATGAGGGTCCTGCTCATTACAGCTTACATCTGATAGGGAAGAGGAGGTATGAGGGTCCTGCTCATTACAGCTTACATCTGATAGGGAAGAGGAGGTATGAGGGTCCTGCTCATTACAGCTTACATCTGATAGGGAAGAGGAGGTATGAGGGTCCTGCTCGTTACAGCTTACATCTAACAGGGAAGAGGAGGTATGAGGGTCCTGCTCATTACAGCTTACATCTGATAGGCTACATGAAGTTTGAGGGCCATGAGCATTGCAGCTTACATTTAAAGTGGTTGTAATGGCTGAAGTTTATTTTATTTTCATGCATTCTATGCATGACGGTAAAAAACCTTCTGTGTGTAGCATCCCCACCCCAGTCCCCTCTAATACTTTTTTGAGCCCGATCTCGATCCAGTGATGTGCACAAGAGCCTCGGCTCTCCGGGGGCTCTCCCTCCTCATTGGCTGAGACAGCAACGGGAGCCATTGGTGCTGTCAAGCAAGGCCAGTGAGCCAATGAAGAGAGAGAGGAGTAGGGGCCAAGTCACAGCTCTGTGTGTGAATGGAAGTGCATAGAAGCAGCTTGGGAGCGTGCACGCCCCATAGTAAGCTGCTTGCTTTGGGTGCACTAGGAGGGAGGGGCCAGGAGCACCGGCAGGGGGATCCAAGAAAAGGCGGATCGGGGTTGCTCTGTGCAAAACCATTACACAGAGCAGGTAAGTATATCATGTTTGTTATTAAACCAGCCTTTCTCAACCAGGGTGCCCAGGCACCCTGGTTTGCCTTCAAACTTCTTCAGGGATGCCTTGGCAAAATGCCCAAAATTTGTATACAAGCCAGCAGGTGGATCAATCCTGCCTTTTAGTACACAAAGCCACAGATTTTCATTGTGCACTTTGTTTCTAGCTGCCTGCATCCTAACAACCAATGACATCATCAGTTGCTAAGGAGGACATGGGGTGCATGCACATCATCCTTGTTTGCCCCTCTCCATCAGCACCGGAGTCACATTAGCAGAGTGAGGGAGAGAAACAGAGAGACATACTGGAATACTAGTCAGTACCAGTGTGCAAAGGTGTATTTGTTCTGGAAGAATAAGTCACCTCTAATGTTGGGTGTACTGGATGTGTGTAGAATAGTTTTTTTACATTTTAGAATGGGGTGCCTTGAGAGTACCCATAATTTTAAAGGGTGCCTTGACTGAAAAAAACTTGAAAAACACTGATTTAGGCCCCTTTCACAGTGACGTTCTGATTGGGTCCACCTGCCCTTTTTTTAGGTGGACCGGATCGGAACCACCATTTTCCTCTATGGAGCGTCGGGTGTAAACGGTCCGTTTACATCCGCCCACATCCAATCCGATCCACCAAAAAAAGAGATGGATAAGGATCCAATTTCCCTTCCTTCTGTCGGATCGATTCGGATGGAAAAAGAAAGGCGGTCCGTTTTCATCTGATGCCCATTGAGAAGAGCGAGCTGCTCTGTGTCTGCTCTGCAGCAGTGGAGTGGACACAGACCTGTCATCCGCTTGCTCAGCGGAAAGGACCCCAAAACCTCAAGTTTACTAAGGAACAGAAGGCATTCAGGTTCTGTTCATTACAGCTAATAGAGAACAAGAGGTATGAGGTCCTTCTCATTACAGACTACAGTCTAATAGGGAAGTATGAGGACCCTGATCATTACAGCGTACATCCAATTGTCAAAAGGTACAGTGCCTTGAAAAAGTATTCATACCTCTTGAAATTTTCCACATTTTGTTCTGTTACAACAAAAAACGTAAAATGTATTTTATTGGGATTTTATGTGATAGACCAACAAAAAGTAGCACATAATTGTGAAGTGGAAGGAAAATGATAAATGGTTTTCAAATTTTTTTACAAATATCTGAAAAGTGTGGCGTGCATTTTTATACCCCTAACTAAAATCTAGTGGAACCAATTGCCTTCAGAAGTCACCTAATTAGTAAATAGAGTCCACCTGTGTGTAATTTAATCTCAGTATAAATACAGCTGTTCTGTGAAGCCCTCAGAGGTTTGTTAGAGAACATTAGTGAACAAACAGCATCATGAAGGCCAAGGAACACACCAGACAGGTCAGGGATAAAGTTGTGGAGAAGTTTAAAGCAGGGTTAGGTTATAAAAAAAATATCCCAAGCTTTGAACATCTCACGGAGCACTGTTCAATCCATCATCTGTAAACGGAAAGAGTATGGCACAATTGCAAACCCACAAAGACATGGCCGTCCGCCTAAACTAACAGGCCAGGCAAGGAGAGCATTAATCAAAGAAGCAGCCAAGAGGCCCATGGTAACTCTGGAGAAGCTGCAGAGATCCACAGCTCAGGTGGCAGGGGCAGGTGGGGGTGTCCACAGGACAACTATTAGTTGTGTACTCCACAAATCTGGCCTTTATGGAAGAGTGGCAAGAAGAAAGCCATAAGAAGTCCTGTTTGCAGTTTGTGAGAAGCCATGTGGGGGACACAGCAAACATGGGGAAGAAGGTGCTCTGGTCAGATGAGACCAACATTGAACTTTTTGGCATAAAAGCAAAACGATATGTGTGGCAGAAAACTAACACTGCACATCACCCTGAACACACTATCCCCACTGTGAAACATGGTGGTGGCAGCATCATGTGGTGGGGATGCTTTTCTTCAGCAGGGACAGGGAAGCTGGTCAGAGTTGATGGGAAGATGGATGCAGCCAAATGCAAGGCAATGTTAGAACAAAACCTTAGAGTTAGAGTCTGCAAAAGACTTGAGACCGGGACGGAGGTTCACCTTCCAGCAGGACAACGACCCGAAACATCCAGCCAGAGCTACAATGGAATGGTTTAGATCAAAGCATATTCATGTGTTAGAATGGCCCAGTCAATGTTCAGATCTAAATCCAATGGAGAATCTGTGGTAAGAGTTGAAAATTGCTGTTCCCAGACGCTCTCCATCCAATCTGACAGAGCTTGAGCGATTCTGCAAAGAAGAATGGGCAGAAATGTCCCTCTCTAGATGTGCAAAGCTGGTAGAGACATCCCCAAAAAGACTTGCAGCTGTATTTCAGTGAAAGGGGGTCCTACAAAGTATTGACTCCAAGGGGCTGAATACAAATGCTGCCACAATTTCAGATATTTGTACAAATTTAAAACCATTTATCCTTTTCCTTCCACTTTACAGTTATGTGGCACTTTGTGTTGGTCTATCACATCAAATCCCAATAAAATACATTTATGTTTTTGGTTGTAACATGACAACATGGGGAAAATTTCAAGGGGTGTGAATACTTTTTCAAGGCGCTGTATATAAGGGTGCTGAATAATATAGCTGACATCTACAAGAAAAAAGCAGGTATGAGGGCCCTGCATATTGCAGCTTACATCTAATAGGGAACGGGAGATATGAGGGTCCTGCTCCTTACAGCTTACATCTAACAGGGAAGAGGAGGTATGAGGGCCCTGCTCACGACAGCTTACATTTAATAGGGAAGAGGAGGTATGAGGGTCCTGCTCACGACAGCTTACATTTAATAGGGAAGAGGAGGTATGAGGGCCCTGCTCACGACAGCTTACATTTAATAGGGAAGAGGAGGTATGGGGGTCCTGCTCATGACAGCTTACATCTAATAGGGAACAGGAGGTATGAGGGTCCTAATCATTACAGCTTACATCTAATAGGGAACAGGAGGTATGGGGGTCCTGCTCATGAGAACGTATATCTGATAGGGAACAGGCAATATGAGGGCCCTGAGCATTATGGCTTTTAGTCTCATGGACACCAGACAATATGAGGGTCCTGCTCATTACAGCTTACATCTAACAGGGAAGAGGAGGTATGAGGGTCCTGCTCATTACAGCTTACATCTAACAGGGAAGAGGAGGTATGAGGGTCCTGCTCGTTACAGCTTACATCTAATACGGAAGAGGAGGTATGAGGGTCCTGCTCGTTACAGCTTACATCTAACAGGGAAGAGGAGGTATGAGGGTCCTGCTCGTTACAGCTTACATCTAATACGGAAGAGGAGGTATGAGGGTCCTGCTCATTACAGCTTACATCTGACAGGGAAGAGGAGGTATGAGGGCCCTGCTCGTTACAGCTTACATCTAATACGGAAGAGGAGGTATAAGGGTCCTGCTCATTACAGCTTACATCTAACAGGGAAGAGGAGGTATGAGGGTCCTGCTCGTTACAGCTTACATCTGACAGGGAAGAGGAGGTATGAGGGTCCTGCTCGTTACAGCTTACATCTAATACGGAAGAGGAGGTATGAGGGTCCTGCTCATTACAGCTTACATCTGACAGGGAAGAGGAGGTATGAGGGTCCTGCTCGTTACAGCTTACATCTGACAGGGAAGAGGAGGTATGAGGGTCCTGCTCATTACAGCTTACATCTGACAGGGAAGAGGAGGTATGAGGGCCCTGCTCGTTACAGCTTACATCTAATACGGAAGAGGAGGTATAAGGGTCCTGCTCATTACAGCTTACATCTAACAGGGAAGAGGAGGTATGAGGGTCCTGCTCGTTACAGCTTACATCTAACAGGGAAGAGGAGGTATGAGGGTCCTGCTCGTTACAGCTTACATCTAACAGGGAAGAGGAGGTATGAGGGTCCTGCTCGTTACAGCTTACATCTAACTTTACAGATGAAATTATACAGGACACGTATATATATTCTTTATGTATTGAGTCCAATATCTGATCCGTCATACAGGTATTTATTTATACACAGTGAGAATGGGTGTGAGTGATCATTTATTTGCCATCTCACTGCAGAGTTAACAGAGCTCATAATGAGATGCCGCTGGCTGTTGCGAAGAGGTGACCTCTACCACCACCTTTATCGAGCGCCATCATGGCTGCCAAATCCTAAGAGAGCGTCACATCTTGGCGCTGTGCGGCGTCATTCTGCGGTGGCAATGGGGTTTATATCAGCCTGGCAGTGCGGCATGTTTACTGCACTCTGTTCCTCCTCAGAGATGAGCTGACATCATTTTGCACTCGCAGGCAGCAGGAGAGAAAATGGCCGCCGCAGCAGGTGGGAGGGCGGGCGCAGCGTGTTTATTGACAGACGCAGGAGCACATCATGGTGATCTGTCAGACTGTGAAGTTCCAGGAAAACAATCGCAGCTCACTGCTGTGCCAGAGGCACCCGATACCGCCTGCCATCAGCTCCACAAATGGTTGCTCTGTACTCGTGTGGAGTCAGCCAGGAGAAGGGGCTGTTCCCGGAGCCAACGCAGTTCACATGGGGTCAGACATGTCACGAGTTCCATAGCCTCTGCCAAATATGTAAAAGCAGCTTTGAGAGAGCCAGCTATGGAGCCGCCGACTTGTACAAGCCAGAGCCACGGCCCCTGTTCTCCGAACTGCTGTGCAGGCGTGGGCTCTGGAGACTCACCGTCTGCTCGCAGCTCCGGTACCATGTGCAGGCAGCAGTCTGACGGCGAAGATCTCACCCTGCTTAATGCTGGCCTCACTTCCAGCACCGTCTTCCAGGACACGGGAGGCCCGACTGTACCCAAAGAATTACGGAGGCAACCTGTACAAATCACCGTACTCTCCTTCCACGAATCACCCACAATTCACCAACCAATAACGATAATACAGCTATTCAGATTCACAATACTAATCCCAAGGGAAATTATTACATTCATATGTATTTCAAAAATTCCTGTACTGCCTGCAAGGTGACAGTATACCACAGATTAGCCCATCCTTAGGTCACCAATACCCATCCATCCTCCTATGTGTCTTCTACCATAACTAAAATGTATTAGTAAATCCAAAGATTTCACGATCTTGTTAATATCATTTCAAAAGTAATTTTCAATCTCTTAAAATCTCAGCTTTCGTTAAAGGATAAGTTCACCTTACAGAAAAAATAATAAGTTCACATATTTTTGCAGAGAAAAAAATGTGCAGTTAATATTTTTTTTTATACATATATATAGGTGCAGCGCTAAAATATACGAAAACAGAGTTTTTCCAATGTGATGTGATCATACGTAATAAATATATATGAATAAAAGTTTATGCAGAAAATATGAATAATTATTGGTATTCAAACATAAAGTGACAAAGTGCAAGTACTGTGCTAATATATCATTTCCACAATAAAGTGCTACTATAGTGATAATTGTGAGCACATAATAGTGCTAAAATATCAAAATCCAATATATGACGAGAAAAATGGCCAAAAAGTGTTAATTGTGAAAATCCATCCAAGAATGATCTAAAGGTAAGTGCTTCGTATACTCTAACGATTATTCAGTGATGTGCCAGGAATCTGTTAAGATTACGCACTCACCAGATGCGTAATAATAATACGCATTTGTATATAATGTTGTCAGATGGGGGTCCCCTTAAGGATGTGTACAGCCTGGTCTGGTCAGAGAGATCCCCTTCCCCCGGGTTATCTGCAGCACCTCAGCCGTCCTCCAGAATGGGCTCTGTAGATTTGTTAGCTCATGAAGCGCCAGAAAGAAGGATGCCCATAGTGTAGTATTTTTCAATTGTAATGGTTTATTTGTGAAAGGTGAGGTATTTTTTCCTGCAGGAGCCTGGAAAGCATTGCACTTACAATCAGTAGATCACGGGTGCAATGTGGACTCCTGCAGACGCCCTCCTGCTTTCAGCCTGTACCTCTGTATGGGCTTTTTGTTTGAAAGCCGGAGGACATGTCAGTGGACTACAGGAGCACTCATCAGTGCCCATTGAAACTACAAGTCCGTCTGCCGCGTTGGAAGGCGGTACTTGTAGTTTATTCGTTCATGGGAATCTGTGAATGAATGATACGGCTGTGTGGGTGGAGCTCCACGCAGCTGCACTGTTTTTACAGCGGAGCTCCACCCAAAAGGGAAAGTTCCGCTTTAATGCTTTGTCCTCCATTAAGGATTAGCACCTTTGGGGAGCGGGTACCAGAATTTGACAGGCACCCGCTCCCACTTTTGCTGCGATAGCCTAAGGCAAGCAGAAGTGGAAGTTGTCCTCCCCGTAGTCTTCTGCGACACGCGACAGGTCCCAGAAGACTACGGGGCCATTCACAAAGCGCACCGCTTCTCGTGCATGCACAGTGGGCACCCAGCTGTAAAGCCGCAAGCTGTCACAGCCAGGTGCCCACACTGAAGATGGTGTCACCAGGGAGAGAAGACGGCTGGTGAAACCAGCGGTGGTGAGGACACTGCTGGACCAAGGGACAGGTAAGTGGCTGTGTTTTAAAAGTCAGCAGCTACAGTTTTTGTAGCTGCCGACTTTTATTTATTTTTTTTTCAGGTGGAACTCGGCTTTAAGAAGTGACAGCAGGGGAGGGGAGAAGATCCCCAGCCTGCTGTCACAAGGAGGAGGGATCAAGGGAGAGGGGCAGGAGCTGGAACATGTTACATGTTCCACCCTAAAAACGGGTGGAACACGTAACGTGCTCCAAAGGGGAACCTATCCTTTAAAATAAGCCCTGGTAATACTGCCATGAAGGTCCTTGTTCAGGCACTTCCCACCAAGACTTAGTTGCTGTCTCACAGTTGCGCCCCTGCATTGCCACACGGGCCTCTGATGGAGACTACAAGTGGCCATTTCAACAAGCTTTATGCAGGTATGGTCCACTGCAGGGGCGGACTGACAACTCATGGGGCCCCCGGGCAATAGGGGATCATGGAGCCCCTGGGTCCTTGCCCAAACTCAAAAAAGCCTATGAAAAAGGTACCAGGGGCATCTCATGGGGTCCACTACTGACCCCGGGCCCTTGGGCAGTGCCCGAATTTCCAAATGGTCAGTCCGCCCCTGGTCCACTGCTGTTATCAGGAAGTACACCCTGAGAAATGTCATGCAGCCATTACAGGAGTGCATGGAGATGGGAAGTGGCAGCAAGAAAACAGCACCACTGAGGTGTAACAAAAAACTATGTGAAAAAGATTTTAATTAAAAATATATATATTTTTTTTCACAGTACACAGAGCAACCTAATTGCTGTCTAGTTGGGGTTTACATCTACTTTGATATCATAACAGAAAAACACCACCAGCTAAAACAGCTGCCCAGGGTGTTTACTTACTGCCCAGGGTGTTTAAATACTGAAAGTAGCTCTCCAAAAAAGGTAAAACTTGTCCTGACTTAGCAAAATGTCCATTAGAAAATATGGGAGCTGCCCTAGGGGGAAACCTGCTGACCTGCTGTAAAAATGCTAGTTCCCTAGCTATTATGCTGACACTATAATATTTTGTGAATTAAAGATCTGAACCAAATATGCAGATCAGGTAAATGACTCAAAAAGTACTAAAAAAAAAGGATTACTATGACAGATGGGCATTTTAAGAAAGAGTTAATTGTGTTGTCCTCGGTCTCTCTCCATCACTACTTCATGTTGTCTTCAGTGTTTACCCATCCCTACTCAGGAAGGACCTCATTCTTTACCCATCCCTCCAAGCCATCCACAGTTCCTCCTCATCCCTCTTTGTTGTCCTCCTTTTTTTAAGCTATCTTCATGTTTTCCTCATTGTCTCCTCATCCCTCTTTCATGTTCTTCTCAGTCTCTCCTTATCCTGAATTTATGCCGTCCAAAGTTTACCTTCATCCCTCCTTCATGGTGTCCACAGTCTCCCTTATTTCTCCTCCATTCTATCCCTCAGTATCTCATCATCCCTTTTTTATGTTCTCTCTCATTATCCTTCCTCCATACTGTCCTCATTCATTATACATGTTGTCCTCACTCTCCTCTCATCCCTTATCCATGTTGTCTTCAGTCTCCCCTTATCACTTCTCCATACTGTCCTCAGTCTTTCCTCATCTATTCTCCATGCTGTCATAAGTCTCTCCTCATTGTTCCTGCATGTCGTCTTCAGTCTCTTCTTATTCCTGCTCAGTTTATCCTCATCCCTCTTCCATGTTGTCCTCAGTGTATCCTCATCCTCCTCCATGTTGTCCTTGGTCCCTTCTCAACTGTCCTCTATATAATCCTCATTCACTCGTCTGAGCCATCCATAGTTTCTCCTCAACCCTCTTCCATGTCCTGAGTTTCTCCTTGTCCCTCTAATGATGTCCTCAGTCACCCTTATGTGTCCTCCATGCTATCCTTAGTATGTTCTCATCCTTCTTCCATATTGTCCTTAGTCCGTTCTCATCCTTCCTCCTTTTTTATCCTTAGCCTCTCCTCATCCTTCATGTTGTCTTCAGTCCCCAGTTGTTCCTCATTCTTCTTCCATATTGTCCTCAGTCTCCTTTTAACCAACCTCTATGTTGTCCTCAGTCTTTCTTGTCCACCTTCATGTTGTTCTCAGAGTCCTCTTATCCCTGCTTTTTTTGGTACTCAGTCTCCTTATCCCTCCCAAATACTGTCATCAGTATCTCCTCACCCGTTCCATCTTGTCCTCTTCCCTCACCTATATTGCTTTTAGTCTCTCATTTTAACTCTGTCTTTTCCTCACCCCTCTTGTCCTCTTCCCACCTCTATCTTGTTTTAACCCCTCTTTCATCCTGTCCTTTTCCCTCCATTATCTTATCCTCTTCAAATCTGTATCTTGTCCAAATCCCTCCTCCATCTTGTCCTCATCACTCCTTAATCTTGTCCTCATTCCTTCTCCATCCCGTCCCATCCCTCTTCCATCTTGTTCACGTCACTCCCCCATCTATTCCTCTTCCTTCTTGTCCTATGCCCTTATCCTCTTGTACTCTTTCCCCCCTGCATCCTGTCCTCATCACTCTTCCATCTTGTCCTCTTCCCTTCTCTATCTTGCCCACTTCACTCCTCCATCTTGTCCTCTTTCCTCCTCCACCCTGTCCCAAACCTATACCATCTTGTTCACTTCACTCCTCCATCTTGTGCTCTTCCCTCCTCAATTTTGTCCCATCCCTCTTCCATCTTGTTCACTTCACTCCTCCATCTTGTCCTCTTCCCTCCTCTATCTAAACCTTATTAGTCTTGTCCTCATCCCTCCTCTATCTTGTCCTTTATCCTCCTCCATCCTTCCATCCTATCCCATCCCTCTTGCATCTTGTTCACTTCACTCATCCATTTTGTCCTCCTCCTTTTTGTCTTATACCCTCATACATCTTGTCTTATCCTTTTTGTACTTTTTCCACCTGCATCCTCATCCCTCTTCCACCTTGTCTTCTTACCTCTCTATCTTGCCCACTTCCCTCCCCCAGCTTGTCCTCTTCACCCCTCCATCTCATCTTCTTTCCTCCTCCATCCTGACCCATCCCTCTTCCATCTTGTTCACTTCACTCCTCCATCTTATCCGCTTTCTTCCTCAATCCTGTCCTCTTTCCCCCTCCATACTGCCCCATCCCTCTTCCATCTTGTTCACTTCACTCCTCCATCATGTCTTCTTCCTTCTTTTGCTATCCCTCATCCATCTTGTCTTATTCCTCTTGCCCTCTCCCCCCCCCCATCCTGTACTCATCTCTGTTCTATCTTGTCCTCTTCCCTCCTGCATCCTGTCCACTTCCCTCCTCTCTCTTGTCCTCTTCCCTCTTCATCTTGTCCTCTTCACTCTTCATCTTGTCCTATGCCCTTGTCCATCTTGTTCTATTCTTCCTGTTCTCTTCCCTCCTGCATCTTGTCCTCATTCCTCTTCCATCTTGCCCTCTTCCCTCCTCCATCTTGTTCTTTTCTCTATCTTGCCCTCTTCCCTTCTCCATCTTGTCCTCTTCCCTTCTCTATCTTGCCCACTTCCCTCCTCCATTTTCTCCTTTTCCCTCTTCATCTTGTCCTCTTCCCTCTTCACGTTGTCCTCATGCCTCCTCCATCTTGTCCTCTTCCCTCCTCCATCTTGTCCTCAGCCTCCCTGACATCTCACTGGTCTCTTGTTACATACTCTTTCCCTCAGTCCCCCGCCCCTTGTACTCTGCGCTTGGCTATAATCTGATCTCCTGTTTTACACTTTGTAGTACTGCTGATCCTCCCATATTGAAGTTATAATTTAACCTCTGGAAAGCAGAGTTCAGTCTCCTATTGATAATGTACATGTCGAGCAGAGCCGTCCCTGTCCGGTTACCCTACACATCTACAAAACGCCTTGGTTGTGCTTTTTTACACCGATGTTGTCAGCCTGGAATGACTGCGGCGGACATGCTCGCTCTGTCATGCTGGTCCTTGGAAGGGGTTAAGTGTGTTTCCTGGGGTGGAGTCAGTTTTGCGCTCATCTCAGGGTCTCCATAGCAACACAGAAAGGCATCCATCGGGAGGGGTCTGGCCAAGTGCCAGACTGAGCAATGCTTGGACTCCCAGAATCCTCTGCTGGACATTTGCCCAACTTAAAACAAAATGGAACAAAACAACGTGAATAGAATGGTGTGTGTGTTTATCTCACCCTGGTTCTCCATCACCACGCCCGGGAACATTCCCCGTCACCACACCCGGGGCCCATACAGGAGTACCCGTCTCCCTCAACCATGTGCTATGCCAAACCTTTCCCCTCCCCCCCTTCTTCACAGTGCCAACCTGCACTTTACACCCCGGTCATGATTAAGAAATTAGTCACGTCAACGTCACAGCAGGAAGAGACTTGTGAGTACAGCCGTCCTGATTACATGTAAATAAACAGAATAAACATGTGTGTAGACACATGTACCACACAACATGCCAAGGGCAGGGCAACACATGGTAGATTGTTTCACCATGGCCAGGAGGTAACAAATACCAGGATAGGAGTGACCCGTCACCATATAAGGGGCACCCAGCATGTCCTTTAACAGTGGTGTGTGGGAGGAACCACAACTCCCAGCATGTCTATAATGCTCTGGTAGTAAGACTACATCTCCCAGTATGCCCTATAATAATGATGTGATGGAGAAACCACAACTACTGGAGTACCCTATTAACAACAGGCTGATGAAGGAACTACAACTCCAAGCATGCTTCACCACAGATCCCAACATGTTTTATAACAATGTCTGGTGGTACTACACCTCCCAGCATGCCCTACTTAAATATCAAATGGTGGTACTACACCTCCCAGCATGTCCTACTTAAATATCAAATAGTGGTACTACACCTCCCAGCATGCCCTACTTAAATATCAAATGGTATTACTACACCTCCAAGCATACCCTATATTATCTAGAGGTAGTACTACACCTTCCAACATGCCTAATGTTAACAGATGATGGTACTACACCTCCCAGCATGCCCTATATTAATTTCTGATGGTGGCACTACACCTCCAAGCATGCCCTATAACAGCTGATAGTATTATAGTACTACACCTCCCAACATGCTCTAAAACAATGCTTGATGGTGGTACTACACCTCCCAGTATGCCCTACAATAATATCTAGTGGTGGTACTTCACCTCCCAGCATGCCCTATAATATCTAGTGGTGGTACTACACCTCCCAGCATGGCGTATAATAAAATTTGGTGGTACTACACCTCCCAGCATGCTCTATAATATCTAGTGGTGCTACTACACCTCCCCGCATGCCATACAATAATATCTAGTGGTGGTACTATACCTCCCAGCATGCCATACAATAATATCTAGTGGTGGTACTACACCTCACCGCATGCCATACAATAATATCTAGTGGTGGTACTATACCTCCCAGCATGCCCTATAATATCTAGTGGTGGTACTACACCTCCCAGCATGGCCTATAATAACATTTGGTGGTACTACACCTCCCAGCATGCCATACAATAATATCTAGTGCTACTACACCTCCCATCATGGCGTATAATAAAATCTGGTGGTGCTACACCTAGCATGAGCTAAAACAATTTTGACAGTGGTACTACACCTCCCAGCATGCCCTAAGAATTATATCTTCCGGAACTACACCTCCCAGCATGCCCTATAAATATTATGTGATAGTACTACACCCCCAGCATGCCTTATAATAGTATCTTGTGTTGGGACTACATCTCCCAGCATTCCCTATAATAATAATCAATGGTAGTACTACACCTCCCAGCATGCCCCCTCCCCCTCTAACCATGTGCTGCAACAAGTCACGTGTCATCCAGCACACACGTGCGCCGAGGGGCCGCAGACGGGGCGGGGTCTGCTCAGCGCGCACGCGCCTCTCATTTCCAGCAACGCAACAAGCTGCGTGACGTCACGGCCAGGTGGCATTCCTCGGCTGGCGGTGGAGGCGGCGCGGCGCAGTACGCACGCGCGGAATCCCAGCCCTGCGCGGCCCCGGCATTGCGCGCTCCAGGCGGGCTGCGGCTTGCAGAGAAGCGGAGGAGAGAGAGAGAAGCAGAGCACGCCCGGTACGGACCGGAGCACAGCACTGTCCACAGAGCCGTAAGGAGGCGGAACTGCTGCATGACCCCCTGCCAGTGAGTGAGTCCCTTCCCCCGCGCAGCATGTCAGCGGCACAGGTGTCCTCGTCACGCCGCCAGTCGTGTTACCTGTGTGACCTGCCACGAATGCCATGGGCCATGATCTGGGACTTCACCGAGCCTGTCTGTCGTGGCTGCGTCAACTACGAAGGCGCTGACCGTATAGAGTTCGTCATCGACACCGCGCGCCAGCTCAAACGTAGCCATGGCTTCCAGGATGGGCGCTCTCCGGGGCCACAGGGGCCCGGCTCTGGTGGGGCAGCCAAACAGCACCCAGCCGTGCAAGCAGCCCTGACCGCCAAGGACACGGCGCAGCTCAATCACCTGGACGGGGCGTCCAAGGTGGCCGCGGCTTCTGGACTAGAGAGGTATGGACTGACTGACCGCGGCCGCTTCGAATACACGTTGGCCGCTGCGGCGCGTCTTCCCAACGGCCTTAATGGGTTCCCCAAGCCTGGCGAGGACGGCCCCCCAGAACTGAACCGCCAGAGCCCCAATTCCCGGGGCCGTACGGGCCATGGACTAATCCCCCAGCTGGGACCTGGACAGCTGAGTGTCCCACCAAACCTGCTCCCCCAGACTTTGCTGAATGGCCCTCCTACAGCCTCTTCGTCTGGGGCCCCGCATGTGCTTGGAAGGGGCCCTGCCGGCTCCAGCGGCCTCAGCGTGCCACCGCCCCCTTCAGCCAGCTCTTCGGGTGACCCTAAGCGCCCGGGATCCGTGTCCAGCACCGACCAGGAGCGAGAGCTGAAGGAGAAGCAGCGGAACAGCGAAGCTCTCTCTGAACTAACGGAGAGCCTGCGTTCCCGGGCCGAGGAATGGGTAGGGAAGCCCAAGGCAGTGCGGGACACCCTGCTCACCCTGTCAGCATGCACACCCTTTGATGTCCGCTTCAAAAAAGACCACGCACTGCTGGGGCGAGTGTTCGCCTTTGACGCCACATCCAAACCAGGTCTTCTGGACTACGAGCTCAAATTGTTTGTGGAATACCCCAGCGGCTCCCTCAACGTGTTCAGCTCAGCCTCCGGTGTGGCCAAGCAGATGTACCAGGACTGTATGAAGGACTTTGGCCGCGGTCTGTCCTCGGGCTTTAAGTATTTGGAGTATGAACGCAAACATGGCTCTGGGGACTGGCGTCTGCTGGGTGACCTTCTTCCAGAGTCAGTACGTTTCTTTAAGGAGATGGTCGTTGCAGATATGTTACCACAGCCCTACCTGGATCCTGGCTGCCCCATGCTGCCCAGCGCCTTGGTGAACCTGCCTCGAGCCCTGGCTGCAGCTGCCGCCGCCGCGTCCTCCTCGGCTGGGGGAAGCGGCCAGGCCCGCTCAGGGGTGAGGAAACGCAAGGCCTCACCTGAACCAGATTCTGCTGAGGGACAGATGTGGATCACGGGGCAACCGGATGGTATCAAACAGTTGAGTTTAGCAGCTTCAGGGGGAACTCCATCCTCCTCCTCCGCAGGTTCCTACGGCGGCCCCGCTCCACCACCGCCGCCGCCACCTCTCGGCCCTGGTCACCCGCAGCGAACCACCCCACCTGAGAGCGCCCCTCCAAATGGGCCATCGCCTATGGCGGCACTGCAGTCTGTCACAGACACTTTGGGCACTGCTCATTCCCCTAAAGACGGACAGACAGGTGGGGGACCCCCGGTGCACTCCACCACCTCATCGGCACGGCGGAATAGCAGCAGCCCGGTGTCGCCAGCGTCAGTACCTGGCCAGAGACGTCTGAATTCCCGTAACGGAGGGGGTTCAGCAGAACTCAGCCTTCAGGTGGCACCTGCTGGGGGAGCCCCTCATCCAGGAATGGACCAAGTGCACCCCCAGAACATTCCCGACTCGCCCATGGCCAACAGCGGCCCCCTGTGCTGCACCATCTGCCATGAGCGCCTAGAGGACACGCACTTTGTCCAGTGCCCATCCGTACCCAGCCACAAATTCTGCTTCCCATGCTCCAGAGAGAGCATCAAGGCCCAGGGAGCAACGGGTGAGGTCTACTGCCCCAGTGGAGAGAAGTGCCCCCTGGTTGGATCTAATGTACCTTGGGCTTTCATGCAGGGGGAGATTGCTACCATTCTTGCCGGGGATGTTAAGGTGAAAAAGGAGAGAGACCCTTAGTAAGAGTGGATGTTATTGTACATAAACCTTTATCCAGCTCCTCATCTATAACTTGCAGACCAAGGACAGGCTCCGGGGTGTGGTGATGTGGATCCTGGACACCAAACATTTTACATCAAATTCAGCCCAGAAATGCCCCCCCATTCCCCCAGACATGTGATTCAAGCTTTTTTTTTTTTTGGGAGGGGGGAGTTCTGGTGTTTGAGAAACACACACTTTGTACTCTTCATCTTTTTTTTTTTTTTGGGAATAACATGGCGGAGTTTGTTATATAAAAACAAAATTAAAAAATTTAAAAAAAAAAAAATCTGCCTGCCGGTGGAGCGGACCTTGCAGGACAGCAAACAGTGGGATTCCCCTTTGGCAAGGCAGGACGGAGGCTGTATAAAGCTTTTTTTGGCGGCTCCTGGCCAGCGGGAACGTCGCAGAAACTTAGTCTTATGTACAGATCTTATTTTTGTGGTGTTTCAGCAATTTGAGACACTTGTTATGTACACTTCATTTGAAGGGTGACAGAGCTCATGTTTGGGTGTTGTTGGGATTATTATCGCTCCTTATATCCCCCTTTTTACTTTTAAAATTTTTTTTTTTTTTTAACAACGTTTGTTGCAAGTGTGTCCACTAGGTAATGGTTTCTAGCACTTAGCGATGCTGCTGGTGTGTCATTTTTGTAATGTACGCACTTCTCTCGAGGGGGGGGGAGGGAGGAGGGGTGGACAGTGAAACTATTAAATCTGTAAAAAAAAATAAAATAAAATAAAACTGATATATATGCCCATATCCCCCTGTTCCTTTGAGGTGGGTGTGACACATAAGACAATGTTGTATTCCCCCCCCACCCCTCCTTTACTCTGATACTTGGAGGGTGTATAATCCAGTGTAATTATCAGTTTGCAGGTTTCTGCAGGTCTACACAATGCAATTATAATTGGTTTAACCCATCGAGCGCTGGCAGTACAATGCTGTCTCTGGGCCAGTAGAGGGTTACATATTTCTTTATATATGAAAATTATATATATATATTTTTTTTTTCTTTTTGCACGAATGCTTTTAAACTGTAGAGCAAATTGCCGTCTGTACATTTAGGGTGGGCAGAACCTTCTTTCTTTGTCCAGAACACATTTCTGTAGTATAACAGACCACTGTTATGTGCCTTGGAGCTGATTACATTGTAATAAATTTGATTCATATAACCATTGTTTGCTGCTGCGGTCGCTGTTTTATTCTGATTTCACGGGAGTTAGATTTAGGAGATTGCCTCGCTGTGCGCTCTCTAGCCTTGCCTGTGATTGTGCACTCTCGGAGCGTTGTGCCGTCTTGGTGCTCTCTAATCCTAGCTTGTTCTCATGTGCTGCTATTTCTGGATTGCTCTGCTGTCTCAGGGAGTACCCTGCATGCTGTGCCTCCCCTCTGCTGTCTCAATGAAGTTTTCTGCCAGCTATACATCATCTTTACTGTCTCCTTGTGTGATCTGCCTGCTGTGCATCCCCTCTGCTGTCTCACTGAGCAGTCTCTTCCTGCTGTGCATCCCCTCTGTTGTCTCACCGAGCAGTCTCTTCCTGCTGTGCATCCCCTCTGCTGTCTCACCGAGCAGTCTCTTCCTGCTGTGCATCCCCTCTGCTGTCTCACTGAGCACTCTCTGCTCTGCATCCCCTCTGCTGTCTCACTGAGCGCACTCTGCTCTGCATCCCCTCTGCTGTTTCACTGAGCACTCTCTGCTCTGCATCCCCTCTGCTGTCTCACTGAGCACTCTCTGCTCTGCATCCCCTCTGCTGTCTCACTGAGCACTCTCTGCTCTGCATCCCCTCTGCTGTCTCACTGAGCACTCTCTGCTCTGCATCCCCTCTGCTGTCTCACTGAGCTCTCTGCTGTGCATCCTTTCTGCTGTCTCACCGAGCAGTCTCTGCCTGCTGTGCATCCCCTTTGCTGTCTCACTGAGCAGTCTCTGCCTGCTGTGCATCCCCTTTGCTGTCTCACTGAGCAGTCTCTGCCTGCTCTGCATCCCCTCTGCTGTCTTACTGAGCTCTCTGTTGTGCATCCCTTCTGCTGTCTCACTGAGCATTATCTGTTGTGCATCTCCTCTGCTGTCTCACTGAGCATTATCTGTTGTGCATCTCCTCTGCTGTCTCACTGAGCATTATCTGTTGTGCATCTCCTCTGCTGTCTTACTGAGCACTCTCTGCTGTGCATCCCCTCTGCTGTCTAAATACTCAGACAGCAGAGGAAATGCATAACAGACAAAGTATTATCTGTCTGCTGTGCATCTCATCTGCTGTCTTATTGGGCATTCTCTGTTGTGCTTCCCCTCTGCTGTCTCATAGAATACTCTGACTCTTCTGTGCATCCCCTCTGCTGTTTCATTGATCAGTCTCTTCCTGCTGTGCATCCTCTCTGCTGCCTCACTGAGCTCTCTACTGTGCATCCCCTCTTCTGTCTCACTGAGCACTCTACTGTGCAACCCCTCTTCTGTCTCACTGAGCACTCTACTGTGCATCCCCTCTTCTGTCTCACTGAGCACTCTACTGTGCATCCCCTCTTCTGTCTCACTGAGCACTCTACTGTGCATCCCCTCTTCTGTCTCACTGAGCACTCTACTGTGCATCCCCTCTTCTGTCTCACTGAGCACTCTACTGTGCATCCTCTCTGCTGTCTTACTGAGCACCCTTCTGTCTGCTGTACATCCCCTCTGCTGTCTGAGCACTCTGTTGTGCATCCCTTCTGTTGTCTCACTGAGCGCAATATGCTGTGCAACCCCTTTGCTATTTCACTGAGCAGTCTGCTGTGAACCCCCTAGGCTGTTTCACTGAGCAGTCTCTGCCTGATGTGCCTTTTTCTTCTGCGGTGTCACTGAGCACTCTGTTGTGCATCCCCTTTTTTGCTATTTCATTGGGAAGTCTGTTGTGCACTCCCAAGGCTGTTTTACTGAGGTGTCTCTCCCCTCTGCTGTCTCACCGAGTAATCTCTCTGCTTTCCCTTTACTGTTTCACTGAGCAGTCTTTGCATGTTGTACACCCTTTTGCTGTCACACTGAAACATCTCTTCCCCCTATGTTGCTTCACTTCGGAAATTTCTGCTTGCTGTGCCCCCCCTCACTGAGCACCCTATCTGCTGTGCTTCCTTTTCTACTGTCTCACTGAGCAGTCTATCTGATGTCCCCCCCCTTCATTGCTATCTCACAGAGCAGTCTGTTATGCCCCCCACCCCTGTTGTCTCCCTAACCGGTCTCTGCCTACTGTACCCCCTTGCTGCTGTCTCCCTAAACGGTCTCTGCCTGCTGTCTCCCTAAACGGTCTCTGCCTGCTGTCTCCCTAAACGGTCTCTGCCTGCTGTCTCCCTAAACGGTCTCTGCCTGCTGTCTCCCTAAACGGTCTCTGCCTGCTGTCTCCCTAAACGGTCTCTGCCTGCTGTCTCCCTAAACGGTCTCTGCCTGCTGTCTCCCTAAACGGTCTCTGCCTGCTGTCTCCCTAAACGGTCTCTGCCTGCTGTCTCCCTAAACGGTCTCTGCCTGCTGTCTCCCCCTTGCTGCTGTCTCCCTAAACGGTCTCTGCCTGCTGTCTCCCTAAACGGTCTCTGCCTGCTGTCCCCCCATGCAGCTGTCTCCCTAAATGGTCTCTGCCTGCTGTCCCCCCCCCTTGCTGCTGTCTCCCTAACCGGTCTCTGCCTGCTGTCCCCCCCCCTTGCTGCTGTCTCCCTAACCGGTCTCTGCCTGCTGTCCCCCCATGCAGCTGTCTCCCTAACCGGTCTCTGCCTGCTGTCCCCCCCCCTTGCTGCTGTCTCCCTAACCGGTCTCTGCCTGCTGTACCCCCCATGCAGCTGTCTCCCTAACCGGTCTCTGCCTGCTGTACCCCCATGCAGCTGTCTCCCTAAATGGTCTCTGCCTGCTGTACCCCCTTGCTGCTGTCTCCCCCCCCCTTGCTGCTGTCTCCCTAAACGGTCTCTGCCTGCTGTGCCTCACTGAGCTGTCTCCTTGCCATGTTTGCTTTGTGCTCTCTGCAGTTTCATGTAGGATCTCAGCCCTGAGCAGTCCCTCCTTGCAGTGCTCTCCTCTCTCATTGGGATATGTAATACTTTATTGCGTTCTTTATGCTTGCAGCATGTTATGCTTTTTCCTTCTGGTGCTGACTGTGCTGCTTCTCCAACCCCCAGTCCCCCCCCCCATGTGAGTGTGATTTCCCTGTTGCCGTGTATGCGGAGCCTCTTGCATGCCTGGACATTGCTCTTGCCGTGTCTGTGTGCTGCCCACGCCTCACCTCCCTCACATGCACACGACGTGTCCTCTATACAAACTCCATTACTGCTGCTGTTTTGTAAAAACGTCACGTGCTAAGATGTTATTACAGTCAGCGCACGGCTCCACTCCTCCAGGGCCACAATCCTCCACTAGGAGCCCATCGTGTACATGTTGCAGCATTCTCCAGCGCAGGCCCAATGTTTGTACTTGTCAAGAGATGGATGTTATACTCTGATCATGTTCACACATTGGCTGGGCATTAAGGGCTCTGTTTTGTAGCAGTTTCCCCTTTTTTTCTGGCGTCCTTGACGCTGCGTGTAAAACGGGTCTAAAGCACACGTGCTGAAAATGCATCCGCGTGGTGTTAACGTGGCCAGACAACAGTGACTTATGTAACATGTAGGCCAGTAAAAGGAGCGGCTGTATTCAGTCCTGACAACGGCGGCTGCTTTGCATAATGGGATATATTTCGGGCCTCGTGCTGGATCCCACAGAAACATCTGGAAGTTCGGATAGTCCGCATCCAGATCGCGGTGTCTGCGCAGTCGCCCCGGATGGTTCTCTGTACACAGAGCAGTCGTGTTTGACGTGAAGTGTACACGTTGTCGGTTGAGAATTGGTTGCTCATGCTATGTGCTACACCTTCCACACATGTATGCATGACCCCCCCCCCCCCCCCAACGTTCTCATACGTGCTGGAAGCTCTATTGTGCTAATATTGTGGGTGATTTCTGGCAGCAGACGCTGACTAAGCTGTTTCCGGCTGTCTCTTCTAACATCCCCATCCCCCCCCCCCCCCAGACTGAGTGTATATGAATGGTAACCCCCCCCCCCCCCTCTGGCCACCACGCTTTGCTGCTTGCCCTTATCCATGGCTGCCTGTGACATCATGAGTGTACACAGTATATACATTGTTACCAGGCAAGGTAGTGTGATGACTCATTCTTGTAGGGAGGGGGGCGCATGTTTAGTGAGCAGTCACTGGAGGTGGTGCAATCTCTGGAATATTTGCTGACCTTACAAATGTTGGTGTGAGTTGGAGAGGGGGGGGGGTGCACGCTGGACCTCTGGGAGTCCTGGATTATTAGTATTGCATTTTATAATATCGGGGATGGAAATTATTTCCTTGCCGTACTGGCGGCAGGGGGGGGGGGGCAGTTGGCAGCGCCCTCTGCTGTACAAGTCCGGTAAGTGTGTCCCTGGGACATGGCTCCGTAAACAATATTTTTAGAGACAGATGGAGGAGGGGGGAGCTTGTGCAATGCGAGGAGCCATTCCAGCATACATGAGCAATCCTCGATGATGCAATTTATTTATAAATGGACGTTTTTTTTTTTGTTTTTACTTGTATTTCCCCATATTGTCACTTTGTCAGGCCTCGAAAGCAAGCAAATTTTATGGTGGCGCTTTTCATTTAAAGGCGCACATTGAGGAAGTAGATGGGGCTGCATTTTAATGGAGTCTGAGACCACATCCATACCCTAGTACAGGGGCCTTGTCTGAGCCATGGACTGGCTGTAATGAAAGGGCCAGATCTCTGCCCTGACTGCATCCATCTGTGAACAGACATTGGCAGTGATAAATCTGCAAGGCCTGTGGGTGAGGTGCTGATTGTACAGTACCTCAAACGGAGGAAGGTACCCCGTGCCAATCACACTTTTGATATGAGATGAGGGCACCAAAAGAGTGAAAACGGCATAACTGGGTTTATCATGCTGCCTTATTCAGGCCATAGACAGGTCGTTTTATAAACGAAAAATCGGTCGGCCCCGTTGCCGATGCTGCCACCAATGTCCACGAAATACGGTGGTTTCTCCTGGATTTTCCAGCATGACTGATAAAAATAAACGAGAAGATCCGTGAAAAACGGCCGATGGGCTGGCCCCACTAACGGCATGAATATCGGCTGATTTTTCGTGCGGACACAAATTCAGACGATAAAAGACCCGTCTATGGCCTGCATTAGGTTCCCGGACACATGTCCCAACACAGGGGGAGAGATTTATTAAAACTGGAGCAATCCAAATCTAGTGCAGCTGTGCGTAGTAACTAATCAGCTTCTAACTTGTTCATTTAAAGTGGTAAAAAAAAAAACCTCAGACATTAATATGAACAAGGCATATCCCTCTATAGTATCTACTTGTCTCGATCCAGAGCACCCAGTGTCATTTCTGTCTGCTGCTTCGTTCCTCTATCACTTGTTGCTTCTGACCAGTTTTCCTGACACCAAGAGAAAAACGGTGACAGGAGGGAGCTCCAGCAGATTGAGAGCCTCAGCTCTGTCCCTATGTGGAGGAGGGGAGTGGGTGTCGTGTGGTTTTTTTTTTTTTGTTTTTTTTATTCCTCCCCCCTTACCCATTCATCATATATCAGCTCTCCATCCCCCTTTTTTCCCTGACAGCTCAGACAAGCTTTATAAACAAACAGATGTAGAGAAGACTGCAGATAAACAGGTACAAATTATGTAGGAAGATTTGTTTCATCTCTGTGTATCGCCTGAGGCCAGTCAGTCACTTCACTGGGAACCACTTTAAGCTTTGGCAATAAAACCTGGAAACTGACTGATTTCTATGCAGAGCTGCACCAGATTTTGCGATCTTCGGTTTTAGTAGTTAACCCTATAAGGCTTGGTTCACACTTTCTCACTGGTTGCGGGTGCAGGAATCGCACGTGTTCCCGCACCCACAACTACCTGCAGCTAAATCATGCTGCTCTTACGAGATGCGTGGGCTGCCATTCATTCTGATTGGCACCCCCACGCATCCCAGTGCGTTTGTGGGCGCAGGAACCGCAGGGTCACAAAACCCATGTGGTTTCCCTATTACATTTTTAAAAAGTGCATGCACCTTTTTTCCTGCGGGAAACATGGGCATAGTAGCCCATTCAAATGAATGGGCTGCCGTGCCTGAGCAAACGGGTGCAGCACGGCCTGCAAAGGCTAAATGTCTAACAGGCCATTCCAGATTTTTCCAGCAAAATCACAGTTGAAGATTGTTTTTTACTAACTTCAGAGTCCTGTTTTCCAGCCTTTCAGCTAGGCATAAAGCTGGTGAACAAAAGCAAAACAGGGCGCACTCTCTTCGTGCATTATCGTGGTGAAACACAGATTTATTTAAAAGCATATACATGCATACTCACAAACCAAAGGGGGATAAAAACGGAAGAGGAGTCCGTAATGCCAGTTCAAAGTGACGGTAGACTCTTGGTGAGGTAGGCTAACGGAATAGCAGGCCTACATTTTAGCTCTGAAGAAGGGAGTACGTCTCCCGAAACGCATTAGCCTACCTCACCAAGGGTCTACCGTCACTTTGGACTGTCATTACGGACTCTTCTCTGTTTTTATCCCCCTTTTGGTTTGTGAGTATGCATGTATATGCCTTTAAATAAATTCGTGTTTCACCACAGTAATGCACGAAGAGAGTGCGCCCTGTTTTCCTTTGTTCACTATTATCAAGATTTCCCGATCTTCTAAGGGCTGCACCTCAACGAATGACAGTTATCCTAGTTTGCAAGAAGATTTGAGTGCTGGTTTTTATTATTATTATTATACAGTATTTATATAGCGCCAAAAAGTTTGCTCAGCGCTGTACATTATAGTGAGAGACAGTACAGTTACAATGCAAGAGGGGTTCGAGGGCCCTGCTCCTTGGAGCTTACAATCTAGGAGGGAGGGGATAGTGGTACAGGAGGAAATGGCTGTGGGGGATGGAATGGAGGAGATTGGCGGTTAGGTGAGGGCGGTGTAGGCTTCCCTGAAGAGATGGGTTTTCAGAGTGCACCTAAAGGTGAGGAGGGTAGGTGACAGTCTGATGGATTGGGGTAGTGCGTTCCAGAGGATGGGGAAAGCCCTGGAGAAGTCCTGGAGTCGGGCATGGGAGGAGGAGACCAGGGAGCTAGAGCGTAGGAGGTCCTGTGAGGAGCGAACAGTACGTGTTGGGTGGTATTTGGATATCAGGTGAGGTAGTTTGGGGCAGTATTATGAATAGCTTTTGTTTAGTTATAAAGCTGGCCAGAGTGAAGGACACCATTGTACCTCCTTAGGAGAAGATCTGGAAGACATAACCTATAAGTAACAACTGGGGAAAACAAAAAAGAAACCATGACCTGTGCTATAGACTGGTCCTTGGGTCCCTCCAACAGGCCGTATTTCCAGGATCTTGGTAATCCTGCACAGGGCATTTAACATCACTGAGTGAAATCCTAAAGTCATGACCCGATGGGTGTTGGGGTAGAAGATGTGCTCTCTGTATTTTGTTAGTGCAGTGCATGGAATGGGAGTCTTGGGGAGGACACAAACTGGTGACGTATTTAACAGTTGTTTTGCACAGTGTTGGTGACAGATTGTGTGAAAAGCTTCTATTTGTGCCTTCAAGTGATAAATCCGCCTTCTGCTTGGTGTACGGAGGCTGCAGCGAAGCGCAGATTCAGGAAAGAGTTTCCTCAATTATGTTCAGTTAGCCAATAAAAGTTATTGCAGACAGTTTTCACTTTCATCTGCTGCAAAGTATGACACGTTGTGTGACACATAACAGGTAGTCTTGTTTACACCTCACTGTACACTATGACATATTTGGAGAAGCTTCAGAATAGCTCCATTCAGTCCCTGTGGCAGTATGCTGAGCTCAAAGGATCAGAGCTCACATTTCACAGCAACTTGGAGAAATTATCTATTGTGTACCAAGCTGGACCGCAACAAATACGGAGGGTCCCATCTCCCAACATCCTTCCCAACTGATGGAGCACTGACTGCTCCTCCGTCTGCCTGGAGACAGCTGACACACTATCTATGATTATTCCCATTGGATAGACATATCGGCCAACCAATGACGTGCATGTCCAAGTCTGGCTTGGACAAGATGGATGAAATCCTAATCCAATGATGTCTGTAGAGCAAAATAATAGCCATCGTATGCAGTTCAGGTCTCGGTGTACTCTCCTTACTGCAAGAAGTGCCCAAATAATGCTTATGTTCCTCGGGGATTCTCCAGCTCGAGAGTTTCCAGGCCCTGACCCCCTTTAGCATGCCAAGTATTATGAAACATCAGAGCTGAACGTCCATATGTGGACCACTGGGAGCTTCCCGACACCTGCTGCCGCTAGCGTTTAAATCTGATCTCCAGGTTTCCTGTCGCTAAATGCAAAACTCTGGGCAAAATTCTTATTTGGCAGAGCCACACTATATTGGTTAACTGCTTGTCTTGTCCAGGGGCGCAAGGAAAAGCTATACTTGCCCAATCCTCCGGAAAATAGCGCTCCCCCATGTCCCAATGGTGGACTGTTCATGCCGTCCTTGTGTACAGAGCTGGTCTGTGGGTGTGATGTCTGGAACAGTGCACTCATAAGACTGCTAGGGGGGGGTTTGCAGAAGTGGTGGGGACTAGTCATGTGCTTGGAGGATCAGCAGATTAGGTAAGTATATCTCCGCTCTCCTCACCCCTAGACAAAACAAGCTGTTGGCTCACACTGCATAGGAACATTTTTGTCCAGAGTTCTTTAAATAGTTCGTTTGGACCAGCTTGGCCCAAGCGAGCTGCTTCCCTCACCAAGTCCTGCATGTAGCTTCAGCCTTTTAAGCACTTAGTGAAGGAAATGGTTCCTTTTGGACCAGCTTGGTCCACACAAACTAAAGTGAAAAGAAACCTGGAGATCTGCTTTAAAATGTAAGTCCACTTTTTTGATAACTTTTACGAAAAAAAAAACCCTATGCGATTTCAGAACCTCTAAATAGTACATACCAATGGTTCTCAATTTAAAACGTGCAGCCTTTGGGGGGCCTCTCCAGGGATATTACTGGCTACTTGATCCCCCTCTGTCCTAGTAATTGCCCCCTAGAAACTGCTGGCTGCTTGATTCCCCACCGGGCCATTCAGACTGTACATGTGCTGTGCAATCTCCTCTATAGGAAGCGGTCAAGCTCAGCTGCTGCAGGTAGAGAAGGAGATTGCGCATGCACACAGTTTGAATGAGCCGATGGGGGATCAAGCGGCCAGCAGTTTCTGTGGAGAGGATCCCAAAGGCTGCATATGTAAAGGAAACAGGAGCAGCCTTTTAAAAAGAGGGCTTCTGGTGTTTACTGGGTGAGATCTGGACTTGGATTTTTGTAAAAAAAAAATATATTGAAGGTGAACTTACACTTTAAATTTTGTCAGCCAGTTTAGTACCACACAGATATTAAAGGCTTGCTTTTAGACGTGCAGTTTGATTTGACAAATCTTTAATTCTGAGATTTGGATGTATCCAAATTCCAATAGTAACAAATCTGAAATTTTAAAACAAATTTGAATATTGCCAATTTCCTTCCGACTTTGTGTATCAGTGTTAGAATATAGCAGTCTTCCAAAATTCAAATTTCAAATAAAATAGAATAAAACATAATAGGATATAAAAGAATAACAAGACTATAGCCGTCTTCTAAAATTCTAATTTTGAAAAGAATAGAACCGAATCGAATAGAAGATGAGAAAATGAGGGAATAGAATAGAAAAATATAGAATAGAGTAAAATGTAATAGAATAGAAAATAAAAGAATAGATTTTGTCAAATTCAGATTTGATTTTCAAATTTATAACAAATGCAAATATTCCTAATTTCCTTCAAAGACTGTGTATTAGTGTTAGAACATAGCCATCTTCCAAAATGTGAATATTGAAAAGAACATAAAATAGAATATAACCATCTTCTGAATTTCCAATATAAAAGAATTATTATTATACAGGATTTATATAGCGCCAACAGTTTGCTCATAGAACAACATAGAATAAAACAGTCTTCTGAAATTCAAATTTTGAATAGAATAAATAGAAGAAAAAAAAACCCAATAAAATATAACCGTATTTTAAATAGAATAAATTTGACTGCCAATTTCAATTTCCCAGATTTGGTTGAATTAAATTCAACAGAATTCAAATAAATGAAGCAAATTTAAAAAATGAATATAAATAAAATTATTTAAATAATGAAACAAAACCTATTTTTCCATTCTGCACATGCCTACTTTAAGAGAAGAGAAAAAAAATATGCGTTCGACCATTGAAAATGCTACTTGATTGGCTCTTGTGTCAAGCTTGTGTCCTCAATGCTCCCTGAGGACAGCTCACTCCTTTTGTTTTGGCATCACTGCCAGTTTTCCCAACTGCATAGTTGGAGACTTCCTGCATGAATATGAAGGGGCAGAGTTACTAATCCTGAAATGTGCAAAAGCTGGTGCACCTCTGCACAGAAACCTATCCGCTTCCAGATTTTATTGTCAAAGCTTAATTGAACAAGCCGAAGTTAGAAGCTGATTGGCTACCATGCACAGCTGTACTAGATTCTGAGTGCTCCAGTTTTAGTAAATCCTCCACAGCATTTACCAAAGTGTAACATTCACAGCCATAAGTCCTGTCTGTACAATCACAGAGACGGAGAAGGTTATAGGATAGAAACGCGTAGACTGCCTTTTGTGTCAGCAGCTAAACAGAGAGATGGCTAATATGAGTGTTGTGACAAACTGCTTGTCAATGCACTGCTGAGCGTGGAGTTGTCAATTCACTGGTTGCATGCTTCTTCTACGTCGGTGACGCAAAGTATTAAAGCCAGAGAGAGCTGAGCAATTGGCATTTCCAGGAAGGAGGTCATGTAATAACATGTATGACTGAAGGAAGGACTATGATCAATCTGACCTGCACCATGGTCTGTGCCCGTTTCCTTCTGTAGTAGGCTATGTACAGGAAGCCACACAGTACTTCCAAACGTGGCACACACAGTCTCCACCTCCATAGGTGAAGCATTGTACAGGCTCCCCAACACATGCTCATGGTGCAGAGAGATTGGGGACTTCTTACTACAGCTAGCCCTTCAGTGCCACTCTGGTAAACAGGGATTGGGGGGCTCCTGCTGACACACAGCTTTCCATTTCAGCTTTGTATACAGAGACTGGAGGCTAATCCCAACACGTGACCATTCCCTGCCAGCATGGTATACAGACATTGTGGGCTCCTGGTAACACCTAGCTCCTCCCTGCCAGGCTAGTAAACTGAGATTAGGTGCTACTTCCAACCCCAGCCCTTCCTTTCCAAGCAGATAAACAGATTGGGTGTTCCTGCAGACACTCCCATCTTCATTTCCAACCTTTTTAAACCCATTGGAGGTTCCTTCTGACACCCGGTCCTTCCCTGCCAGATAAGTAAACAGAGATTGGGGCTTCTTCCAACTGCCCTCCCTTGTGTTCCAGCTTGGTAAAGGGAGATTGTGGACTCCTTCAATACTTGGCTCTTCTCTTCCATCCTGCTTTGGGCACCCTTTTAACATGTACCTCTGTCCTTCCAATCTAATAGAGATTGGGAATATATGCCACACGTGGACCTTCCCTGCTAACCTGGCACATAGGCTAGCACATACTTGGCCATTCCCTGGTAAGGAGAGATTAAGGGCACCATCCAACACTGCCTTTCTTTGCAAGCCTGGTAGGCAGCAACTTGGGGCTCTTTCTGGCCCCTGGCCTTTCTTTTTTAGTCTGGTAAACAGACTGGGGGTGCTGCTCTGACATGTGACCCTTCCCTGCCAGCCTGGTAAAAAGAGATTGAAGGCACCTTCCTCCACCTGACTCTTCCTTGCCAGACTAGTAAACTGAGATCTTGGGCCCCTTCCAACAAGTGTTTTTTCCTTTCCAGCCTGGTAAATGGTGATTGTGGACTTCTTACTACACCCCATTCTTCTCTGCCAGACTATTAAACAGTAATTGGTACTCCTTCCAACACCTAGCCCTTCCCTGCCTTCCTGGTCAATGGAGATTTGTGGCTCTTATAAAACTTGACCTTTCCATTCCAGCCTGGTAAACAGATTGGGGATTCGTTCTTAAACCTGGCTTTTCCCTGCCAGCCTGGTAAACAAAGATTGGGGGCTCCTGCTACCCAGATTTTCTTTTCCATCCTTGTAAACAAAGATTGGGGACTCTTTCCTATACCCAGGTCTTCTCTGTCTGACTAGTAAACTGAGATTGGGGGCTCCTCCTAGCTTGGTAACCAGAGATTGGGGGGCATCTTCTGGCCTGGTATACAGAGATGAAAATTCCTGATCGATTGCCACCATCCCTATATAACTGGATAAAGATCTAGAAAAAAACCATAGACTAAATGGGACTTTGAAGGCATCATACATAAAATTTAAATTGTGAAATCTTTCATAACATTTCTGGTATAACACACCATATTACAAAACAATCACGCTATACAAAATATATCACCATGAAAGGAAGTCATGCAATTGTTAAACAATGGTCCTGGTTAGTTACAGAGATGATTCTGTGAAAATCCGATGCGTTTGGGAGTAATATAACGCCTTCCTCAGGAATAGCAAACACTGTGTAAGGGTGATCTAGTCTGTCAGATTGAAAATACAATTATTTATTACATACTGAATACAACCAAATAAAGTGTCTACATGGTTCCAAATGTATAGGTATACTCACAATATGAGAAGATCAAAACGTGTATGAGTTTTCAATCGTATTAAAAACAGACTCCAAAATGTCAGCAACTTCCGACCAGGGCACCTGAGGATCCCATTAAGACAGAACATAGGGGCCACCCACATCACTACAAAAAGATTTACATAATAAAAAATGTCTACATATGTGGACCACATAGTGGAAGAAAAGGGGAGCCGCAGAGTGATTAGGCAGGAACACCCATCATTATACCTATCAGAGGTCTCAATGTTCCCAGATATATTGGCATCTACATAAATAGATCATAGGCCGTATGTACAAAAGTATCCACGAATCTCTGTTAAGTCACACCATGTGCCCCTTTAAAGACAACAGAGATGAAGGAATTAATGAATACATATCTTTTAAGCCCAGAAAAGAGGCATACACATAAAACTTCCAAATTCCACAGAAGTAGATAAGCTTACTATTAAATGTAAGAGTCTATGTAGTGCTTACCATCGCGGACAATGTCATGGCTTAGTCATAAGAGATCCATACTGGCACCTCTAAGTAGAGTGTCAAATTGTGAAAAGGAAGCCTCAATTATATAGGTCCTGATAGAAAGATGCTGAAAGTGATGACCGCCCCCAAAAGGAACCGAGAAAGGAAAATGGCGCCCAAACGCAGATCACACACTTGCTCCATGAGGGACATCACCGGGCATTGCCTCCCGGTGCGCGGTGTCACCACACCACATAGTGCGGAATGATGTCACGCATTGGCGCACTGCCGACGCGCTGAGAAGACGGATGCAGCCACCAAAGGTAGGGGGAGCAGCAAAAGAAGCCTGAACCCCCAGCCACGGCATTGCTGCACCGGTGTAGTGACGCCGTGCACCGATGCACCGGGGGGTGGTGCTCAGTGATGTCCCTCATGGAGCAGATGTGGGATTGGCATTTGGGTGCCATTTTCCTTTCTTGGTTCCTTTTGGGGGCGGTCATCACTTTCAGGATCTTTCAATCAGGGACCTATATAATTGAGGCTTCCTTTTCACAATTTGACACTCCTTACTTAGAGGTGCCAGTATGGATCTCTTATGACTAAGCCATGACATTGTCCATGATGGTAAGCACTACATAGACTCTTACATTTAATAGTAAGCTTATCTACTTCTGTGGAATTTTGAAATCTTATGTGTATGCCTCTTCTTTGGGCTTAAAAGATATGTATTCATTAGTTCCTTCATCTATGTTGTCTTTAAAGGGGCACAGAGATTCGTGGATACCTTCGTATATACGTCCTATGGTCTATTTATGTAGATGCCAATATATGTTTGGGAACATCGAGACCTCTGATAGGTATACTGGTGGCTGTTCCCGCCTAATCACTCTGCGACTCCCTTTTCTTCCACTATGTGGTCCACCTATGTAGACATTTTTTTATTATGTAAATCTTTTTGTAGTGATCTGGGTGGTCCCTGTGTTCCGTCTTGATGGGATCCTTAGGTGCCCAGTGCCCACAGGTGCCCTGGTCGGGAGATGCTGACATTTTGGAGTCTGTTTTTAATACGATTGAAAACTCATACACGTTTTGATCTTCTCATATTGTGAGTATACCTATACATTTGGAACCATGTAGACACTTTATTTGGTTGTATTCAGTATGTAATAAATAATTGTATTTTCAATCTGATAGACTATATCACCCTTACGCAGAGTGTTTGCTATCCCTGAGAGAGGAGTTATTTTACCCTGAAACACGTGGGTTGTTCACAGAATCATCTCTTTAACTAATCAGGACCATTGTTTAACAATTGCATGACATTCTTTCATGGTGATATGATATTATGTATAAGGTGACTGTTTTGTAATATGGTGTGTTATGCCATAAATGTTATGAAATTTTTATAAAATAAAGATTTCACAATTTTCAGTTTTATGTATGATGCCTTCAAAGTCCCATTTAGTCTAGGGGTTTTTTCTATATCGGTATACCGAGATTGGGAGCTTTTGCCAGCTTGGTAGACCGAGATTGGGGGCACCTTCTGCCCTGGTATACAGAGATTGAGAGCTCCTTCCAGCCTGGCAAATGGAGATTGGTGACTCCCCCCTGGTTTGGTACACAGAAATCTGAGCTTCTCCTGGCCTGCTAGACAGAGACTGGGAGTTCCTTACTGGTCTGGTATACAAAGATTTGGGGCTTCTTCCAGTCTTGTACATTGCTCAAAAATTAAAGGAACAGTTTTTAATCAGAGTCTAGCATCAAGTCAATGAAACTCCTGGGATATTGATCTGGTCAGGTAAGTAGCAGAGGGGGTTGTTAATCAGTTTCAGCTGCTTTGGTGTTAATGAAAATACAACAGGTGCACTAGATGGGCAACGAGATGACCCCCAAAACAGGAATGGTTTTACAGATGGAGGCCACTGACATTTTTTTCCCTACTCATCTTTTATGACTGTTTTTCACTAGTTTTGGTTTCAGTGTCACTAGTTTTGGATTTAGGGTCAGTGCCACTGCTGGTAGCATGAGTCGATACCTGGACCCTACAGAGGTTGCACAGGCAGTCCAACTCCTCCAGGATGGCACATCAATATGTGCTAATACCAGAAGGTTGGCTGCGTCTCCCAGCACAGTCTCAAGAGCATGGAGGAGATTCCAGGAGACTAGCAGTTACGCTAAGAGAGCTGGACAGGGCCGTAGAAGGTCCTTAACCCATCAGCAGGACCGGTATCTGCTCCTTTGTGCAAAGAGGAACAGGATGAGCAGTGCCAGAGCCCTACAAAATGACCTCCAGCAGGCCACTGGTGTGAATATCTATGACCAAACAATCAGAAAGTGTTCATGAGGGTGGCCTGAGGGCCTGATGTCCTCTAGTGGGCCTTGTGCTCACTGTCTGGCACCATAATGCTCAATTGGCATTTGCCATTGAACACCATAATTAGCAGGTCCGCCACTGGTGCCCTGTGCTTTTCACAGATGATAGCAGGTTCACCCTGAGCACATGTGACAAGGAGGGATGCACAGACCTCTACAGGCTAGACAATGGCACCCTGACTGCCATTAGGTATCAGGATAAAATCCTTGGACCCATTGTCAGACCCTATGCTGGTGTAGTGGGTCCTGGGTTCCTCCTGGTACATGACAATGCCTGGCCTCATGTGGCGAGAAATTAATACCTTTTGAATAGCCCCCATGATTGCCTGACCTAAATCCCATAGAAGGAATACCTCTGGGATAGCATGTTTCCGACGCTGCCAGGTTGCAACTCAGACTGTCCAGGAGCTCAGTGATGCCCTGGTCCAGATCTGGGAGGAAATACCTCAGGACACCATCAGTCACCATTAAGAGCATTCTCCCACGTTGTCAGGCATTTATACAAGCACGTGGGGGCCATACTAACTACTGAGTACCATTTTTTTAGTTGCTGCAATGAAACTTCAGTATAATGGACTAGCCTACTGCATCATCATTTTTTCCACTTTTATTTTTGGGGTGTCTTTGAATTCAGTCCTCTGTAGGTCAATCATTTTCATTTCCATCAAACGATGGGGCATCCTTATGATGGGGGATCCAAACACATTACCCCGTCCATATCAGTATAGTTATCCAGCATGATATTTTTCCCCATTGAGATCTGATGTGTTTTCAAAGTGTTCCTTTAATTTTATTGAGCAGTGTATATAAAGATTGGGAGCTCCTCCCGGCGTGATACATAGACACTAGGGGCTCCACCCAGATTGGTACATAAAAATATTGGGGGTGGCTCCTGGCCTGGTATACAGAGATTGGGGGCACCTTCCAGGGAACCTCTGCCCATGTATTATCCATCATATGCTCAGTTTGAATTTTAAGATTTGTGATGAATTTACTATAAAATGTAGTCCAAAATGATTAATGAAAATCTAAAAATGTGCCAAACAAAAAAAGACTGGACATATTCCAGGCTGGCTTAATACTTCTTTCTTAATCTGACCTGAAAAAAAAATCCGTCAGCAAGGAGCTTCAACGGCATCAGAAATTTTTCACAATGGACTGAATGACCCCAATTACAATTTGTGAAACATCTCCAAAGCAGCCTGAAACCCTTCAGATACCACTAGGCCCTGCTGCACGGCCACTGCTATTCATGTGGTATGCACATCCCAGAAATGAATATTCGTGCACACTCAGTGTGGGGCCTCCAACCTCTGTTTGCACCCTCATAAGTAGGTGCACAGAGCGTAGAACGATGCAGGTAAGTATGAGGGTAAACCCAAGATGTACCTTTCTATGTTGGTGTATAGAAACGTTCCCAGATAAATATCAACGGTAACACACTGCATAGCTATGAATAGGTGGAAGTATACACTGCATAGTGATACATCGGTGTAAACAAGGGTAGCGCGGTCAGTTGGGCTCGTGCACAACGTCAGGACTGTTGCTTGTTTTCTCACACTCAGTGAGTGGATAAACTGGCTGGGACTGGGGAGGGTGTGACACAAGGGACATGTTGCACAATACTGTGAATTCCTCTGAACATTGTAACCCAGATGAGGTGGCCCCAGGCTGGCCCCGCCCCCCCTGCTCCCCATGTGGCTGCTCAACTCGTTAACCCCTTCAGCTCATCCTGTACGCAAGGCATGACCGCATGGTGTGAATGTGCACCTCGCTCACCATAGACAGATGGATCTTTCATCGACATGCTGGAAGGAGTTCAGAGAAATTCACAGGAGGCAACCAAAGCCATTCCTGCCAGGGGCCCCATATACAAGCCATCACTCCCTGCCAGGGGCCCCCAAATACAGACTTTCATATTCGACCAGTGGTTCCGTACAGCGACCTCCACTTCCATGCAGGAGCCCCATATGCAGGCTGCCACTTCTTGCCGGGGGGCCCCATATATAGGCTGACCCTTCCTGCCAGGGGCCCAGGGTTGCCACCTTGCCAGTAAAATGGGATTTGTTGCCAGTGTTATTAATAGGATCATAGGACTGCTATTTTTTCCAGTCTTCTGGCTGAGCCAGCAGGAATCCGTTGAAATCTGAGCAGTGTGTGGCCAGAATAAACGCTGTTTACTGCACTGATTGCCACTTGGCTTTTATCCCTGAGCTACTGCCTATTGCTGGGGACACCAGAGTCTGCTGAAAACACATATGGAGTAACTCTTTGCACTTGGCGGGGTGTCTCTGGGCATTGCTGGAAACCAGGCATGTTAAGCTGGGATTTTATGGGCCATATGCATCCCCTGCACTCCTCTGTGGCCCTCGATTCATGGACCACATGCATCCATCTCATTCCTTCTCTGTGGCCCTCAGTGGTTTATGGGCCACTTGCATCCCCTGCACTCCTCTGTGGCCCCCAGTGGTTTATGGGCCACTTTCATCCCCTGCACTCCTCTGTGGCCCCCAGTGGTTTATGGGTCATATGCATCCCCTGCACTCCTCTGTGGCCCTCAGTGGTTTATAGGCCACATGCATCCATCTTACTCCTTCTCTGTGGCCCTCAGTGGTTTATGGGCCACTTGCATCCCCTGCACTCCTCTGTGGCCCCCAGTGGTTTATGGGTCACATGCATCCCTTTCACTCCTTCTCTGTGGCCCTCAGTGGCTTATGGGCCACATACAGCCCTCTTATTTCTTCTCTGTGGTCCTCAGTGGCTTATACGTCACATACATCCCTGTCACTCCTTCTCTGCAGCCCTAAGTGGTTTATGGGCCACACACATCCCTCTCCCTCCTCTACAGCTGTCAGTGGTTTATGGGCTACATGCGGCCCTCTTACACCTTCTCTGTTGCCCTTAGTGGTTTATGGGTCACATGCAGCCCTCTCAATCCTCTGCAGCCCTCAGTGGTTTATGGGCCACACGTGACCCTTTCACTCCTCTGCGGCCCTCAGTGGTCTATGAGATGCATGCTGCCCTCTCGCTCTTTCTCTGTGGCCTTTAATGGTTTACAGGCCACATGTGGTCCTCTCACTCCTTCCCTATGGCCCTCAGTGGTTTATGGGCCACATGCATCCCTCTCACTTCTTTCCTGCAACCCTCAGTAATTTTTGGGCCACATGAGGTCCTCTCATTACTTATTTGTGGCCCTCAGTGGTTTATGGATAAATAATACATAATGAATGCAGATGCAGCTGTTCTCTGGTTGACAATCTACATTTCCTTACACTATTCCTAGATTGTAAGCTCGAAAGAGCAGGGCCCTCAATCCCCTCATGTTTTGCATTGTATTGGTATTGTTCTGTCACATGTTCTGTCCCCCTCTGTAATGTACAGTGCTGAGCGAACTATTGGCGCTTTATAAATACTGTATAATAATAATAATTTTGCAGCTAATCACTTCAGGAAATATTTTCTGACCCCATTTTAAGGTAAACTGGATTTTTTTTATAAATTAGGATGTTAAATACAATAATCTTTTTTTTTTCTGGAATAAATAGGTACAGTCATCAGAACACACAGGGGGTTATTTGTTACTAAACCTACAGCATGCAAAGTCTGGTGTAGCTCTGCATAGTAACCAATCAGCTTCCAGGTTTTATTTTCAACGCTTAATTAAACAAACTGAAGTTAGAAGCTGATTGGTTACCGTACACAGCTGTACCAGATTCTGAGTACACCAGTTTTTGTAAATCTCCCCCGTTATGTGGTCCCCCTGAAGCGTTAAGATTTTTCGGCCCACTTTTTTTTTTTTTTTCGAAATTTGACCTGCCTGCTGTGAAATATGTTGGTTTTCTATATATACAGGAAATGGTGATATCTGAGTCACAACGCACACCAAGAGCAGACGGATGGCATTATGCTAGTGAAATACGGAACAGCCGTGTAATGGCGGATCTGCAATCTTGCAGTGAGAAGACTCAGCATTCTCCTTCCCATTTACACAGCAGCCTATCTGAGCTGCCAGCTATGTGCTGACATCACTCCACCCAGCAACAGGAGCTGTCCCTTTAAACCCCCCTCCCCCCCAGGACACGATTTGTGACCTTCTACATTCCTGTTACTGGAACAGCAGCAGATAACATCTCCCCCCCACCCTCCAGAAATAGATTGGATCCCTCCAGCAGCACACAGATACAATCTCTGCTTCTGAGTATTCCTGCAGGGGGGAGACAGCGCACCAAGTACATGCAGCAGGCCAAAGACCCGCAACACAACACAGAACTGCCATTTGGTGCAGCACTGCTTACAGCAGTTGTACGGGAAAGTTGGGGGGGCACACCCAGGGGCGGACTGACCATTTGGAAACGAGGGCCCAGGGTCAGTAGTGGGCCCCATGAGATGCCCCTGGTACCTTTTTCATAGGCTTTTTTGAGTTTGGGCAAGGACACAGGGGCCCCATGATCCCCTATTGCCCGGGGGCCCCATGAGTTGTCAGTCTGCCCCTGGATACACCATATAAATTGTCTGGCGTGCTGATAAATTTTTGCAGCTGGAGCAAAACCATTGTGGAAAACAGACTGTGTGAGGTGGGCGATGAGCTGCACGGGGATATTGGGTGGTTAGGAAGAAAGGAAGGCTGGTCACATACAGACAGATTAGATCTGTCAAACCCCATGACCCAAACTATCATTTTTGCTTAGTAATAAAATGAGGGGGTGCAGCACTAATAAAATTCCCAAGGATGATACATAAATAAAAACAGTAAATTCATACATAAATAATTAATAAAGTGACATTGTGCAAATATGTATGCCACTAAAATAAGTGGTTTATATCGTGAGAGATATGTGACCAATTGAATAAAATACTGTAAGTCCAAAAGTGACAATGTGAGTAAGATCCCAGATGGTCTTGAGGCGTCCAATGACTGGAACCGTGGATGAGGTGAGAAAATATAGTACAGATTGCGCACTCACCAGATACGCAATCTATATGCGCATTTGTATATCAGAGAAACATCAGATGCCCTCACATAGGTCTGGTCAGATCTGGTCATGTATCCTTCATTGCCTCATGATCCATACTCCGGGTTCATACTCAAGGATGACTGCTCTGCAATTGTAGTGAGCTCCTGCAGGGGCTCAAAAAACAGAGGAGGCCAATAGTGTAGTATGTCAAGGGTGTTTATTCCAAGAATCAGGCAAGTGGGTATAATAAAGGAATGAGATAATACTGACCAAGTCAAGATGGCCGCCGGGACTCCTTGTGGTGCTGGTGGTATAGCGTCAAACTGCTGTAGCTCTAACTGACGCGTTTCAAGCTAAGGCTCGTAGTCATAGGGGTTCAGCTTACCCTTTATGCCACTTATTTTAGTAGCATACATATTTGCACAATGTCACTTTATTAATTATTTATGTATGAATTTACTTTTTTTATTTATGTATCATCCTTGGGAATTTTATTAGCACTGCACCCCCTCATTTTATTACTATTTACTGGAAGGTCTTATATGGTGCCTTTGGTGCATAGCAGCTATTGTATTACGTTAATTTAGCGCTCACTTATTTCCACTTTTTATCATTTTTCCTTACTCGCCACAACTTTTGGCTGCTAAATATATCAATGGAGATAAATGAATGCATGCTGGACAACGTTAGAATGTAATAACCAGCTCTGCAGGTGGACAAAAGTATCCCAGGGGAGTTAAATATTGCATTGCACATGATTATACTGGTGGTTCCACTTGAAGGCCAGCAGAAGGCCTCACACCAGTTAGATTTCCTGTAAATCAGTCATATCAGCAATATTAACCAAAAACATGAACTGTGAAAGCCAACCCGACTGGAAAACTAAAATAGAATGTGTGTAGTCAGAGCCGGTGCCATGGGGGAGCATTAGGGTGTGGAACTTCCCCAGAACATATGATGCACATCCCTCATTAGTTGGTGCATGATGGCGGATCTGTGCACTCCGCAAAGAAAGACGCGCCCTCAGATCCGGTGATGAACTTTGGACTTTTGTGTTAGTACCACACACACCTGCGCTCCTTCCCCGCATGCCACCGCCTGACCCTGGACTTTGCTCACACACAGATTGGGGATGGACATGGCTCTCCACTCAGCCAGATTAGATACAGTACATGTGCTATAAAAGTGAACCAGTCACTCATACATAAATAAAGCAGCCGTGTTACAACTGGCCTATTTCCTCATTGTGTTGCAAGTGGTTCTACAGATGAGCCCTGGATTAAAAAACTATTCCACACACAAATACACTATATTGCCAAACCCTATTGGGCCCGCCCATCAAATCATGTGACTCCTAGATTGTAAACTCAAAAGAGCAGGGCCCTCGAACCCCTCGTGTATCACATTGTATTGTTTTCGTACTGTCGCATGTTCTGTCTCCCTTTGTAATGTACAATGCTGAGTGAACTGTTGGCGCTTTATAAATACTGTATAATAATAATAATTCAGATGTTCCAATCACCTCCATGGCCACAGGTGTATACAATCAAGCCCCTAGGCATGCAGACTGCTTCTACAAACATTTGTGAAAGAATGAGTCGCTCTCAGGAGCTCAGTGACTCCAAGCGTGGTCCCGGGATAGGTTGTCACCTGTGCAATAAGTCCATCCGTGACATTTCCTGGCTAAAAATGAATCCACAGTCAACTGTTATTGGTATTGTGACAAAATGGAAGCAACTGGGAACAGCAACTTAGCCATGAAGTGGTAGGCGCACAGTGCGCAGAAGTCACCAACTGTCTGCAGAGTCAATAGCTAAAGACCTCCAAACTTGGTGTGGCCTTCAGATTAGCACAACAACAGTGCGTAGAGCTTCGTGGAATGGGTTTCCATAGCCGAGCAGCTGCATCCAAGCCTTGCATCACCAAGTGCAATGCAAAACGTCGGATGCAGTGGTGTAAAGCACGCCGTCACTGGACTCTAGAGCAGTGGAGACGTGTTTTCTGGAGTGAAAAATCATGCTTCTCTATCTGGAAATCTGATGGACGTGTCTCAGTTTGGCGGTTGCTAGGAGAACAGTACTTGCCTGGCTGCATTGTGCTAAGTGTAAAGTTTGGTGGAGGGGGGATTATGGTATGGGGTTGTTTTTCAGGGGTTGGGCTTGGCCCCCTAGTTCCAGTGAAGGGAACTCTTAAGGTGTCAGCATACTAAGACATATTGGACAATTTCATGGTCTTAACTTTGTGGCAACAGTTTGGGGATGGTCCCTTCCTGCTCCAACCTGACTGCACACCAGTGCACAAAGCAAGGTCCATAAAGACATAGATGAGCGAGTTTGGGGTGGAGGAACTTGACTGAGTCCTGAACTCAACCTGACAGAATACCGTTGGGATGAATTAGAGCGGAGACTACAAGCAAGGCCTTCTTGTCCGACATCCGTGCCTGACCTCACAAATGTGCCTCTAGAAGATTGGTCAAATATTCCCATAGGCACACTCCTAAACCTTGTGGACAGCCTTCTCAGAAGAGTTGAGGCTGTTATAGCTGCAAAGGGCAGGCCAACTCAATATTGAACCCTACGGACTAAGACTGGGATGCCATTAAAATTCATGTGCGTACAAAGCCAGGCTTCTTTTGGCAAAATACTGTAGCCCTCGAGCTGATATGTATTCAGGTGGTACTGTCACTGATGAGGGGCCGACAATAGTCAGCACACTAGTCGCCCAAAGTAACCAGCTCTTCAATTACAGGATGCATGTGATGCACAAACCCTGGTGTGGGAGATCTAATGGGCCTGCTGCAGGAGTTATGATGCAGAAGCTCTGTTGATGCCTGGTGAAGGAACTCTGGTGGATCATGATGCAGATGCTTTGTTGAGGCCTAGTGAGGGATCTCTGTATGGTCCTGATGTGGGACCTGTAGTGGGTCTTGATGTGCAAGTTCTGTTAGGGCCTGGTGTGGGAGCTTTGCTGGGTTCTGTGGTGAGAGCTCTGGTGGGGCCTAGAGTAGGAGCTCTGGTGGGGCCGTTGTGGGACCTCTTGGGACCATATGAAAACCATAAATGAGACCCTGGGGCATGGAAAAACCCTTCGAGCAACACACTTTCTGTCCCTAGATCCACACTAATGGCCAACCAACACTCCCAATCCCTGGATTTGCACTGATTCCCAATACAGACACTCCCTGTATCTGGATCTGCACTGATACCTAGCACATACACTCACTCATCCCTAGATTGACACTGATACCCAGCAAATACTCTCCATCCCTGAATCCACACTGACATCGAACACACACTCCCCATCCATGGATCAGCACTAATATCCAAGACACACATACACTCCCGATCCATGGATCTTCACTGACATTCAATACATGCACTGGCTGTGTACTGATACCCAACACATGACCTCTCCATTCCTGGACCTGCATTGATACAAGAAACACACACTTCTTGTCCCTAGATGTGCACTGATACCTAACACACTCACCACCCTCGATCCGCAATAATATCCAACACACATTCTCCATCACTGGATCCACACTGATACCCAACTCACACAGCACACACACACCATACATGGGTCCGCACTGATGTCTGACACTCACATTTCCCATCCCTAGATCTGCACTGATACCCAACACGGACAGTCCCCGTCCCTGGATGCGCACTGATACCAAACACAAATGCTCCCCATCACTGGATCCACACTGATTTCTGACACAGACACTCTCCGTCACTGAAACCACACTGATTCCTAACACAGACACTCCCCATCACTGGATTCACACTGATTTCTGACACAGACACTACCCATCACTGGATCCACACTGATTTCTAACACAGACAGTCCCCATCACTGGATCCACACTGCTTTCTGACACAGACACTCCCCATCACTGGATCCACACTGATTTCTAACACAGACACTCCTCATCACTAGATCCACACTGATTTCTAACACAGACACTCCCCGTCACTAGATCCACACTGATTTCTAACACAGACACTCCCAGTCACTGGATCCACACTGATTTCAAACACAGACAATCCCCGTCACTGGATCCACACTGATTTCTAACACAGACACTCCCCGTCACTGGATCCACACTGATTTCTAACACAGACACTCCCCGTCACTGGATCCACACTGATTTCTAACACAGACAATCCCCGTCACTGGATCCACACTGATTTCTAACACAGACACTCCCCGTCACTGGATCCACACTGATTTCTAACACAGACAATCCCCGTCACTGGATCCACACTGATTTCTAACACAGACACTCCCCGTCACTGGATCCACACTGATTTCAAACACAGACAATCCCCGTCACTGGATCCACACTGATTTCTAACACAGACACTCCCCGTCACTGGATCCACACTGATTTCTAACACAGACACTCCCCGTCACTGGATCCACACTGATTTCTAACACAGACAATCCCCGTCACTGGATCCACACTGATTTCTAACACAGACACTCCCCGTCACTGGATCCACACTGATTTCTAACACAGACAATCCCCGTCACTGGATCCACACTGATTTCTAACACAGACACTCCCCGTCACTGGATCCACACTGATTTCAAACACAGACAATCCCCGTCACTGGATCCACACTGATTTCTAACACAGACACTCCCCGTCACTGGATCCACACTGATTTCTAACACAGACACTCCCCGTCACTGGATCCACACTGATTTCTAACACAGACAATCCCCTTCACTGGATCCACACTGATTTCTAACACAGACACTCCCCGTCACTGGATCCACACTGATTTCTAACACAGACAATCCCCGTCACTGGATCCACACTGATTTCTAACACAGACCCTCCCCGACACTGGATCCACACTGATTTCAAACACAGACAATCCCCGTCACTGGATCCACACTGATTTCTAACACAGACACTCCCCGTCACTGGATCCACACTGATTTCTAACACAGACACTCCCCGTCACTGGATCCACACTGATTTCAAACACAGACACTGCCCACCACTGGATCCACACTGATTTCTAACATAGACACTGCCCACCACTGGATCCACACTGATTTTTTTAAAGATATATTCATTTAATTTTCACAATGAAATACAAAAAACCCACACAAAAGCCAAAAAGTGTCTAATTCATTAAAAAAGAGAAAAAAGGACCTCACGGGGTCTTCCATGTCTCACAATATAGAGCAGTGGTACGTACATTAGAAATGTAGACAAGTAATAGGATTATACAATCCGGTGTAAAATTGCAGGTTACATATACAGTAATACACAAGATTGAGAGGTCTGGACCTAGAGAGGTCAAACTGAAGATCCATCTGTCCCACAATCTATCAAACAGCTTTGTTTTTTTCCTTAATTCAAAAGTAAGTCTTTATAAAGGAAGGGAGTCATTAACAGGTTTAAGCCATTGGTACAAGGCGGGGAGGATGGACCCTTTCCAGGACAATAGAATTACTTTTTTAGCATAAAAATATAAAATACACAGTAGTTGGTTTGCATGTTTAGAAAAGGAAAGCTCCCCAAATATGCCCAGGAGACAATTTTTAGGATGGAGAACATTAGGAAGACTCGAGCAGAAGAAAGAAAGGAGGCCACCTCCATCAAGAACCCCTGAACTACAGGACCAGAAGCAATGGAGGAGGTCAGCCACCTGACCACAGCCCCTAAATCAGAGAGCCTCTGGGTGTAAACACATTTTATGCAGTCTAACAGGTGTGAGGTGGGAATGGTGAAAGATTTTGAGCTGAATAATTCTATCCTTTGAGGAAATCACAGAGGTCTTACAAGTTTCACTAAATTCAATCCAATCAGATTCAGTAAGGGAGAAGTCTAATGAGGCCCACTTAGCTTGAACAGTGGTGAACCTAGGGTTAGACCCATCATAAGAGCAGAGTAGTAGCTAGAAATACGTTTTGTACTCACTCCCCCTCTCTGTTGGGGTCCCTCAAGGCTCCGTCCTCGGGCCCCTTCTCTTCTCCATCTATACCTCCTCCCTTGGCCAACTCATACACTCTCACGGCTTCAACTACCACCTCTATGCCGATGACACACAAATCTATCTCTCAACCCCCCACCTCACCCCCTCAGTCTCTGCCCGAATCACACACCTACTGTGCGACATATCAGACTGGATGTCGCTCCACTTCCTTAAACTGAACCTCTCCAAAACCGAGTTTCTTGTCTTCCCCTCAGCCCGGACCCCACCCCCCATTGACTTCTCCATCATGTCCAACAACACCACCATCAAACCTGCCCCGCAGGCCAGAGTACTTGGTGTAATTCTGGACTCCAACCTATCCTTCCAGCCCCAAGTCCAATCTTTAACAAACTCATGCAGACTCCACCATCCACTCCAACATCGCCAAAATCCGCACGTTCCTAACCCCAGAAACCACTAAACAGCTCATCCACTCCCTCATCATATCACGACTCGACTACTGCAACTCCCTCCTCACTGGCCTGCCTCACCACAGGCTATCCCCGCTTCAGTCGATCCTGAATACGGCTTCCAGACTCATTCACCTTTCCAACCGCTCCGTTTCCGCCACCCCCCTCTGCCAATCCCTCCACTGGCTTCCGATTACGCAACGGATCAAATTCAAAATCCTAACACTGAAGTACAAAGCCGTCCGCCACACTGCCCCGAACTACATCACTGACCTAATATCCAAGTACCACCCAACACGCACACTCCACTCCTCAAAAGACCTCCTTCTCTCTAGTTCCCTGGTCTCCTCCTCCCATGCCCGCCTCCAGGACTTCTCCAGGGTGTCACCCATCCTCTGGAACTCCCTGCCCCAACCCATCAGATTATCACCTACTCTCCTCTCCTTTAGGCGCACCCTGAAAACCCACCTCTTCAGGGAAGCCTACCCCACCCCCTGCTAACCTGCCAACCTCCTCCACTCTTCCTACCACTCCATCCCCCACAGCTTTTTCCTCCTGTGCCACCATCCCCTCCCTCCTAGATTGTAAGCTCCAAAGAGCAGGGCCCTCGATCCCCTCATGTTTTGCATTGTATTGGTATTGTTCTGTCACATGTTCTGTCCCCCTTTGTAATGTACAGCGCTGAGCGAACTATTGGCGCTTTATAAATACTGTATAATAATAATAATAGTCAGGCCGGCGTAGCATTTTTTCCAGTGGAGTCACATATAGTGGGTTGGTTAAGGAAGCAAATTGTGCTTGCACGGCATAAAATAGCTGGTAGTAACAGAATAAATAGTAAGGGGGTAAATTAAATTCTGTTTTCAGGATAGAAAATGATATAATGCCCTGCCCATCAAGAAGATGACAAAGGTATTTACGCCCATCTTTGCGGGTATGGTATAGAGCGAAGTTCACCTACAGTAAGGTAGGATTATACCAAAGGGGACTAATTGGTGACTTTAACCAAGGGTCCTTAGTAATACGGGCTATTACTGTTCAAAATAAAGAAAGCGTAGTGCTAAGCATTGTGCTTCCTGAGCAAGAAGGTAACCCCAATAGATTTATTTATTTATTTCAGGTACTTATATATCACCGTCAATTTATGCAGCACTTTACATATATATTGTACATTCACATCAGTCCCTAACCCTCAAGGGGCATACAGTCTAAGGTCCCTAACTTACATTCATACATACTAGGGCCAATTTGGACAGGAATCAATTCACCTACCAGCATGTCTGTGGAGTGTGGGAGGAAACTGGAGTACCCAGAGGAAACCCACGTAGGCACAGGGAGAACATGCAAACTCCAGGTAGGTGGTGCCGTGTTTGGGGTTTGAACCAGCGACCCTAGTACTGCCAGGCGGAAGTGCTAACCATTTAGCCACTGTGCTGCCCAATAGAGAAAATTATGTAGGATTTTCATTACCACCTCTATGGTGGTAACACAGACACTCCCCGTCACTGGATCCACACTGATGCCCAACACACATTTCCTGTCTCAATGGTCTTGCACTGACATCCAACACACATCCAATTTGCTTGAGGTGATTGTAGCCGTATTAGTGCACTTGCGACAGAAACAATTGAGTACTGATGTGATACTCTTTTTATTTGCACTAACATGCAATTTTGAGGACAAGCTTTCAGGGTATGTCCCCTTCTTCAAGGTCCTTGCCTGGACCTTGAAGAAGGGGACATACCCCGAAAGCTTGTCCTCAAAATGTATGTTAGTGTAAAAAAAAAAAGTATCACGTCAGTACTCAACTCTAACACACATCCAACAAACATTTCCCGCCCCTGGATCCGCACTGATACCCAACACACAACCAACATGCCTGGGTCCTCACTGATATCTGATACACACACTCCCCATCCCTGGATCCACATTGCTACACAACACACTCCCTGTCCCTGGATATGCACAGATACCAAACAAAAACACTCCCCATACCTGGATCCACACTAACTGACACTAACCGATACCCTACACACACTCACACATACACACACACTTGGATCCACACCGATACCCAACACACACCCCATCCCTGAATCCACACAGATATCAAACTGCCCATCAATGGATCTGCCCAGATAACCAACACACACCACACACATCCCATCCCTGGATCCGAACTGAAACTCAACAAACACCCCATCCTTGGATCCACAGTGAAACCAAACAAGCACCCCATCCCTGGATCCACACTTAAACCCAACAAACACCCCATCCTTGGATCCACAGTGAAACCAAACAAGCACCCCATCCCTGGATCCACACTTAAACCCAACAAACACCACATCCTTGGATCCACAGTGAAACCAAACAAGCACCCCATTCCTGGATCCACACTTAAACCCAACAAACACCCCATCCTTGGATCCTCAGTGAAACCAAACAAGCACCCCATTCCTGGATCCACACATAAACCCAACAAACACCCCATCCTTGGATCCACAATGAAACAAAACAAGCAACCCATCCCTGGATCCACACTTAAACCCAACAAACACTTCCTTGTCCCTCAACACATAACACCATTCTGATCCACGCAGATACCCAACACACACACCAGGCAAGGGCAGACTGACAACTCATGGGACCCCCGGGCAATAGGGGATCATGGGGCTCCTGTGTCCTCATCCACACTCAAACCACATCCAAAAAAGCCTATGAAAGGTACCAGGGGCATCTCATGGGGCCCCCTACTGACCCCGGGCCCTCGGGCAGTGCCCGATTGCTCAGTCCACCCCTGACACCAGGTATCATGCATGTCTGTCCTTGTATCACACACCAATACTTCACACACTGTGCTATCTCAAGTGGTAGATTAATTGTACTGTGGGTCCCAGATGGGCTTACTGAGATCCTACATAGGGCATTGGGTTGACATTCGTCTTTAGCTTCTGACATTATGGCAGATAATACGGGAACACTGCTTTCTGATACAGGGAATGTGTATGAATAATTCGATATCTGCACAGGTGACCAGCACTGGGAGGACTATGAAGACTGCATTGCTGATCTCCTTCTGAGAATCCACTAAAAACATACGAAGTTGAAACAGACTTAGTTAAAAAATGCTAAAAAGAGGAGGAACTTCTTTATCACCTCAAGCACCCCACCACCAAGTCTAGGGCTCCAGGCAAGCTGCCCATTCCGCTCTGATTATGATATACCATGGCTGCATACCCCAGGTGAGTGTAGTTATAGGGTTAATATATACTGCACAATACCCAGGGATTTCTCTAGTTTCTATGGCAACTCCAACATTCACTGTTGATTTCCAGTGACATGTCCTGAATTGAAAGTAAGGGACTGAAGGTTTCCCATTATTCAGTCTCACCATTTATCGTCACTGGTTATACTGTGTACTAAGTCACTGTTCTTACACTGCATGGCCTTCACACTACACCCCATACCCCCCAATTTTCACTATGTACCCTGCACACTACACCCCAAAGCCCTCACTTCACACTATGTACCCTGCACACTACACCCCATACCCCCCACTTTTCACTATGTACCCTGCACACTACACCCCAAACCCCCACTTTTCACTATGTACCCTGCACACTACACCCCATACCCCTCACTTCGCACTATGTACCCTGCACACTACACCCCATACCCCTCACTTCGCACTATGTACCCTGCACACAACACCCCAAACCCCTCACTTCACACTATGTACCCTGCACACTACACCCCATACCCCCCACTTTTCACTATGTACCCTACACACAACACCCCATACCCCCCACGTCACACTATGTACCCTACACACAACACCCCATACCCCCCACTTTTCACTATGTACCCTGCACACAACACCCCATACCCCCCACGTTTCACTATGTACCCTGCACACAACACCAAAACCCCTCACTTCACACTATGTACCCTGCACACTACACCCCAAACCCCTCACTTCACACTATGTACCCTGCACACTACACCCCAAACCCCTCACTTCACACTATGTACCCTGCACAATACACCCCAAACCCCTCACTTCGCAACATGTACCCTACACACTACACCCCAAACCCCTCACTTCACACTATGTACCCTGCACACAACACCCCATACCCCCACTTCGTACTATGTACCCTGCACACTACACCCCATACCCCCCACTTCACACTATGTACCCTGCACACTACACCCCATACCCCCCACTTCACACTATGTACCCTGCACACTACACCCCATACCCCCCACTTCACACTATGTACCCTGCACACTACACCCCATACCCCCCACTTCACACTATGTACCCTGCACACAACACCCCAAACCCCTCACTTCAAACTATGTACCCTGCAGATAACACCCCATACCCCTCACTTTGCACTAGGTACCCTGCACACCACACCCAAAACCCCTCACTTTGCACCATGTACCCTTCACACTACACCCCATACCCCCCAGTTAGCACGATGTACCCTGCACACTATGCCCCATACCCCCAACTTCACACTAAGAATCCTTCACACTACACCCATACCTCCCAATTCGCACCATGTACCCTGCACCATACAGCCCACAACTTCCACTCTGTGCCCTGAAAGATTCACGCTACACCTCATGCCCTAAAAATTACATCCTGTGCCCTCCACTTTGCACTATGTACCCTGCACACTACACCCCAAACCCCTCACTTCACACTATGTACCCCGCACACTACACCCCAAACCCCTCACTTCACACTATGTACCCTGCACAATACACCCCAAACCCCTCACTTCGCAACATGTACCCTACACACTACACCCCAAACCCCTCACTTCACACTATGTACCCTGCACACAACACCCCATACCCCCCACTTCACACTATGTACCCTGCACACTACACCCCATACCCCCCACTTCACACTATGTACCCTGCACACTACACCCCAAACCCCTCACTTCACACTATGTACCCTACACACTATACCCCATACCCCCCACTTCACACTATGTACCCTGCACACTACACCTCAAACCCCTCACTTTGCACTATGTACCCTGCACACAACACCCCAAACCCCTCACTTCAAACTATGTACCCTACACACTATACCCCATACCCCCCACTTCACACTATGTACCCTGCACACTACACCTCAAACCCCTCACTTTGCACTATGTACCCTGCACACAACACCCCAAACCCCTCACTTCACACTATGTATCCTGCAGATAACACCCCATACCCCTCACTTTGCACTAGGTACCCTGCACACTACACCCAAAACCCCTCACTTTGCACCATGTACCCTTCACACTACACCCCATACCCCCCAGTTAGCACGATGTACCCTGCACACTATGCCCCATACCCCCAACTTCACACTAAGAATCCTTCACACTACACCCATACCTCCCAATTCGCACCATGTACCCTGCACCATACAGCCCACAACTTCCACTCTGTGCCCTGAAAGATTCACGCTACACCTCATGCCCTAAAAATTACATCCTGTGCCCTCCACTTTGCACCCTGTAAACCCAACACTACACCCTGTACTCTACACTCTGCACAATGTACCCTCTACTTGGCACGCTATGGGCCCTACACTACACCCTGTAGTATTCCTTGTGCCCCATGTATCCTTCACACTACCCTTGATGCACTCCACTCTGCCCCAAGTATATTCCACACTACATACCATATGCTCCACTCTACCCCATGTATCCTTCGCACTACACCCCACACCCTCCACATTACATCCTGTACACTCCACCCTGCATCCTTCACTCTGTGCTCTGAAAGCTCCACACTACACCCCATACACTTAACTCTGCACTATGTATCCTCCATATTAGATCCCATACCCTCCACTCTGCACCATGTATCCTCCATATTGCATCCAAAACCCTCCACTGTGCACCATGTATCCTCCATATTGCATCCAATACCCTCCACTGTGCACCATGTATCCTCCATATTGCATCCAATACCCTCCACTGTGCACCATGTATCCTCCATATTACATCCTGTACACTCTCCTCTGCACCATATACACTGCGCACTACACACTGCATCCTCCACTCTCTGCTCTGAAAATTCCAAACTACACCCACTACACCCAACACCTCCACGCTTCCCTGTGTATTTTCCATACTACACCCCTTACACTCAATTCTGCCCCATGTATCCTCCACACTACACCCCAAACCCTCAACTCCCCCATGTATCCTCCACATTACAGCCCGTACACTCAACCCTGCACCATTTATCCTCCATGTTACAATTTATACACGCCACTCTGCACCCTTCATACTTCCATATGTATTCTTCACACTACACCCTGTACCTTCCACAACGTACCATTTATCCTCCACACTAGACCCTATACCCTTTACTCTGCCCCATGTATCCTATACACTACACCCTGCACATGCCACACTTCCCCATATATTGTCCACAATATACCCCATACCATCCACAATGCACCATCTATCCCAGTGGTGTATTTTGGTTTTGTGCTGCCCTAGGCAACAAAAAAAATTGGATACACCATCATGGAGCCTGCAGCCTCTCTCAGATCACACCTGGTCCCCGTTCAACGTGTCCCTTGTTCCAGGGGGGCGGTGCTGTATCCTCTACACTGCACCCTATAACCCTTTGCTCTCTCCCGTGTATCTCACACACAACACCCTGTAAACTCCATGCTTCTCCATGTATCCTCCACACTACACCCTTAACCTTTTACAGGCCGAGGGCCCAAACTGCAACCCAAAACCTACTTATTTATCGCAAAGTGCCAACACTGCAATCAAACCTGAATACTGAGGTTTTAGTTTAGAAAAAACTACTCATACATTAACATCCTTTGTCTTAAAAGGAAAACACAATAACAGAGCTTTGTTCCACAATGTTGCACTGATCAACAGCACAAGGGGGAAAACGTCCACTGATCAACAGCACAGGGGGGCAAAGTTCCACTGACCACCAGCACAAGGGGGCCAAGTTCCACTGACCACCAGCACAGGGGGGCAACGTTCCACTGATCAACAGCACAGGGGGCCAAAGTTCCACTGACCACCAGCACAAGGGGGCAAAGTTCCACTGACCACCAGCACAGGGGGGCAAAGTTCCACTGATCAACAGCACAGGGGGGCAAAGTTCCACTGATCAACAGCACAAGGGGGAAAACGTCCACTGATCAACAGCACAAGGGGGCAAAGTTCCACTGACCACCAGCACAAGGGGGCCAAGTTCCACTGACCACCAGCACAGGGGGGCAAAGTTCCACTGATCAACAGCACAGGGGGGCCAAAGTTCCACTGACCACCAGCACAAGGGGGCAAAGTTCCACTGACCACCAGCACAGGGGGGCAAAGTTCCACTGATCAACAGCACAGGGGGGCAAAGTTCCACTGATCAACAGCACAAGGGGGAAAACTTCCACTGACCACCAGCACAAGGGGGCAAAGTTCCACTGACCACCAGCACAGGGGGGAAGTTCCACTGACCACCAGCACAGGGGGGCAAAGTTCCACTGACCACCAGCACAAGGAGGCAAAGTTCCACTGACCACCAGCACAAGGGAGCAAAGTTCCACTGACCACCAGCACAGGGGGGCAAACTTCCACTGATCAACAGCACAGGGGGGCAAAGTTCCACTGATCAACAGCACAGGGGGAAAACTTCCACTGATCAACAGCACAAGGGGGCAAAGTTCCACTGACCACCAGCACAGAGGGGCAGTGTTGTAGTGTGTGCTTGTATGTGTGTGTGTGTGGGGGGGGGGTATGATTTGAGGAATACAAGGTGTGAGGTGGGGGGGGTACAGGGTATGATTTGAGGAATACAAGGTGTGAGGTGGGGGGGGGGGTACAGGGTGTGATTTGAGGAATACAAGGTGTGAGGTGGGGGTACAGGGTATGATTCGAGGAATACAAGGTGTGAGGTGGGGGTACGGGGTCAGGGGCGGACTGACCATTTGGAAACTCGGGCACTGCCCGAGGGCCCGGGGTCAGTAGAGGGCCCCATGAGATGCCACTGGTACCTTTTTCATAGGCTTTTTTGAGTTTGGGCAAGGACACAGGGGCCCAATGATCCCCTATTCCCCGTGGGCCCCATGAGTTGTCTGTCCGCCCCTGTACGGAGTATGATTTGAGGAATACAAGGTGTGAGGTGGGGGTACGGGGTGTGATTTGAGGAATACAAGGTGTGAGGTGGGGGTATGGGGTATGATTTGAGGAATACAAGGTGTGAGGTGGGGTACAGTGTATGATTTGAGGAATACAAGGTGTGAGGTGGGAGTACGGGGTATGATTTGAGGAATACAAGGTGTGAGGTGGGGGTACGGGGTATGATTTGAGGAATACAAGGTGTGAGGTGGGGGTACGGGGTATGATTTGAGGAATACACGGTGTGGGGTGGGGTACAGTGTATGATTTGAGGAATACAAGGTGTGAGGTGGGAGTACAGGGTATGATTTGAGGAATACAAGGTGTGAGGTGGGGGTACGGGGTATGATTTGAGGAATACAAGGTGTGAGGTGGGGGTACAGGGTATGATTTGAGGAACAGAAGATGCGTTGTGCAGGGCACAGGGTACGTTGTGAAGATGAATGGCTGTGGTGTGGACAATAAAGGGTTTCAGTCCACAATGTCTGGATGAAGGTAAAATCTCTTTCTGCCTTCGGAGAGTTAATTCTCCTTAGCATCATGAGATGAAGACTGGTCCAGCCGTTTCCTGGGAAACCGCACTAGAGACTGGCTGTTGCCATGGAAACCAGCTGAGATTACTCTCTAGTAGATAAATAAAGTAAAATGATTCATCAAGAATTCAGCTGGCAATCTCACCAAAGTACAGAGCCAATAAGACACCAGGCAGCGGCAGCAATCTCCGGACTGCTGCCAGCCATCCCCGGGGCACCAGCAACTATTCCATCACTGTATCAGGGGGACCGGCGGCCATGTCACCGCCATACCAGGCGAATTAGCAGCCATGCCATACCAGGGGGCCCTGCAACCATGAATTACCAGGTGCCCCAGCAGCCATGCCCTACCAGGGGGCCCTGCAACCATAAATTAACAGGTGCCCCAGCAGCCATGCCCTACCAGGGGGCCCTGCAACCATGAATTACCAGGTGCCCCAGCAGCCATGCCCTGCCAGGGGGCCCTGCAACCATGAATTACCAGGTGCCCCAGCAGCCATGACGTGCCAGGGGACCCTGCAACCATGAATTACCAGGTGCCCAAGCAGCCATGCCCTGCCAGGGGGCCCTGCAACCATGAATTACCAGGTGCCCCAGCAGCCATGACGTGCCAGGGGGCCCTGCAACCATGAATTACCAGGTGCCCCAGCAGCCATGACGTGCCAGGGGGCCCTGCAACCATGAATTACCAGGTGCCCCAGCAGCCATGCCGTGCCAGGGGGCCCTGCAACCATGAATTACCAGGTGCCCCAGCAGCCATGCCCTACCAGGGGGCCCTGCAACCATGAATTACCAGGTGCCCCAGCAGCCATGCCCTACCAGGGGGCCCTGCAACCATGAATTACCAGGTGCCCCAGCAGCCATGCCGTACCAGGGGGCCCTGCAACCATGAATTACCAGGTGCCCCAGCAGCCATGCCCTGCCAGGGGGCCCTGCAACCATGAATTACCAGGTGCCCAAGCAGCCATGCCCTGCCAGGGGGCCCTGCAACCATGAATTACCAGGTGCCCCAGCAGCCATGACGTGCCAGGGGGCCCTGCAACCATGAATTACCAGGTGCCCAAGCAGCCATGCCCTGCCAGGGGGCCCTGCAACCATGAATTACCAGGTGCCCCAGCAGCCATGACGTGCCAGGGGGCCCTGCAACCATGAATTACCAGGTGCCCCAGCAGCCATGACGTGCCAGGGGGCCCTGCAACCATGAATTACCAGGTGCCCCAGCAGCCATGCCAGGGGGCCCTGCAACCATGAATTACCAGGTGCCCCAGCAGCCATGCCAGCACCACAATGAGGTCATGGTGTGTTTTGTTTTCAATCAGTTGGGTGCAGTGTGACATGTGACATGCTAAGGGCTGTGTACAGCTGTGTCACGCTTCACACGCATTCCACTCGCTGGCTGTATGCCGTCATGTAGGTTCAGAGTGGCAAAGCGCTTTTTATTATTTTTTATTAAATGACTTTTGCTTCATTTAACTACTAGAAGTCCAGAAAGCAATACTGGGAATGATGTTCTGGGAAAAAATACCATGAAATCCTCTAGGATGGGAAAGATCAGTGAAGAGAGGAATATCCCCCTCACTACCCCGATGTGTATACTATAAGATGCAGAAATACAGGGACATTCAGCATCCGCACTCCCCCCTCCCTCCCCCTCCACTCTGGAAAGGATTCTGTCTCTATCTCCTTCCTGTCTAGCCACTTACTGCTGGCTTCAAGCCTGGAAGGGAGGTGAGGAGTGAAAAAGGGCGAGGAGGGAGGGAGGGAGGGAGGTAAGGAGGGAGAGAGGGAGGGAGGTGAGGAGTGCAGAGACTGAGGAGGGAGAGAGGGAGGAGTGCAGACAGTGAAGAGAGAGAAAACAGGAGGGAGGAGAGAAGTGCAGAGAGTGAGAAGGGAAGGCAAGGAGAGAGAAAGACGAGGAGTGCAGAGAGAGAGAGAGAGAGAGAGAGAGAGAGAGAGAGAATGGATGAGGAGAGAGAAGGGAGAATGGATGAGGAGAGAGAAGGGAGAATGGATGAGGAGAGAGGGAGGGAGGAGAGAAAGCAAGAGGAGAGGTGAAGAGTGCAGAGAAAGTGAGGGGAGAGAAAGCTGGAAGAGTACAGAGTGTGAACAGAGAGAGAGAAAGGGAGGGAGAAGAGCAGTGCAGAGAGTAAGGAGAGAAGACAAGGCAAAAGAAAGGTATAGAGTGCAGAGAGGGTGGTGAGGAAAGCAGGGGTGAGGAGTGAGGGGGTGAGGAGAAAAAGGGAGTGAGGACAACAGTACAAATAATGAGGAAGGAGAAGAGTGCAGAGAGGATAAGGAGAGAGAGGAGGGAGGAGAGAGAAAGGGCGGACAGGAAAAGAGTGCAGGGGGGGGGGCAAGGAGAGAGAATGGAAGGAGAGGAGTGCAGAGAGGGTAAGGAGAGAAAAGGGGAGGGGAGGAGTACAGAGAGGGTAAGGAGATAGAATAGGAGGAGAGGAGTACAGAGAGGGTAAGGAGATAGAATAGGAGGAGAGGATAAGGAGAGAGAATGGTAGGAAAGGAGTGCAGAGAAGGTAAGGAGAGAAAAGGGGAGGAGAGGAGTGCAGAGAGGGTAAGAAGAGAGAAAGGGTGGAGAGGAGTGCAGAGGGTAAGAAGAGAGAAAGGAAGGAAAGGGGTGCAGAGAGGGTAAGAAAAGAGAAAGTGAGGATGGGGGTGAAGAGAGGGTAAGGAGAGAGAAAGGGCAGAGAGGAAAGGAGTGCTGAGGGGGCAAGGAGAGAGAATGGGAGGAGAGGAGTGCAGAGAGGGTAAGGAGAAAAAATAGGAGGAGAGGAGTGCTGAGAGGGTAAGGAGAGAGAGAGAGGGCAGAGAGGCGTGTAGATGGGGAAAGGAGAGAGAATTGGAGGAGAGGAGTGCAAAGAAGGTAAGGAGAGAAAAGGGGAGGGGAGGAGTACAGAGAGGGTAAGGAGATAGAATAGGAGGAGAGGAGTACAGAGAGGGTAAGGAGAGAGAATGGTAGGAAAGGAGTGCAGAGAAGGTAAGGAGAGAAAAGGGGAGGAGAGGAGTGCAGAGAGGGTAAGAAGAGAGAAGGGGTGGAGAGGAGTGCAGAGGGTAAGAAGAGAGAAAGGAAGGAAAGGGGTGCAGAGAGGGTAAGAAAAGAGAAAGTGAGGATGGGGGTGCAGAGAGGGTAAGGAGAGAGAAAGGGCAGAGAGGAAAGAAGTGCTGAGGGGGCAAGGAGAGAGAATGGGAGGAGTGCAGAGAGGGTAAGGAGAGAGAATGGGAGGAGAGGAGTGCAGAGAGGGTAAGGAGAGAGAATGGGAGGAGAGGAGTGCAGAGAGGGTAAGGAGAGAGAATGGGAGGAGAGGAGTGCAGAGAAGGTAAGGAGATAAAAGGGGAAGAGAGGAGTTCAGAGATGGTAAGGAGAGAGAAAGGTCAGAGAGGAGTGCAGAGGTGGAAAGGAGAGAGGATGGGAGGAGAGGAGTGCAGAGAGAGTAAGGAGAGAGAATGGGAGGAGAGGAGTGCAGAGAGGGTAAGGAGAGAGAATGGGAGGAGGGGAGTGCAGAGAAGGTAAGGAGATAAAAGGGGAAGAGAGGAGTTCAGAGAGGGTAAGGAGAGAGAAAGGGCAGAGAGGAGAGGAGTGCAGAGGGGGGAAGGAGAGAGGATGAAAGGAGAGGAGTGGAGAGAATGAGAGGAGAGGAGTGCAGAGAAGGTAAGGAGATAAAAGGGGAATAGAGGAGTGCAGAGAGGGTAAGGAGAGAGAAAGGGCAGAGAGGAGAGGAGTGCTGAGGGGGCAAGGAGAGAGAATGGGAGGAGAAGAGTGCAGAGAGGATAAGAAGAGAGAAAGGGAGGAGAGGAGTGCAGAGAGGGTAAAAAAAGGAAAAGGGAGGAGAGGGGTGCAGTGGGGGTAAGGAGAGAGAAAGGAAGGAAAGGAGGAGAGGAGAGCACAGAGGGAGTTGAGGAGTATAGAGACTGGGAAGAGATTACAAGGACAGGAAGAAGAAGGTGAGGAGTGAAAGAGGGGAGCAGATAAATTGGCAGGAGAGATGGAGAGAGAGAAGTAGAAGAGGCAAGAGAGAAGAATAGGGGGCAAGGTGTGGAAAGAGGAGAAGGGGAGAAGATGGAGGGGTGAGAGGTGAGGAGGACAGAAATAAGAAGGTGAGGAGTGAGAGAAGGAAGCAGATAAATGTCTGGTAAGGAAGGGGATAGAGAAGACAAGCAGTGGGGACACAGAGACAAGCAGTAAAAAGCAGCTACAGAAATGAGAAGAAAGAAAACTGAAATAATTTAGGAAGAATTCAGGGAGGGGATGTAAATAGAGATGATGGATATCAGAGGAGGGATAACGGTTATCATAGCATTTTAGAACTCATGACTGAAAATATCTGAAGAAAGAACCTTTTGCATACAATTCACTTACTTATACTGTGAAAGGGAAGGAAGACTCAGGCGCTCCGTACAATGAGGCCCAGTACATCGCGGCCATGTGTAAAATCATAGGATAGCCCAGCGCTCCAATGTACAGTAAACTGAGCGGAGCACAGATGCCTATAATGATGGGCAGCACGGTGGCTAAATGGTTAGCACATCTGCCTGGCAGTACTCACGTTGTTGGTTCAAATCCCAACCACAGCACCACCTGCCTGGAGTTTGCATGTTCTCCCTGTGTCTGCGTGGGTTTCCTCCGGGTACTCCGGTTTCCTCCTACACTCCAAAGACATGCTGGGAGGTTAATTGGCTTCTGTTTAAATTGTCCCTAGTATGTGTATGTATGAATGTGAGTTAGGGACCTTAGATTGTACACCCCTTGAGGGTTAGGGACCTTAGATTGTACACCCCTTGAGGGTTAGGGACCTTAGATTGTACGCCCCTTGAGGGTTAGGGACCTTAGATTGTACGCCCCTTGAGGGTTATGATGTGAATGTACAATATATATGTAAAGTGCTGTGTAAATTGTCGGTGCTATATAAGTACCTGAAATAAATAAATAAATGCCCTGCTCACTGACTCAAGCTCCCATCCACCTCTCCATTCATATCATTCAACCATGGAAGCCCACATTCTACAGATGAATGAAAACAGGCTGGGGTGCCCTCGGGTGAAGGATGATCCTATGGGGGGGATGAGGGACTCCCAATATATACACTAGTGCCACGTCCTAATTTTTTGTGTGATTTTTTTGGTTTGTTATTTAAGTTTATGTATCTCTTTTAGATATGCAAATAGCCCCTGAGGAAGCAACGACAGTCGCGAAACATGTTGGGCAAACAAATCTCCCAAAGCCCACCATGTACAGAAGGAGCACAACCAGTGATGAGGCATGGAAAAGACCACCAGAATGTCCCCCCCCATAGGATCATCCTGGTGGTCTTTTCCATGCCTCATCACTGGTTGTGCTCCTTCTGTACATGGTGGGCTTTGGGAGATTTGTTTGCCCAACATGTTTCACGACTGTCGTTGCTTCCTCAGGGGATATTTGATTGTATGCCCCTTGAGGCTTAGATTGTACGCCCCTTGAGGGTTGGGGACCGTAGATTGTACACCCCTTGAGGGTTAGGGACCTTAGATTGTACGCCCCTTGAGGGTTAGGGACCTTAGATTGTACGCCCCTTGAGGGTTGGGGACCTTAGATTTTACTCCCCTTGAGGGTTAGGGACCTTAGATTGTACGCCCCTTGAGGGTTAGGGACCTTAGATTGTACGCCCCTTGAGGCTTAGGGACCTTAGATTGTACGCCCCTTGAGGGTTAGGGACCGTAGATTGTACACCCCTTGAGGGTTAGGGACCTTAGATTGTACGCCCCTTGAGGGTTAGGGACCTTAGATTGTACGCCCCTTGAGGGTTGGGGACCTTAGATTTTATGCCCCTTGAGGGTTAGGGACCTTAGATTGTACGCCCCTTGAGGGTTAGGGACCTTAGATTGTACACCCCTTGAGGGTTAGGGATCTTAGATTGTACGCACCTTAAGGGTTAGGGACCTTAGATTGTACGCACCTTGAGGGTTAGGGACCTTAGATTGTACGCCCTTGGGGGTTAGGGACCTTAGATTGTACGCCCCTTGAGGGTTAGGGACCTTAGATTGTACGCCCCTTGAGGGTTAGGGACCTTAGATTGTACGCCCCTTGAGGGTTAGGGTCCTTAGATTGTACGTCCCTTGAGGTTTAGGGACCTTAGATTGTACGCCCCTTGAGGGTTAGGGGCCTTAGATTGTACGCCCCTTGAGGGTTAGGGACCTTAGATTGTGCGCCCCTTGAGGGTTAGGGACCTTAGATTGTGCGCCCCATGAGGGTTAGGGACCTTAGATTGTGCGCCCCTTGAGGGTTAGGGACCTTAGATTGTACGCCCCATGAGGGTTAGGGACCTTAGATTGTACGCCCCTTGAGGGTTAGGGGCCTTAGATTGTACGCCCCTTGAGGGTTAGGGACCTTAGATTGTGCGCCCCTTGAGGGTTAGGGACCTTAGATTGTACGCCCCATGAGGGTTAGGGACCTTAGATTGTACGCCCCTTGAGGGTTAGGGACCTTAGATTGTACACCCCATGAGGGTTAGGGACCTTAGGTTGTACGCCCCTTGAGGGTTAGGGACTGATGTGAATGTACAATATATATGTAAAGCGCTGCGTAAATTGACGGCACTATATAAGTATCTGAAATAAATGATAATAATAAATAATATTTCAATGGAGGACACCATGATGGCAGCAATGACTATCCTAAGGATCCCATCATCATAGCACCTCTGCATTATATCCCATAATCCCCCAGGCCCTGAGTAACATGGCCATCTTGTGGAAGGACTATGACTGCGGTCTCTCTACGTTCCTATAAACGACTTATATATCATTCACCCCACCTCCCACCGCCTACTATAATGTCTACATAGAATGCTAGGAAATGATAAAAAAGTAGCATTGGAAAATATCTGCTTTTCTCCAACCTCAACTAAAGGACATCATCTATGAAAGTAGAAGCCAGATTGGGCCTCTCACAAAGTAAAAACCCAGAAATGAGGATAAAATGGCCGGGCAATGCGAGTTCTGCGGCACGCAGGACTGTGGAACTGTCCCTCTCCCACCTGACCAGCTCCAGAGGCCTCATCAGGGGAAGAGGAAATATTTTTGGGTAGATGTTGTTGAGTTTGTGTGTCCTCTTCTTGTGTTTACCAGACTCCTGGCTGGCGCTGTGCCCGCTGTTCCTGGCTGGTGGTTGGCGTAGGCACGTCAGGAATAGGAAAGGGAGGGGGCGGGGGAGATTATCCAGTACTGGAATGGTTTTCCAGCTGTGACTAGAGACATGTTAACCCCTGATTACCCCGACCATCATGTGAGCTGTGCATGCTCCGTCTAATTGGTTAGACACAGTCTGGCAGTAGGCTAACTGGTATGCTAAAAAATGAATGAAGAACTGAATGAATGAAATCAGATTCAAGAAATACATATTGTCAGGTTATGTTGTATCATCTGTAACTATATATGGGGGCAGCTACACGTCCTCTATTTCCTATAGGTGATCAGCGCTCTCTTAGCTCAGACCCACACTTATTTATTGATGAAAACGCTCAGCACAGGTGCTGATTGCATTGGTTAAAGTAAATATAAATTATTATTATTATACAGGATTTATATAGTGCCAACAGTTTGCGCAGCGCTTTACAATATAAGGGAGAAAGTACAATTACAATACATTTCAGTACAGAAGGAATATTAGGGCCTGGCTCATGGAGCTTACAATCTAAAGCAGTGGTTCTCAACCTTCCTAATGCTGTGACCCTTTAATACAGTTCCTCATGTTGTGGTGACCCCCAACCATAAAATTATTTACCCAGTAATTATAATTCATGAAGTGTCGTTTTACCTCCAATACTGCTGCTTTCTACACAGTAGCTGCTCTTTACACATCGGAAATATGTGTTTTCTGATGGTCTTAGGGGACCCCTGTGAAAGGGTCGTTCGACCCCCAAAGGGGTCGCGACCCACAGGTTGAGAACCACTGATCTAAAGGAAGGGGGAGGTGATACAAAAGGTGATAGCTGCGGGGGATGATCTGGTGAAGGTGATTCAAGTACAGTTCTTAGGTGGAGGTGGGGTAGGCTTCCCTGAAGAAGTGAGTTTTCAAAGATCGTCTAAAGGCAGACAGGGTGGGGGCTGACCGGACATGTTGTGGTAGGGAGTTCCAGAGGATGGGAGAGACTCTGGAGAAGTCCTAGAGGCGAGCTAGAGAGGAAGATATCATGGGAGGAGCGGAGTGGGCACTTTGGGCGATATCTGTGGATGAGGTTGGTGATGTAGCTAGGGGCAGTGTTGTGGATGGCTTTGTAAGCTGTGGTCAGTATTTTGAATTTTATACGTTGGGTTAGTGGAAGCCAGTGGAGGGATTGGAGGAGAGGGGCAGCAGTCGCTGATCGGTTGGTAAGGTGTATGAGTCTAGCAGCAGCATTCATAATAGACTGAAGGGGGGATAGCCTGTGTAACGGTAGGCCAGTGAGGAGGGAGTTGCAGTAATCGAGGCGGGATATAACCAAGGCGTGGATAAGTTGTTTTGTGATGTCATTGGTCAAAAGGGGCAGATTTTGGAATCCTACCTGGATGATATTTGAAGCGGTTCATTGCCCTGTACTGTAGCTGTTGACTTTTAATAAAAGTACACTCACCAGTCCAGAGCTGTCCTCACCCAAACCAGTTCTTTGCTGATCTTCGGGTCACCGGTGTCGGCATGCTTACTGTGGGCAGCCAGCTAGGATTCCTTGCGGCTTCACAGACGGCTGCCAACTGCGCATGCGCGAGCCATGCTGCGCTTTGTGAATGGTCCTGCAGCCTTCTGGGACCTGTCACATGTCCCAGAAGGTTGCGGGAGGGAAGATTACCACAGCAGAGAAAGGGGGGATGGGGTACTTGGTTTTGACAGGTACCGGACATGGGAGCAGGTACCTGTTAAAACCAAGTACCCCCCCCATAAAAGTTTCAGAAGTAGATAAGGAGGGGGGAGTAAAACATAAAGTGGAAATTCCGCTTTAGGTGAAGTTCCGCTTTAAGGCCAGGTTTTTGGTGCATTTATGATGTGTTTTTCTCAGGCATCTTTCGTACGCCACCACTGAAGTCTTTGGGGGACAAAAAAAGCTCCTGTACAACGTCTGTTAAAAGGGGACTGAGTTTGCTCTCTTCACTGTGTATTATAAAATATAAAATCCTTGCTTTCCAATAATTTCACCTTTTGTTATACCGTATATCATTGCCTCCTATACGTGCCTGCTTTAAGCTACTTCCTGCCTACATGTACTCCAACGATGGCTACATGGCATTGCTCAGGGTGGTTTCTTGCTGGTGACAACAGTGGACCATGCTTGTGTCATGTAGTACTTTTAGTCCTTGTAATGTATTACTTGTAGTCTCCATCAGGAGCATGCATGACCAGTGACAACACAGAGGTGCAATGGTGAGACAAGGACACAGTGTTGTCACCCTGTTACAGGAAGTGACCAAAAAAGTACCTTCATGGCAGGATCACAAGAGATTTTTTTTTTTTTAATTCTTTATTTAGTGGTATGCAACAGAGACATTAAGAAGGTAACTTCATAGAACATATAGGAAATATAAGTATTATTATTATAATACAGGATTTATTTAGCGCCAACAGTTTGCGCAGCGCTTTACAAAATGAAGGTAGACATTACAGTTACAATACAATTTGGTACAAGAGGAAACAGAGGGCCCGGCTCCTTAGGGCTTACAATCTAGGAGGAAGGGTTGAGTGATACAAAAGGTCATAGCCGTGGGGGGATGAGCTTATGGAGGAAATAAATGGCGGTTTACTAGGTAGAAGCAGGATAGACTTCTTTAAAGAGAGAGGTTTTCAGGAATCGTCTTAAGGTGGACAGATTAGAAGACAGCTGGAGAGATTTGGTAGAGAGTTCCATAGGATGGGAGAAGCTCGGAGAAGTCCTGGAGGCGAGCATGGGAGGAGGTGACACGAGAACAAGAGAGCAGAAGGTCTTGGGAGGATCGAAGAGAGCGGTTTGGTTGATATTTTGAGACCAGGTTGGTGATGTAGTTGGGAGCAGAATTGTGGATGGCTTTGTTTAATGTTGAACCAATGTTTAATGGTATCTGCTCCCACTTCTCCAGTCTTCACCGAGGCGAGGATGAAACCACTTGTCCCGCCCCCTCCTGTCCTTCAGCCTCTTGGGACATGTCACATGTTCCAGGAGGCTGCAGGACCATTCACAGAGTGCCATGAGAACTTGCATGGATGGAAGTCAAATGCAAGGAGTCCAACTGGGGTCTGTGAATAACACTTTTTAAGGAGTATGAAAGAAAGGAAGGCAGATGAAAAAAAAAGGAATGAGGAGAAGAGGGAAAAGGAGAGAAAAGAAGAAAAAAATGATATGGGGGGGGGGGGATCTCAATGGATTGAAGATCGAACATCATTTTAAAAAGATCGAACATCAGTTTTGAAATGACAGTAACATGTTAAAGAATATACAGTATGAGGTTTTTGCGATTCGGTTTACATCTACAGTGAGTAGAGGAAGCCACCAGGAAGCCCAGAAAATGACAGTTAAATGTGAAGTTGTATAACTGGTTGACTGTTATGTGGTAATCCAGGCACATCTTATTACAAACACAGATGAATGAGGTGCAGAATGTGGACGATGAAGGACGATGATGTAATATCCACTCCTAATGCAAACAGAAGGTTTTTTAAGGGAACATAAACCCGCGGCACGCAGTATTATAGATCATGACATAGCGAATACATTCTAAGAGACTCTTCGCCCTCAGCACCTTTGGGTTGTATCACTTGAGTGACCCACAGATTGCGGGGTCCCAGACACTTCAGATCTGGTGGTCCAAGAAAGCATCTGCACCCGCATTCGAATAGGACAGACAGTGTGTGAGCCCTGCAAGCCCAGGGTGACCGAGCCATCGCGTACCGTGCGACTGATTTCCATATAGAATGAACACGCGCCTGAGAGGTGGTGAGAGAACGATTCATATCGGCACAGAATGGAGAATTTATGAACCTCTCAGCCAGGTAGAGAGATACTCATGTAGGAAACAAGAGTATGAGAAAGCCACCCTACTGCATGAATAGAATTGTGAATGCTGAGCCCGATCCTTTCCTTTTATGTGGCCCCATAGATGTCGGGAATAATATAGAATAAGGATGGAGGGGATAGGGCAGCCGGAGTCCAGACACCATTCCAATCGAATGAATGCACAAACCTCTCAGAAAGTGGCCAGACAGGCCTGAAACCGGCCGGACAGGCCCTGCTTAGTGCCATGACCCCTGAGGAAACAATGAATGCGCGCCTTTTTCGGGTTTTTAGGTTACACCAGTTCAGTACCATACTGAAACTAGGACAAAGTATCTTCACAATACAGGAAATATTGAACTGATAACTCGGGTGGTTCATTTGTTTTTTTAGGGTCGGCTAGCTTAGGGACATTTATGGTCCAGTTTAGGCTAAGGCTGGCCATACATTAAACAATTTTCTTTAGAAAATTGCTTTAGATTTACCAAAAACCATATAATATGAGGTCAAACCTAAACAAAACACTTTCAATTGTATCCAATTAAGCAGGCCCTTGCACTACGTAGTTGAGGGTAAATCTAAAGGAAATTGGCCAGAAATTGAACAGAAGATTGTATAGTGTATGGCCAGCTTTAGGGTCAGGAGACAGGGGGTTATGTTAAAGGATTAGGCAGACCAAAGAAGAGTCAGTTTCTTTTTGTTCAACCAATGGGTTGAAGGAAAAAAACGGACTCGATTCCCCTATTTGCACACTTGATGTGGATGGGGGAATCCTCCCCGCTGAGCTATTGGGGGTTATTTACTAAAACTGCATGGTGTGAAATCTGGTGCAGTTCTGCATAGAGACCAGCTTCCAGGTTTTATTGTCAATGCTTAATTGAACAAGCTGAAGTTAGAAATTGGCTATCATGCACAGCTGCACCAGATTCTGAGTGCACCGGTTTTAGTAAATCTCCCTCATTGTATTCTGACAGCCGGGAGAGTTCCTTGGTGGTCAAAATGCACTGATTAGTGCTGCTGGCTATAGCCTGCAGCGCTGATCAAGCAGCAAACATCCAGATCATTAGATTAGCTACTGTACAACCTCCCTGCCCGTACATGGGTCGACATTTTGGTGGTCCCTGCTGAGCCGGCCAAATTTCAATCCATGTATGGCTGGCTTTAAGGTTAGGGAAGGGATTGGATTAGGTGGTAGTGTAGAGGTTGGTTGCAGTGTTAGGGTAGGTTGTGTCTTCAAGTTTGGGGGAGGGGGGCAATGTAAGGTGTACCGTTTGGGTATGTTGTGTGTTCAAACTAGGGGAAGGGGCAGGGTTAGGTGTAGTGTTCGGGTAGGTTGTATATTCAGGTTTGCGGAAGGAGGAGTAAATAGTAATGTTGTGGTTAGTTGCCGTGTTGGGGTGATTGAGTGGGCTCCCTCAGGCTCACCTGTCCTCAGTCTATACATTATGATACATGTGCTTCTACGATAGAGGCTCTCAAAATGTAGAGTTCGGAACTGCAAAATTTTGGGGTGCCGTGAAGAGGTTGATAATGTTGTGGTTAGTTGCCGTGTTGGGGTGATTGAGTGGGCTCCCTCAGGCTCACTTGCCCTCAGTCTATCCATTATGATACATGTGCTTCTACGATAGAGGCTCTCAAAATTTAGAGTTAGGAACTGCAGAATATTGGGGTGCCGTGAAGAGGCTCTGTAGCTTAAGCATGTATTTGCAAATGTGTGCGAACTAAACCCGTTTTTAACAAAAACATTTAGACAGGACAATTCAGTTGGTTGCAGGCTGGTCGGTAAGTCGAGCTGGGAATTTTTCTCTTTTATAGTTTGATCACAGAGATCCCCGTGGACCACCTCTCTCTAACATTTCACCCAAAATGGACTTGATTACAAAGATCTCTGAGATATGGTCTCTATTGGGTAAAACACTAGAGAGGGTGGTCCTAGGCAGGGCTGCTATGTACTATGTCTGTGCTTAATAAAGTAGAATGTGATTTCCTATGGCGTTAGAGCTTGTTTGGGCTCCCTTTGGTCAGCACTCTAGAGCAGAGATGTTCATATAGGCTTGGGGCAGTGGCATCTCTCTACATGGAGTTAGCTGCAGTGTTGAGGTGTGTCCTCAGGTTTGGGGGAGGTAGCTGGGGTTAGGAAGTAGTGTTGGGTATGTTATGTGTTTGGGGGAAGGTCAAGGGGGTAAAGTTAAGTGGTAGTGTTGGGGTTAGATGCAGTGTGGGGGCATGTGATGTGTTCAAGGCTTGGGGGAGAAGAAGGGTTAGGTTGTAGTGTTGGAACAGGTTGTTTGTTCGGGGGGGTGGGGTTAGGTGGCAAGTTTGGCTTTTGTTGGAGTGTTTGGGTACTGTGTGTTCAGGCTTGGGAGAGGGGCAGGATCAGATGGTAGTGCTGGGGGAGGTTGTGTGATGAGGTTTGGGGGGGGGGGGGGGTAGATGGCAATATTGTGGTTAGTTGTAGTGTCGGAGTAGATTATGCATTTAGGGAAGGGGTGGGGTTAAGTGGTAGTTTTGGTGTTGGTTGCAGTGTTGGGGTAGGTTGTTTGATCAGGTTTGGTGGGGGTAGATTTAAAAGTGAAACAAAAAGAAGGCGCACCAACCTTGCGCATTACTTCAGTAACCATAATTTTATTAAATTCAGAATAATATTCACAAACAACGAAGTAAATCAAGCATATACGTCCTCAAAGGAACTTTAGAAGCGTGAAGCCTGTGCGAGTCACATCATAGGGTTAGATTCCCAGAGTATAGCTGACGCGTTTCGAAGGGGATCCCTTCTTCATCAGAGCTCTGAGGACTTATATACTTGATTTACTTTGTTGTTTGTGAGTACTATTTTGAATTTAATAAAATTATGGTTTACTGAGGTAATACGCAAGGTTGGTGCGCTTTCTTTTTGCTTCACTTTGCAGTACTGGTCGGGCTTCCCCAGCCTTGTTTAGAGCTGCGCAACCTTATTGGTGGTCGAATTTTTCAAGTTCTGGTTCCATCCATCCGCCCTTGCTCTGGGTCATAGAGCGCAGGAGAGGTCGTTTCTGGGGCAAGGGCGGACTGACAACTCATGGGGCCCCCGGGCAATAGGGGATCATGGGGCCCCTGTGTCCTTGCCCAAACTCAAAAAAGCCTATGAAAAAGGTACCAGGGGCATCTCATGGGGCCCCCTACTGACCCCAGGCCCTCGGGCAGTGCCCGAGTTTCCAAATGGTCAGTCCACCCCTGGATACATATCTCTTTCCTGGGTGAATCTTGGACAGAATTTGCATCTGTGGATTGAGCATAATGGATCGGTGTCCGATCCATTATGCTCCCCAATCCGCAGATCTGATCCATCCTGCGGGGATTGTCGGCATGCAACCTATATGGGGTGACACCGTACCCGCTCCACAAAAAGGTAAGTTGTAAAGAAAGCCAACGATGCCCTCAGGATGGATCGGATCCATCCTGTGGGGATCGTCGGCTTACTTTACAACTTACCTTTTTGTGGAGCGGGTTCAGTGCAGGGGCAGACTGATAACTCATGGGGCCCCCGGGCAATAGGGGATCATGGGGCCCCTGTGTCCTTGCCCAAACTCAAAAAAGCCTATGAAAAAGGTACCAGGGGCATCTTATGGGGCCTCCTACTGACCCCGGGCCCTCGGGCAGTGCCCGAGTTTCCAAATGGTCAGTCCGCCCCTGTTCTGGGGGTAGATTTAAGTGGTAATAGGCAGCCATACCAAGTTAGGATTGCGAGACACTTGGCCACCCTTGAACCTCCTCCTGCAAAGACCTGTGTGACCCTAAAAACAAGACTGTCTCCTACATGGAGCACACAACCTTCAATTTTTTTTCTTAGAGAAGGGAAGGGTTACGTACTGCTCGAGAATTTCCAGCAAGTTGGTACATACGTCCTAGAGAAATCCAGGTTCAGGTTGTAGGATCACGCTGAAGGATCCGTCATATTTGAGGATTAGTGTCTGAATGTATTCTCTCTATATTCTGAGGCTGACATTGGCTATGGTGCTGCTCAGCACATACCAAAGTGACAGTGACACTCGGTCTCCGAAGAGACGCCATTTTGTTGTGTGAGCAGCTGAGGCCTCTGGGATCTATATATAGATGGAACAGCTGCTGAGACTTCGCCCGCCAAGCCCTGATAGCAGCAAGGCAGCGGAATACATTCCCAATTCATAGATTACACTATTTATGGCTGATAGAACACTGGCTCAATGTCCTGGGGGATTCAATTCCTACATAGCCCTCATTCCCAGCCTCTGCCTCTCAACCCAATTCACTAATATTATTCTACTCCTTCCCCGGCTCTGTAAGGCTAATCCTAAAATTTCCATCACGCCTCCGTTTTCCTAAACTCCCCCCAAAATTAACCATCTCAAGCCTTGGAAGAAGGACTGAAGAACCTCAGTAAGCCCAGGTTGTGGTTCCTTCTCATTCCCGGTGTTTTGTATATTTCAGTTGCTACACATCTTGTATGTCCTCACTTTGTCCTGCGCTGCATATAATCTTGGTGCAATCGTAAATATTATTCATTGGCAATAATACACATAAGGTAGTGTGTAGTCTGGGTGGGGACATTATTATTATTATACAGTATTTATATAGCGCCAACAGTTTGCTCAGTACAGAAACAATACAATACATGAGGGGTTCGAGGGCCCTGCTCCTTGGAGCTTACAATCTATAAGGGAGGGGATAGTGGTACGGGAGGAAATAGCTGTGGGGGATGGAGTGGTAGGAAGAGTGAAGGAGATCGGCAATTAGGTGAGGGTGGGGTAGGCTTCCCTGAAGAGATGGGTTTTCAGGGTGCGTAAAGGTAAGGAGGGTAGGTGACAATCTGATGGGTTGGGGTAGGGAGTTCCAGAGGATGGGGGAAGCCCTGGAGAAGTCCTGGAGACAGGCATGGGAGGAGACCAGGGAACTAGAGAGTAGGAGGTCTTGTGAGGAGCGGAGAGTGCGTTTTGGGTGGTAGATGGATATGAGGTCGGTGATGTAGTTTGGGGCAGAGTTATGGACAGCTTTGTACGTCAGTGTTAGTAATTTGAATTTTATGCGTTGGGCAATCAGAAGCCAGTGGAGGGATTGGCAGAGGGGGGTGGCGGATACGGAGCGGTTAGTAAGGTGGATGAGTCTGGCCGCAGAATTCAGGATAGACTGAAGCGGGGATAGCCTGTGGTGAGGTAGGCCGGTGAGGAGGGAGTTACAGTAGTCAAGGCGAGATATAACCAGGGAGTGAATAAGTTGCTTTGTAGTTTCCGGGGTTAGGAACGACGTATCTTGAAGATGTTGTGGAGGCGAAGTCTACATGAGTTTGTCAGCGATTGGACATGGGACTGGAAAGACAGATTGGAGTCTAGAATGACACCTAGTACTCTGGCTTGCGGGGTGGGGGCTGATGGTGGTGTTGTTGATTGTGATGGAGAAGTCGGGAAGGGGGGGGGGGGCGCGGGCTGGGGGGAAACTAGGAGCTCGGTTTTGGAAAGGTTTAATTGGTGTCAGTGGTCTCCATGCATGATGTATATATGGAGCGTACGGCCTTCACGTATGAAATGCAGCCTGCTACAATATCACCAACTTTTGCTTTGTCAGACCTTGCTGTCACATGACGGCCAGTGCTGTCACTCACATGTGCTGTGAGACGCCATAATCACACCATCACACGGCTATATCTGTGTTACTGTACATTTCACTGGAACCCTGTTTGTGGTGTTTGTTTTGTGTTTCTCAGGGACTGAACTTTCACAAGGAAACGGAAAGGCAAACTGCAGCTTAGTCATCTCCATTCCATCCCTCTGACACAACGCGGCTAAACAAGGCAGCGCCATTCACTAAACGTCAATAGTGCGCAAAGTCCAGTATACGAGTGCGTGCGTCCAGGAATGGTGTGCATTGTATACTGCATAATGCATGTGTTGTACATATTGTTTGCGCTGTATAGTGTGTGTGTGTGTAGTGCACATTGCGTGTTCTTACAGTGACAGTGTGTGCACTTTACATGTATTCGTAGTACTGAATTGTGTGTCTGTGTGTACTGTACATTGTGTGTGCATCCAGTGATGGTGTGTGTTCTGTACATTGTGTGTGCATCCAGTGACAGTGTGTGTGTGTTGTACATTGTGTGTGCATCCAGTGACGGTATAAGTACTGTACATTGTGTGTGTGTTGTATATTGTGTGTGCATCCAGTGACGGTATAAGTACTGTACATTGTGTGTGTGTTGTATATTGTGTGTGCATCCAGTGACAGGGTGTGTGTTGTATATTGTGTGTGCATCCAGTGACGGTGTGTGTACTATACATTGTGTGTACATCCAGTGACAATGTATGTGTTGTATATTGTGTGTGCATCCAGTGACAATGTATGTGTTGTATATTGTGTGTGTATCCAGTGATGATGTGTGTACTATACATTGTGTGTGCATCCAGTGACAGTGTGTGTTGTATATTGTGTGTGCATCCAGTGACGGTATGTGTACTGTACATTGTGCATCCAGTGACAGTGTGTGTGTTATATATTGTGTGTGTATCCAGTGACGGTGTGTGTACTATACATTGTGTGTGCATCCAGTGACAACGTATGTGTTGTATATTGTGTGTACATCCAGTGACAATGTATGTGTTGTATATTGTGTGTGTATCCAGTGACGATGTGTGTACTATACATTGTGTGTGCATCCAGTGACAGTGTGTGTTGTATATTGTGTGTGCATCCAGTGATGGTGTGTGTACTGTACATTGTGTGTGCATCCAGTGACAATGTATGTGTTGTATATTGTGTGTGCATCCAGTGACAGTGTGTGTACTATACATTGTGTGTGCATCCGGTGACAATGTATGTGTTGTATATTGCGTGTGCATCCAGTGATGGTGTGTGTACTGTACATTGTGTGTGCATCCAGTGACAATGTGTTTGTTGTATAATGTGTGTGTATCCAGTGACGATGTGTGTACTATACATTGTGTGTGCATCCAGTGACAGTGTGTGTTGTATATTGTGTGTGCATCCAGTGACAGTGTGTAACACACATATTTTATGTGCATTCAGTAACGGTATGTGTACTGTACATTCTGTGTGCATCCAGTGAGTGTGTGTACGTTGTATATTGTGCATGCATACAGTGACGGTGTGTGTACTGCACATTGTGTGTGCATCCAGTGACAGTGTGTACGCATTGTATATTGTGTGTGCATCCAGTGACGGTGTGTGTACACTGTGCGTTGTATGTGTCCACTCTATATTGTGTGTGTCCACTGATGGTGTGTGTGCACTGTATATTGTGTATGCGTCTAGTGATGGTGTGTGTGCACTGTATATTGTGTATGCGTCTAGTGATGGTGTGTGTGCACTGTATATTGCACGTGTCCAGTGACAGTATGTGTACTGTGTATTATATTTGTCTAGTGACAATGTGTGTACACTGTATATTATGTATGTATCTGGTGATGGTGTATGTATACTGTATATTGCGTGTGCACCCAGGGACGAAGTGTGTGCACTGCAAATAGTGTGCATCCACTGGTAGGATGTGTATACAATGTGTGGAGAGTGATGATGTATACACACTATATTGTGTGTGTGTCCAGTGACAGTGTGTGTGTGCTGTATATTGTCTATATCCATAGGTGGGGTGTGTGTGCAGTATATAATTGTATATAGTCCAAAAGAGGGAGCGGCACTTACGGGTTTTCAGAGGTGAATGCACAGTGAAGATTTTATTTTGATGAGGCACACGCTCGGCTTTCTCAGGACTGTATAATGTATGTATAGTGGTGGTGTGTGTGCCCTGAATATTGTGTATATCCAGCGGTTGGGTGTGTGTGCACTGTATAATGTGTGTATGCACTGTATGTTGTGTGTGTTCAGTGGCGGTGTGTTTGCACTGTATAATGTGTATGCACTGTATGTTGTGTGTGTTCAGTGGCGGTGTGTGTGCACTGTATAATGTGTGTATGCACTGTATGTTGCGTGTGTTCAGTGGTGGTGTGTGTGCACTGTATGTTGCGTGTGTTTAGTGGTGGTGTGTGTGCACCGTATGTTGCGTGTGTTCAGTGGCGGTGTGTGTGCACTGTATAATGTGTGTATGCACTGTATGTTGCGTGTGTTCAGTGGTGGTGTGTGTGCACTGTATGTTGCGTGTGTTTAGTGGTGGTGTGTGTGCACCGTATGTTGCGTGTGTTCAGTGGCAGTGTGTGTGCACTGTATAATGTGTGTATGCACTGTATGTTGCGTGTGTTCAGTGATGGTGTGTGTGCACCGTATGTTGTGTGTGTTCAGTGGTGGTGTGTGTGCACCGTATGTTGCGTGTGTTCAGTGGCGGTGTGTGTGCACCGTATGTTGTGTGTGTTCAGTGGCGGTGTGTGTGCACTGTATAATGTGTGTATGTATAGTGTTGGTGTATGCACTGTATGTTGTGTGTGTTCAGTGGCGGTGTGTGTGCACTGTATAATGTGTGTATGTATAGTGTTGGTGTATGCACTGTATGTTGTGTGTGTTCAGTGGCGGTGTGTGTGCACTGTATAATGTGTGTATGTATAGTGTTGGTGTATGCACTGTATGTTGTGTGTGTTCAGTGGCGGTGTGTGTGCACTGTATAATGTGTGTATGTATAGTGTTGGTGTATGCACTGTATGTTGTCTGTGTTCAGTGGCGGTGTGTGTACACTGTATATTGTGTGCATCCATTGATTGTGTGTGTGTGCGCACTGTACGCTGTGTGTGCGTCCAGGGATGGTGTGTATGCACTGCATATAGTGTGTGCATTCAAGGCTGGGGTGTGTGCACTGTATATCATATGTGGACACTGTGCATAGTGCGTGTACATTGTATCCGGAATACTGTATTGTGTGTCAGTGTGTGCGTGCATTGGTAGTGTGTTGTTCCAGTTGTTTCCATGTAGTGAGGGTGGGGGGACGAGGGTGGAATTAGTAGGGGGCAGGGAGAGGAGGAAGGAGAATGGGGGGGGGGGGGGTCACACTGTTCATGGAAGCTGTCAGGAAATAAATAAACACAATCTAGCCGTGTCCAGGAATAGATCTGCTGACGTCAATGGATTCCACAGTTGTGGCCTCAGTTAGAGGGAAGGAAGCGAGAGGGGTGGAGGAGAGCAGCCAGGGAGGGCAGACTGCGCACAGTGCTGGAGAGCCTTACACAACATGTCAGGAGGGGCCTACAGTACACACGGCGGGACAGAGGAGATCTATGGAAGGGGGGAGTCATGCGTGTATACTGTATATGAGGCTGCATAAAAACAAAAAAATACACGCACGGCACACAGACACACGTCTAGATACAATACACGCACGGCACACAGACACACGTCTAGATACAATACACGCACGGCACACAGACACACGTCTAGATACAATACACGCACGGCACACAGACACACGTCTAGATACAATACACGCACGGCACACAGACACACGTCTAGATACAATACACGCACGGCACACAGACACACGTCTAGATACAATACACGCACGGCACACAGACACACGTCTAGATACAATACACGCACGGCACACAGACACACGTCTAGATACAATACACGCACGGCACACAGACGCAGGTCTAGATACAACACACGCATGGCACACAGACACAAGTCTAGATACAACACACGCACGGCACACAGACGCAGGTCTAGATACAACACACGCACGGCACACAGACACAAGTCTAGATACAACACACGCACGGCACACAGACACAAGTCTAGATACAACACACGCACGGCACACAGACGCAGGTCTAGATACAACACACGCACGGCACACAGACACAAGTCTAGATACAACACACGCACGGCACACAGACACAAGTCTAGATACAACACACGCACGGCACACAGACACAAGTCTAGATACAACACACGCACGGCACACAGACACAAGTCTAGATACAGTACACGCACGGCACACACAAATCTTACAATAACAAGAGATATAGTGCATATAAACTCAAAATCTATTTTTCTGTATGTTTGGCATCGTCTCGCTCTATAAAGTTTTATCAAGCAAATACATTTCCGCGACAGTCTACTGCAAAGTTTCGTACCTGGCGATCCTGCCAGTAACAGTTCTTACTGTTGCAGACTGACAACCCTACGCCATTCCCTCACAATTATCAGCAGTGTTGTCAGCCTGCCATGCAAGCTTCTTCGGTGGGTCATCGGCCTGCCTATTGGGTCGACAGACCTGACAGGCAACCCAGCAGCGAACTGAAGGAACGTGCACAGCAGGCCGACAACCTCGCTGTAAGCTGCACGGCAGCGAAGTAGCAATGTCAGCTGATGCAGGAAGTGCTGTTACTGGCAGGATGTCCAGCAGCTGAAATATTATATTTAGGTTGTATCTTGGCTATAAATCAGCAGCTCTGGACACAGAGTTGGATAAATGGCTCTATATTTAGGATGTATCTGCTCTATAAACCAAAGGCTCAGGGTGTACAGTTGTGTTCAAAATAATAGCAGTCAGACATCACTAACTGGATCAATCACTGTTTTTGGTAGAAATGATATTTCTACATGGCAAATAATTTCCTAGCAGGTGTAGTAGAGTAATAGAAATCCAACAGACCCAACAGTCATGACATGCATGCTGCTGATTCTGTCATTGAATCACTCATTGAAAGGGGCGTGTTCAAAATAATAGCAGTGTGGAGTTCTATTAGTGAGGTCATTCATTCTTTGAAAAACAGGTGGCAATTATTGCCCTTATATAAGGAAGGAAGGCAGCAAATGTTATACATGCTGGTTACAGTGCATTTCTCTCTGAAATTCTGAGGAAAATGGGTCGTTCCAGACATTGTTCAGAAGAACAGCGTACCTTGATTAAAAAGTTGATTGGAGAGAGGAAAACATATAAAGAAGTGCAGAAAATGATCGGCTGCTCAGCTAAAATGATCACAAATGCTTTAAAATGGCAACCAAAACCTGAAAGACGTGGAAGAAAGCAAAAAACTACCATTGGAATGGATAGAAGAATAGCCAAAATGGCGCGGACTCATCCAACAATCAGCTCCAGGAAGATGAAAGAAGGTGTGACGTTCCCTGTGAGGACTGTTACAATTAGAAGACGCCTATGTGAAGCCAAGCTATCTGCAAGAAGCCCCCGCAAAGTCCCACTGTTGAAAAAAAGACGTGTGCTGAAGAGGTTACAATTTGCCAAAGAGCACATTGACTGGCCTAAAGAGAAATGGCGCAACATTTTGTGGACTGATGAAAGTAAGATTGTTCTTTTTGGGTCTAGTGGCCGGAGACAGTTTGTCAGACGACCCCCAAACACTGAATTCAAGCCACAGTACACTGTGAAGACAGTGAAGCATGGTGGTGCAAGCATCATGATATGGGGATGTTTCTCATACTACGGTGTTGGGCCTATTTATCGCATACCAGGGATCATGGATCAGTTTGAATACATCAGAATACTTGAAGAGGTCATGCTGCCTTATGCTGAAGAGGAAATGCCCTTGAAATGGGTGTTCCAACAAGACAACGACCCCAAACACACCAGTAAACGTGCAACATCTTGGTTCCAGACCAACAAGATTGACGTTATGGAGTGACCAGCCCAATCCCCGGATCTTAATCCAATAGAAAACTTGTGGGGTGACATCAAAAATGCAGTTTCTGAGCCAAAACCAAGAAATAGAGAAGAACTGTGGAATGTCGTCCAATCATCCTGGGCTGGAATACCTGATCACAGGGGCCAGAAGTTGGGTGACTCCATACAACACAGATGTACAGCAGTTCTCAGAAACAGTGCGACTACAACCAAATATTCATGAAGTCATTCAAAGGAAAGCAAAATCTTCAAACATTTTTCAGTTTATATAGTGAATGTTTGAGTTTGTAAAGAAGAATACAAACACTGCTATTTTTTTGAACAGTCTAATATTCACTTTTCTTCAATTTTTTTAGAGGAACAACACAAATATGATGTATTTTTCTTCATGTTTTGATTTGGAATAGAATGTGTCGTGTTCCCAATGCATTTGTGTGGATGGAAATAAAAGCTAATAGAAGGATTTTGAGCTTTATTCACTTTTTTCAACACACTGCTATTATTTTGAACACAACTGTATATTTGGATAAATGCCTCTTTAACCACTTGAGCTCTGGAAGATTTTACCCCCTTCATGATCTGTACACAAATTACATTTATATCACTTTTTTCACACAAACAGAGCTTTCTTTTGGTGGCATTTGATCAAAAATGGGTTTATTTTTTTACTATATAAAAGAAAAAAAGACAGTTAAATCTAAAAAAAAAAAAAAAAAAAAACACAATATTTTTTACTTTCTACTATAAATCATCCAATAAAAAAAATCTAATTTCTTCATAAATTCAGGCCAAAATGTATTCCGCTACATATCTTTGGTAACAAAAAAAAGAAATCCCGGTAACTGTATATTGATTGGTTTGTGTGAAAGTTATATTAGCTACAAAAGATGGTTTATATTTTGGATTTTTAATTAATTTATTTTTTATACTATTAACGGTGGTGATCAGCTACGTATAGTGGGACTGTGATCGTGCGACGGGCAATCTGACACTAACTTATGCTGGCTGGGAGGTACACTAGCTGACACTGATATCACCAGTGACACTAATACAGTGATCAGTGATAATACTATACACCAGGGGTCGCAAAATGTGGCCCAATGGCCAGATGCGGCCTGGCCCTTGGGGCACTATTCCTCCCACGGAAATGAAGCACTATTCCTCCCACTGATACCAACAATGAGGCATTATTTCTTCAACTGATACCAATGATGGGGTACTATTCCTTCCACTAATACCAGTGATGGTTTACTATTCTGCCCACTAATACCAATGATGGGGTACTATTCGGCCCACTAATACCAATGATGGGGTACTATTCGTTCCACTAATACTAATGATGGGGTACTATTCAGCCCACTAATACAAATGATGGGGTACCATTCGTTCCACTAATACCAATGATGGGGTACTATTCGTTCCACTAATACAAATGATGGGGTACCATTCGTTCCACTAATACCAATGATGGGGTACCATTCCTTCCACTAATACCAATGATGGGGTACTATTCCTTCCACTAATACCAATGATGGGGTACTATTCCTTCCACTAATACCAATGATGGGGTACTATTCTACCCACTAATACCAATGATGGGGTACTATTCCTTCCACTAATACCAATGATGGGGTACTATTCTACCCACTAATACCAATGATGGGGTACTATTCTGCCCACTAATACCAATGATGGGGTACTATTCCTTCCACTAATACCAATGATGGAGTACTATTCCTTCCACAAATACCAATGATGGGGTACTATTCCTTCCACTAATACCAATGATGGGGCACTATTCTGTCCACTAATACCAAAGATGGGGTACTCTTACTTCCACTAATACCAATGATGGGGTGCCACTCCTCCTACTATCCTCCAATCCCGAGGCCATGTTTATTCTCACAGATGCTGGGCCTGGGACATTTTCTACCCACACTGGCCACAATCCGGCCCCCTTAAAGTTTGAAGGACAGTATGCTTGCCCTTTGTTTGAAAGTTTGGAGATTGCTGCTATGTCATGTTATCATGTATCTAGGTTACAAACCAGCATCCTTGGATTTACTGTTGGATAAATGGCTCCCTGCTGACCTTCTATCTGGTCTATGAACCATTGGCTCTGGATTTACAGTTGGATAAATGGTTCCATGCTGAGGTTGTATCTGGTATATGAACCATTGGCTCTGGATTTACAGTTGGATAAATGGCTCCATGCTGAGGTTGTATCTGGTCTATGAACCATTGGCTCTGGATTTACAGTTGGATAAATGGCTCCATGCTGAGGTTGTATCTGGTCTATGAACCATTGGCTCTGGATTTACAGTTGGATAAATGGCTCCATGCTGAGGTTGTATCTGGTATATGAACCATTGGCTCTGGATTTACAGTTGGATAAATGGCTCCATGCTGAGGTTGTATCTGGTCTATGAACCATTGGCTCTGGATTTACAGTTGGATAAATGGCTCCATGCTGAGGTTGTATCTGTTCTATGAACCATTGGCTCTGGATTTACAGTTGGATAAATGGTTCCATGCTGAGGTTGTATCTGGTCTATGAACCATTGGCTCTGGATTTACAGTTGGATAAATGGCTCCATGCTGAGGTTGTATCTGGTATATGAACCATTGGCTCTGGATTTACAGTTGGATAAATGGCTCCATGCTGAGGTTGTATCTGGTCTATGAACCATTGGCTCTGGATTTACAGTTGGATAAATGGCTCCATGCTGAGGTTGTATCTGGTCTATGAACCATTGGCTCTGGATTTACAGTTGGATAAATGGCTCCATGCTGAGGTTGTATCTGGTCTATGAACCATTGGCTCTGGATTTACAGTTGGATAAATGGCTCCATGCTGAGGTTGTATCTGGTCTATGAACCATTGGCTCTGGATTTACAGTTGGATAAATAGCCCCATTTTTGTACCGTATCTATACCATAATCCAGCAGTTCTGAATGTTTAGTTGGATAAATGGTTCCATATATAGGCCCCATCTATACTTTAAACCCACGGCTGTGGAGGAACAGTTTTGGATAGAAAGGAGTGATTGAGGGAAATGATCACTTTCTATTTCGATGTTGATGATACAGTATGTGAATAGCGTGTGGCGTAGCTCCTGTACAGACACAGTCAGACCCCTCCCCTAGGACCATGTGCGGGACAGACCTCAGTCTGTTACTATCTGGCTTCCTCCCCAGCAATCCCCCCTCCCCTCATGGTATCACTTACACTGACATCCGCCCCACCCAAAATACCTCCTCCCCCCACAGGAATGCTAAGAGAGACTTAACCCGCACATGTCTGTACAAAGCAAAGCCGCTCATTCCTGCAAGCCCTGTCTACTCCATTCACCCACCTGCTTCCTTCATGTGTACCTACCATCTCTTGTCTCTATACAATGTGTCTGCTCAGGTAAAGTCCTGCTTCTGGTGCCACCACATAATAAAATAAAATGGTGTTGGCAATGACAACAAAACTCATCCTATGGTGTCGTCTGGTCCAAGGAGTATCGAAAGCGGGCCATGTACTGCTATGGGCAGTGTTGGGACAAGGTCATCCAGGGCCCAGGGCATAGATGCCAAACTGAGTCCCTCACCCCCACCCCTGTTCATGATGTGCAAGCTTAGGGAATCCTACACCCAGCAGTCACTTGTTTGTCACTGCCGTTGTCGCTATTCCTGTCAGTCTTGAAATAGACGAAAGGTGTCCCCATTACACTAAAGCATTGTGCCCAGGGCAGCCGCCCCTCCTGCCCACCCCTTGTCCTGGCCCTGGCTATGGGGTCCAGAGCTCTCTGGATGCACTCTCATTTATATATAGCAGGGGCGGACTGACCATTTGGGAACTCGGGCACTGCCCAAGGTCAGTAGGGGGCCCCATGAGATGCCCCTGGTACCTTTTCATAGGCTTTTTTGAGTTTGGGCAAGGACACAGGGGCCCCATGATCACCAAATGCCCGGGGGCCCCATGAGTTGTCAGTCCACCCATTTGCCTGTCAGGTGTGCAGACCCAATAAGCAGGCCGATGACCCACTGAAGAAGCTTGCATGGCAGGCTGACAACACTGCTGATAATTGTGAGGGAATGGCATAGGGTTGTCAGTCTGCAACAGTAAGAGCTGTTACTGGCAGGATCCCCAGGTACGAAACTTTGCAGTAGACTGTCGCGAAAATGTAGGGGGCCCCATGAGATGCCCCTTGTACCTTTTCATAGGCTTTTTTGGGTGTGGTTTGAGTGTGGGCGAGGACACAGGGGCCCCATGATCCCCTGTTGCCCGTGGGCCCCATGAGTTGTTAGTCCACCCCGATATATAGGTAGCAATAGCATATGGCAAATACATTTGGAAGAAATGAATGTTTGTACCTTTGTTTAACCCATTTTCCATTATTATGAAAACAATTAATATTCTGTCTAACTAGAGAAATTGATCCAGATGGAGATTGGCGAGACAAGGAGTTCCCTTAGCATGGTTACGGCATTGGTCTGGTTGTCTGGATTTCGAGGATAAGGCAGATTTTTTTTTTTTCTGCTGACTGTCGACTGGTTATGCCCATTCTGTGTAAAGGAACAACATGGCTGCCCGGCTCAGCCTACCAGGACAGGAACGGCGCCGCCGAAACTTAACATATCGTTTTATTATTTCTATTTCTGTCTCGTCATCCTGCAGGCTGGGTCTGCTCTATATTCCGCTCAGAAGCGCCCCGGAACTGTCTGCCGTGTGCTTATACAGCCCTCTCTTGGTTCATCTCGCTTCCTGATCCAGATCTGAGAATCCCAGCAAAATGTCTTCTTCCCGGTGGAGGCAATTTTGACATCTGCTACGAGAATGTGGAATACGATGCAATACGATGCCTCTTGTTGTCACCAGTTCAGGGTCACCCAGTCCCGCTCCACCCCAGTATTCCTGAATACACGAATGTTATACCGAACGATATCTGGCGCCGGATGCAAGGGCGCGTTATTAAATCCCCGTCAGTCAAGTTCACCGAGACCTAAGGGGTTAAAGCCCGAGACATTCCTGGGAGCCGGTAACCTAGCAACGCGGAGACCCGGACTCGCAGGGGATCCGGCCTAATTAATCCTAACAATGCTATCTCCATAGCAACAATAATTTGATCAGAGCATCCGTGTGATGCTTGGAAAATGGCCGCGCCTGACTCTGCAACTCATCTTCTGTAATCGCCTGCGGGAAGCCTCCCCTGAGCTGCAAGGACAAGATGGAGGATGGTTGGGCTCATGTGACTGCATGGGGCAAAGGTGACCCGCCTGGAGCATTCACGCCCTCTATGATGCTACAAACTGTATTTGCTGTATACCAAACAACCTCCATTAATCTTCCTGTAATTCCTCATTCTACAAGTCTCAGCTCCCTCCACCCTTCCCTTCTCCAAGCTGCTGCCTGTGTTTTATGTGCTTACATAAGAGGCCCGCGTCCCGCATGGCTGCCATGTGAGTGGTCATACTTGTACAACTTGTATTTTGTAAGACTGCGGATGTGTGAGCTGCTATGGGGATGTTTTCATGGCCTGCATGTAGGTAAAAGGGGACAGATTCCAATGTCACCCAGTGCAGGGTCCGGCAGGTAAACAGCGCCCCACCGTGGAAGCGCTGCAACTCTGCAACTCTATGCCAATAGAGGGATTTGCTGCAGGCAGAGTCACATGTGCTACATGTCTGACCACATCATACAGGAACTAGGACAGCCACACCACGCAGTCACCAAGTCCTGGAACACAACAGCACATTGTCATTTGATGTCTGATTATATGTCCGAGCTGCAGGAATTCGGGATTAGCTGATGAAAGCCGTGTTGTATCCTCCTCAGACAAAGGGGCAGACTTGGTGGAAAGGGCTCTGTGCCATGTAAGGGGGCCGCGCAGAATGCACAGCTGACTTTCTCAACCTTTTTGGTTTATAGCAGTGGTCTCCAAACTGCGGCCCTTTGCTTGCTTTTATCTGGCCCTTGAGGCACTATTCCTCCCACCGACACCAATAATGGGGTACTATTCCTCCCACTGACACCAATAATGGGGTACTATTCCTCTCACAGACACCAATAATGGGGTACTATTCCTCCCACTGACACCAATAATGGGGTACTATTCCGCCCTCTGACACCAATAATGGGGCACTATTCCTCCCACGGACACTGATAATAGGGTACTCTTCCTCCCACGGACACCGATAATGGGGTACTATTCCTCTCACGGACACCAATAATGGGGTACTATTCCACTGACACCAATAATGGGGTACTATTCCTCCCACTGACACCAATAATGGGGTACTATTCCTCCCACGGACACCACTAATGATGTACTATTCCTCCCACGGACACAAGTAATGGGACACTATTCCTCCCACTGACACCAATAATGGGGTACTATTCCTCCCATAGACACCACTAATGGGGTACTATTCCTCCCACGGACACCAGTAATGGAACACTATTCCTCCCACTGACACCAATAATGGGGTACTATTCCTCCCACGGACACCAGTAATAGGAGACTATTCCTCCCACTGACACCAATAATGGGGTACTATTCCTCTCACTGACACCAATAATGGGGTACTATTCCTCCCACTGACACCAATAATGGGGTACTATTCCTCCCACTGACAACAACAATAGGACACTATTTCTCCCACTGACACCAATAAAGGGGTACTATTCCTCCCATAGACACCACTAATGGGGTACTATTCCTCCCACGGACACCAGTAATGGGACACTATTCCTCCCACTGACACCAATAATAGGGTACAATTCCTCACACGGACACCAGTAATAGGAGACTATTCCTCCCACTGACACCAATAATGGGGTACTATTCCTCTCACTGACACCAATAATGGGGTACTATTCCTCCAACTGACACCAATAATGGGGTACTATTTCTCCCACAGACACCATTAATAGGAGAATATTCCTCCCACTGACACCAATAATAGGGTACTATTCCTACCACTGACACCAATAATAGGGTACTATTCCTACCACTGACACCAATAATAGGACACTATTCCTCCCACTGACACCAATAATAGAACAATATTCCTCCCACTGACACCAATAATGGGGTGCTATTCCTCCCACAGACACCAATAATTGGACACTATTCCTCCCACGGACACCAGTAATGGGACACTATTCCTCCCACTGACACCAATAATGGGGTGCTATTCCTCCCACGGACACCAATAATGGGGTACTATTCCTCCCATGTGCACCAATAATGGGGTGCTATTCCTCCCACGGACACCAGTAATGGGACACTATTCCTCCCACTGACACCAGTAATGGGGTACTAGTCCTCCCACAGACACCACTAATGGGGTACTATTCCTCTTACTGACACCAATAATGGGTTACTGTTTCTCCCACAGACACCAATAATGGGGTACTATTTCTCCCATGGACACCATTAATGGGGTACTATTCCTCCCACGGACACAAGTAATGGGACACTATTCCTCCCACTGACACCAATAATGGGGTATTATTCCTCCCACGGACACCAATAATGGGGTACTGTTCCTCCCACGTACACCAGTAATGGGAGACTATTCCTCCCACTGACACCAATGAAGGGGTACTATTTCTCTCACTGACACCAATAATGGGGTACTATTCCTCCCACTGACACCAATAATGGGTTACTATTCCTCCCACTGACAATAATAGGACACTATTCCTCACTGTGACACCAATAATGGGGTACTATTCCTCCCACAGACACCATTAATAGGAGAATATTCCTCCCACTGACACCAATAATAGGGTACTATTCCTACCACTGACACCAATAATTGGACAATATTCCTCCCATGGACACCAGTAATGGGACACTATTCCTCCCACTGACACCAATAATGGGGTACTATTCCTCTCACTGACACCAATAATGGGGTACTATTCCTCTCACTGACACCAATAATGGGGTACTATTCCTCTCACTAACACCAATAATGGGGTACTATTCCTCCCACAGACACCAATAATAGGACACTATTCCTCTCACTGACACCAATAATGGGGTACTATTCCTCCCATAGACACCACTAATGGGGTACTATTCCTCCCACGGACACCAATAATGGAACACTATTCCTCCCACTGACACCAATAATGGGGTACTATTCCTCCCACGGACACCAGTAATAGGAGACTATTCCTCCCACTGACACCAATAATGGGGTACTATTCCTCTCACTGACACCAATAATGGGGTACTATTCCTCCCACTGACACCAATAATGGGGTACTATTCCTCCCACTGACAACAACAATAGGACACTATTCCTCCAACTGACAGCAATAAAGGGGTACTATTCCTCCCATAGACACCACTAATGGGGTACTATTCCTCCCACGGACACCAGTAATGGGACACTATTCCTCCCACTGACACCAATAATAGGGTACAATTCCTCCCACGGACACCAATAATGGGGTACTGTTCCTCCCACGGACACCAGTAATAGGAGACTATTCCTCCCACTGACACCAATAATGGGGTACTATTCCTCTCACTGACACCAATAATGGGGTACTATTCCTCCCACTGACACCAATAATGGGGTACTATTTCTCCCACAGACACCAATAATAGGGTACTATTCCTACCACTGACACCAATAATAGGGTACTATTCCTACCACTGACACCAATAATAGGACACTATTCCTCCCACTGACACCAATAATAGAACAATATTCCTCCCACTGACACCAATAATGGGGTGCTATTCCTCCCACAGACACCAATAATTGGACACTATTCCTCCCACGGACACCAGTAATGGGACACTATTCCTCCCACTGACACCAATAATGGGGTACTATTCCTCTCACTGACACCAATAATGGGGTGCTATTCCTCCCACGGACACCAATAATGGGGTACTATTCCTCCCATGGGCACCAATAATGGGGTGCTATTCCTCCCACGGACACCAATAATGGGGTACTAGTCCTCCCACAGACACCACTAATGGGGTACTATTCCTCTCACTGACACCAATAATGGGGTGCTATTCCTCCCACGGACACCAATAATGGGGTACTTTTCCTCCCATGGGCACCAATAATGGGGTGCTATTCCTCCCACGGACACCAGTAATGGGGTACTAGTCCTCCCACAGACACCACTAATGGGACACTATTCCTCCCACTGACACCAGTAATGGGGTACTAGTCCTCCCACAGACACCACTAATGGGGTACTATTCCTCTCACTGACACCAATAATGGGGTACTATTTCTCCCATGGACACCATTAATGGGGTACTATTCCTCCCACGGACACAAGTAATGGGACACTATTCCTCCCACTGACACCAATAATGGGGTATTATTCCTCCCACGGACACCAATAATGGGGTACTGTTCCTCCCACGTACACCAGTAATGGGAGACTATTCCTCCCACTGACACCAATAATGGGGTACTATTCCTCTCACTGACACCAATAATGGGGTACTATTCCTCCCACTGACACCAATAATGGGGTACTATTCCTCCCACTGACAATAATAGGACACTATTCCTCACTGTGACACCAATAATGGGGTACTATTCCTCCCACAGACACCATTAATAGGAGAATATTCCTCCCACTGACACCAATAATAGGGTACTATTCCTACCACTGACACCAATAATTGGACAATATTCCTCCCATGGACACCAGTAATGGGACACTATTCCTCCCACTGACACCAATAATGGGGTACTATTCCTCTCACTGACACCAATAATGGGGTACTATTCCTCTCACTGACACCAATAATGGGGTTCTATTCCTCCCACAGACACCAATAATAGGACACTATTCCTCTCACTGACACCAATAATGGGGTACTATTCCTCCCACAGACACCAATAATAGGACACTATTCCTCCCACTGACACCAATAATGGGGTACTATTCCTCCCACGTGCACTAATGAAGGGCCAATGTTCCTCTCACTGACATCAATAATGGGGTACTATTCCTCCCATGTGCACTAATGAAGGGGCAATGTTCCTCTCACTGACATCAATAATGGGGCACTATTCCTCTCACAGACACCAATTTCGGCCCGATGGCCAGATGCAGTCCTTTGCTTGCCTTTATCTGGCCCTTGAGGCATTATTTCTCCCATTGACATTACCAATGGGGCACTATTCCTCCCAGTGACACCAACAATGGTTCACTATTCCTCTTACGTACACAATAAAGGGACATTGTTTCTCTCACAGAAACCAACGATGGGGAACTATTCCTCTCACTGACACCAATTGCAGCCCTCGGGCTAGATGCAGACTTTTGCTTACCTTTATTTGGCCCTTGAGGCACTATTCCTCCCACTGGCATTAACAATGGGGCACTATTCCTCCCATTGATACCAACGATGGGGCACTATTCCTCTTACGGACACCAATAGTGGGGTACTATTCCTTCCAGTAACACCAACGATGGGGCGATATTCCCCCCACGGACACCAATAATGGGGTACTATTTCTCCCAGTAACACCAACAATGGGGCGCTATTCCCCCCATGGACACCAATAATGGGGTACTATTCCTCCCAGCAACACCAACAATGGGGCGATATTCCTCCCATGGACACAAATAGTGGGGTACTATTCCTCCCAGTAACACCAACGATGGGGCACTATTCCCCCCATGGACACCAATAATGGGGTATTATTCCTCCCAGCAACACCAACGATGGGGCACTGATCTTCTTATGTACACCAATGTAGGGGCATTGTTCCTCTCATAGACACCAATGATGAGGCACTATTCCTCTCATGGACACCAATGATGAGGCATTGTTACCGACGCCGGGACATTTTCTACTTCTAATAACCACAGTCCAGCCGCTCTAACATCTGAAGGATAATAAAGTGACCCTTTGTTTAGAAAGTTTGGAGACCCCTGCCCTGTAGAAACCCCTAAAATAAATTTCAGGTCTTGGGGAACTTTCACGGGAGGGTAGGTGGGACCAAAGCCCCTTATATTGGGGGCCAATAGGAAGAATGCCCCTTTTACAAGGGTGGTCACAATGCTACCCTAACACACAGGTAAAAGGTTCATTGGTGTCATGGAGCTGGCCCTGCCTAGTGTCATTATCCTTGGAACTATGCAGGCACCATCAAATGGGAGGTAAATCAGCCACAGCTCAAGGATCCCCTAGCAGCATCTGGAGGAATCCTAGTTGAGGCTCTCCATTTCCAGTTGATGGAGGGTAGAGAAGACCCCCCCGCAATAACATCCTCTAGGGTCAGAGCATATCACCTGACACAATATACCACCACAATCTGTGTGTAACCAGGAAAACAGAGCTTCAAGAAAACATTTTCAATAACAGATTGATGAGAAAGTGAAATGACAGGTTAATAACTGTAACACTCAGCAATACCTGTCCATGAATCATGGGACTGAGTGATACATATCTCTCTCCTGGGTGAATCTTGGACAGAATTTGCCTCCCCATATATACTCCACACCCCCTGTATATAATCAAAGAACCTGTCCTGGAAATTATACTATCCCTATAATTTATTTATGGATACAGCTTGCTAATATACAACTTATGCAGACCATAGATGAGTCGAAAACCGTCCGTTTTAAAAAAAAAAAAAAAAGAAAAATTGGTCGTTCAATAGGCCGACGTTACCACCAACGGTAAAAAAAAACGGCCGATTTTTCGTCACGGCATTTAATTACTTCTGTCTCTGCCGAGAGCTCCGCTATTATATTTGACATGAAAAAGTCTTGCGGTTACAACAATGTATCTATTTGTATCCATTTTGGATACAGATGTTTTTATTCGGATACAAATAGATACATTGTTGCAACCGCAAGACTTTTTCATGTCAAATATAATAGCGGATTGGAATTCTTTTTCTTCTTCTTTTTTTCTTCTTCTTGCAGGTCACAGCTCATTGGCAGATTTTTTATGTGTATGTATGAATGTGAGTTAGGGACCTTAGATTGTACACCCCTTGAGGGTGAGGGACTGATGTGAATGTACAATATATATGTACAGTGCTGTGAAAATTGACGGCGCTATATAAGTACCTGAAATAAATAAACCAATTAATTTACACGTATTGGGATTTTGTTTTAGCAAAGAGATGTCGAAGAATACATTTTGGCCTAAATTTATGATGAAATTAGATTTTTACATTTTTTTTTTACTGGACATGTTTAATAGCAAAAATTCCAAAATATTGTTTTTTTCTCAAAATTGTTGGTCTTTTTTTGCTTATAGCGCAAAAAATAAAAACCGCACAGGCAATCAAATACCACTGAAAGACAGTTCAATTTGTGGGAAAAAAAGGACGTAAATTTCATTTGGGTGCAGCATTTCATGACCGCGCAATTGTCAGTTAAAGTAACGCAGCGCCATAACACAAAAAAATGGCCTGGTCAGGAAGGGGGGGAAATCCTCAGAAGGGCAAGGGGTTAAAGTGAAACATATCACCTCAATTAGAAATGATACAGTTTTCTTCTTTTAAGGTGAAAAAACTGTTGATTGACATATGGCTGATAGGTAGAGAAGTGCACGATGGAAATATGTGTTCCGTTTTGGATTCATTCATTAACCTCCCTAGTCTGATTATATCATTATTTCTGTGCTCAAAGCGGTACATTTTTTTGCATGGAAATATGTATTTTTTTATTGTAGGCCTGTCATTTTTAGGAATAACTCACTGAAATCTGTCCGAACAAGAGTCTAGTAAACATCCCGGGGATGATAAAATTTGAAACACGAAATCATAAATTATAATTTAATAAATAATCATAAAAAATAATATAATAATAATAAATTTAATTCAATAATATAATCAAACAAAAAACACTGAAATTTGAAATATAACGCCAAGTTCGCACATCGCTGAGCAAAGTCGCAGAATCGTTTTCAGTGTCTGATGACGAATTTCCCCCACGAATCATTATCACTCAATTCTGCAAGTGGTTCTGATTTACTATCGCTGTTATCTAGCCGGTCTAAAACCGCTTTTGACCTAAAGGGACGCTTTTTGGACGCCATGGACGTTTCTCATTTTCCAGGCAGAAAGAACGGTAAAAATGCAGGCAGGGCGCCGGACAAAGCACTCGGGACAAAATGTATGTGAAATGGTTTGATACAGGAATGTTATACTATGTGATTTTAGTGTATTGAGTGAATGTCACTTTTTGATGCTGCAGACTGCGACAGCCCTGGACCGTGAGAGGAGACAAGTTAGTATTTAAAGAGGGCACAAGTAGTGGAAGGATTTTTGCCTTAATGCAGAGAATGAATTGATGTAAAAACAACTATTTAAATTTAGAACCACTTTAATAATCTTCCAAATTAAGAAAAAAAATATAACAGAGGGGAAAAAGAACCCATCCATTCCCCTAAGGACACTAACCCACGGTTCAGATCTATGTGGCCGCGCGGGCCTCGTTTTGCGTGGGCACGAGAGTCCATTCATTTGAATGGACTCCCGTGCCAGTGACATGCAGGGAAGAAGTCCCTGCACTTCTTTGCAAAACGCAGCCCACACGGGAACCTCGGTTCCCAGTACGGTTGCGTTTCCCAGTGCGGGCGACGTGCCATTAGAACTAATGGCACCCGCACGCAGGTCCGCATTTCTCTGTGAGGTTGGTGCGGCTGCACGGATTTTTGTGCGGATCCGCAGGGGCACCACTTGCACAGATGTGAACCGAGGGTTAGCGAAACTAAGCGGGTGTGAGGGGTTGTAGCCTTCAGGGGGCTGGCCTTCAGATTTGCAGAGTGCATAGTGTCCATTTCATTTCTCCTGTAGGCAGCAATATAGCCATAGGTTCCTTATTATCAATGTGTGTCCTTCAATTGACTCCAAGAAAAGAATTTATGGTGAGTACGAAAATGCTATTAATCTTCTGTTACAGTAAACCAGTCATGACCTGCCATTGCTTAAGTAATATTAACCACTTCCCGTCCAGCCCATGTACATAAACTGCCGGAAGGGAGCAGTGCCGAAGCGGGTCTCCATTTATAAACGGCCCCCGAATTCACTGCCTGTGCGCGCTCCCTGGGATCGCTGTACGGGACCTCTGTGTGAGGTCCCGATTCATGTGGTTCCTGACATCATTGCTTACTACTTGTGAAATCTGTGAATGATCACAGAGGTCACATGGTACAAGGCTATTCACAGCAGCCTTGTACCATGTGACAAGCTGTGACCAATCACAGCTCTCACAGTATTCTTCAATGGCTGCAAGAATGCAGCCAGAGAGAAGGAGAAATTATTGCTTTTACAGCCTTTATGGGTGTAAAAGCAATCAGTGTAAAAAAAGAAAAACAAATCTTCATCACTCCCCACAAATACAGTGTCGCCATGGTAAAACTGTACTGCTAGGGTGACAGTATGTAAAAAAAAACCTCAAATAATAATATTAAGAAAAAATGTAAAAAAATGTTTTGAAAAATTATAATTTTTGGTTATAAACTAATTTGGGTTATGTTTTTTTTACTAAAAAGATAGCTGAATACTTTGTGGCCAAGAATTGTGAAGAAAGATTATTTATTTGCAAAATTTTATAAGAAAAACACTTTTTTTTTCAAAGTGTTTGGACTTTTTCATTTATATAGCCAAAAAACAAAACTCCCAGTGGTGAATAAATACCATCAAAATAAAGCTTTATCTGTCCCAAAAAAATGCTAACAAATTCATATGGGTACAGTGTTGCATGACCGCGCAATTGTCATTCAAAGTGTGATAGCGCTGAAAGCTGAAAATTGGCCTGGGCAGGAAGGGGGGGGGGGGAAGTTTCCGGACTGGAAGTGGTTAAAGGTTCTTTTTTTTTTTTTAACCGCTAGCCTACCGGGCACTTTCCCCCCCTTCCTGCCCAGGCCAATTTCCAGCTTTCAGTGCTGTCGCACTTTGAATGACAATTGCGCGGTCATGCAACACTGTACCCATATGAAATTTTTATAATTTTTTTGTGACAGATATAACTTTATTTTGGTGGTATTTAATCAACTCTGTGTTTTTTATTTTTTCTTAAACAAACCAAAAACCACTGAAAAGTTTGAAAAAAAAATTTTTTACTTAGTTTTTGTTATAACGTTTTGTAAATAAGTGATTTTTCTCCTTCACTGATGTGCGCTAATGAGGCTGCAGTGATGGGTACTGATAGGCTGCACTGATGGGCACTGATAGGCTGCACTGATGGACACTGATAGGTGGCACTGATGGGCACTGATGAGGAGGCACTGGTAGGTGGCACTGATGGGCATTGACAGGCATCACTGATGGGCACTGAAAGGCAGCACTGATACATGGCACTGATAGGCGGCACTGACTGGCACTGTTAGGTGGCACTGACAGGCACTGATAGACGGCACTGATGCGCACTGATAGGTGGCACTGATAGGTGGCACTGATTGGCATTGATAGGTGGCACTGACTGGCACTGATGTGTGACACTGAAAGGCATCTCAGATGGGCACTGATATGTGGCATTGATGTGCACTGGTAGACACTGATATGTGGCATTGATGGGCACTGGCACGAGGCACTGATGAGCACTGACACAAGGCACTGCTGGGGCTACACTGATCATCAGGGCACACTGATCATCAGTGCCCTGATGATCTGTGTAGATGTCCTGTCAGCGTGACAGCTCGAGAGGAGAGAAATGCCGATAACCGGCATTTCCCTGTTTACATGCGATCAGCTGTGATTGGACATAGCTGATCACATGACCGAGCAGACATGTTCGCTCTTTCCGTGATCGGTAATCCGCTGTGTCCGTGGGACACAGCGCACTGCCTATCGCTGCGCTGTGTGCTCCCTAAACCGCGCATGCGCAGTGAGAATGGGAGGACGTCATATGACGTCCTCCCAGAACGAGAGAACCACTTTGCGTCCGTCATATTACTATATGGCGGACGGGAGGTGGATAAATACCAAACATCTCATACTTACCTGCTCTGTGTAATGGTTTTGCACAGAGTAGCCCCGATCCTCTTCTTCTCGGGTCCCCAACCAGTGCCCCTTGCTCCTCCCCCTTGACCTGTGCCCCCAATAGCAAGCCGCTTGATATGGGGACACTGCTGTGTGTTCACTCCCAGGCCTCGCTGCATGCGTCCATAAGACACATAGAGCCGGCCCCACCCCGCCCCCTGCTCACTGGCTTTGATTGACAGCAGTGGGAGCCAATGTCTCCCACTGCTGTCTCAGACATAAGGAGAGAGAGACCCGGGACAGCTGAGGCTCCCATGCACATCACTGGATCTAGAAGGGGCTTAGATAAGTATTAGGGGGGCTGTGGGGGGAGCAGCATAGAATGCATGAAGATAAAAAACCTTCAGACTCAACAACCACTTTAGCTTTCCTTTTAGGTACCTGGCTGTTATGGTGATCCTCTAAGTCTCAATCCTTTGAAAGTCAATTAACTAAAATAAGCATGCCTATTGATGTCCTTATATTTATGGTCCTTATTTATTACAGGTACTTATATATCGCCCTCAATTTACACATATAGTACACTCACATCAGTCCCTAACCCTCAAGGGGCGTACAATCTAAGGTCCCTAACTCACATTCATACATACACATACTAGGACCAATTTTAGACAGGAGCCAATTAACCTCTTAGTGTGTCGGATTGTAGGAGGAAACTGGAGTACCCGGAGGAAACCCACACAGGCACAACATGCAAACTCCAGGCAGGTGGAGCTGTGGTTGGGATTCAAACCAACGACCCGAGTACTGCCAGGCAGAAGTGCTAACCATTTAGCCACCATGCTGCCCATTGATTCTTGATTTGATTTGCTTATATTTAGGGTGCCAGTAAAGAAAAGTACTGAAGCCAATAGATCAGCACAACATCTGGGCAACTAGCATTTTCAGAAGGAGAGGTTGGCGTTGGATGGTCTTTGTTTATCTCATAACAGCTGATCCTTTCTGTTTTTCCTCTCCTTGTTTGGAAGGTTTCCAGGAAGGCTGCTAAATGTGACTTCTATCATGCATTTCGGTGCAGGCTGAATATAACGCAGGAGAGGAAAGTGACATATCTGACACATATACCGTGGCGTTTCACAGCTCTTCACACTGGAAGGACTGCAGGCTTACCCCACCTCTGAGATCTCATCACACGTGTTCTCTCCTGATTGGCTGGTGTCCTTTAATCCTCCTCCAATAGAGACGGTTCCAGACAAGCTGTCAGCAGTTTCTGGAGAAATCAGAGAACATATATGTGAATGACGTGTTCCCCATATGTGAGCTGTGTACTGACACACAATTTGAGGGAGCTATGACTAATAATAGTAGCGGCATCGTAGTGAGAAATACATGAATAAGAACTGAGCACAGCAGATCTGGGACAGGCAGATAAACCAGAATATGATTTACTATTGGTGGACAAGCGGTGTCAAAACTGGAATAAAACTGATCTTTATTTACATACGAGGGGAGTTCAAGTCAAACCGGGACTTTTGAGTTTATATAATTTCAAGAAGTGGAAACTGCATTTATTTCTCAACATACTCCCCTGCTACATTTATACACTTATCCCAGAATTTAACCCCTTTGCGCCGGCACCTCCCGGGCCTTTAAGAGATTTCAGAAGCCGGTGTTTTAGGGTCATGTGGCCACCGCGAGTCGTTGTCATGTGATTGGAAAAGATCCCGAACGCAAGGGGAGATCAGGCCTTTCCGTGAGTCACAGACATATGCTAGGAGCGCGTAGGGCGCGCGCTCTCAGCACATACGTATTTTCAAATGGTACAGAAATATGCAGCCGCTCGGCGTCAAGGCCCAGACGCCGAGAGGCCACATATTTCTGTGCGTTCGGCGTCTAGGGGTTATCTAATGCCTGGAAAGCTTCGGCATTGAAAGATTTGTCAGTACCCCTGAACCATCCCAGCACAGCCTGTTTCAATTCCTCATCATTGTGTTCAGTGTTCCCACAGAAAGATTCAACTTGTGTGCAATTCCGCAACAGGTTATGCGTCGATTATCCAGGATCAAGAGTTCCACAGGCTGAATGTTCACAGGAAGGACTGCTGTGGGCTAGGAACCACAACGGACGGAATTGTCACTAACGGTCGTACGGCCATCTTTGAAATGTTTACACCATTCAAAAGTCTTACTGCGGTTGAGCGTCTCATCAACGTACTGCGCTGGATGTCTTCTGTAGACATTTGTGGGTTTTACGCCACACATTGTTCCGTGTACGCATTAACACTGTTGTCTGCCATCTTGATTAGCGGGCTCTGGACATGTGTGCCGCCTATCAGTAATAGGACACGCTTGCCACTTAGTACCGCCACGCTAGCATCCATTTTTATACCTGCAAAATTAAAAGTCCCGTTTTGACTTGAATTATATATATATATAGCAGCACAGTGTCTGAGTGGTTAGTACTTCCCCCTGGCAGTACTAGGGTCGCTGGTTCGAATCCCAACCCCAGCACCACCTGCCTGGAGTTTGCATGTTCTCCCTGAGACTGCGTTGGTTTCCTCTGGGTACTCCGGTTTCCTCCCACACTCCAAAGACATGCTGGTAGGTTATTTGGCTCTTGTCTAAATTATCCCTAGTATGTGTATGTATGAATATGAGTTAGGGACTTGTATGTAAAGCGCTGCGTAAATTGATGGCGCTATATAAGTACCTGAAATAAATAAATATATATATATATATATATATCACAGTGGCTTAGTGGTTAGCACTTCTGCCGTGCAGTAATTGGGTCATGGATTTAATTCCGAACCATGGCGCCTCCTGTATGGAGTTTTCATGTTCCCACTGTGTTTGCATGGGTTTCCTCCGGGTACGCTGGTTTCCTCCCACACTCCAAAGGCATGCTGGTAGGTTAATTGGATCCTGTCTAAATTGTCTTAGTTTCATGGGGAGGGGGGGTTATATTGAAGGATGTATGCTGCAATGAATTGTGTGTATCAGACCCCCAGCCCCGCTGGCTGTACCTGGACTATCTGTTCTGCACAATATGCACTTCTACTGGACTCAGCAGTCTGAGCAGGCCAAATATATTCACCAATCAGCAAACATAATCAACCCATGTACCTTCTCTATGGCCCTTTACAATATAGTACATTGTATGCGTCTGCGCTGCACATTATTTAGCTCACATCTATTCATTCTTCTTTATCTTGTTGCATTGTTACTTTTACTATATTTATTAAAGCCACTGAAAGCAGATTATTTCACATGAGATATTGCTCTTTCCATTACAGAGGGGAATTAGATTCCATACAATGATGGGCCCCAGGGTGATGGAAAAGAGAAGTGTAAGGTCTCCCCCTACTGGTGAAAGGACATTGTAAATTAGAAATCATTTGGCTTTTAGACCTAGTTGTAAACCTGAAGCAAACAAATGATATTGTTGTCTATAATAACCAATCATGAATATCTATTAAATTATTATTACAAATTATCAGCAGAATTATAAAGCCAATGGAACAGAAGGCTCCATATTGGAATTTAAAGCTGACATTCAAAGTGTTACTAAACCCACAACAGTACAATCAGTCTGTATATGCAGTAAGGCATGCTTGTTATACTCACTGTGGAACCTAAGGGGTTAATCCTCTGCATTGTGTATAAATGCTGTTTGATCCTGACTACTCTGATCCTCCCCTTCTTCCAGTGTCCCCCTCGTATCTCCTGAAAAGACATATCATGTGGAGACATTCTGCACATGCTCAGTTTGGTGTGTATTGTTAGAGGTTTTTATTTCTTTGTTCTTGGGAGAGTGCATGTGATCAGCACAGGGCCAATCAGCACTGTCCAGACAGAGGTTCTGTATCCTCCTAGAGCAGAAAACATACTCCTCCTACACGCTTTAACCACTGCTCTGCTGGACACTGATAGATGTCACAAGACTGCTATATACTGCTGATGAGAAAAGGTATTTAGCAGTTTATACTTACTAAAATAATTGCATTTCCATGTTCTGTGTACTGTGGGAGACCAGATATAGTGAATGCAGGGTCCGGGGAGACCAGATATAGTGAATGCGGGGTCCGGGCAGACCAGATATAGTGAATGCGGGGTCCGGGGAGACCGGATATAGTGAATGCAGGGTCCAGGGAGACCAGATATAGTGAATGCAGGGTCTGGGGAGACCGGATATAGTGCATGCGGGGACCGGGCAGACCAGATATAGTGAATGCGGGGTCCGGGGAGACCAGATATAGTGAATGCAGGGTCCTGGCAGACCAGATATAGTGAATGCAGGGTCCGGGGAGACCAGATATAGTGAATGCGGGGACCGGGCAGACCAGATATAGTGAATGCGGGGACCGGGCAGACCAGATATAGTGAATGCAGGGTCCGGGGAGACCAGATATAGTGTATGCAGGGCCCAGGGAGACCAAATATGGTGCATGCAGAGTCCGGGGAGACCAGATATAGTGCATGCGGGGTCCTGGGTTAAGTAACACTTTAATCTGTTTATATTTTGCCCTCTCAATCCCTCCCCTCCTCCCCCCAATCAACATCATAATGACATTTTAAAATAAACCCTGTTTTCACTACATATCTTATTTTAAACCCAGTGATATCATCACTGGACCTCTGTGTTTCTCTATGCAATATAGGCAGCTCACAGCTGGTGAGTGGAGCCAGCAGACTGCTGTGAATGACTTCCTGAAAACATCACAGCACCTGCCCCAGTACTCCTCTCAGGAGCCTTGATCTGCCCTGATCTGAGCACTGGATTGGTTCTTAGGAGGAGTTATGCAAATTTCCAAATGCCTTGATGACTGTACATCAGTATGGATAGGTGGACATTTATAGGTAGACTTCTGCATGAATTTTAAAACACTTTAATAAATATAGAGTTGCTGTCATTTGTATGTTTAAGATTCCAAATTTCAGCCCCAGTCAGATCCTGTGTAAGGGTGACACCGTTGCCTTTCTTTGCCCCACAAGCAGCATCAGTGTTGTCACTCCATGATGTTCTTCCAATGTAGCCTCTGATTTCTATTAATGAGCTCACCTCTGCTGTGATTGGATGCAGAATATGCTGTGCATTTTATTCTTTTATCAGTTAGGGGCCATTCACACTATAGGGGTTCATGTTTTATAGTGTGTTTACATGCATTGCACCAAAGCAAACATTTGCCTGCACTATTTCTGGCAACGAAGCGCACATCGTATCTAGAGTCCTCGGTTTGAATCCGAGTCATGGAGTTTGCATATTCTCACTATACTTGCATGAATTTCCTCCCACCCGTCAAAGGCATGCTGGTAGGTTAATTGGTACCTGTCTAAACTGGTACTAATATGTGTATACAGGTGAGCTGGAAACTTAGATGGTAAGCTCCTTGAAGGCGGGGACTAATGTGAATGAACAGTATGTAACGCGCTGCGTAAATTGTTGGCATTAAAAAAAAATTGCCTAATAATAATTATACTTGTGGTCAGATCTGCACAGAAAGGACCATCCCCCTGTTCTTCGAGGATAAGTTCACCTTTGTAGCCTCCCTAGCGGTCTGATTATGTCAGTATTTCTGTGCTCAAAGCAGTACATTATTTTGCATGGAAATATGTTGTTTTTTTATTGTAGGCCTGTAATTTTTAGGAATAACTCACTGAAATCTGTCCGAACAAGAGTCTATTAAACATCCCGGGTAGGATAACATTTGAAACACGAAATCATAAATTATAATTTAATAATCATAAAAAATAATATAATAATAATAATAAATTTTATTCAATAATATAATCAAACCAAAAACACTGAAATGTGAAATAGAGCGCCAAGTTCGCACATCGCTGAGCAAAGTCGCAGAATCGTTTTCAGTGTCTGATGATGAATTTCCCCCACGAATCATTATCACTCAATTCTGCAAGTGGTTCTGATTTACTATCGCTGTTCTCTAGCCAGTCTAAAACCACGCCATGGACGTTTCTCAGTTTCCAGGCAGAAAGAACAGTAAAAATGCAGGCAGGGCGCCGGACAAAGCACTCGGGACAAAATGTATGTGAAATGGTTTGATACAGGAATGTTATACTATGTGATTTTAGTGTATTTAGTGAATGTCACTTTTTGACATTTTTAAATTTCCCACCAGTTCCGTCCCCCGTACGTCCCGACGTCGCAGAGAACAGAACCCGGAAGACAGATGCCGGCATCGGCCGGAGGACATTGCCGGGAACACTGCAGGGGGGACATCGCGGGAGCGCAGGACAAGGTAAGTAAAGAAGAGATCCCGGAGCAACGCTGCAGTGTATTCCCGAGTGTAGCTCGGGGTTACCGCTTGTGGTGCTGAAACTTTACCCTGATCTACACTCGGGAATACCGCCAGGGGAGGTTAAAAAAATAAAACGCACATCTTTTTGCAGGTAAAAAAAAAGAGCAATTATTATTTTTTTAGGAGCCTGCAAAGCTTTGCAATGCCAGACTCCTGCAGACTGTCAGTGTAGCTGCCTGCCCTTACCTTGTACAGGCAGGCAGTTACTGAATGACAGGAAGAATAAACTAACTACCTGAAGCACTAAACAGTGCACTGGTAGTGCATTGAGAACTACAAGCTGTCAGCCACAGTGGCTGATGGTAGTTGTAGTTCTACCATTCACAGAAGTCTGAATGAGTGACAGACCCCTGCAAGGACACTTTATTTTTTTGTTTATTGTGACAGCGGGTGTGGGGAGAAGATCCCCAGCCTGCTGTTAGTCTTGGTTCACATATGTGTGTTCCTGCGGGCCGTGTTTTGCACGGGTATAAGAGCCCATTTATTTGAGTGGACTCCTGTGCCCGTGACACGCAGGGAAGACATCCCTGCACTTCTTTGGAAACCGCAGCCCGCACGGGAACCTCGATTCCCAGTGCGGTTGCGATTTCCAGTGCGGGCGGCATGCCATTAGAATTAATGGCACCCGACCATGGGTCCGCATTCTTCTGTGTGGCTGCACGGATTTTTGTGCGGATCCACAGCGACACCCTTACAGCGGGTCACATCCAATCAGGTCAGCCTGAAAAACTGACAGGTGGACCTGGTGAGATCACCTGTGTGAAAGGCGCCTTATGGTGCATTACCTAGAGGGAATTCGATCGTCTCACCCACACACAGTGGATGAACACACATAACACTGGACAACAAATTTTTTCCAAAGTTTGTTTCCTAAAAAATGTTTGGAGACTATTATTTTATTTCAGGTACTTATATATCGCTGTCAGTTTACGCAGCGCTTTACATATATATTGTACATTCACATCAGTCCCTAACCCTCAAGGGGCGTACAATCTAAGGTCCCTAGCCCTCAAGGGGCATACAATCTAAGGTCCCTAACCCTCAAGGGGTGTACAATCTAAGGTCCCTAACCCTCAAGGGGTGTACAATCTAAGGTCCCTAATTCACATTCATACATACACATACTAGGGACAATTTAGACAGGATCCAATTAACCTACCAGCATGTCTTTGGAGTGTGGGAGGAAACCCATGCAGACACAGAGAGAACATGCAAACTCCAGGCAGGTGGTGCCGTGGCTGGGATTTGAACCAACGACCCGAGTACTGCCAAGTGGAAGTGCTAACCATTTAGCCACTGTGCTGCCCTTGACTATGAGAGACCCCTTCAAACCAGGGGCGGACTGACCATTTGGAAACTCGGGCACTGCCCGAGGGCCCGGGGTCAGAAGGGGGCCCCATGAGATGCCCCTAGTACATTTTTCATAGGCTTTTTTGAGTTTGGGCAAGGAAACAGGGGCCCCATGATCCCTATTGCCCAGGGGCCCCATGAGTTGTCAGTCCACCCCTACTTCAAACTGAACACAACATTTCAGAATGACTACATAATGTAGGAATTTTGAGAAATATGAAATAAACTTTTTATGACTATAACGTATTTATTGGCATAAAGTTTCTGACACTCTGCATGGGTTCAACAGGGCTAAAAGTGTTCTGCTGTTTGTACTCCGTGTCTGATGTACCTCATTGCAATATTCAACAGTAGGCAGCCAACATTGATGGATTCCTGTTGCCCTGATACCGTTCTTCCCTGGCTGCACCTAGAGTTTCCGGAGCGAAGTCCAAGTGTGATTGCAGAACATGAACCTTCAGCAACATGTTGCACTTCATTGTTTTGTATGCTGTAGGAAGTTTGTCAACCGGCCAAATGTAGTTTGGTGCGCTGCAGTTGCCAAGAAATATATCAACAACATCCTTGTATGCTTTCCAAGCGATTTTCTCCGGCTCCACTAACAGACCTTCAAACCGCTGGTCATGGATGACATATCTGATCACCAACGAAAATGCTTTCCTTGATCTTTGCATCAGTAATGCAGGCCATGGACAGCTCGAAAACCATGCGTTTTTTTGAACGATAAACAAAAAATCGGTCGTTCGTTTAACCGACGTAACCACCAACGATTACAAAAATCAGCCAACCAAGTCATAACGTTCCCCCCATATAAGAGCCAAAACTTCTGTTCTTTCCAGGTCATGCGCATATTTGTTTTCATAAAAACGATCGTACGATTTGCCCATCATTGACGTGAAAATCGGTAGCTTTCCACAAATTTTCCAACATGAACGATAATCCAAAAGTGCAAAAAACCCAAAAACTGGCTGACCAATTAACCCACTAACAGTGCGAAAATCGGCCGATTATTCTTTCGGATGAAAAATCGGCCGATATTCGAACCGTCAATGGCCGGCATGATTCTTGGAAACATCTGCCCCAAATTGTGAAACTTTCATCTTCCTAGTTCATCACCTTCACAAAAAGTTTCAATCATCACTGTTTAATGACACAGCGGAGGCACAAAGATCCTTGTCGGGTCAGCAAGTGGTTTACGCGCCACGTTTTTCTGTCCTGGAACCAAATTCCTTTGGAGTGACAATCTTTTTTTCATGTAATGCGACTCTCTTGCGTTGCTGTCCCATTCATATACTGTATGTAACACCAGTAATTAGATTAGCTGCATTCCCAGCAGCAGAACCACTACTTTTAGATTTGCACAGATATTCCAGTTGTACCTGGTGTACTGAATGTGCTTCACCAACATTTACATGTTTTTGTATGTTTCCTTAATGTGTGCAACATAGCCAAGAGATATTCCAAATGGCGAAAAAACAGAAGATTTCTATAAAACCATATCTGATAGGTTAAAGTGGTTCTAAAGGCAATTTATTTTTTTACTTTAACCACCTCCTGTCCGGCCGTTATATATAAATGGCTGGACGGTGGCAGTGCAGGGGCGGGTGGCCGTTTATAAACAGTCTCCTCGCCCCCTGCTTGTGCGCGCTCCCTGGGAGCGGTCCGGTACCCGCTGTGTCCTCCGGACACAGTGGAACACCGATCGTCGTACGGGACCTCTGTACGAGGTCCCGATCACGTGATCACTGATTGGTCAATCAGTGATCACATGAACAGTAGTAAGCAAGATGTCACTTCTGGTATCATTGCTTACTACGTGAAATCTGTGAATGATCACTGAGGTCACATGGTACAAGGCTATTCACAACAGCCTTGTACCATGTGACAAGCTGTGACCAATCAGCTCACACAGTAATTCTCAATGGCTGCAAGAATGCAACCAGAGAGAAGGAGAAATGATTGCTTTTACAGCCTTTATGGGTGTAAAAGCAATCAGTGTAAAAAAAAAAAAAAAATCTTCATCACCCCCCACAAGTAGTACAGTGTCACCATGGTGACACTGTACTGCTAGGGTGACAGTATGTAAAAAAAAAAAAACCAAAAAAACAACACATAAATAATAATATTAAAAAAAAAATAAAAATGTGAAAAAAATATTTAAAAATTATAATTTTTGGTTATAAACTAATTTGGTTTATTTTTTTTTTACTAAAAAGATAATGGAATAAATTTTGGCCAGTATTTATGACGAAATATTATTTATTTGCAAAATTTTATAAGAAAAATAATTTCAACATTTTTGGACTTTTTCATTTACATAGCAAAAAAAATAAAAATCCCAGTGGTGAAAACATACCACCAAAATAAAGTTTTGTCTGTCTCAAACAAATGCTAAAAAATTCATATGGGTACAGTGTTGCATGACCGCGCAATTGTCATTCAAAGTGTGATAGCGCTGAAAGCTGAAAATTGGCCTGGACAGGAAGGAGGTGAAAGTGTCCGGACTTGAAGTGGTTAATCAAATGCATTCTCTGCATTAAGGTTAAAAATCCTTTCAATGTCAGCTCCCCCCAGACCCTCCATAAACACTGACCTGAGCCCTCTCTCGATCGAGCACTGCACCCATCTGCAGCAGCAATTCCCTTCTCTCCCTTCTTCTCACAAAAGGCTCAGCAGCAGCAGCAACCATTGGCTCCTGCTGCTGTCAATCAAATCCTCTGAGCAGATGAGGGGGTGGGGCCTAGCTGTGCTGTCTGTGCCAATGGATGCACACAGCCTGGCTCAGAAGCGAGCATGCACATGTGCCCCCACAAAATGTGGCTTGCTGTGGATGCACACTCAGAAGAGAAGCCTGCAGCACCTGTGGGGGACCCCAGACGATGAGGTTCGAGGTTGCTCTGTGAAATAACATTTTGCAGAGCAAGTAGTATGCCATGTAAAAGCCTCACAATTGCTTTAAATTACAGGTCATTTTCATGATTAGCAGTCAAACATAACTACACCAAAAAGTGTTCAAGAAGCACATTTATTTTATTTTAGGTACTTATTTAGTGCAGTCAATTTACGCAGCGCTTTACATATATATTGTACATTCACATCAGTCCCTGGTCCTCGAGGAGCTTACGATCTAATGTCCCTAACTCACATTCACACATACTAGGGCTAATATAGACAGGATCCAATTAACCTACCAGCATGTCTTTGGAGTGTGGGAGGAAACCAGAGTACCCGGAGGAAACCCACGCAGGAACAGGGAGAACATGCAAACTCTAGGTGGGTAGTACCATGGTTGGGATTCGAACCGATGACTCTAGTGCTGCCTTCTTAATGGTTCTGTATTTGCTGTTATTAATACAATGAAAAACTATTGAGAAAAGAAGTCTAAGAAAAAGAAAGTAAAAATCCTTTGTTGCAGAAGAGACTTAGTATGGCTCTTCTGCAAAAAAATAAAACAAAATAAAACCTTCCTCTTCTCTAAATTTTTAAAGCCTGACCCTGGGGTAAACAAATGTCATATAAAAAAAAATACTGTACATATGTATCCTTACTTAGATGTTGGTGTGCTTTGTACTGTACATTAATTAGAGACCTCTGCAGTAATCCAATATGAAACTTTCCTACAATTATTATTATACAGGATTTATATGGCACCAACAGTTTGCTCAGCGCGGAGACAATACAGCAACAATACAGTTCAATACAAGAGGGATAGGAGGGCCCTGATCCTTGGAGCTTACAATCTAGGATAATAAAGACCGGTCACTGCTGCTCTATCTCTCTTTGGGCAGGATGACTGGTCTTGTCTCCACCCCCTCCTGTAATTTTCTACTGGCAGTCTGTAGTGGGTGGAGCCCACTAGACTTTTAAGGCACACAAAGTCGATTTATATCCATTGTGGTTATTAAGGAATATATTTAATTGAATTTTTTCTTCTGCATTAAAACAATGTTAAAGTTGCACTTTAAGGTGCTGTAAACAAACATTTTCTTTAGGTTTTGGACGTGGCCTGAAAGACAGAAAAGGCAGAGAGCATGGAATGATAGGTGGCTACCAAGGGGACATGGACATCTCCCATGGGTGGCTGATATTTATTGTTTTCCCTGGAAATGGAAGCTGCCATCTCACACTGTATGCCTGATGGATAAACTCCATCCTGAGGTCCTGCAGGCGTACATTTGGGATCTGTAGTGGCAGAGTGGATGCAATTGTCCCATCTCTATCTATCCATTCAGTCGTATCCGACCCTTGGCGATTGCATGGACCGTCACTCATAAGCGACTTTTTCCATGAATTCTCTTAGCAATTATTTTACAGGGTAGGTTGCCAGGTCTTTCCCCAACCCCTACCATGCAGGAGATCCCGCATGGCCAGGGATGATACTAGGACAACTTTAGACAGGAGCCAATTAACCTACCAGCATGTCTTTGGAGTGTGAGAGGAAACTGGAGTACCCGGAGAAAACCCACGCGGACACAGGGAGAACATGCAAACTCCATGCAAGAGGCGCCACGGCTGGGAATCAAACCCATGACCCAATTACTGCAAGGCAGAAGTGCTAACCACTAATTTGTTTTGTTGTCACTTGTGAGGTCCATTGATCTGTCTGCAGCCTTGTGGTGTATAGATGTCATTAAAGTGCTGTTATTAAAGTGACATTAAAATCTGATTTAAAAAAAAAAAATTCTATTCAAGTATGTATTCCTAACTCAAAAAAAGTCTCATCTTTGCTCTCAGCCTCCTCTAAATTCCTATTTTTGCTGCAACCTCTGTTAGAGGGAGGATACGTTCATTCTTTATGATCCCACTGTATGTAGGAACCTAGCTACCCTCTCTTGCTCGCTCCCGAAATGGACTTTGGGATTTGTAGTGTGCATAGAACAGTACACATGATGGCAACTAATGTGCACTGTTCGTTCCGAACAAAATGAAGTGAGAGAGAAAAGGAGAAGTGCAGGAGTTGGTACAGGATGTTACATGGAGGCAGAAAAACACAGTTTCATGAGAAATAGATTATAGGCCCATTAAGTAGTAGACGTGTATGGATTATTTTTGGAGAATAAGGATATTGTTTAGTTTCATTTTATTATGAATATTTCTAAGAAATGAGAGAGTAAGGATTATTGGGGAACTCTCAGATCCTCTTCCAGAGACTCAGATGATCGTCTAGATCAGCCTGTATCAACTTATAAAAAATGAGGAACCCTTGCAACAACTCTCGGGTCTCAAGGAACCCTGCTAACAAATATTATATCTACAGCTCATGAGACATTAAAGTGAACAGTAAGCTGTGAATAAAAGAATGAATCAAAAAGTAGGAAATGTGGTGTACTAAGCATTTGTAACACTGAGGTGCAGCGCTACACAACAAAAATGATTTGCAGTAATAATGAAATTAAACAAAACTATAATAATAGCCAGAGAACAAACGCAGGCAGTGCTTCCCCACATTGGTGGTTAGTGAAGTGCCAATTTAACATGCGAGTGACATGTTCATTTGATTAATGGTCAGTTGGAAGAATATTCATTATGGTGTCTCCTTACATTGGGGGGGCAGAGTATTCTCTAACCATGGTGATCATTGAAAGCGTCAGTTAGTGAAAGGCTCTGTAACATTGGTGGTCAGTAGGAAAAATGTACCTTTCATTGGTGGTCAGTGGGAAAAATGTCCTTACATTGGAGGTCAGTGGGAAAAATGTCCTTACATTGGTGGTCAGTGGAAAGAATGTCCCTTACATTGGTGGTCAGTGGGAAAAATGTCCTCCTTACATTGGTGGTCAGTGGGAAGAATGTACCTTACATTGGTGGTCAGTGGGAAGAATGTCCCTTACATTGGTGGTCAGTGGGAAAAATGTCCTCCTTACATTGGTGGTCAGTGGGAAGAATGTCCCTTACATTGGTGGTCAGTGGGAAGAATGTCCCTTACATTGGTGGTCAGTGGGAAAAATATCCTCCTTACATTGGTGGTCAGTGGGAAGAATGACCCTTACATTTTAGGTCAGTGGGAAAAATGTCCTTACATTGGTGGTCAGTGGGAGAAGGAGGAGGACACACTAAAAGAGCTCTCTCTGAGAACCAGCATTTTCAAGCCTGGGCCTTGCTTGCTAGCTTGGCCCAGGAACCATGCCTGATCCAGGGGGAGGCCCTGGGAGGGATTCCCCTGATGACACCGGGCCTAGTGAGGAGAAGGAGGTGGAGGGCCTGACTGTGGGTCCTGGCCCTGGTGAGGAGGTGGATGTCTTCAGACAGAAGACTATAGACCGATTCTTGGCTATCGGAAGAGCTGAGGAAAAACTTAAAGTTTTGAAGGCTAATCATAAATCCTTCAGAGCCAAATACTGCCAGGCCTGGAGTAAAAACAGATTGGCAATGAAGCCAGAGCTACAGAACATGGAGGAAAAGGTAAAGAGACAACCTTTATTATTAGAAAAGTTCAAAGCCAGAAGTGGTGCATTTAAAGAAAAATTTGACAATGAGAGGAGATTTGCCAGCCAGACATCAGCAAGCTCTGTGGATCAGCAGCCCCAGGTAATGGATGACCCAGTTCCATCTACATCAGCGTCTCTCCCGCTATGTCAGGCTGTGGAATCACCAGTGGCAACCAGCCAGGGGGTTGGGGGTGAGTATGGAACCCTGAAGTTCATTCAGCAGATGGAGTCACCCCTGAGAGCAGACAAGTTCGCCTTCACTGATGACCCTTCAGAAGTCCCTGAGGATGGACAGAGGAGGTACAGACTGGCAAAGCCAGTACTGGTGGAAAAGTCTCAATACACCAACATGGCTGCTTCCAGCATGTCTGCCCCACCTGCTGCAGTGAGTACTGCGGATGAGGAGCTCTGCAAGCAGCCTGCTGTGGAGGAATCCTCAGCCAACTTGGAGGAAAAATCCCTGGCAGAGAGGTCTCTGGACCATCAGGGGAATGTGGATGAACCTGCACCAAGCACCCCACAAATGGAAGTTATGGCTGCTGTTCCTGCTGAGACCAGTAGTCCCTCTACAGGCAAGATGACTTCCACCTGCGGAGAGCTTGTTTCACCTGAGCTCCCAGGTGCTCCAGAGCTGATTGATGCTGGTGGGGGAGGGGAGCAGCACACTGCACCATGTGGAGAGCAAACAGCACACATGGATGTCTCACTTGTTGCTGTGTCTGAAAATTCAATCTGGTCCTGGGCTGAGTGTCCTTTCTTGGAGAAAGAGATGACTGCTGGAGCTGAAGTTTCTATGGTTGAAGCAGTGAGTGTGGACATTGCTGTGAAGTCTATGACTGTTGAGACTGCTAAAGCAATGGATGTGTTGGTGGGTGGAGGTGAAGGGGTTAACGATGCTGACAGAGGTAAAAATGACATTTCTCCCCCTGCTGAGCAGAGAGAGGATACACCATCCAATCCCGAATCCGTACAATCTGTATCTGCTGGAGTTGCACCAGGCGCTCCCAGACACACAAATGTTTCTGCTGCTGGGAGGATTGGGGAGAGCTATGCCTCTGTTTTGGGGAGTTGCACCAAGGGGGGTGGGGGAAGTGTTGGGAATCCTAATGGTCACAATTTGGGGAGGTTTGGTGGTGGGATGGTTGGTGGGGTCAGGAGAAGGAATGTTGTGCAGTTGAAGTGGGAAGGAAACCCACCAGTAAGGGGGAGGGTGGCAGAGTTGATTCTGGAGATGGGGTTTAAAGCCTGTTATGTGTTTGCATTGATCTGCCCAGTCGGCAGCTATGAATATGATTTGTCATTTGTAAAACCTGAAGGCCTGGACCTGTTTTGGGAGAGATATAGGAAGAGCAGGAGCCTTCAGCAGTGGAGAGGTTTGGTGGCAAAGGTTGTTTCACGACAGCCTTTGATAAAATCGGTGACAATCCTGGTCCGGAATGAATCCATACCAGAGGCTGATTTGGTAGTTTGACTACGCTGATATGGTGAGGTTCTCACCCCATTGCGGAAGGTCCTGGATGAGCATGGCATATGGACAGGGGCCTGGACAGTGTCGCTGCAATTGAGGGTGCTGGGCAATGTGGTTCAGCTTCTTCCCTGCTCAGCCTTTCTGGGGAGGGATAGGCTGACCATTTTCTATCAAGGTCAGCCTAAAGTTTGTAACAAACGCGGAGAGAAAGGTCATTTTGCATCATCCTGCACCATCAAGAAGTGCCAGGATTTTGGCCATTTGGCCAAAGAATGCACCGAGATTCGGTGTAATTTGTGCCAGCAGTTGGGTCATCCATACAGTCTGTGCCCAGAGGCACTACACAACCTGCCAGGACTGGAGGCTGAGCTGCAGAGGCTGGATAAAGATGAGGCAGCTGATGCTAGGGAGGAAACTTGTTGCCCCTCCTGTGTCTCTTCCGTCTGTTGTGTCAGATTGTGTTTCCCCTAGTAATGTCACCCTTGAGTCTGTCCCTCCTGTGCCTAATCCTACAGTACATACTGTAGATCCTCCAGACTGGCGGAAGCTGCTGGGGGGCGGGTTTAGCGGAGCTTCCCTCTCGGCCTACTCCTCCTCCGGTACCTGTCCCCTGTCAGCGCAAACGTGGTCAGGAGGTTGTGGGGGTCCTGGATAGGGGTGGAGCCGATGGGGCTCAGGGAGGGGTATCCATGTCCCATGTCTCATATCCTGCTGGGGGGGATTCGGCTGATGAGGGGTGGGAGAGGGTGAAGGAGAAGAAAAAGAAGAAGAGGAGGATGAGAAGTGCTGTCCTCTTCCTCAGAATCAGATCCAGGAGGAGTCCCTCTTGGCAATACTTTTTCAGTTTTGTCAGGTGATGAGATGGTATCTGATATATCCATTTCTCTATCATCTATGGATGAGGGGGAGTCACATACTCTGAAGAGAGCTGTTTCGGGTGATTTGCAAGAGACCTGGCTCAATACATTGGCCGATGTCTATCTAGCAAAAAGGGAGTGGAGATGTGGTCCCTCCTTTTGGTCTCTTGCGGCTGAACCTTGCAGCGGAGTTGCAGTCCTTTTTAAAACCGATATGGTAACTTGCCAGCGGGTAATTGAGGTAGAAATGGGGAGATGCATGGTCTTAAATGTCTCTGTTAGGGGGCAGGACCTGCGCCTGCCCAATATCTATGGACCGCAGTCAAAATGGGGCAGGAAATGCCTCCTCACAAAGATCAAGCCCTTCCTTTTTACGTCCCAGCAGGTTGTCTTTGGAGGTGACTTTAACACCATAATTAGGCCTGAAGACAGGAGAGGCTCCATAGACAGGCTGGGTTATGATAGCGTTTTTCTCAGAGATTTAGTTAGACAGGCAGGCCTGGTAGATGTGCACATTAAGCACTGCCCTGGCAGCACGGGGTTCACATTTCAGAGAGGGAATAGTCAGAGCAGGATAGACAGGTTTTTTTTAAAGGCGAACTCTGCTTTCTCAGCTCCTAAGTTGAAGGCGGTGGAGTTCTCTGACCACTGTATGCTGTCTGCGACTCTGAATGCCTCGGACACTCCACCCAGGGGAAGGGTGTCTGGAAACTGAATTCGGCTCTCCTGGAGGATGTAGAGATAAGACAATCCTTTGAGGATTTTTTTCAGGCACAGGTTTCTATTCTGGACTTTTGCAGCAGTAAGTCAGAGTGGTGAGAGCTTGTGAAACAAAGGGCGATTGGACTTTTCAAGGCCATAAGTAAGAAGAAGCAGCTTGGTATGTATATTGCCTACCAGCATTTGCGGAGGAAGCTTGATCGTCTTATCTCGTATGAAGGAGATCCAGGGGAGATCTCTGAAGTGAAGCTTCTTCTTAGGAAGTGTCAATACGACCGGCATGCCTCCTTGGTTCTGGAGAGGGATTATGGGAAATATCACTCGCCTGATTCTTACCAGAACTGTAAGCAAACCATAGCAGTTAAGACGGTCATTGGCCTAAAAGACAGTATAAGTTCCCTGATAAAGTCCAGATCAGGGATCTTGGAGATCTTTGGGTCGTATTATGCAGACCTCCTGGGAAGAAAGGACCTTAGCCGGGACAGGATGGAAAGCTTTCTGGATTCTACTCCAGGATTAGGAAATGGTGCATTGCTTTTAATTTGACAGAACCAATTTCAGCGGATGAGGTAGTTCATGCTATAGACAAGCTGGCTACCACAAAATCGCCTGGGCCAGATGGATTGACAGCTGAATTTTACAAGTGTTTTAAGTCCATTCTGGCTCCCTTTTTAGAGGAGGTTTTTAATAGCTGTCTAGAAGAGGGTTTGCTCCCTCCCTCCATGAGGCAATCCGCTGTGATTCTTCTGTCAAAAGATAAAGACCCCTCAATGATTGAGAACTGGCGCCCCATCAGTCTTCTCAATGTTGATAGAAAGATCTTGGCAAAGATTCTTTTTTGGCACTTGTCGTCACTAGCAGGCGATTTGTTGTCCAGCCATCAGCACTGTTCGGTCCAAGGTAGAAGTACCTTTTCAGCAGTTTTGGCTATCTGGGAGGCTCTGGAAAGATGCAGGGCTGCTGGTTGGAGAAAGTACTTGCTGGCATTGGATCAGGCAAAAGCTTTTGATTGAGTGAACCATGAATATCTGTGGTTGCTGCTTGGTAGATACGGCCTGCAGGGGAGGTTTATAGATTGGCTGAAGACATTATATAGAGGGGCTGAGAGCTTCCCACTTGTTAATGGTTGGGTTGGACGGCCTTTTGAGGTTGGCTCTGGTGTGCGCCAGGGATGTCCTTTGAGCCCCCTGCTATATGCTTTCGCAATCGACCCCTTCGTAAGAAGGCTAGAGGGCGCATCATTGTGTGGGGTGCCTCTGGGCATTGCTGGTGTGCCGCCTTTGAAGGTCATCGCCTATACTGATGATGTGTCTGTTATTATCTCTGGGACTGAGGAGGCACAGGAGGTGGTCTCTGTGATAGAGCAGTACACGGAGGCTTCTGGCTCTAAAGTCAACCATGAAAAGAGTGAAGTTTTCTGGATGGGTGAGGAGGGTGAAAGCTTCGAACATCCAGATGCCTTCCCAGAGCCCCAGCAGGAAATTAAAGTTTTGGGCATCAAATTTGGTCCTGTTGACTCTGGTCATCAAAACTGGGAAAGCAGGTTGGTAGATGCCAATGCCAAAGTAGCAAGCTGGAAGAGATGGAGGCTTTCCTTGAGGGAGAGGGTTGACTTGATCAAAACTTACCTGATTCCGATCTTTTTATATGTCAGCTTTGTTTGTATCTTGCCGGTATCTCTCTATGCAAGGGTCTACAGCTGTTTTTTCCAACTGTTATGGGGAAATAGGCTGAACCTGATCAAACGCAATGTAACTTACCTGTCCAGGCGGGAGGGTGGCCTAGGAATGGTCAACCTGATAGTTTTGTTTTCTTTGCTCTTTTTAAAGTACAATCTTGGTAATATGTAAGCAGAGACACCGCCGGGATTGGTGGGTATTTTTCAGTCTTGGTTTAGGCCTTTTCTGCATTGCTGGGAAGATGGCGGGCCAATGAAAAGTCTGAGAGTCCGACGTGGCAAGCTCCTGGCTTATGTTGCCCCATGTCTGAAAATACTTTGGCAGTGGCAGGTGACAGTGGAGGATATCAGGTCCCTTCCCAGGAAGCTTCTGGGGGAGAGGATTTTGGCTTCTGCTTTCAGTGTGTCACTGGCCCTAAAGGATTGCCCAGGCTCCATAATGAGGGAGGGATTGCGTTTAATTAACTTTGAGAGAATCCCTTTGAAGTTTAGGGATCAAGCCTGGCTCGCTTTTCATGGAAGGCTCTATGTGAGAGGGAACCTGAAGCACCGCCCTGTGGATGATCGGGATTGTCCTAGAGCAGAGTGAGTTGGTAAAGTGGAGTCTATGGACCACTTTCTGCTCCAGTGTCCCTTTAACATAGAGGTGTATAAAAGGGTGGGGAGGGTTCTGGGCATCCCCTTTCTCTATCGCATGAGTTATGCAGAGTGGGTGTACGGGGCATTCCCAGCTCGCTGGGACTTTGATTTGGATACACTTTTTCTAGTTATTATAGTTGTTCGTTACTTCACATGGAACGCACGGTGTCAGATTACCCTACGGAAGAAAGTCCTCTCTGTAGAGGTGGTGGTGCACGATATTCTGGGTGAGGTTGGGAAGATTCGGGTTCTTGAGAAGGGCAGAGAGCCTCGGGCGGTCTGGATAAGGGCGTGGAGGAATATCAGACCTGCCTTTGGTGAACTGTCCATCTCTGGGTGAGGGGCTCTTTCCTTATACTGTTCTTTTCACTTCTTTAGTTTTTGTTAAGATCTTTTTTGAAGAAGGGCTGCATGCATAATGGTGTCGGGGTGGTTTCTTGACCTCACAGGTTTGATGTCTGGTGTAGTGATGTGAGTGGTAGTACGATTTATTTCCCCAATTATGTCATGTTCATTTCTGATATGTTTGCTTTTGTCTGACAGCAGATTTTGCTATATTTATTTTCATTTTGCTGTAAATATATATAATAATTTATTTTTTTATGTTCTGTATATTATTTTATGTTTATTGATTGCAAGACGTTTAATAAAGAAAAATTGGGAAAAATGTCCTTACATTGGTGACCAGTGAGAAAAATGTCATCCTTATATTGGTGGCCAGTGGGAAGAATGTCCCTTACATTGGAGGTCAGTGGGAAGAATGCTCCTTACATTGGAGGGCAGTGGGAAAAATACCCTTTACATTGATGGCCAGTGGGAAGAATATTCCTTACGTTTGTGGTCAGTGGGAAGAATGTTCCTTACATTGGTGGTCAGTGGGAACAATGTTCCTTACATTGGTGGTCAGTGGGAAGAATGTTCCTTACATTGGAGGTCAGTGGGAAGAATGTTCCTTACATTGGAGGTCAGTGGGAAGAATGCTCCTTACATTGGAGGTCAATGGGAAGAATGTTCCTTACATTGGTGATCAGTGGGAAGAATGTTCCTTACATTGGTGATCAGTGGGAAGAATGTTCCTTACATTGGAGGTCAGTGGGACGAATGTTCCTTACGCTGGAGGTCAGTGGGAAGAATGCTCCTTACATTGGTGATCAGTGTATTAGACTAACGCCTGTTGCAGTGCTGTGTACTACCCCCCCCCCCCTTCCCTCATGTATGGTGCGTAATGTACAGTACTGTGCAAGAGTTATAGGCAGTTGTGAAAAAATGCTGTAAATGAAGAATGCTTTCAGAAATAGAAGTGTTAATAGTTCATTTTTATCAATTAACAAAAAGGAAAGTCAATGAAGAAGAGAAATCCAAATCAAATCAATATTTGGTGTGACCACCCTTTGCCTTCAACACCGCAATGATTCTTCTAGGTAGACTTGCACACAGTTTTTGAAGGAAGTCGGCAGGTAAATTGTTCCAGACATTCTGGAGAACTAAGCACAGATCTTCTGTGGATGTAGGCTGCCTCACATCCTTCTTTCTCTTCATGTAATCCCAGACAAACTTGATGATGTTGAGATCAGGGACCTGTGGGGGCCAAACCATCACTTCCAGGACTCCTTGTTCTTTTTTATGATGAAGATAGTTCTTAATGACATTCGCTGTATGTTTGGGGTCATTGCCCGTTGCACAATAAATCTGGAGACAATCCCCCGCCTCCCAGATGGTATGGCATGATGGATAAGTACTTGCCTGTAGTTCTCAGCATTGAGGACACCATTGATCCTGACCAAATCTCCAATTCCATTTGCAGAAATGCAGCCCTAAACTTACAAGGAACCTCCACCATGCTTCACAGTTTGCTGTAGACACGCATTATTGTATGGCTCTCAAGCTCTTTGCTAACAAACTTCCTCCTGCTAAAGCCAAATATTTCAAATTTGGCTCATCAGTCTATAGCACCTGCTGTCATTTTTCTGCACCCCAGTCCCTATGTTTTACTTAAGCCTTGTTTCCACATCAGAGGTATGGCTTTTTGACTGCAATTCTTCCATGAAGACCACTTCTGGCCAGACTGGTCAGACTTCTCTGGAAGGTACCACTTATTTCTGTTAGTTCTGTGCTGATGGCACCACTGGACATCTTCTGATGTGGAATGGAAGTAAGCATCTGTTGCATTAAGTTTCCTTGGCCGACCACTGTGTCTACGATCTTTAACGTTGCTCGTTTTTTTGTGCTTCTAAAGAGCTTGATGAATTGAATCTGTTTTTGATTTGAGTTGGATATCTCCTGTTCATTTACTTTCCATTTTCTTAATTGATAAAAAATAGACTATGAACACCTTTTTTTTCCCTGAAAGTATTGTTTTTTCTTTAATCAAGTAATTTTTATTAAAGTTTTACCAAAACACACAAGACAGTAAAAAAAAAATGGAAATCAAAAAAGAATTCAAAACAACGAAAATTGCATCAACAGCAACACTTTTCGTAAATGAATAATTACAAGTACATGCAATCAATTACACCCTGGCAAAAATAAATAGATAAATAAATAAAAACAAATGAAAACCGTATGTTTTGAATTAAAGTGATACCTCGGTTTACGAATTTAATGCGTTCTCCGGGACGTTTCGTATTGCGAAAAATTCGTAAACCGAAACGCGGTTTCCCATAGGAATGCATTAAAAACCAATTAATCCGTTCAGGAGGTCAGAAAAAAGTAAAAAAAAAAAAGTCTTTTATCTGTTCAAAACTCTTTATACAGTGCACTTTAAAGGCATAAATACTGTACATGGACATGTTAAAAAATTTCAAGAATGGCTCCAAAGCTCGATGCAAAAACCACTCGAACACCTCCACACTTGACGCCACGTGCTGCCCACAGACTCCAGCATGCACAGAGGTGGCGCTATAAAACTTCCAGGTGCAATGCATCCTGCGGACACTTGTTTCATATTGCGAAAAAAAAACATAAATCGAAAATTACGTTAACCGAGGCGTTCGTAAACCGAGGTACACCTGTATCTCTAATCACTAAGCAAATTGAGACTATGCTGTGACTTTAAATAACATGGGGAATGATAAAGAAGGACCAAAGGAGGAATCTACTAAGGTAGATGATAACCAAGGAAACCATACTTTTTGGAAATGTTTTGGACAGCCCCTGTGCTGGTACGCCAATCTTTCTATTTCTAAGATAGCATTAAAAGCCTTTTGTCATTGTGCAAATGTAGAAGGACAAGGAGACAACCATCTTAGAGATATACGTTTACTTGCAAGAAAAAAGATATGTGTCAACGTTAACCAAAATAACAGTGGTATAAGTGTGATGATCGCGCAGCAGACCCCTGACCTTCTCACCAAACTCGTGACCGAAGAACTAGCCAATCTGCAACCGTGATGTCACGTGCGTAACAATGCCATGCCCAACTGCACCCTGCACAACGATTTTCCAGCTAATGGTCCACAAATCAATGTACCGGCAGCCTGAATGCGATTGTTACTGGGTCAGGTTAATTACGCAAGTAACCCTTCGCACTGCCACCACCTCTTTTTTGTACAACGAAAGAGGAAACTCGGCAATATCAGTAATAACACTATGATGGTTGAGATAATCGTCTGTACAGCACTGTCACCACAGACAGGTTATACAGAGGGTTAAACACACACAGTAGCGCTCTTTTAGAGACAGGAATTCGTAAGTTGCATTAAGGAGCTTTAGAAACAGTTCGACACTTTCAGAAAGAAAGATTTATTACTAAAAGGTCAAAAGGGTGCAATAAAAATATTTACAGAAAAAAGATGTAACCAATATATATATATATATATATATATATATATATATATATATATATATATATATATATATATATAAATATACAAAGAACAATAGCACAGCAAAGAGGTAACAGAAAGGAGGCTAATGGGTTAAAGTACTTGCCAATCAGCCTTGGGTTAAGCGGATCAAGTTTCAGAGCAAAAGGGCATGGTCTCCCAAGTTGGTTCTGATGTTAAACGGGAGAATTCTTCAACTTAACTCTTAGGCCTGACAGCCTATTTTGTAGTCCCCCAGCAGGGGGTGTCTCTGAAGCCGAGTACCAATGCCTCATTTAGGGAGGGATTGTCTGGGCGAAGACCTAAACTAGAACCAAAATCTCTTGTAGTTCATATTTTGGCTCATAACTTTTCCTAGGCACAAGTACCATTCCACCCACGGGTAGATTAATATGCAGACGCATCTGAGGAACGGTTAGATATGAAATACATACTCGAAGGGTTCAAGAGATGTGATTTTCTGCTTTCCTAGGTATTCCAGTCAGGGAGTGTGACCTATCAAATGATTTGTCTGATCGTGACCAATCCGAAGATATACCTGTTTTTTATGTAAGTCTCTCATATTCCAAGATATGAGACATAGGGGAAAAATGGATTTTAAAAGTGTTATCTAGTTTCTTACTCCTCTGGAATGTCTTTGAACTCAGGGGAAGGCTTGGGTTATCTTTTTACGATGTGCCAGATTGCACAGGTTCTTTAGACAGCGAGGCCCCAGCTCCCTTGGGGGTGTTATAGCTCAGAGTTTCCTGCTTTGTTTTGGCCTCCTGTAACACTTTCAACACACATGCCCACATGTCACGGTGTATGAACAGAGAGGAAGTGGGGGGATTATGGGACAACATGGAGAATGCTTAACAAAATGGTTGAACCGTGTCCATCTCTGTGTGTACGCTTGCCACAATAAGGTCTTCAGGAAAAAAACACTGAATTTCCATCTGAGGCCCCTTTCAGACGGGGCAGACCCCATCCTAAAAATCTTTTGCTGAGGATCAAACCGAGCATCACAATGGGGAAGAAAGGGGATTTAGATGACTTTGAACGTGGCATGGTTGTTGGTGCCAGACGGGCTGGTCTGAGTATATCAAAAACTTATGATCTACTGGGATTTTCCCACACAACCATTTCTACGGTTTGCACAGAATGGCCCTGTCAGGAATGGACTCGCCAATAGTGGTGGGACTCACCTGCCTTGTGGGTTGCAGTACCAGGACTGGCCAGCGGGTGCTCTCAGAGGCAACCAGAGGCTCACTCCTGCAGTCAGCCAAAACACCTGAGGCTGATTGCAGGAGGTGCATATAAGGAATGGCCAGACTTGCAATCAGGGCCTTGGTGTATGTTTCCCAAGAGCCCCTGTACCTGCATCCTGTCTGCTTCCTGTCTGATCCTGCTTGATCCCTGACTCTGATTGAACTCCGCCTGTCCTGACCTCTGCTATTCCTGACCACTCTTCAGTCTGCTCCTTTGGTACCTTGTCTGCCTGATTGTTCCTGACCCAGCCTGTCTGACTACGCTCTGCCTGCTCCTTTGTACCTTGCCTGCCCGTTTGCTACCGACCCGGCCTGCCCGACTACGCTTAATATTGTTCTTTTGTTATCTGTTGGGGGTTTTGGCTTGGTTTGTTTGCACTGTGTTTATGTTTAGTCTTGCACTGCGTTTATGTATTGTTTAGTCTTAAATTATATTGTTTATACTATATCTGAAGCCTGCGTTTCCCTGTGTCAGTCCACACACCTCTGGTCATACCCGGAGCCCTGACAGGCCCGAGTTGATGTCAGATGTGAGAGGAGAATGGGCAGACTGGGTCAAGATGATCAAAAGGCAACAGTAACTCACATAACCACTCGTTACAACCAAGGTATGCAGAATACCATCTATGAATGCACAATACGTCGAACCTTGAAGCAGATGGGCTACAGCAGCAGCAGAAGACGACACTGGGTACCACTCCTGTCAACTAAGAACAGGAAATGGAGGCTACAATTCACACAGGCTCACCAAAATTGGACAATAGAAGATCGGAAAAACATTGCCCAGTCTGATGAGTCTCAGCTGCGATATTTAGATGGTAGGGTCAAAATTTGGTGTAAACAAAGCATGGATCCATTCTGCCTTGTATCAACGGTTCATGGATGTACAGCCGACAAATCTGCAGCAACTGCGTGATGCTATCATGTCAATATGGCCCAAATCTCTGAGGAATGTTTCCAACGCTGTCATGAACCGCATGGCGGCGTCTCTAGCAGCCCACAGCACAGGGTTCCTCAGGGCGCGCGGTCTAAGTCCCAATCTGCTTATTCACCAGGGTCCCTGATGGTGGGGATGGACTTGGAGCAGACTGAGACCAGGTCGCGACCCCTGAGTACGTCCGGCAATGGTAGAGAGCACCGTCAGAGGTGTGCGGGGGAAAGGAGTCTGACGTGAAGAGGCTGGCAGACCTGGTAACAGGGAACGATCCGTGCGGGATGGATGGATCGTCTGGGTAACGTGAGGCATAGTCAGGAAGGCCAGGTCAGCAACGTGCGGGCAGTGAGGTACTGGAGGAGTAGGCAGAGATTGGTCAGGGTCACAAGCCGGGTTCAGTAACTAGCGGGCAGCGAGGTACAGAGGATCAGGCAGAAGGATGGTCAGGCAAGCCAGGGGTTAAGCAGGAGACAATCAGCAGGGTCAGGTACAAGCAGAGGTCGGCAACGGAATATACACAGGATCAGATATCAGGAACAGAGCAAATAAGACCAAACGGCAATTTGACATACCTCCTGTCCTGTTTAAATAGCCCGCCCTGCGCTGTCATTGGTGCCAGGCGTGTGTCCGCAATCGCGAGTGCGCATGCGCGGCTGTCGCGATCGCCCAGGTCCCACTGCTCGCTGGCTAGGGTGCATCGGTGTTCTGCACATGAGCCGCCCGGCGCATCACGGCAGAAACACCGATCCCTGACAAATGCCTTGTTGAACCTATCCTACGAAGAATTAAGACCGTTCTGAAGGCAAAAGGGGGTCCAACCAGGTACTAGCAAGGTGTACCTAATAAAATGGCCAGTGAGTAGCATAATCCGATAATCTAGAATAGTGGTTCTCAACCTTCCTAATGCTGCGACCCCTTAATACAGTTCCCAATGTTGTGGTGACCCCCAAACATAAATTTATTTTCGTTGCTACTTCATGTAGCAACAAAATGTATGTAGCATGTAGAGTCTAGCGGGAGGTGTGCCCCAGTGCCAGCACTCGTACAAGTGCTGTGAGGAGAAGCCTCCGTGGGAGGTGAGCGGCTGTAGGGCATAGGCTCTGAGGGTAACCAGATCCCCCCTCCCCGGAGACAAAGGGGGGCCCGGCTCACATCTATCCAGCTGTTGTGAGCAGCTGCCCGCCCGGGAAACATGCAGCAGGTGCAAGGGCAGCCAATGGGCGGTGGTGGGGCACCTCCGACCTGCCCCTTGCAGGGGAGGAGCCTCCAGCCTGGCCGGCCGCTCATGACGCACAGGGAAGAGGGAGCGGGCCAGTCAGTGTGCTGGTGTTCAGCATGAGAGGCGCACAGCAATTTGGGAGTGCGGGACACCCTGCCGAGCCCCTCTGGCCACCCTCACCACAACCTCATAGAGTCTATCTGCATGTGGGTGGACCTGCCTGGAGACGGATAGAGGAGCGGTGTCTCAGTTCCTAAGACCATCGGAAATATGTGTTTTCCGATGGTCTTAGGTGACCCCTGTGAAAGGGTCGTTCGACCCCCAAAGGGGTCGCGACCCACAGGTTGAGAACCGCTGATCTAGAAGAAACATGAATCTCCAGATATTTAAAATATGAGACCAAAACGATCTGGCTAGCAGCAGGGGGAAGTAGGTTTGTTATAGGCTCCAACGGTAAAAGGACTGATTTGTCCCGATTTTATAGTAAATTATGAAAAGGATCCATACATAGAAATTAAAAATATAGGAGTGTACTTCGTCAGTACACCTACAAAAACCCACAAGATCAGAAAGCATACTTGACCACTTGTCACACTGTCAGGTAAATGGATGGTGTTCATGCAGATATACTGGGCCATGGCTACAGCTGTCAGCCATAACCTCAGTATCATTTTTTTCAACCAGTGATGCTCTACACTCTAATTAGCCGATGGATCATTTTTACCCACCCGTGTGCATTTGTTGTTTTCTGGGCCCGGGATTCAATCAGGTGGTAACAATAGAGGTGACTGGGGACTGGAAAGTCCCCAATCAACTCTATGGTCCAGGAGAGCAGAAGTGATGAGCATTTTGTCACTTTCGGTTAAGGAAATTGTAAACAGAGCCATTTTTTTCTGTTAAGCATGAGATCAAAGTTTTGTTTTTTTTTTACCTTATACTTTCATGAAAAGAGGAGAGTTGTGGAGTCTTATAGACCCCAGATGTCACCATAAAGAGGGCCTGTCATGCTTTATTGCTGTCACAAGGGATGTTTACATTTCTTTTGACAGCAAAAAAAGTGATAAAAAAAATAAAAATACATTTAAATTTAAAAAAAGAATAAAAATAAATGGAAAAAAAAACTGAAGCGCCTCAATCCCCCCCCATGCTCACATGCAGAGGCAAATGCATACATAGGTCGTGCACGCACATGTAAACGGTGTTCGCACGATACGTGTGAGGTATTGCCACACGTTATAGAGAGCATAGCTTTAGACCTCCTTTTTGACTCTAAACTGGAAACCTGTAAAAACGTTTTAAAGCGTCCCCAGTTGGACATCATATGACATCCTGTAATTTCACAAGTTATACCGGGATGATGCCTGAAGTTATAGGGATCATCCTGATATTTTTTTTTTTTCAGCCAATGATTCCCTGTCATGTAAAAGCCATCCTAGTGGCTAATTAACTGCTGGTTTGCTTTTAAAGGGGTGAGTCGACCCCTCCCGCTGCCCTTTGGTGCCTCTGGGCTCTCCCGTTCCAGCGGGGAGCCAAGCACTGAAGCTGGTGGTTCCGCTGGCTTATCATAGAGCTGATTGGGGATCGGATCTTCTCTGCTCATCTCTATGGTATTAGAAATTGAAAAAGACGAGTATTTTGTCACCTCCGGTTTCAGTCTATTGCTAGCATCGGATCGCACCGATTTTGGTCTGATCTGATGCTGTAAAGGGCAGAGGTGACATCTGGGGTCTAAAAGACCCCAGATGTCCTAGTAAAGAGGACCTGTCACTGTCTATTGCCATCACAAGGTATGTTTTTACATTCCTTGTTAAAGCAATACAACTGATTTTAAAAAAATGTTAAATGTAGTGTAAAAATAAAAAAACTCAAAATAAATAATGAAATAGATTAAAAAAAATCACTGCACAAATATTGTGTGAAATAAAAAATTGCAACGACCATCATTTTATTCTCTAGAGCCTCTGCAAATATATATATATACAGGGGTTGGACAAATTTTGGAAAAACCAGGTAAAAGAACAAAATAGTTATCTAATGTGGTGCTGGACCAGCTTTGGCATCCAAGACGTCCTGGATTCTCCTTGGAATTGACAAATATAAGTCTTGGATGGTGGATAGTGGAATCTGATACCACTCATCATGCAAAAATTGTTCCAGTTCTCGTAGAGATGCCGAAGGCGGAAAATGAGCCTGAAGCTTGTCCTCCAAAATGGATTATAGTGGCTCAATGATATTGAGGTCCAGTGACTGCGGCACCCAGGGAAGGTGCAAGACTTTGTCTGTGTGCTCATCAAACCATGACTTGACAATACCAGCTGTGTGAATCGGAGCATTATCGACTTGGTAAATGACGGTCTTCAGGAAACAATGTCTGCATCATGGGGTGCACATGATCAGCCAAAATTGGTACATAGTCGATGGCAAGGATTCTACCTTTTAAGGTGATGAGGGGGCCTGCAGGATACCAACATATGGCTGTGACCACACCATGAGTGTGCCTCCACCATGCTTTATCGTTGGTACAAGACAGTCCTGGTCATAAGCTTGGGACGTTTGTTTTCCACATATAAACACGTCTGGTGGTTGGGCACAGTGTGCAGCTCGACTCATCGGACCATATTAGAGTCTTCCATTGATCGATAGTCCACTATTTATGGGTGTTGCACCACTCTCTCCTCTTCTGAGCATTAATATCGGTTACTTGTGGTTTGGTAACTGTAGCTCGTCCGTGACTGTTTTGCTCATGGAGTTCCCTCCGCAGTTTTTGTGGACACGGGCTATGGAAGACTGAGATTGAGCTCTGCAGTTACTTTTGCAGCAGTTGTTTTCTTACTCCAAGTCACAATCCTGCGCAATGTTCTTTTGTTTATTTCGGTCAGTTGACCACGGCGACCGCGCTTATGCTTATCTTTTTCCCGGTGTATGCACCGTCATAACCTTTGATACTGTACCTCACGAAACGGCAAATAGTCCACTTCAGCCACAGAGGTATCAGCTAAGCGGCACCAACAATTTGCCCTCTTTGAAGCTCTGTAAGCTCTGACATGACTCCGTATTACCAGCAGCGAATGAGGAAAGTGAGGCTTCCCACCTGTTAGCTAGGTGTCTCATCACACAGCAGAAGCAAGAGTGTTACATCACTTCCACCACGAAACATGATGTCACTTTCACACCTGCAAATCATGTAGTATTTCCATATGTGTGTCCATCCCGTATATAATGTTTGAGCCCGGGTTCACACTGATGCGGTGCGGAATTCACAGCTTTTCTGTGCAAATTCCCCACCGCATCAGAATCGCACCCCGTTCATGCGAACCACTGCAGGTGTGTATGTTAACAACACCCCAAAAGCGGTCCGCAAAACGCGGTGCGATGTGCAGAATCGGGTCGCATAGGTGTGGATACCTATGCGATACGATTCTAGTGTCAACCCAAAAAAGTGTCCTGCATGTTTTTGGTGCGGTGTGAATTGATCACACCTCATAAATCGCATGTGATTTGCAAAGGAATGCAGTGCACCACACATATGTGAACCCGGGCTATGGGTTGTAATTTACGAGATTTTTACATGTAGAAGTGTCAGAAGAGGCCCAGTCTGCAAGGGGTTAATTTACAGCATTTCTTCACACCTGCCTATAACTTTTGCACAGTACTGGATGTGGTGTATTGGGTTGGTGTCCCCCCTCCATGTATGTGGTAAGATGTATTGGACTGAGCCTTTATGTCCAGGCATTCTCCACACATCCATGAGGGGAAGGGGGCAACAGCCTGCCATGCCGCTGTATCAAAACAGAATGAACAGGCTGCATGAAAAAAGCGCCCCCCCCCCCCCCCCCCCATATTCCTTCCCTCACAGCTGCTCTCACCAGGTGACTGATATCTGACACCTCAAGGCTGACCCACCACTGAGGCCCCGCACTCTGCCCCCACCAAGATGGCGCCGGCCGCTGTGTCCGGAGCGGCGGGGTGACTCGGGCGGTGCGGGGACTATACGGAAGGTATGGTGTCCGTAATTCGGTTGGTTTCGGTTATCAGGCAGGTCAGTTGAGGACGTTTAGCTCAGTCAGACACAAACCTGCCGCTCTCCTCACGTAGGACATCCAACATGGCGGCGGGAGCGGGGAGTCTCTGGTGAGGTCACGTGTCCGGTTGTCATGGTGACCCGCCTTGGTCAGTGCGGCCTACAGAGCGCCGGAGAGCCTGACTGACAGTGAGGTGTCCGGGGCCTCGGGGGCCCCAACCGGGGAGAGGGGTAACGACCATAAATGACAGAAATTATTATTATTATGTGAGGGGACCGGGGGAGTTTTACCATTACTGGAATTATTATTAGAGGGAGGGGCCTCTATTATTATTATTAGAATGGCGGGGTGACCCCCTGGGCGGTATTAGCGATGGTTTGGCTGATCCTGTGTTGTTATAGTGAGAGGAGAATGGGGGCGGGGTTATTACCATGTCTGGGGGAGGGGCTCCATTATTATTTCTACTATGGAGCTGTGTTAATATTAGAGATAAATGTTAGGGGGGGGGTAATAGCAGTGTGTGACTGGGGGGGGGGGGGTCCCCATTAGTGATATTAAATTTATATAATTTTACAGGATACTCCACCTATATTAATCATTATAATGTGTGTGACATGGTGGGTCGGGTAACGCAGGTGTGAGCCCTTCACAGGAAATATAATGGTGGGGTGAGACTTCATGAGCAGATGTCAGAGGTGGTGACACCCGATGTGCGTGGGTATTAGTGATGGTGACACCTGATAGACAATATTGGCTGTGGTGACACCTGATGAGCGGATATCAGCGGTAGTGATGGAAAGGTATCGGTGGTGGTGACACCTGATGAGCGGGTATCAGCAGTTGTGAGGGGAAGGTATCAGCAGTGGTGACACCTGATGGGCGAGGAATGGTGGTGGTGACACCTGATGAGCGGGTATCAGCAGTTGTGATGGGAAGGTATTAGCAGTGGTGACACCTGATGGGCGAGGAATGGTGGTGGTGACACCTGATGAGCGGATATCAGCGGTAGTGATGGAAAGGTATCGGTGGTGGTGACACCTGATGAGCGGGTATCAGCAGTTGTGAGGGGAAGGTATCAGCAGTGGTGACACCTGATGGGCGAGGAATGGTAGTGGTGACACCTGATAGGCGAGGAATGGTGGTGGTGACACCTGATGAGCGGGTTTCAGCGGTAGTGATGGGAAGGTATCCGCAGTGGTGACACCTGATGGGCGAGGAATGGTGGTGGTGACACCTGATGAGCGGGTATCAGCAGTTGTGATGGGAAGGTATCAGCAGTGGTGACACCTGATGGGCGAGGAATGTTAGTGGTGACACTTGATGAGCTGGTTTCAATGGTAGTGATGGGAAGGTATCCACAGTGGTGACACCTGATGGGCGAGGAATGGTGGTGGTGACACCTGATGAGCGGATGTCAGCGGTAGTGATGGAACGTTATCAGTGGTGGTGACACCTGATGAGCGGGTATCAGCAGTTGTGAGGGGAAGGTATCAGCAGTGGTGACACCTGATGGGTGAGGAATGGTAGTGGTGACACCTGATGGGCAAGGAATGGTGGTGGTGACACCTGATGAGCGGGTTTCAGCGGTAGTGATGGGAAGGTATCCGCAGTGGTGACACCTGATGGGCGAGGAATGGTGGTGGTGACACCTGATGAGCGGGTATCAGCAGTTGTGATGGGAAGGTATCAGCAGTGGTGACACCTGATGGGCGAGTAATGGTGGTGGTGACACCTGATGAGCTGGTTTCAACGGTAGTGATGGGAAGGTATCCGCAGTGGTGACACCTGATGGGCGAGTAATGGTGGTGGTGACACCTGATGAGCGGGTTTCAGCGGTAGTGATGGGAAGGTATCCGTGTGGTGACACCTGATGGGCGAGGAATGGTGGTGGTGACACCTGATGAGCGGGTTTCAGCGGTAGTGATGGGAAGGTATGCGCAGTGGTGACACCTGATGGGCAAAGAACGGTGGTGGTGACACCTGATGGGCAAAGAACGGTGGTGACACCTGATGAGCGGGTTTCAGCGGTAGTGATGTAATGGGAAGTATCAACAGTGGTGACACCTGATGGGCAAGGAACGGTGGTGGTGACACCTGATGAGCGGGTATCAGCAGTAGTGATGTGATGGGAAGTATCAACAGTGGTGACACCTGATGGGTGAGGAACGGTGGTGGTGACACCTGATGAGCGGGTTTCAGCGGTAGTGATGGGAAGGTATCGGTGGTGCTGGCACCTGATGAGCGGGTATCAGCAGTTGTGATGTGATGGGAAGGTATTAGCAGTGGTGACACCTGATGGGTGAGGAATGGTGGTGGTGATACCTGATGAGCGGATTTCAGCGGTAGTGATGGGAAGGTATCAGCAGTGGTGACACCTGATGGGCAAAGAATGGTGGTGACGACACCTGATGAGCGGGTATCAGCAGTAGTGATGTGATGGGAAGGTATCAGCAGTGGTGACACCTGATGGGCAAGGAATGGTGGTGGTGACACCTGATGAGCGGGTATCAGCAGTAGTGACATGTGATGGGAAGGTATTGGCAGTGTTGACATGTGATGGAAAAGTATTGGCAATTTTAATACATGATGACTGGGTATCTGTGGTGGTGAAGACATCTGACTGGTGAGGATTGACAGTGGTGACACGTGATAAACAAGTATTGGTAGTGGTGCCAACGGATGGGAGGGTATCCATGGTGGTGGCAATTTTAACACGTGATGACCGGGTATCAGTGGTGGTGGCACCTTATGAGTGGGTATCAGCAGTGGTGACATTTTATAGGCAGATATCAGTGGTGGTGACATGCGACGAGTGGGTATCCATGGTAGTGACGTGGTGGTGACCACATCTGACTGGCGAGGATTGGCAGTGGTGCCACCTAATGGGAGGGTATCAGCGGTGGTGACATTTGATAGGCAGATATCGCAGTGGTGACGTGATGAGTGGGTATTGGTGGTAGTGACACTTGATGGGAAGGTATTGGCAACATCTGATAGGCAGATATCGATGGTGGCGAAATGTGACTAGCTGGTATCTTCACTGGTGACATCTGATGGAAGGGTATGCATGGTGGTGACACCTAATGCTTGATTATCTCTGGTGGTGACACATGATTAGCAGGTATTGGCAGTGGTGACACCTAACAGGAGGATATCAACAGTGATGAAATCAGATCAGTACATATTGGTGGTGGTGACATGTGATGAGTGGGTATAGGTGGTAGTGACGTGGTGGGAAGGTATTCGCAGTGGTGAAACTGAGTATTGGCAGTTTTGACACATGATAACATTTGATGAGTCGGTATCTGTGGTGGTTGACGAAATATGATGGGTAGGTTCCGGCGGTGGTGAAATGTGATGAGCTAATGTCTTCAGTGGTGACGTGAAGGGAGAGTATCCACAGTGGTGACACCCGACGGTCGATTATCATTAGTGGTGTCAATACTTACTGGGTGAGGATTGGTGGTGGTGGCACACTGAGTAGTTATCAGCAGTGGTGACACCTAATGGAAGTGTATCAGCACTGGTGACATGGAGTGGGTACCGGTGATAGTGACACATGATGGGAAGGTATTTGCATTGGCTACATTTGATGGGCAGGTATTGGCAGTTTTAACACATGATTACCGGGTATCAGTGGTGCTGCCACCCACTGGGTAGGTATCTGTGGTGGTTGTTAACATCTGCTGGGCTGTTATTGACAGTGATGAAATGTGATGAGCTGGTAACTTTGGTGGTGATATGTGACATGAGGGTATCCATGGTGGGGACACCTGATGGTCAATTATCTGATAGGGGCTCATTTGTGATGGTGACACTTGATGGGAGGGTGTTAGTGATGGTGACACATGGTAGATATCGGTCGTGGTTACACCTGATTGCTCCCATCACAGTTGTCACTGAACTCCTCAGCATGAATATTATTTGTCCTTATATCGGCGAGTTTGATTATTACATTGCACTGCGTTTGATTTATATTACATATCACAGAGATGCAGATGCCTGGAAATGTGGAAAGCATTTCCCTATTCCCTATAAGATCCATGGTGGTATTATTAATATCCAGTGAACACATATTTTTCTTCTCTCCACAGGGAGTCAATGAGCAAGCATGGAGAAGAAGCAGTTTGGCATGGCTGCTCAGGAAAAGCAACAAGCACGGACCTGCCACAGGCCTGGAAATCTCCAGACTGCTCTAGAATCTGACAAGGACTCCGGATTCTCAGGTACTGTCATTGTCACGCATTGGGGTTGATTTACTAAAACTGGAAAATGCAGGGGCGGACTGACAACGCATGGGGCCCCCGAGCAGTAGGGTATCATGGGGCCCCTTTGTCCTTGCCCAAACTCAAAAAAGCCTATGAAAAAGGTACCAGAGGCATCTCATGGGGCCCCCTACTGACCCCAGGCAGTGCCCGAGTTTCCAAATGGCCAGTCTGCCCCTGGGAAAGTGCAAAATCTGGTGTAGCTGTGCATGGGAGCCAATCAGTTTCTAACGTCAGCTTGTTCAATTAAGCTTTGACAAAAAAAAACTGAATCTGATTGGCTTCTGTGCACAGCTGCATAGATTTTGCACTCTCCAGATTTAGTAAATCAACCCCTATGTGTCACCTCTTTACCGTGCTGAGTGTTTGGTCCTTGTGTACGCTTTCTATCTTTATGGCAGTTCAATGTGTAGCCTGGCTCATGCGAGAACTGTCTGTGTTGTCCCTCAGCAACTAACCAGATGAAAGAATTAATTTTCTGGTGCAGGTTTGAGAGAAATGGGGGTCTTTCAGGCTGTGCAGATCTTGTGTGACTCACGGCACATATGTGGTTCGGTGTCCCTGTGAGATGTAGGCTCTATTATCCAGCGACAAGTGGAGGGGGGGGGGGAGTAAAGAAAGGCAGGTAGTGGTAGGGGACATCAATTTATTAGCTATACACCAATACTCCAGTGTCATCCAAGGCAGCCGTAAGCCAAACAGGATGTGTCTGCACCAAACCCTACCATCCGGCAGTACAGACACAGATTGGGGGTCTTTTGGAAAGGTGCACATTGCCTCAGGCAGTACAGACACACACACACAGGGGGTCCTCAGGAAAGGTGCACATGGGCTCAGGCAGTACAGACACACACAGTGGGTCCTTAGGAAAGATGCACATGGGCTCAGAAAGTACAGTCACACACTGGGGTTCTTCAAGAAAGGTGCACATGGGCTCAGAAAGTACAGACACACACTATGGGGTCCTCGGGAAAGGTGCACATGGGCTCAGAAAGTACAGACACACACTGGGGGCCTTCAAGAAAGGTGCACATGGGCTCAGGAAGTACAGGCACACACTGGGAGTCTTCAAGAAAGGTGCACATGGGCACAGGAAGTACAGACACACACTATGGGGTCCTCAGGAACGTTACACATGGGCTCAGGCAGTACAGACATACACTAGGGGGTCCTCAGGAAAGGTACACTTGGGCTCAGGCAGTACAGACATACACTAGGGGGTCCTCAGGAAAGGTGCACATGGGCTTAGGCAGTACAGACATACACTAGGGGGTCCTCAGGAAAGGTGCAAATGGGCTTAGGCAGTACAGACATACATTAGGGGGTCCTCAGGAAAGATGTACATGGGCTCAGGAAGTACACACTGGGGGTCTTTAGGAAGGGTGCACATGGGCTCAGGCAGTACAGACACACACAGTGGGTCCTCAGGAAAGATGCACATGGGCTCAGAAAGTACAGACACACACTGGGGGTCTTCAAGAAAGGTGCACATGGGCTCAGGCAGTACAAGCACATACTGAGGGTCTTCAGGAAAGATGCACATGGGCTCAGAAAGTACAGACACACACTGGGGGTCTTCAAGAAAGGTGCACATGGGCTCAGGTAGCACAGACACACACTGGGGATCTTCAAGAAAGGTGCACATGGGCTCAGGCAGTACAGACACACACTGGGGGGTCTTTTCGGAAAGGTGCACATAGGCTCAGGCAGTACAAGCACATAGTGAGGGTCTTCAGGAAAGGTGCACATGGTATAGGCAGTACAGACACACACTAGGGGTTTTCAGCTACCCAGTAAATCTGAGCCATCATTGGGTTTTGGGTTGTGATAATGTATTGTTGTGGTGCCATTCAATGTGTTGCATTACACTGGGATACACAAAAACTGCAGCAGATACAATTTTTTGTTTGTTGTCAGCTCAATAAAATGACAATACAACACACATAGACCTTGCAACAGACCTGACCAGTATGAATAAGCCCTTAAAGTATATATTACCCTTAAAACTGCAACATCATTAAATTAACTTGTAAATGGTCATTTTTGTGCCAGTACACGCCCAGATGTGTGTTGGTGTGGTCAGTTTGTGTCCAATCCGTTTGCTGATTGACGCTACAGGATGCTGTGCTGATTCATGGCGTGCCTGTGGTCCCATAGTCCGCTTTGATGCTGCACCTTCTTTCCATCCCTGCTTTGATACATCCTACATAGAGAGGAAACATATTTCCCTGATGGCACTGACGCCAATCAGTGGATTCACGCCCCCTGCCAATCAGTGGTGACCAGTCCCTTTTCCAGCCCTGCCGTATACAACCCTTTTCATGGACAAAAGGAGCTTTTATCCTGTTGAAATGCTGGTGGAAGCTGCCCCAGCCATCTTAACAAGTCCCTGCCCCCTGCTCTGGAAGGAAGATTGAGTAGTGATCATGTGACCACTTTATAAGAGTTGAAATGTAAGCTATTTAGTGCTAATATTTTGTATATTAAAAAAAAAACCAAATGTGTTACTATTATTGTTTAAAGTGCACTGAATGATTGGGGATTTTTAACATTCACAGTTGATATACATATATAGATTGTGGGAACTCTTTTCAAATGGTAGAGCTTTTTTAACGCACACAGCAACTCGCTTTCTTTTTAGGGGCCGTTTTAGCCCACTTTTATTTAAATAAAAAGTTCCATAAAGTTTCCCACGCAGGGGTATCCACCATCAAACAAATATTCAGCCTTCTGGCTTGTACATACAATTATCGTCTGGCCTTCCACTTCAGGCTTACGTCTGTCTCCTGCAGACTCTTTCCAAACCTGGCTTTTTCACACACAGCTAGTCTGGCTTCCACCTCTCCTAGGTGCAGCCCTCCTGACTGGAAGGCAGAGACCTCCTGTCTGCCGGGGTGGAGCCCAGAATCATGGTTTGGGCCTCTACAAAAAGGTCTGCACACACATGCGCAATCAGTGTGCTGGCTGCTCTCAAAACATGGCCCCAGGATTGGAGATTTCATCCCTCCCAAATCTCTTAGAAATCTCCAGGCCACAGGTCCCAAAACATGCTTTACAAACCAAAGAGGAAACTGATAAATCAATTTCCTCTGCATTACGAGAACTGCCTGGAGCCCCTCAACCTGTATAGCCGAGAATCCTGGGTCAACACCGTAATTTCCACCGTGGCAGGATACCGCACTGCAAATATATATATATAATACCTCGGTTTACGAATGCCTCGGTTAACGTAATTTTCGGTTTACGATTGAAAATCCATTGAAAATAATGCCTCGGTTTAAGAGTTTTTACAAATTTTTTTCGCAATACGAAGTGTATGTCAGTGTATGTACCCCATCCTCATTCACATGGGAAGGGGGGTGGGATCTGGGGGCCCCCTTGTTAAAGGGGGCTTCCAGATTACGATAAGCCCAATGCCCGCAGACCCCCACAACCACCAGCCAGGGTTGTGGGGAAGAGCCCTTGTCCCCATCAACATCGGGACAAGGTGCTTTGGGAGGGGGAGCCACCCTGCCCCAAAGCACCCCCACCCATGTTGAGGGCATGTGGCTTGGTATGGTTCAGGAGGGGGGGGGTGCCCCCCCCCCTTTCCTGACCTGCTGCATGCTTGGATAAGGGTCTGGTATGGATTTTGGGGAGGACCCCCACGCCATTTTTTTTTTTTTAATTTTGGCCTTAAATTCCTTTCCCTTTAAAATCCATACCAGACCCGAAGGGCTTGGTATGGATGGGAGGGGGAACCCCACGCCTTTTTTAAATAATTTTTTTAATTGCCGGCAATTCTTTTACATTCAGCTGTCAGTGGGGAACCCTGCTGACAGCTGAAACATTAACACATGGTTGTCACTACTAAAATACCGCATGAGTTAATAAAATAACTCATGCGGTATTTTAGTAGCGTTTACTATTTTTCTGACCTTCGGAACGGGTTAATTGGTTTTTAATGCATTCCTATTGGAAACATTCTTTCGGTTTACAAATTTTTCGCTATACAAAATGTCCTGCAGAACGAACTGAATTAGTAAACCGAGATATTACTGTAATATGCAGTATACATTTTCAAAAAAATCTTTATACCCCTGGTGCCCACTCTGTGGCCCTTTGGCATATGATGTGCAGCTCTCGGACCTCAGCAGGCTCCAAAGTGAACATTGATTAGGGTAATAGCATTGATCTCTCCCAGCCTCATGTAACATGTTCTCGGTTTCATATTGTCTCCTGCAGCATATCCCCAGTCAAAAATGTATCCTGTCCACACTGTCTGACCCTCATTTCCTCTATTAGGTCTTCAGTTTATGACAGTCCTCTCAAGAATTACATATATTAACCGCGGGGGACATCTCCCCGAATCCTGGCCCTCCACCACCTCCCTCAACCGCACAACACCCTCCCGCCTCCACGTCCCGCCGCAACCCCCGCAACTTAGTATCTGTCCCCCTGCTCCCTAAAATCTCACCCTCGTTTTCATGTGCACTCCTGAACGCCCGATCGGTGTGCAACAAGCTTACCGCCATCCACGACCTCTTTGTTTCCCGCTCCCTCAACCTCCTAGCGATCACGGAAACCTGGATCCAGCCCACTGACTCTACCTCCCCTGCTGCACTCTCCTACGGAGGTCTCACCTGGACCCACTCACCCAGGCCCAACGGTCGTAAAGGTGGTGGGGTTGGTCTGCTCCTGTCACCGCAGAGCACCTTCCGAGTCCTCCCAAACCCCCCCTCCCTATCCTTCTTCTTCGAGGCCCACTGTGTCTGACTATTCTCCCCAACCCCCCTGAAGATTGCTGTGATATACCGGCCTCCTGGATCCATACCCCGCTTCCTGGATGACTTCTCCTCCTGGCTACCCTTCTTCCTCTCCTCTGAGATACCCACCATCATCCTTGGGGATTTCAACATCCCTGTCAACCTCGACAACCCGGACACAGCCCGTCTCCTCCACTTAACCTCCTCCTTTACACTTGCAGAGTGCATACAATCCACCACCTACTCCGACGGGAATATCCTTGATCTCGTCTTCTCCAACCGCTGCACTCCCCACAACCTCACTAACACCCCTTCCCTCTCTCTGACCACAACCTGATCACCTTCTCTATCTCCTCATCCTCCAATGCCTACCCCTCCAAATGTCACACTACTACCAGCCGTAACCTCCGCAACCTTAACCCTGCCTCCCTCCACTCTGCAGCTGATCAACTCCACGACCGCATCCTCCCCCTGTCCTGCCCTGACTTGGCTATGACTGCCTACAACAACGCGCTCTCAACAGCCCTTGACTCACTAGCGCCTTTAACCACACGCAACATCAGACCCCAACCGCTCCAGCCCTGGCAGACTGATCACACCAAAACCCTCAAACGACACAGTCGTGCCCTGGAGCGACTATGGCGCAAAACCAAATCCCAACAAGCCTTCACCTGCTACAAATCTGCCTTCCACACCTACACCTCCTCCCTCCATGCTGCCAAACAGGCCTACTTCTTGACCCTCATCAAGGCCCTCTCCTCCAATCCTCGCCGACTCTTCTCCGTCCTTCAACTCTCTACTCTCTCCACCCCCACCTCCACCCAGCACCTCACTCACTGCCCTTGAGATTGCCAATCACTTCAAAAACAAGATTGACACAATTCGCAAGGACATTGCCGCAACTCACACACCCTCTCAACCCGTCCCCTCTCACACAGCTACCCCCTTATCCCCCCTCCTCCTCGACATAACCCGCAGGGACTTTGTCACTGCTCAAACTCTCTCCAACCCCCTTCACCCTCACTGAGCTACCCCCTCATCACCCCTCTCCCACTGCCCCACCACTGCTCTGACCTCCTCTTCCACCCCACCCTACATTCCTCATACTGAAGCTCCCCCAACACTCCGCACCTTTGACCTTACTACCATCGAGGAAGTCTCCAAGATCCTCTCTGATGCCCGCCTCACCACCTGCCCCCTCGACCCTATCCCCTCACAACTCCTACGACCTCCTTCCCCCTCCATCCTACGCTCCCTCACCCACATCTTCAATCTCTCCCTCTCCTCCGGCACTTTCCCCTCCCCTCTGAAACATGCACACATCACCCCCATACTTAAAAAGCCCTCCCTGGACCCCAATGACCCGAACAACCTCAGACCCATCTCCCTGCTCCCATTTACATCTAAACTCCTCGAGCGCCTAGTCTACACCCGCCTATGCTCTCACCTCAACGACAACAACCTCCTTGATCCCCTACAGTCCGGCTTCTGTCCCCTACACTCCACCGAAACTGCCTTACTCAAACTCTCCAACGACCTGCTAACCGCCAAAGCTAATGGCCACTATTCAGTGCTCCTACTCCTTGACCTCTCTGCGGCCTTCGACACAGTCGACCACCCCCTCCTCCTCAAAAAACTACACTCCCTCTGCCTGAGATTCTGCTCTCTCCTGGCTCTCATCCTACCTGTCACAACGCTCCTTCAGCGTTACCTATAATGCTACCACCTCCCCCTCACTCCCCCTCTCTGTTGGGGTCCCTCAAGGCTCTGTCCTCGGGCCCCTTCTCTTCTCCATCTATACCTCCTCCCTTGGCCAACTCATACACTCTCACGGCTTCAACTACCACCTCTATGCCGACGACACACAAATCTATCTCTCAACCCCCCACCTCACCCCCTTGGTCTCAGCCCGAATCACACACCTACTGAGCGACATATCAGACTGGATGTCGCTCCACTTCCTTAAATTGAACCTCTCCAAAACCGAGTTTCTTGTCTTCCCCCCAGCCCGGACACCACCCCCCATTGATTTCTCCGTCACATCCAACAACGCTACCATCAACCCGCCCTGCAGGCCAGAGTACTTGGTGTAATTCTGGACTCCAACCTATCCTTTCAACCCCAAGTCCAATCTTTAACAAACTCGTGCAGACTCCACCTCCGCAACATCGCCAAAATCCGCACGTTCCTAACCCCAGAAACCACTAAACAGCTCATCCACTCCCTCATCATATCACGACTCGACTACTGCAACTCCCTCCTCACTGGCCTGCCTCGCCGCTGGCTATCCCCGCTTCAGTCGATCCTGAATACGGCTGCCAGACTCATTCACCTTTCCAACCGCTCTGTCTCCGCCACCCCCCTCTGCCAATCCCTCCACTGGCTTCCGATTGCGCAACGGATCAAATTCAAAATCCTAACGCTGACGTACAAAGCTGTCCACCATACTGCCCCGAACTACATCACTGACCTAATATCCACGTACCACCCAACACGCACTCTCCGCTCCTCACAAGACCTCCTTCTCTCTAGTTCCCTGGTCTCCTCCTCCCATGCCCGCCTCCAGGACTTCTCCAGGGTGTCACCCATCCTCTGGAACTCCCTGCCCCAACCCATCAGATTATCACCTACTCTCCTCTCCTTTAGGCGCACCCTGAAAACCCATCTCTTCAGGGAAGCCTACCCCACCCCCTGCTAACTTGCCGACCTCCTCCACTCTTCCTACCACTCCATCCCCCACAGCTATCTCCTCCTGTGCCACCATCCCCTCCCTCCTAGATTGTAAGCTCGAAAGAGCAGGGCCCTCGATCCCCTCATGTTTTGCATTGTATTGGTATTGTTCTGTCACACGTTCTGTCCCCCTTTGTAATGTACAGCGCTGAGCGAACTGTTGGCGCTTTATAAATACTGTATAATAATAATAATAATATATTGACCATTACATGCGGCCCTTTTATGCCAGGGGCTGCATTTGAGGCCCCCTTTGGCTCATAGGTTGATGACCACTGTTCTATGCCCCAGGTCAGTTAGGATTTCCGAGAACGCACTTTGTAGTGGACCACCTTGGTTTAGCAATGCAGCTTCACACACGTGTTCAAATGTGATGCAAAAAAAACTCTTTTTGTAATCCAAATATTGAGGAAAAGATTAATTAGGATATTTGCTTTGAATGGGTGGATTAACCCTCTTCCCACCGAGCCCCGGCATCCCTTTATTAAGGTCTGTATACCTAAAGGAGGACGGGAAAGATTGGTGATCATGTGACCACTGTGATTGGCTGTCATAATGGTCACATGTTTGGGAGCTGGTGCCACTGGCTACCTATTGTTCATGAGATCCAAGCACTGTCTCTTCCAGCTTGGTCTCTGTGCTGGGAGTGCACAGTGAGCGCGCTCTCAGCACAGAAACATTGGCCATCCAGTGATGCTTATATGCGGCATGTGGGTGTTTTAGTCCACTTAGTGCACGTTTGTGTTACACGGGTGGCCACAGGTTAAGTAACGGGGAAATTTTTGTTTTAGGCCCTGGAAAGTAGCACACTGTACCATCATCAGACCCTGTTATTGGAGAAACTTGGAGGCTGCCATTGCTGAGCCTCAGGCTTCAATACTTTGAGTCATCGACTCACAGAGCCAGAACAAGTATACAGATGGCCACATCCGATGTGTGTGGCAGTGGTGGGATCTCCTCTAACGGTCATCAATCCATATCTGAGTCTGAAAATGCTCCATAAAGCTCCACAAGACTTGCTGGACCCAGCAGGGTGCCATGATTAGTATGTTCATGGATAGGTTGATTCTTCTCTGGGCCCAGCAGGGTGTTGTGATGGATGGATTCTTCTTCTTTGATGCAACGCTTTACATACATAACTTACATTCATACTTAGACCAATTTAGACAGGAGCCAGTTAACCTAACCTACCAGCATGTCTTTGGAGTGTGGGAGGAAACCCATACAGGCACAGGGAGAACATGCAAACTCTAGGCAGGTGTTACTGTGGTCGGGATTCAAACCGATGACCCGAATGCTGCCAAGTGGAAGCTCTAGCCACTTAGCCACTGTGCTGCCTATGTTTTTGCAGGTTTATGAAAAAAAAATACATTTTAATACAGGAGCATGCAAAGTATTTCACAGTGGGATGTGTTGGGATTACCATTTCCTTGTTTTGATGCATGATGTGAAAATGTATAAATTGCCTTATTGGTAAACAGAGTAGTATATAAAGTACCTCTAGTGATATAGATACATAGGATGCAGAAATACACTATACATAGTGGTGGTGTTTATCATAATGGATAGAAAGATAGATATGGAAAGTGTCAGCTATATCCCCTCTATGGTGTCTTTGTCCTTCAGATGTGGCATCAGAGTGCCTGAGCTCTGTGGAGCAGACTGATACAGAAGAAGCATCGCTGACATCACGCTGGAGTGCTGCTCAGAACCCCCTGGGGAGCCCTACACCTCACCCTCCTCCTCTGCTCATCTTGAAAAATTTGCTTGTAGATCAGGTAAGGCTGGTTCCAGGGAAGTATCTCTATTTCCTACAAATAGCTGAGCTGTGGCAGGTGGATATCTATATAGATCTCATACCTAAGCACCATTCAGTTTCCACACTTCTACACACATGGAGACATCCCTGTTGTCTAAGATAGAATCCTGTCAGGATTATGGACAGAAAGGTTTAAAGTCATAGGCCAACGTCCGTCGGGCCTCTCCTTCTCTGTGTCCGTCGGGCCTCTCCTTTTCTGTGTCCGTCGGGCCTCTCCTTTTCTGTGTCCGTCGGGCCTCTCCTTCTCTGTGTCCGTCGGGCCTCTCCTTCTCTGTGTCCGTCGGGCCTCTCCTTCTCTGTGTCCGTCGGGCCTCTCCTTCTCTGTGTCCGTCGGGCCTCTCCTTCTCTGTGTCCGTCGGGCCTCTCCTTCTCTGTGTCCGTCGGGCCTCTCCTTCTCTGTGTCCGTCGGGCCTCTCCTTCTCTGTGTCCGTCGGGCCTCTCCTTCTCTGTGTCCGTCGGGCCTCTCCTTCTCTGTGTCTGTCGGGCCTCTCCTTCTCTGTGTCTGTCGGGCCTCTCCTTCTCTGTGTCTGTCGGGCCTCTCCTTCTCTGTCGGGCCTCTCCTTCTCTGTCGGGCCTCTCCTTCTCTGTGTCTGTCGGGCCTCTCCTTCTCTGTGTCTGTCGGGCCTCTCCTTCTCTGTGTCTGTCGGGCCTCTCCTTCTCTGTGTCTGTCGGGCCTCTCCTTCTCTGTGTCTGTCGGGCCTCTCCTTCTCTGTGTCTGTCGGGCCTCTCCTTCTCTGTGTCTGTCGGGCCTCTCCTTCTCTGTGTCTGTCGGGCCTCTCCTTCTCTGTGTCTGTCGGGCCTCTCCTTCTCTGTGTCTGTCGGGCCTCTCCTTCTCTGTCGGGCCTCTCCTTCTCTGTGTCTGTCGGGCCTCTCCTTCTCTGTGTCTGTCGGGCCTCTCCTTCTCTGTGTCTGTCGGGCCTCTCCTTCTCTGTCGGGCCTCTCCTTCTCTGTCGGGCCTCTCCTTCTCTGTCGGGCCTCTCCTTCTCTGTGTCTGTCGGGCCTCTCCTTCTCTGTGTCTGTCGGGCCTCTCCTTCTCTGTGTCTGTCGGGCCTCTCCTTCTCTGTGTCCGTCGGGCCTCTCCTTCTCTGTGTCCGTCGGGCCTCTCCTTCTCTGTGTCCGTCGGGCCTCTCCTTCTCTGTGTCCGTCGGGCCTCTCCTTCTCTGTGTCCGTCGGGCCTCTCCTTCTCTGTGTCCGTCGGGCCTCTCCTTCTCTGTGTCCGTCGGGCCTCTCCTTCTCTGTGTCCGTCGGGCCTCTCCTTCTCTGTGTCCGTCGGGCCTCTCCTTCTCTGTGTCTGTCGGGCCTCTCCTCATTGTGTCCATCCCAGCCTGTGCGCTGCCATGTTTATATTTCTAAGTTTGTGCATTAATACAGGCTGCCATGCTTGCATTGTTCTGATTGACCTCACTCTTTATAAGACCCTCATAGCATGATCTACAGACTGACCTCCCTCTTGATAAGACCTCCATACCGTGCTTTACATACATGCATTATGCTGTAACACGCTGTGGGTAAAGTGCTCTGTCAGCTCTAATTAGTGTAACCCTCTCAAGATGTGCAGAATGCTACTTTTCCAGTGTAGTGCACTGAGCAGAGACCCCAGAGATTACACTAAGCAGAGGGGGGATTGCAGGGACCCCAGAGATCACCACGACCAGTATAGTCCACTGAGCAGAGGGGGGGATTGCAGGGACCCCAGAGATCACCACGACCAGTATAGTCCACTGAGCAGAGGGGTGATTTCAGAGACTCCAGAGATCACCACGACCGGTATGGTCCACTGAGCAGAGGGGTGATTGCAGGGACCCCTGAAACCACAGAGTTAGTTGCTGGGACCCCAGAGATTATGCTGACCAGTATAATATACAATGCACTGAGCAGAGGGGTGATAGCCGGAATCCAAGGGATCACAGAGGGGTGATCGCAGATATCACACTGGCCAGTATTGCAGGTACCTTTGAAATCACAGAGTGGCCATTGCAGGGGCCACAGAGATCATGCTGACCAGTATAGCAAACTGAGCAGCAGGGTGATAGCAGGGATCCAATAGATCAAACGGGGATTGCAGGGACTAAGGAGATCACAGATACGTGATTGCAGGTGCCCCAGAGATCACACTGACCAGTATAGTACACTGAGCAGAGAAGAGATTGCAGAGATCACAGAGAGGTAATTGCAGGGACCCCAGAGATCACAGGTAATTGCAGGGACTGCAGAGATCACAGAGAGGTAATTGCAGGGACCCCAGAGATCACAGAGAGGTAATTGCAGGGACCTCAGAGATCACAGAGAGCTAATTGCAGGGACTGCAGAGCTCACAGAGAGGTAATTGCAGGGACCTCAGAGCTCACAGAGAGGTAATTGCAGGGAACCCAGAGATCACAGAGAGGATTATTGCAGGGACCTCAGAGATCACAGAGAGGATTATTGCAGGGACCTCAGGGATCACAGAGAGGTAATTGCAGGGACCTCAGAGCTCACAGAGAGGTAATTGCAGGGACCTCAGAGATCACAGAGAGCTAATTGCAGGGACTGCAGAGCTCACAGAGAGGTAATTGCAGGGACCTCAGAGCCCACAGAGAGGTAATTGCAGGGAACCCAGAGATCACAGAGAGGATTATTGCAGGGACCTCCGGGATCACAGAGAGGTAATTGCAGGGACCTCAGAGCTCACAGAGAGGTAATTGCAGGGACCTCAGAGATCACAGAGAGGTAATTGCAGGGACCTCAGAGCTCACAGAGAGGTAATTGCAGGGAAACCAGAGATCAGAGGTAATTGCAGGGACCTCAGAGATCACAGAGAGGTAATTGCAATGACCTCAGACACCACACTGACAGGCAACTGTGACACCATTATCCAGATTGACTGTATTTTTATTCTCCCCAGGGGTCCAGCCCTGACCCTCATGTCCACTCCTGGACTGTCCATCATCCCTCCTTTCAGCTGCTTCCTACCACTTCACAGTTCCTGGTTTTTCCCTCATCAATACCTCCGCCAAAGCCTCAGCCATCCAGTGGAAAGTCCACCAGTTACTTACCTATCCTTAACTCCTACCCCAAGATCGCACCACTCCCATCACAGTTGCCTCTGCGGGGACACAAGAGAGAAGCCGAGACATGGCACCAAAACCAAACAAAAAGGCAGCTTTGGGGATCGCTGCGCTCAGGAGCTGGGGAGAAGGCAAGTTCCTCGAATAGTCCGGAGGAGCCCGTGCTCAGTGATGCAGCTCCAGACTGTGAACTGGGCCTGGCCACCACACAGAATGAGACCAAAGACAGCATGGGGATGGATAGCTCTGATCTCCAGGCAGCTCCGTTTTCAGATACCTCCAATAAGATTCGCCGTTCAGTGCCATCTCTTCAGCAGAACAAAAGTCGCAGGTTTCAGAATACTCTGGATGTTTTACACCGTTCTGGGCTACTGAGCATTGCTATAAAAACGAAAGAACTGGCCAGACTTAACCAGGCCACCCAGACCCAGCTGGAGAAGCTGCAGGAGCAGGTGAACCTCTACACTAAAGCCATCAGCAGTAATAGCACAGAAGACTGGCAAAAGCTGCAGGAATCACTGGGTGAGCCTAGTGGGCAGTTAAAAGAGATCAGCATGTGACTGTGGCCCATTCTTATGATGGAAGGATTTGTAAGTCTAGCAGTGAGATAGTATAGCCATACTGGTTATGGTGAGAAGGGACTAAAGGAATCGTAAAGCCTTCCAACCCAATTGGTGCATAGCACAGTAAGCCTTATTAGACCAGAAGGTATTCACATGTCTCATTCCATTACATATCCCAAAAATAAGAGGATTATACCTCATTTCAGTGGGTGGAGCCATGGAAATAATTTCTTTATGCCCAATCAGCTACATCCAGAACTGCTGCTGTATAGTGCAAATATAGCCTGATGTTAAAGAGCCATTATTCCAACTCTAGTAGTAAGATAGTGGGACATGCCCAAGGCCCTTACCAGTCATGGTGATAACGATGTAGCTAGTCCAAGCACGGTAGTGAGTAGTTGGCTGTGCCCAGGGGAAGGGAGGGTCTCTAACTGTACACTTGGGGACTATATATATCTAGGTTAGCCAATCAGATGAGGCTAACACCATCCTATGAGAGGCCAACCACACAGCTAACGTTAGTTACCCTCGTAAGAAAGCAGAACTGTCGGTGTTGCTCACAGCAAACAGTAATTTTTTTTTTTTTTATTAACCTTCACTGAAAGAATAGAATTGGAAGGGTAACCAAGGCCCCTATTCACATAACGTGAGCCTCTGTTTCTGGGTCAGCTGAACACAGGAAAAATGAGTTGCTCATAGGCTATTTCAGTGAAAAGTGTCGAAAGATGTGTTGGTCGAGAAGTGGTTTAAAGTGGTTGTAAAGTTAAAAGTTTTCTTTTTTTTTCTAGAGCAACTCTCTCCTTCAGCCCCCCAAAATACACACCTGAGTCCAATTGCAGTCTAGCATTACGCACAGCTGCAGCAGCTTCTCTCTCCTCTTCTGGCTCTCACAGGCTTGGCTGAGAGCAGCGGGAGCCATGGGCTCCCACTGCTGTCATTCAAAATCAGTGAGCGGGGGGCGGGGCCGATCCAGGCTGTGTGTCTGAATAGATGCAAACAGCTTGGCTTGGGAGCAAGCTCACACAAGTGACCAACATAGGAAGCGGCTTCCTATGGTGGGGACTTGGCGGTGGGAGGAGCCAGGAGCGTGGGGGGGGGGCCCTGAGCAGAGGGGGGATTTGGGCTGCTTTGTGCACAACCACTGCACAGAGCATGTAAGTTTGACCTGTTTGTTACTTTATTTAAGAAAAAAAATCTAATCTTTAATACCACTTTAACCTTAAACTACGTAAGGGGTTCTTTACTGTCAGAGCGGTAAGGATGTGGATCTCCCTTCCACAGTTGGTGGTGTCAGTGGAAAGTGTTGATAATTTAAAAAAACTCTCAGATGGGCATTTTAGTGAACACAATATACAGAATATGGGAAATTGTAATAACATAAAAACCCACAAAGGATGGACTGGTGTCTTTATGCAACCTTAATAACTATGTAACGGTGTTGTGGCTGCCCATAGCAACCAGCCAGAAGGAATGTAAACTGAAATCGGGCGGCCTTGAGCAATGCCGTCATTTGTTCCAGAGTGTCCGTTGCGTTCTGTGAATAGTTACACATGACCGAAAACTAGCAAGCACGTCCTGCCTCCTTAGAGCAACGTTCAGATTTAAACCGCCATCTACCTCCATGTCCCATCCATTTCACTTTTCTCCTCTAGTATCTTGCCTGGGTTCAACTGAGGTTCAGTATAGTCAGCTACTATCAGGAACTGGTGCTGTCATTAGCTGAAGAAGACGAAGTACAAGAATCCCTCTATAGAATATGGCTGCCTCTCCAGTTCATCGGCTGCCTGCCCAAGACATGGCCTGTGTTTGGCTGGTTTCCAAGGCCTGCAGGAATGTCTCCATGCCAAGAGCTGTGGCTGATATTAATGCCAGACCATTGTGAGGATTGATCTGGAAAGTTCTGTAGATTCAGCCACAGAGGAGGACAGAGTGAAGACCGGTATTATAAAAAATTGTAACGTAAAATGAACCTTACCATGTTGTCATACTGTATTTTGTTCAATAAACATTTCTTTTTCTGTAAGAGTGGTGTATCTCTCTGAAATTTGGTGTGAACGGAGAGTGTCTCTGAGCCCTCAGTACCTATAGATTGGCCCTCACAGGACCACACATTAAGAGGATGCTATCCTATCCTCCCTGTGAAAAATATGACCTCCAGTAGCTATAAATTGGCCCTCGTGGAGCCACACTTGAAGAGACTGCTACCTAAACTTCCTCGTGACACAGATCTATATATTGGTCCTCATGGGAAGGGAAGATATGACCTCAGCACACAAAGATGTCCCTCACAGGGCCCTGAATGAAGAGGATGCTATCCAATTGTCACTCTGCTACAGATCTATGACCTCAGTACATAAAGATCAGACTTCACAGGGCCATGCATGAAACAAATTATTATAGGTACTTATATAGCACTGTCAATTTATGCAGTGCTTTACATATATATTGTACATTCACATCAGTCCCTAACCCTCAAGGGGTGTACAATCTAAGGTCCCTAACTCACATTCATACATACACATACTAGAGACAATTTAGACAGGAGCCAATTAACCTACCAGCATGTCTTTGGAGTGTGGGAGGAAACGAGTAAACACACGCATGCACAGTGAGAACATGCAAATTCCAGGCAGGTGGTGCCATGGTTGGGATTTGAACCAACAACCCTTGTCCTGCCAGGTGGAAGTGCTAACCATTTAGCCACTGTGCTGCCTGATACCCAATCCTTCCTGTGACAGTGATATTAACCACTGCCCTCCAGAGGATTTACCTTTTTTTGCGATACGGCGCTGTGTTATTTTAACTAACAATTGCACAGTCATGCAGCACTGTACCCAAATTAAATTTTATGTCCTTTTTTCCCACAAATGGAGCTTTCTTTCAGTGGTATTTGCCTCTGCGATTTTTATTTTTTGCACTATAAACAAAAAAAGACCAACAATTTTGAAAAAAAAAAAAACAATATTTTTGACTTTTTGCTATAAAACAGTCATCCAGTTAAGGCGGCGATCAGCAACTTATAGTGGGACAAGCATTCTGACACTGGGGGAAACTGACTAACTGACACTGACATCACCATTGACACTAATACAGTGATCAGTGCTAATAAAAATCACTGACACTGTACTAATGGCACTGAGCAGGAAGGGGTTAACATCTAGGGCGATCAAATGGTTAACTGTGTACTGTTTTACTATTTTGCCTGTGTGTGCTTGTGTGTAAGCATGCTGCTTTGTATTACTCTGCTATGCAGAGCAATATAAAGCACTGTGCTGGTGCTGACAGGAGAGAGATCTGTATTGTTTACATACAGACCTCTCCTCTGTCAGTGTTCCTCGGCAATCGCTGGGTGCCTGCGAGCAATCTCCAGCCAGGACCCGGTGATCAACAGCTGTAGCCACCAATGGTGGCGCGGGTAGGGTGGCACGCGTGCCCCCTACCCGGAGTTACATAATCATGTATATATACTGTGTATATACTTGATTTTGCGCAGCCCTGCCGCCTTGTAGCAGTAGTTCTGCTATAGGGCGGTCGGGAAGCACTTAAAGGCAATTATTTTTTAAATAACATGTCATACTTTTGCACAGAACAGCCCGCGATCCTCCTCAGGTCCCCTGCCAGTGCTCCTGGCCCCTCCCTCCTGCCCAGTGCCTCCAGAGCAAGCAGCTTGCTATGGGTGCACCCAAGCATGCTCGTCTTACGCTGCTGCTCTGCGTGTCCATTCACACACAGAGCTGCGGCTTGGCCCAGCAGACTGCATGAGGGTAATAATGCACGAGGGTAAAAAAAACCTTGAGCCTTTACAACCACTTTAACCACTTCGCGCCGGCGTCTCCTGGCCCTTTAAGAGTTTCAGAAGCCGGGAGGCGGGCGAGAGGCTGCATATTTGCGTGCGCTTGGCGTTAGGGGTTAAGGTAGTGGTTTTATGGTGCTAGAAACTCAGGTAGATATTATTTGATATGAAATTAGTTTTGTCAAAGCAATATAAATAGTGTCACATTGGGCATCTGGGCGACATGGAGATGCTTCCATCCAGCACAGAACTCCCACTGGAACCTCGGGATGCAAATGTACCGAATGGAGCACCACAATAGATATCCAAAATGAGGTATTTATTCCAAACACAAAATAAATGTAGCAGTCAATATATATCAGGGGCCCCACTTTGCCCTCTTCATCAGGGCTTAAAAATATAGATAGTGAGGACTCCTACTGTAGGAAAAAACTGAATATCAAACAGTAGCTTTGTTTCATTCAGCAGTGGGGTCAGTGCTACCCAACCCTCATTGTGGCACAGATCTATGACATCAATAGCTAAAGATCGGCCCTTACTGGACCCCGCTAAAGGGACTGCTACCCAGGCCTCCCTGTGACAGAGATCTATGACATCAGTCTGGCATGGATTGTGGTGATTTGTAGTTCCCCTCAGTTGGTCAGGCACTGTAAAAGAATAGAATAATAATAAAAGTGAGCGCTCTTATAAGTATGCAGCTGAACACTCAAGAAAACCAAACAAAACCTTGTCATAAACGTATAAAATATGTGCGGCGTTAATCAACACATTGAATAAAATTTATGTGGAAAATGTCCCCAATATTAAGAACCTAAATCAGTGACGGTCTCTATAATAGAGATAGCGTGATATACAGCTTCAATCTGGTGGTGGTGCTCCCAGTGGTAAGGTAAGAATTACGCACTCACCAGAAGCGTAATTAAATTACGCAGTATGTACATCAACAGGGATCCCTTTCACAGATATTCTTCCGGACTGGAACTCAGGATAGGTTCTCCTTCAAGATGGTGTGGATGTGAACCCTCAAAGGATGTAGGTAGATCCAGCTGGCCAGAGGTCCCCTTTAAGGGATAGATGGGTATGGATGCCTGCTTACAGGTACTTCCCTCTCTGGGTCTGGTGGGCTGGTGACTTGTTGATTAGCGCTGCACATATTTTATACTGTTTGTAAAATCCTTCAGTTATATTAATCACAGTGTAAACACAAGAGACTAGTCCTTCATGGGCTGCAAATTTGTCTCATGTATGAAATACTGTCCGCACTTGGCTCTGGTACAGTGGGCCTTGGTAAGTAAAGAACTAGCAAGTTGAAATTCGTTGATTCGTATCTGCCAATGTACTTGTAGTTCTGTTCGGACAGCCTTGTGATCCAGTCTCCCTATCCTGACAGCTATATTACCACTGTTTTCTGTTTCTATTGACGTCAGCGAATATATACTTTTGAATATGTAAGTAATGCAAGCTAATCTGCCTTGACCTCCAACCACCATCTTCTTTAATATTTAGGGGGTTCAGAAGCAGTCCGACAAGATTTTCTGCACCAATAAACAGAATACTGCCTGCTGCCCTCTATGTAAACTTTCCCTGCATATGTGTACGAGTCCAGCCAAATCACAATGATCCAGATCTTACATGACAGCTCCGGGGGGAGAGGTGTCTGCAGACTGCACACTGTAGCGTTGGAAATGCCGAAGCTGCGGGGAAGCTGAGTCACCAGCAAACAGCCAAGCTGGGCTCTGGTTGAAATGTCATGCTGTACAGGATAATGCAGGGTGACAGATCTGAACAAATTGCATGTGACGGGTAGCAGCCGCCCCATCGCACAGGGAGAACTCCGCATCAATTATTCACACCACTCCGGATTGAGTATGTGTCAGGATTAGAGGAGGACCTCAGGGAGGACTTTGTTCCCTTTCTAGAGCCCCTTCTTCATGGAGCCATAACACAGCCGCCAGGCAGGGCCCCCCCCCAGTTTCTGTACTGACCCCTGACCGTCAGTATCCTGCCAACCGTTCATGACGTCAGGCTCTTGTAAGGACTTTGTATCACACGCAGCCGCCAGTCAGTCCCAGTGCAGTGAACTGGATTGGCCTCAGACACTTTGCAGGGCATGGCCCCGCTGGCGCTCACATTATCCCAGTCATATGTTTGATTGGAAGGGAACCAGTCACAATTGGGCTTATGTAACCATCTGAATACACAGTCTTCCTTTATTATAAAGCACAGGCTGACTTGTTTATTTAGTTTTCTACAAGCTGTTCTGACAATGGTTTGCTCTCACACAACAGTCTCCCAACCAGGGGCGGACTGACCATTTGGAACTCGGGCACTGCCTGAGGGCCTGGGGTCAGTAGGGGGCCCCATGAGATGTCCCTGGTACCTTTTTCATAGGCTTTTTTGAGTTTGGGCAAGGACACAGGCCCCATGATCCACTATTGCCCAGGGGCCCCATGAGTTGTCAGTCCGCCCCTGCTCCCAACTTTTCGGTGTTTAGTACATGAGGCCAGGCACTTTCAGAGCAGCAACCTTCAGGCTTCGAGTGATCTTTCACCCCTCATTTATTTATTACAGGTACTTTTATTTGAAATGAAGGGTTTCCGCCTGGTATTACTAGGGTTGTTGGTATGAATCCCAACCACAACACCACCTGCCTGGAGTTTGCATGTTCTCCCTGTGCCTGTGTGGTTTTCCTATATTATACATTTATATCAGTCCCTAACCCTCAGGGGGTGTACAATCTAAGGTCCTTAACTCACATTCATACATAAACATACTAGGGCCAATTTAGACAGGATCCAATTCACCTTCCAGCATGTCTTTGGAATGTGGGAGGAAACCGGAGTACCCAGAGGAAACCCACGCAGGCACAGGGAGAACATGCAAACTCCAGGCAGGTGGTGTTGTGGTTGGGAATCATACCAATGACCCTAGTACTGCCAGGCGGAACCCCTCATTTCAAATAGAAGTGTTAAACTCGCTCAAATGAAAGCTGGCCATACAAGTATAGATTTCTTTGTTCAGCCCGTGGAATCTAACAGATTTCTCCATTCTTGCTCACAGTGAAAAGGGATGAATCTCTCCTGCCGGGCTATTCCAGCAAGAATTGGCTTAAAGCGGAGCTCCACCCAAAAGGAGAAGTTCTGCTTTAAGGACAGCTCCCCCGCTCCCCATTAAGGATTGGCACCTTTGGGGGGCGGGGAGCGGGTACCAGAATTTGACAGGTACCCGCTTCCACTTCCGGTCTGGTCGCCTAGGCGATCGAAAACAGAAGGTGTCCTCCCTCCCTTCCTCGCTCCCTGTAGTCTTTTGGGACATGTGACAGGTCCCAGAAGACTACAGGACCATTCACGAAGTGCAGCGCAGCGCTACTCGCACATGCGCAGTGGGTACCCGGCTGTGAAGCCGCAAGCTGTCACAGTCGGGTGCCCACAATGAAGATGCCGGCCTCCTGAAATATAGGACAGCCGGTGAAACGGGCTGCAAGGGACACGCCACGGGACCGAGGGACAGGTAAGTGGCTGTTTTTTAAAAGTCAGCAGCTACAGTTTTTGTAATAATAATAATAATATATAAAAATAAAAAAAAAAGTTTAAAAATGATAATTTTTGCTTATAAAATAATTTGGGTTATTTTTTTTACTAAAAAGATAACGGAATACATTTTGGCCAAGATTTATGATGAAATACTATTTATTTGCAAAATGTTATAAGAAAAACACTTTTTTTCAAAATTTTTGGACTTTTTCATTTACATAGCAAAAAAAATAAAAATCCCAGTGGTGAATCAATACCACCAAAATAAAGCTTTATCTGTCTAAAAAAAATGCTAAAAAATTCATATGGGAACAGTTTTGCATGACCGCGCAATTGTCATTCAAAGTGTGATAGTGCTGAAAGCTGAAAATTGGCCTGGACAGGAAGGGGGTGAAAGTGTCCGGACTGGAAGTGGTTAAATGGGTGAATACTAGTGAATGTAGAAATGATTGATAGAGCCAACGCTAACAGCTCTTGTTTAGGTCCTGAAGAAGTTCCAAGACTGTGGGATGAAACGCGTTGACATCACAGAGAATGTTTCCCCGCCATCTATGCTCTCTTTATTTGATTGGAATCTGTGTCAATTTGAAACAGCAATTGCTGGCACAGACAGGGGAAATCCAATCTGTCCATGAATAGCAATGTTTAGCCTGAGCAGTCCAGTGGTATTGGGCACAGTAGTGGAATCACAGACCAGACCCAGTTCAGCCTATCGTGCAATTTGTAGGTGAGACTATTCCATTACGTAGAGTTTGTTAACCCAGCATGCCGCCTCAATATCATTCAGCCGTTTTGGCTTGACACACATAGCCAGTGATTTGCCTTAATGGACACATAACAGCTCTGTCTGTGTCGGCATCACTTGTGCTTACTAAAATTTGTGATAGCCAAATAGAAGCAAAGTGCACAGTCTATTTGACTTTAGTAAATCAACCCCAAAGACTGCTGGCAATAGTGTGCAGTGCAGAATTCAGTGGTGCAGTCTTTATCTATCTGTCTTTGTGTGTTAGGCCCCATGTACACGGGACAATTCTGAACGATGGAAACTGACTGCTGGAAAACATAGGTTAAAAAAGTCTGTTTAGCTGCGTTTGCATAACGCGTTTAATGTGCGTTTACGTTTTATAAAGATAAGCACAGGATAACCTCTCAAATGCCCAGAATGCACTGAAAAGTGGTAAATTATTAACTATTTCAGACTGTTTCAGAGAAATACAGAGAGTAGAAGCAGAGACAGCAGAATGTGTTGAGATTAGCTTAGGTGTGAGTTGCTCATTAACATTTCTTTTGTTTCCAAGGGTGGGAAAGGTGTCTGGTGGAGGGAGTCACTAAGGCCACCTGGCAGGGGGTCTGCATGAGGAATTTGAGTTGTGAATGGTCATTAACATATATTTTGTTTCCAAGGGTGGGAGAGGTCTGAGGTGTGAATTGGTCATTACAATGTGTGACAAGCTTGGTAGGAACATCCTGTGTTCAGTGTTTAGTCCATTTGAGTACCTTGAAAACGCTTTGCATGCATTTTTCATGATGAAAAAAGGCTCTGGACAGCATCAGGAACTAGAAAAGTAAAAAAAAAATTTCAAATGCAACGCTTATAAATGCGATTTGCCGCGGTTACAAGCGTTTTGCATTTGAAACGCTGATAAAATCGACTGCTGAACGCAAGTTTTCTGCGTTCAAAAAAAGACTGTAAACTCAAATGCCTGTAAATGAAGATGTGTACATGGAGACATAGGAAAACATAAGGGAGAGTTCAGGGGCTGCTGAAAAAAAACGCAGAAAAGCTCCTGAACGTCAGTTTATCAGCTGCAGTGTACATGAGCCCTTAGCAGAATGCTGCTTTTCCGTGGCCCAATAAAAAAAATGCAAACAATACATAAAGCAACCGTGGCCTTTGTGAACCTACTTTGCATGTGAACATGGAAAATGGTGGGGAGGCTGTAGGGTTGCCAGACTTTCCAGTGGCAGCCACATCTCAGTGATTTACTATGAGTGGGTCAGAACAGCATATCACATATTTACTATGTAGAAGGAAGCTCATAGATGAATTTGGTTGATATTTGACTGTTATAGCTGTACAGGGTATAGTTGCAGGTGACCCTGCGGGGGTACCCCTCATATCCTTGCAAAACTGTCAGAAGCATTTGCAGCAATAACAGAGTCTGAGCTCTTGTTGTTTGGCTGGAAAATCTTGTCTGATCAATTGAATCTTGGCTTCAGTTATACAACCACAATAACAAACTTGCTGAACATCACTATACAGTATTTTCTATGGAAAGGGGCAATCACACATCAGCTCTGACCAGCTGCATGATAACTGATGTCTGCGGGGTCACCTTTATCGCTGAGATGCTACAGATCCTTTGAGGAGTCAGTGCCATGATGTGTGACAGTCATTATCAGGCCCAAGGTGGTCTAACGCCATACCACACAACCAGGGGCGGACTGACCATTTGGAAACTCGGGCACTGCCCGAGGGCCCGGGGTCAGTAGGGGGCCCCATGAGATGCCCCCTGGTACCTTTTTCATAGGTTTTGAGTTTGGGCAAGGACACAGGGGCCCCATGATCCCCTATTGCCTTGGGGCCCCATGAGTTGTCAGTCTGCCCCTGCACACAACAAAGCTTTCTAATTTTCTGCCCACTCTAGCTCACTTGGTCATTATATTTCAATCTTTGTGTAGTTTATAGGCGAGCGCTGGAAATTAATCAGCTAGCACAAAGGTAAAGGTAACGACTCCTTGTAAAATATGGTATAAAGTATAGCGCTAAGTAAATAAATCAAATAAATAATTAAATAAATATTGTGTGGGGGGGGGGGGGGGGGGAATATATTTATTAATATATGTATTTAATTATTTAATTATTTGTTTTATTTATTTACTTAGCGCTGCACTTTATACCATATTTCAATCTTTGCAGTAAACACACAACACATTTTGCTGTACTGTACTTTTATTGGTCACAGTGGTGACAGTTTCATATTGATATACAGGCCTGTGGTGTATATGGGGTGATATCATCAAGTTATTTTTCCCATAAGAACAAGTGATTCTTGTCTTCATCTATTAATACTGGTTGTGGTTTTCCGGAGGGTTAGCCTGTGAGAAGTGGTGATTGCTATGTGTTAGTGCTGATACCTGTGTGGGAAATGTTTATATCTTTCCTGTTATCAAGGCGGAGCAGATAATGGACCTGATTGTTTGAATAAAGAAGTAAATTGACTTGCTATGTGGAAAAGTGAGCAGACTGTGTTATCAGGACAGGACAGTGATTGGGCCTGTCTGGCAGGATGGAGCAATATGTAGATCCTTCCCTCAGGGTGGAGTAGTAAGTGATCCCATCCCTCAGAATGTAGCATCAAATGGACCTAAAAAATAATTTGGAGTACTGAGTGGTCCAAATTATTGAAACAGCTACCAGTGGCCTTGAAAATTGAGGTTGAGTAGCATGTGGGCCCAATTGTTGGAATGTAGCAGTGAATTTAACCAGCCTCCAGGACAGAGAAGTGAGTGGACCTGTCTAGAGGGCTAAAACAGCAAGAAGACCCTGCTGGCTGGATGGAACAGTAAGTAGACCCTGCTGGCTGGATGGAACAGTGAGTAGACCCTGCTGGCAGGATAAAACAGTGAGTAGACCCTGCTGGCTGGATGAAACAGTGAGTAGACCTTGCTGGCAGGACAAAGCATCAAGTGGACCCAACTGTTGGAACAGAGAAGTAAATCAAGCCTCCTGGCGGGATGGAGCACTGAGTGTACCAGGTTGTGGGAAGTAAATGTACTGTAGCTGGCTGAGGGGACAGAGCACAAAGTGGTCCTGGCTCGCAGGGTAGAGAAGTGAGTACATCTTGCTGTTGAGACAAAGCAGCATGTAGACTTGGCTGGTGTGGAGTAGACCAGCTGTCAACATGGAGCAGTGAGTGGACTTGGTTGTCGGGAAGGAGCAGTAAGTGGACCCTGCTGTGGGAACGAAGTAGTGAGTGGGCCTGACTGTCAGGAGGAAGCAGCACCCAGCTTTGTGGATGGAGCAATGAGTGGACCTAACTTTAGGGACAGAAGAGCAAGTGGACCCAGCTGTGGGGATGGAGTAGCAAGTGCTATGAGGACAGAGGTGGCGGAGTAGAGCAGCGATGCAGAGAGTGACCTGGCTGTCAGGACAAAGTACTAAGTGGGCCAAAATATTGAAACCGCTATCAATGGGCAGGATTTTGAGGTGAAATAGCATGTGGAGCTGACTGTCAGGATGGAATGGACCAGTCTGTTGGGACATAGTAGTGAATGGACCCATCAGTCAGGACTAAACGGCGTGTTGTGTCAGGACAGAGCAGCAAGAGGACCAAAGTGTTGGGATGGAGCAATGTGTTAACCCGGCTGGCGGGACAGAGCAACAAGAGGACCCGAGTGTCGGAATGGAGCAGCGTGTTGACCCAGCTATCAGGACAGAGCAGGAATTGGAACCAGCTGTCGGGACATAGCAGCAAGTGGACCCATCTGTCAGGACAGAACAGCAAGAGGACCAGAGTGTCGGGATGGAGCAGCGTGTTAACCCAGCTGTTGGGACAAAGCAGCAAGAGTACCCAAGTCTTGGGACGGAGCAGCGAGTGGACCTGGCTATCAGTACGAAGCAGCAAGTAAACCCATCTGTCGGGGCGGAGCAGCAAGTGAACCCATCTGTTGGGATGGAGCAGCGAGTGGACCCAACTATGGGTAAGGAGGAACCAGTGAGCCTTGCTGTTCAGACAGAGCAGCAAGTGGACTTGACTGTCGGTCAGTCCAGTGGTCCAGGCTTTGACACCGATCCATAACTGGATCTGGTTCTTGGGACAGAGCACTGAGTGGAGCCTGTGGTCAGGACTAGAATGGTTTTACTGCATAGAGGAAGTATAGCTGGCTTAGATATGGACATCTCATAAAAGCTACTTACTAGTGAAGACATCATAGTTCAGTACAAGATCCTGCAAGCATTATCAAGCTTCAGGTTTCTAATAATAGTGCCAGTAAAGCTCTCCTCTACTAATTTTACATACATAGGATATCTAGCAATGTAATCCTCCAGCTACAGGAAGCAAGAGTCCAGAGACCTCAAGAAAATCCTAGAGAGGACTGCATAGAGCTGTGCTTTGTGGGTATTTAGCTGCACACAGCAAAAATGAAGTATTAGTCACGCCTTATTGGAAGGATTTGATATAAATACCAATCTAGAGGTCTGAGGATACAAAGCCTACACTGGTGATGGTAAAGCCTATCTGCTGTTATACGATAATAAGAGACCTATCACAGTGTCTACAGACTGATCTTTATTAATGCAAACCTGATCTGCCAGTGTGGCACTGTAAGAGCCATTTGTGGTATACACTATGAGAGTAATCTTTATGGCTTAGCCTTTCAGGACAAAGCTGGGAGGTTTAGCTACAGATATGTTATTGCATTTATGTCGCCCTCAGTGCAGAACCAGAGGGTTTAGCTAGTATTCAGTGAAAGCAGACGACAAACTACAAAGTGCATTCACTATAATTGTGCCGCAATCAGATTCCCTCTGATTATACACGCAGTGTGTTGTGCTATAGTCTAAGGTGAAGGTGCCATCTGAACTTCCAGGATCCTTTCATCACTTTTCCTTCACGTGAGGCACAAGAACAGCCAGAATCCATCTCTTTCCAAAGACACTTGTCAAGTTGTCAGCCCAGCGGATGGGGCTAGCTTCTGCTCCTGGGCTCTGGTGACAGGCCGGTCCCCTGGATATGAGCAGCAGCTGGTGAAAACAGAAGGCAGCACAGGCTATACCCACCCCAAACCAGAGATAAAGCATGAGGACGGCCAACATTTCCGAGCTGAGAAGGGAACCTGCAGACAGAGACAGAGACAGGCTGTAGACTGGCCAAGAGGTGGACATAATGGTGGAGGACATGGGGATGGTGTGGACAGCCAGGTGTTGTTAGATGATTGAGCTCTAGAGTAGACCATGATCAGAAACAAAGACAGAGGCGGTGAAAAGATGAGACAGACATATGACAGACAGCATTCAGAGCCAGGACCAAGCTCTCCTACCCCACTTCTATAAATAGAGGCCAGCTCTTGGCTGGGTCCCCATGTGTCATTGTCATATGAAGGCACAAAACTGGGGCAGCGTTTATCAATGTCACGGAACACAAGACGATTTAACTGCTTCTATTCCTGGCACTAGTGAGAGTATATCTAACCCCCCCCCCCCCCCCCTACATGTGGTTTGATGTCTAATCTGCACTTTTCACAGTGTAAGCTTTTATCTTTGCTAAAATACACTTCCAAAACATCCTTCTAAGTAATTCTCCAATCTCTACAAATTAGATGAATAAACAGATGATTTGATTGTACCATCTGCTTCTGCGTCATATCTAGAAAACATAATTACATTTACACATAGATGTTCTGGAAACAGAAGCGGATAAGCTAGATATGAAAGAGGATTAACACAAGTTAGCTTCTATGACTATCACTGGTGGCTTAGTCTCAGTCCTGACTTCTGCCTTCAACCTAGAAATGGATCTTTACTTATATTGACAGGAGGGCTAGGTTATTGCAGGGTTTTTAACTGTTCACGAAAACTGAACCTGACCACACCTGTCAGAGCTTAGTTTATTGAGTATTACCAATTCACACATTGCCCCAAAACTGAGCCCAGCCACCTGCTTATCAAGAGAAAGGCAGAACTTATATTTCCTTCACAAAATACCCCGGTACCCGGTATGTACTGCCGCTGTCTCATTATATCCAAAAGGACCTGCAGCTGTACTGACTCTGGTGTACAGTGGGAGGGAGGGGGGGATCTGGAAGGGAAGAATAGAGCTAGGACACTCATATTTGGGGGTTTAAAACTTAAAGCAGAACTATGGGCAAAACTTTTCATTTTAGATAGAGCAAGGGAGGGTCATAACCCCTGTCAGATTTTTTTTCTGCCATTTGTGTCCTATTGCACAGATTTACCTTCATTTCTCATCGCATAGCCAAACAAGACCTGAGCGGAAATCCATGCAAATTAAGGGAATACCTAGGAGACCCCCAGGTCACCAGAACTAGTGTTGGAAGATTTCCCCTCTATTACTTTTCTGGGGACAGCCCAAAATTTGGGATTTTTTTTTCACTTTCGATGATAATGGTAAACAGGACAAATAGAGGGGGTGAATGTCCTTAACGGAGGGGGGGGGGGGGGGGGGACACAGACAGCAGTAAAAACTGACAGATGTACTAATCCATCTTCACTCTGTCCAAAACTAAAAACAAAGTTTTGCCTTTAGTTATACTTTAAGGAATGGTTTATTTCTCCTTGTGAGAGACACAAATCCTCGAACTGACAATCTCCATCTTGGTGCTGTTGCTAGAGCTATTGGCAGCCTTAGGATGCATTATTTAGTGTAGCCTGGTACAGAAAATGTCAGTCTTTCTAACAAAAAAGTTAGTACTTAGTGTGAGTACATACAGTCCCATTTTAATAAAGTAGCAAAAAGTTGTTTCCGCCAGGACTTCTTGGGATTCAGGGCCCACTACTGACTGTGATGGCATTTGGATGGTGAGGCTGTTGTGAACTTCTGCCCAGATTATGCACACTGAAATATTCCAAACAAGCACTTTTAATCACCTCTTTAGCTGCAGGCATTGGCATTTTGGAGAAATTCATTTTCAAAATTCCCAAAAGAGGCACTGAAATCACGGCTCCTTTTCCTTTATTTTCTATGGAAAGCAGAATCTTGGCAACCTGCCAATGCACAAAGCAGGGGCTCTAAGCTGTTAAAAACTGTCTGAAACGAACTTAATAATCTATATTGTGCCAATTGTTGATTAATTACTTCCTAGTTCATGCAGCTAAAGAAGTCAGGCTAAAATAACTCTAAAATCCACAAGAAGCCTTCAATTTATGACCAGTGGAGGTTACTCAGAAGCAGGGGCGGACTGACCATTTGGGAACTCAGGCACTGCCCGAGGGCCCAGGGTCAGTAGGGGGGCCCATGAGATGCCCCTGGTACCTTTCATAGGTTTTTTTGGGTGTGGTTTGGGTGTGGGCGAGGACATAGGGGCCCCATGATCCCCTATTGCCTGGGGGCCCCATGAATTGTCCGTCCACCCCTGCTCAGAAGCAACATGTTCTGAGAGCCGCAAAGCAGGTGATTGTGAGGGAATGATTGTCTAACACGTTACTGATAGCTGAGGTTAATTTCTGTTTGCAATGGATTCTGATTAATGAAAAACTTACAGCTAAATTACAAGCAGGGGCGGACTGACAACTCATGGGGCCCCCGGGCAATAGGGGATCATGGGGCCCCTGTGTCCTTGCCCACACTCTTAAGCACACCCAAAAAAGCCTATAAAAGGTACCAGGGGCATTTCATGGGGCCCCCTACTGACCCCGGGCCCTCGGGCAGTGCCCGAGTGCTCAAATGGTCAGTCTGCTCCTGATTACAAGGCACCACAATGAAATTTATTCTGATCTGGGACCCCTGGATTTCCCCTTGTCTTCCAGAAAATTTTGTCCGCTGTCTACTTGAACTCTGAGCTGCAGGGTCGATTTGGCCAAGACCCCTCTGTGAAGATGTAGAGCATTCCTGATCATCTCTACCTCCTTTCCCCTTCTCCTCCCCTACCCTTCTCTTCTTCCTCTCTACCCCTTCTTTTAATATCTATTCTTCTGTCCTTATTACCACGGTTAGGCCTGGGTCCCATGCCTCAGATTAACATTACAGTCATAAGCCACTCCTGTATATAAGTTCACTGTGAATATTTGTTTGACTGTTCCTGAGGCTGATAAGCCTCCTTGTACATTCGCATTTGTAACTGTACAATTCAGAGTTCCTTGCTGCGATTCTGATTGCTTTATGTGAACGTCTCTGAGGTGCTTTGTTGTAATTGTGTGTGTGTGTGTGTATATATATATATATATACAGTTCCAAGAAAACGTATGTGAACCCCTTGGGATTACGTGGAGTTTTGCATGAATTGGGCATAAAATGTGCTCTGAACGTCATCTAAGTCACAACAATAGAAGAACACAGTCTGCTGAACATAATACTACACAAACATTAGATGTTGCCATGGTTTAATTGCACATAACATGTAAACATTCACAGTGCAGGGAGGAAAAAGTATGTGAACCTTTGGACTTAATAACTGGTTGACCCTCCTTTGGCAGCAATAACCTCAACCAAACATTTCCTGTAGTTGCAGATCAGACCTGCACAACCATCTGGAGTAATTTTGGACCACTCCTCTTCACAAAACTGTCTCAGTGTAGCAATATTCTTGGGATGTCTGGTGTGAATCGCTCTCTTAAGGTCATGCCACAGCATTTCAATCGGATTGAGGTCAGGACTCTGACTGGGCCACTCCAGAAGGCGTATTCTGTGCTGTTGCAGCCATTGTTTTGTTGAATTACTTGTATGCTTTGGGTCATTGTCCTGTTGCATCACCCATCCTCTGCGGAGCTTCAGTTGGCGGACAGATGGTCGTACGTTTTCCTGCAAAATGTCTTGATAAACTCTGGAATTCATTTTCCCATCAATGATAACAATCCGTCCAGGCCCTGAGGCAGCAAAGCAGTCCCAAACCATGATGCTCCCTCCGCCATGTTTTACAGTGGGGATGAGGTTTTGATGTTGGTGTGCTGTGCCTTTTTTTCTCCACACATAGTGTTGTGTGTTCTTCCCAAACAACTCAATCTTGGTTTCATCTGTATAACAGTATATTTTGCCAGTAGTGCTGTGGAACATCCAGGTGCTCTTTTGCAAACTTCAAACGTGCTGCAATATTCTTTTTGGACAGCAATGGCTTCCTCCGTGGTGTCCTCCCATGTACTCCATTCTTGTTTAATGTTTTCCTTATTGTAGATGTGTCAACAAAAATGTTAGAATGTGCCAGAGATTTCTGTAGGTCTTTAGCTGACACTCTGGGATTCTTCTTTACCTCATGCAGCATTCTGCACTGTGCTCTTGTAGTCATTTTTACAGGACGACCACGCCTAGGGAGAGTAGCAACAGTGCTAAACTTTCTCCATTTGTAGACAGTCTGTCTTACCATGGATACATGAACATCAAGGCTTTTGGAGATACTTTTGTAACCCTTTCCAGCTTCATGCAAGTCAACAATTCTTGATCCTAGGTCTTCTGAGAGCTCTTTTCTGCGAGGCATGGTTCACATCAGACAGTGCTTCTTGAAATCAGTAAACCCAAAACAGGTGTGTGTTTTATAAGGGCAGGACAGCTGTCAGCAACACATCCAATATCATCACACTGATTGGAGTCAAGGTTGGCTCACTCCTGGCTCCAATTAGCTCTGGGAGAAGTCATTAAGCTAGGGCCTCACATACTTTTTCCTCCCTGCACTGTGAATGTTTACATGTTATGTGCAATTAAACCATGGCAACATCTAATGTTTGTGTAGTATTATGTTCAGCAGACTGTGTTCTTCTATTGTTGTGACTTAGATGATGTTCAGAGCACATTTTATGCCCAATTCATGCAAAACTCCACGTAATCCCAAGGGGTTCACATACTTTTTCTTGCAACTGTATGTACATACATACATATACACAAACAGAGGCATAACTCGGTTTACGAAAGCCTCGGTTAACGTAATTTTCGGTTTACGAATGAAACTCCAGTGAAAATAATGCCTCGGTTTATGAATTTTTTTCACAATGCAAAGCGTTTATAGAGCCGGCCCCGTGCCATTAATGTGCACTTAATAAAGAGTTTTGAACAGATAATACTTTTTTTTGACTTTTTTCTGATTTTCTGAGCTCCGGAACAGATTAATTGGTTTTCAATGCATTTATGAATTTGTTTTAATCATGTCCCTGTACAGTATTTATGCCTTTATAGTGCACTTTATAAAGAGTTTTGAACAGATAAAACTTTTTTGGACCTTTTTCTGACCTCCGGAATGGATTAATTGGTTTTCAATGCGTTTACGAATTCATTTTTAATCATGTCCCTGTACAGTATTTATGCCTCTAAAATGCACTTTATAAAGAGATTTGAACAGGTAAAAGACTTTTTTTCTACTTTTTTCTGACCTCCGGAACGTATTAATTGGTTTTCAATGTATTCCTATGGGAAACCGCATTTCGGTTTACGAATGTTTCGCAATACGAAACGTCCTGCAGAACGCATTCAATTCATAAACCGAGGTATGCATGTATGTGTGTGTGTGTGTGTATATATATATAAACCCAATAAAAATATTAAATATAAAAAATAACTCTAAAACAAGCCCTTACTGACCTCTCTAACACAAACCCTCACTCACCTCTCTAAAACAAGCCCCCATGCACCTCTCCAATGTGTATTGCAAATTAATTCATTCAGCCTGTTAAGAGTATGTAAATTCTTTACTTACTTAGTCTGGGTATATGTGCACATTAAGGATCTTGCCTCCCTGATGTTTCAAAATGTCAGGAGACCCCTTCTTTTTAAACCCATAAAAAGCAAATTGACCAACTAAACTAAACAATATACAAGTGTGATCATTAGGAAATGCTTCTAAAAACAGAAGTGGCATCGTAGAACTGGCCAGACAGTGGCATTTGGGGCAATAACTTAATAGACAGTGGCTCCATGTGCTTTAGTGTTGTCTGCCTCTAGTTTTCACCTGGGATATGGGGAGGCAAGGTCTGTGCAGTTCTGTAAATTCATACCGTAAGCCAACACATCACAGACTCTATTCCCTATATCCCAAAAGCTGTAGGTAGACGGGAGTGGGGAGTACAAAGCTTGCTAACCAATGTCTCGCTGCCACAGGCTGTCTGGTTTTAAACTGTGCGGTCTGCACCCTCTGATACTTCCTAATAATTACATTTAGCTTTCCTACTGAATTCGCTAAAATATTTTGTGTGGGAGTAGTTACCTACTAAGGTGCAGAAGCTCTCTTTTTACATCAGATCAAGTTATTTTAGAATTTGTGGGCAAATAAAAAAGTGCATACATTACACTGTTTAATCTTAATCTGTTCTTGCCTACCCATCAGAGCTACAGTGTGATATTTTCTTATGGGAGATACAAACATTTAAGCAGCCATAGATTATAGAATTTTCTACAACCAACGAATGCTTGATTCCCCCATCAACACTGAATCCCTCCCATAGCGCTAGTGTTCTGCTGGAGGGGAACCTTCTTCACCAGCAGAGCACAATGATCACTGATAGCGGATATAGCCGTTGGCAGAGATCAAAAGAAAAAAATCTGACAGGCTGGTTGTACTGAAGGCGATAATGGATCGATTTGTTGATTTTCTTGTTTGTTTAATGGATCGACTTGGGTACAACCAGCCTGCCCATAGATTAATCGAATCTCAGCTGGTCCCTGCTGAACTGGCTGAGATTCAATCCATCTATGCACGGCTTTAGAAACCTTCACAAGCTACAGTTTGTTTAAAATTCAAACTGAAACCTTGTTAGTTACTAAGGTATTGGGATGCCTGTTAGAGTTTTGTTTTGTGTTTTTTTTGTTGTTTTTTTTCTGCCCTGAGGACAAGATACTAGATCTACCAAGGCTTGAGCATCCTCAGACTTCTACACCCACAGCCTGGATTTATCTCAGTGGAAGAATTGTGCATTCCTAATTTCTGACCTGAGAAGAAGCGCGTGACAGATAGAGGCAACAGTCTGAGGAAGGTCAGGGGCTCGGAGAAAGACAGGGAGAAGTTGCTTGAGATGTAGCCAAGTCCCACCACCATGGAGTGGAAACAGCTGCAGGAAGCATGGAGGCAGAGCAAGACAAAACTGCGCAGATTGCTGCGACTAATACATGTCCCAGTGAAGAAGCAGTGGTGTTCCTGGTCCCCCAATACTCGCACACATATCCAGCAGAATGGTTTATCTGCCGCTTCAGCCTCTCCGCCATGTCCACCGGTAGCCGGGCTCTTCCAGATGACCAAAATGTAATTCCCAACAACATTGATAAGAAAGAAGAAGAACATGGATGAATGAAGGAGGCCAGAGAGTGTTAAAGATTGCCCATCACACATGCCCGGAAGGAAGAAGAAGATTTGAAGACAGAACGTCACAGCAAGGAGACACAGGAAGTAAAATGGGGCCATTAGGTTTAGTATATGCAAGAGAAGCATGACGTACAGAACAGCCCCACCATGGCAGGAGGTCTGTCCACACAATAAACTCAACCTGCAGGGAGCATTAATTTCCAACTTTTAGCCGGACCACCAGAGTGACCAATGTTCCTATGCAGGGAACAGAAAAAAAAGGAGGTTAGTACCAAACTATAAGAGGACTTGTCACACTCGCACAGACCCAAAGCCATCCTGTGTCTTGCTGCACAGTGATACTAGAGCAGCCTTTCTCAACCTTTTTGAACCCTCCATTCTGAGGGAACTTGTGCTAAAAATTATTATATCTACAACTCCTGATATATTAGTGTAATGGTCAGTGGGAAGAATGCTCCTTACACTTGTGGTCATTGAGAAGAATCCACCTCTTACAAATAGCTAAAAACACCAATGGTGTCCATGGGAACTTATTCAAGAGGCAGAACTTTCTCATTGCTCAAGGAACTCCTAGCACCCTTTGGAGGAACCCTGGTTGAAAAGCCCTGTACTAGAGGATGACAGGTAGTTATTAGCTTGCATTCACCAATATATCCTTCTAGTACATATCTCCCTTTGCCACGGGTACACTTTAATGGTAACATTGCCATTCATTATCATTATATAACACACAGGATAATGAGAAACTACCAGTGACAGTTCTCTCATAAGAATAACTTGGAGTCCCATCTTCTCCTATTACAGCCTATCATGAGTACCGGTGGAGCTTGAAGCTGAACTCCAGGCAAACCACTAAATACTCATCTTAAATATTTACATGGGAGCTGTTTTACCTGCTAAATTATTTGTTTTTCGGTGCAGTAAATCCCGGGATTTACAGAGCCCTACCAGATAGCACAGCCAGCCCGGAAACCTGACTTTTCATTACTACCTATAGTAGTTATTGGTCACATTCAACTGGACTTGTTCTGTAATATTGAAGACATCTCGTAGCTTATCCACTTCTTCGGTTCTAATGAATATCAGGAAGATGCACCAGGTAGCAAAGACACCTTAATCCAAGCACCATGGAAAGGCAGTTGTTACTGTCCAAGAACAGTATGGGAGGTGTAAAAGTTTTAGTTGTTCTGGGTGTCAGGAAGACTTGGTATTAATCCTTGTATTTACATGGCAGCATTTGTGAATTGTTATCAAATTGCTGGGGTATAGATGTTAGAATGGTATATGTGGAAGACAAATGGTGTTGAAGGTCCCACCCCTGGTCAGAGATGGTTGTTCCAGTTTGACATTGATGGTCTCTTTTACACCTCGTGCAAACCAGTTATTCTTTCTGTACAAAATGTGCACCTCACTACCTTTAAAAGAACCATGATTTGTGAAAATTTCCCTCCTGTGTTGGACCATTTGTTTGTTGAGAGGTTGCCTCATAATCACAGTGTAGAGGTCTTTTTATTCCTACTGAGTCACTTTGCTTGTGTTTTGGTGTTGTGTCTTTTGGATGTAGAAGCTTCCATCTCAGTGTATTGCTGGACTTGAAAAACATGGGAATGTGATCTTTGGTGAAGGTCCTTCTGAGTTTTTTCGACAATCCAGCTACATATAGGATCACTGTATTATTCCATGTGTTTTCCTTCTTCCTTCTCCTCTCTGATGGACCTGTGTTTTCGGTTGACCTTGTGGGTGTTTTGAAAAACGAAAGCCCAGTCTGGGTAGCCACAAACTTTGAATGTCCTCTTGAAATATTGGTGTTCCTTGACTTTAGACTCTGTGTTTGCTGTTAATGTATGTCTTCCGCATTTAATGTCATTTTTAACATCTCTCCCGGGTGTTATGACAACAATTCACACCTTCAGGCATGTAAATCTAAGGATTAACACATATGAAGCCTTCCTCTCACTACAAGGATGAGATTATGTAACTAGAACAGGGTGGTTCCACAACTTTTACACCTCCCATACTGTTCTTGGACAATAACATCTGCCTCTCCCTGGTGATTGGATTAAGGGTGTTTTTGCTACCTCTGCAATATAAATGCAGTCATATTTTCCTGACACTCATTAGAACTGCAGAAGTAGCTTGCATCAGCTATGAAATGTCTTCAAAATTACAGGACAAGTCCAGTTGAATGTGACCAACTACTACTGGATACACCAATACCTGGATAAATGAGACCCTGTTCCATTACTGCAGTTAACAGCTTTCCCTTCAGTCTTGCACAGTTATACAGGGATCTCTCCTATACCGAATTTGCTTACTTGGACTTCACTGCACACTGTGTGCATTAGAAACTGAACCACGTCAGACAGAGCCCAACTCATTCCCTCGCTGGAGGACATCCAGCATCATCTAGGTCTTGTTTCTACCCCCAGACTGTGACTGGAGAAATGGAAGACTAGTGAAAGGAGAAATGAAAGACTATGAGCTCATGTTTCTTTCTGCTTGCTCCTCCTATCAGCATGCTTCTTGTTAGGACATGAACTGATTGGCTCCTTGTGCTGCTTCTTCCTCTCACACTCCAGCTCTGCTGTACAGGGATTGCAACAGGCTATACCAGATCAGATTCAGGTAATTAAAGTCCTGTATAATAATAATTTTATATATATATATATATATATATATATATATATACACACTGTACTCACACTGTATACTTTGCACGCTGTATACATAGTTACATAGTTAGCCTAGCTGAAAAAAGACAAAAGTCCATCCAGTTCAACCAAAAAAAAAAAATTTTAATCCTACGTGAACAGTTGATCCACAGGAAGGCAAAAAACCCAGCAAAGCATGATCCAATTTGCTCCTGCAGGGGAAAAAATCCTTCCTGATCCCCCGAGAGGCAATCGGATATTCCCTGGATCAACTTTACCTATAAATGTTATATCCAGTTATATTCTGTGTATCCAAGAAAGAATCCAGGACTTTTTTTAAAGCAATCCACTGAGCTGGCCAGATCCAACTCTTGAGGGAGTCTATTCCACCTTTCCGTGTTTGGAAATTAAATCTCTTTTCCTCCGGACGTAAAGAGTGCCCCCTTGTCCTCTGTGATGATCTCAGGGTGATTAGCTCTACACCGAATTCACTATATGAACCACTGATGTATTATACATGGAGATCATATCCCCCTTATGTATTATACATGGAGATCATATCCCCCCTTATGTATTATACATGGAGATCATATCCCCCCTTATGTATTATACATGGAGATCATATCCCCCCTTATGTGTTATACATGGTGATCATATTCCCCTCCCCTTATGTATTATACGTGGTGATCATATCCCCCCCTTATGTATTATACATGGAGATCATATCCCCCCTTATGTATTATACATGGAGATCATATCCCCCTTATGTATTATACATGGAGATCATATCCCCCCTTATGTATTATACATGGAGATCATATCCCCCTTATGTATAATACATGGAGATCATATCCCCCCCTTATGTATTATACATGGAGATCATATCCCCCCTTATGTATTATACATGGATATCATATCCCCCTTATGTATTATACATGGAGATCATATCCCCCCTTATGTATTATACATGCTGATCATATCTCCCCTTATGTATTATACATGGATATCATATCCCCCTTATGTATTATACATGGAGATCATATCCCCCTTATGTATTATACATGGAGATCATATCCCCCTTATGTATTATACATGGAGATCAAATCCCCCCTTATGTATTATACATGGAGATCTTATCCCCCCTTATGTATTATATATGGAGATCATATCCCCCCTTATGTATTATACATGGAGATCATATCACCCCTTATGTATTATACATGGAGATCATATCCCCCCTTATGTATTCTACATGGAGATCATATCCCCCCTTATGTATTCTACATGGAGATCATATCCCCCCTTATGTATTATACATGGAGATCATATCCCCCCCTTATGTATTCTACATGGAGATCATATCCCCCCCTATGCATTCTACATGGAAATCATATCCCCCCTTATGTATTATACATGGAGATAATATTACCCCTTATGTATTATACATGGAGATAATATCCCCCCTTATGTATTATACATGGAGATCATATTCCCCCTTATGTATTATACATGGAGATCATATCCTCCCTTATGTATTATACATGGAGATCATATCCCCCTTATGTATTATACATGGAGATCAAATCCCCCCTTATGTATTATACATGTCGGTCATATCCCCCCTTATGTATTATACATGGAGATCATATCCTCCCTTATGTATTATACATGGAGATCACATCCCCCCTTATGTATTATACATGGTGATCATATCCCCCTTATGTATTATACATGGTGATCATATCCCCCCTTATGTATTATACATGGAGATCATATCCCCCTTATGTATTATACATGGAGATCTTATCCCCCCTTATGTATTATACATGGAGATCATATCCCCCTTATGTATTATACATGGTGATCATATCCCCCCCTTATGTATTATACATGGTGATCACATCCCCCCTTATGTATTATACATGGAGATCACATCCCCCCTTATGTATTATACATGGAGATCACATCCCCCCTTATGTATTATACATGGTGATCATATCCCCCCTTATGTATTATACATGGAGATCATATCCCCCTTATGTATTATACATGGAGATCATATCCCCCCCTTATGTATTATACATGGAGATCATATCCCCCCTTATGTATTATACATGGAGATCAAATCCCCCCTTATGTATTATACATGGTGATCATATCCCCCTTATGTATTATACATGGAGATCATATCCCCCCTTATGTATTATACATGGTGATCATATCCCCCCTTATGTATTATACATGGAGATCATATCCCCCCTTATGTATTATACATGGAGATCATATCCCCCCTTATGTATTATACATGGAGATCATATCCCCCCTTAATCTCTTCTTCTTAAGAGAGAATAAATTCAGTTCCTCTGATCATTCCTCATAGCTGATCTCCTCCATGCCTCTTATCAGTTTGGTTGCTCTTCTCTGTACTTTCTCCAGTTCCCCAATGTTCTTTTTGTGAATTGGAGCCCAAAACTGAACTGCATATTACAGATGAGGTATTACTAATGATTTGTACCGGGGGGGGGGGGGGGTGTAATATGATATCTCCCTCTCTGGAGTCTATACCTCTTTTAATACAAGAGAGGATTTTGCTCGCTTTAGAACCCCCAGCTTGGCATTGCTGCCATTATTAAGCTTGTGATCTACCAGAACCCCCAGATCCTTCTCCACTATTGACCCCCCCAGTTGTACCCCCCCTAGTATGTATGATGCATGCATATTCTTAGCCCCCAAGTGCAGAACCTTACATTTATCAACAGTAAACCTCATTTGCCACATAGTTGCCCAATTACACAGAGCATTGAGGTCGGCTTGTAAATTGGTGACATCCTGTAAGGACATTATTCCCTGGCACAGCTTGGTGTCATCTGCAAAGACTGAAATGGGATTTATAATCCCAGACCCTATATTGTTTATAAATATATTAAAAAGTAGGAGTCCCAACACTGAACCTTGGGGTACACAACTGACAACCCTGGTATACACTTCACTATATATGCTCTGTATTATATAGATAATGATGTCATGCTTTATACACTGCACTATACATACTGTGCTCAGACGGTCTACATTGCACTATATGAACATTGCACTCATACTGTATACACTGCACTGTACTGTATAATCACTGTATTCTGTGCACTGAGCTTACAATTTGTACACTTTATTCATTCTGTGTATGCTATATACTATATACACTGTATTATATACACACTGCACGAACATTGTAAACACTGCACTGTATTCACAACATATATTTTGCACTATATACATGTTGTACTCACGCTGTATACGCTGTATACACTGCACTACATACACAGTGCACTCACACTATTTACATTCTACTATAAACACACTGTACTCACCTTATATACACTGCACTGTATACACACTGTACTCACCTTATATACACTGCACTGTATACACACTGTACTCACCTTATATACACTGCACTGTATTCACACTGTACTCCCCTTATATACACTGCACTGTATACACACTGTACTCCCCTTATATACACTGCACTGTATACACACTGTACTCACCTTATATACACTGCACTGTATACACACTGTACTCCCCTTATATACACTGCACTGTATACACACTGTATATGGAAAGAAGAAGTGAGCGCCTGGAGTAAATATGAACGAGCAACTATGCACATAAGTTGGTAACCACAAACACCATAAATAAGAACATATAGATAAATTTGTGCAGCACTGCACAAATTTATTTATATGTATACACACTGTGCTCACCTTATATACACTGCACTGTATACACTGCTCACCTTATATACACTTCCCTATATACACACACTGTACTCCCCTTATATACACTGCCCTATATACACACTGTACTCCCCTTATATACACTGCACTGTATACACACTGTACTCCCCTTATATACACTGCACTGTATACACACTGTACTCCCCTTATATACACTGCACTGTATACACTGCTCACCTTATATACACTGCACTGTATACACACTGTACTCCCCTTATATACACTGCACTGTATACACACTGTACTCCCCTTATATACACTGCACTATATACACACTGTACTCACCTTATATACACTGCACTGTATACACACTGTACTCCCCTTATATACACTGCCCTATATACACACTGTACTCACCTTATATACACTGCACTATATACACACTGTACTCACCTTATATACACTGCACTATATACACACTGTACTCCCCTTATATTCACTGCACTATATACACACTGTACTCCCCTTATATACACTGCACTATATACACACTGTACTCACCTTATATTCACTGCACTATATACACACTGTACTCCCCTTATATACACTGCCCTATATACACACTGTACTCACCTTATATACACTGCACTATATACACACTGTACTCACCTTATATACACTGCACTATATACACACTGTACTCACCTTATATACACTGCACTATATACACACTGTACTCACCTTATATACACTGCACTGTATACACACTGTACTCCCCTTATATGCATGGCACTGTCTGCACACTGTACTCACACTATATACACTGCATTGTACCTGTACCCTTTGCTCTAGGCTGTTCTGGGGGCACAGGCAGTCTGTCTGTCCTAACTGTGCAGTTTATTTGGGTGTGAATTGTGGAAAGTAAATAGTAAAAGTTGGAGAATGTGCAGAGACTGAATGTTGCTTTGTCCTGTGCTCCCTTATACTCAGCACTCTGTACTGTGTCAGCTCTTCTGCCTACCCTCTCTGTGTCCCACTGACCTTGGCCAGAAACGGAGCTTTCCGTCTGTCTGCAGTGCTGGTCCCGGCTCATCCTGAGGTGGCTTCATCTGTAATATCTCATTCAGCATCCATTCTCCTCCCCCTATACCACATACCTGCCCTCCCCTCCTCTTTTCCCCTCCTCTCCATCCTGTGCTGGATAGCCATCCTCCTCTACTCCTCATCCCTCCTCTCCATCCTGTACCAGACACCTGCCTCCTCTCCTCTGCATCCTGTACTGAATACCTGACTCCATGCCTCTGCATCCCTTTTCTCTATCCTGTACTAGAGAATCGTCCTCCTCTATGCCTCATCGTCATCTCCATCCTGTCCTGGATACCTGGCCTCTGCATCCATTCATTCTATCCTGTACTGTATATCTGCCTCCTCTTCTCCCTATCCTGTACTGTATACCTGCCTCCTCTCCTTCCTATCCTGTACTGTATACCTGCCTCTTCTCCTTCCTATCCTGTACTGTATATCTGCCTCCTCTCCTTCCTATCCTGTACCAGACACTTACCCTCCCCTACTCTTCATCCCTCCAGCCTGCACTGGATTCCTGGCCTCCACATCCTTCCTCTCTATCCAGTGTTAGACACTTTTCTCCTTTCCTCTGTATCCCTCCTCTTCATACTATGCCAAATACCTGTCCTCCTCTACTCCTAATTGCTCCCCTCCATCCTGTACTGGATACCTGCCTCCCCTCCTCTCTATCCTGAACCAGAAACTTACCCTTCCCTACTCTTCATCCCTCTCACCATCCTGTACCAGATACATGCTTCCCCTCCTCTTCACCCCTCCTCTCTATCCTGTATCAGACACCAGCCCAGCCCTACTCCTCATACACCCTCTCTACCCTGTACCAGATGTTTGCCTCTTTTCCTCTGCATTCCTTTTCTCTGTCCTGTACCAGATATTCACTCACCCCTACTCCTTATCCCTCTTCTCCATCGTACTAGATACCTGGCCTCCACATCCCTTATCCCTGTCCTGTATCAGATACAGGCTCTTCTTTACTCCTCGTTCCATCCCTCCATTCTGTGCCAGATACCTGTCCTCCTCTCTTCTGCATCCCCCTGCTCCACCCTGAGCTTTAAACCTGCCCTCCCCTATTCCTCATTGCTCCTCTTAATCCTGTTCTGTATACCTGCTGTCCCCTGCTCCTTATCCTTCCTCTCTATCCTGTACCAGACACCTGCCCTCCCCTACTCCTTATCCATTCTTTTCCATCTTGTACCAGACATCTGCCCTCCTCTTCTCTTCATCCTGTACTGGATACTTGCCCTCCTGTCCTCCACATCCCTGCTCTCTGTTCTGTATCAGATACATGCCTTTTCTCCTCCGCAACCCTCCTCCTTGTCCCGAACCAGATAATTGATCTCCCCTACTTCTTGTCCATCCTTTTCATCCTGTACTGGATGCCCCCAACCCCACTCTTTTCATTTCTCCTCTTCTTCTTGTTCCAGATACCTGCCTCTTCTCTGCATTCAGTACTGGGTTCCTGCCTCCGTTCATCTGCATCCCTCCTGTACTAGATACCTGACCTCCACATATTTCTTCTCTGCCCTGTACCAGACAACTGCTCTCCCCTACTCCCAATCTTTCCTCTCCACATTGTATCAGATACCTGCCTCCTCCCGTGTGCATCCCTCCACCCTATACCAGGTATCCATCCTTCCCTACTCCTCAGCCACCTTGTACCAAATACCTGACCTTTTCTACTCCTCATTCCTGCTCTTTCTCTTGTACAAGATTCCTGTCTTCCTGGCTTTTTCATCCCTCCTCTCTATTCTGTAACAAGATAACTACTGTCTCCTACTCCTCATCCCGTCTCTCCAACATGGCCTCCACATCTTTCCTCTCCATACTGTACCAGATATCTGCCTCCTCTCTATTCTGTACTGGATACCTGGTCTTCACATGTCTTCTCTCCATACTATACCAGATAGCAACCCTTTCATATTCTGCTTCCCTCCTCTCTATCTGGTTACAGATACCTGCCCTTCCTTACTCCTCATCCCTATTGTCCATCCTGTACTGGATACCTGACCTCCACATCTCTCCTCTCATTCCTGTACCAGATAGCCACCCTTTCCTACTCCTGAGTCTTTATTTGCCATCGTATACCGAACACTTGCCTTCCCCTACTTCTTATCCTTCTTCTCCATTCTGTACCAGATACTCACCCCTTTACTCTTCACCCATTACCAAATACCTTTCTTCCCCTACCCCTCATGCCTCCTCCCTATCCTGTATACCTGTCCTCCACTTCCCTCTTCTTTATCCTGTATACCTGTCCTCCACTTCCCTCTTCTTTATCCTGTATTGGATACTTGCCATGTCCTCCTCTTCACCCCGCCTCTCTGTCCTGTTCCAGATAACCACCCTCCCATACTCCTCATCCCTCCTTTTCATCCTGTACTTGATACCTTCCCTCCTCTCCTCTGTACTGGATACCTGGCCTCCACTTTTCTGCTCTCATTCCTTTACTAGATAGCCACCTTCCCCTACTTCCGCATCCCTCCTGTGCCCTGTACTGGACATTTACCCTCCCCTAATCCTTATCTCTCCACTCCATCCTGTACCAGATACCCACCCTCCCTTACTCCTCATCCCTCCTCTTCATCCTGTGCCAGATGCCTGCCCTCCCTTGCTCCTCATTCCTTCTCTCCATCCTGAACAAGATACCTTCCCTCCTCTCCTCTACATACTATTACGGATACCTGTCCTTTACTTCTTTCCTCTTTATCCCATATTGGATACCTGCCCTCTAGTCCTCTTCAGTACTCCTCTCTATCCAGTTCCAGATAACCAACCTCTCATACTCCTCATCCCAACCTCTCATACTCCTCATCCCTCTTTTTCATACTGTTCCAGATACCTGCTTTCTCTCCTCTGCATCCCTCCTCTCAGGCTTGTAGCCTATACCTACCAACCTTGCCTTTTTATTTTTCCTCCCCATCCTGTACCTGATATGTGCTCTCCCCTACTCCTCATAACTCCTCTCCACCTAGTACCAGAAACTTGCCTCCTCTCCTCTGCACCCGTCCTCCTAATCTTGCACCAGATACCCTCACGTCCCCCCTCTGCATCCCTTCACCATGTACCAGATACCCATCCTCCCGTACTCCTCATTACTCTTCACACTTCTGCCTCCTTACTTCTGCATCCCTCCTCTCCTTCCAGTACAAGATACCTGCCTTCTCTCTTCTGCACCCCTCCTCGTTATCCTGTATCTGATACTTGCCCTTTCCTTCCATTGCATCCCTTCACCCTGTACCAGATACCCATCCTGCCCTACTCTTCATTCCTCTTCTTCATCATGCACTAGACACCTTCCTTCTTACTTCCACATCCCTCCTCTCCTTCCAGTACCAGATACCTGCCTCTTCTCCTCTGCACCCCTCCTTTTAATCCTGTATCAGATGCCTGACCTTTCCTTCCTTTGTAACTCTTCACCCTGTACCAGATACCCATCCTCCCCTACTCCTCATTCCTCCTATCCATCCTGTACTAGATATCTGCCTCCTTTCTTCTGAATCCCTCCTCCCAATTCTATGCCAGATACCTGCCCCTTCCTACTCCCCGTCCTTTTTCTCTACATCATATCAGATACCTGCTCTTCCCTCCTCTGCATCACTCCTCTCCATCTTGTACCAGATACCTGCCTCCCCTTCATCCCTACTCTCATTTCTGCACAAGACATCTGCCCTCCTTGCTTCCTCGTCCCTCCCCTCCTTCCTTCAGATACCTTAAATCCCTCTTCTACATCCTGTGCCAGATACCTCCTCCCTCTCCTCTGCATGCCTCCTCTTCATTCTGCACCAGATACCTCCCTTCTTCGTCCACTTACATCCAGGGACCTGGCCAGGCGCCACTGTGTGTCTGTACTGAGGATTAACCTTCACATCCCCTTCATGTCTGTATACAGCCCACTGTCTGTGTGATGTCTGTGAGCTGCATGCATTGCTCTCCATATCGTAGATTTTAGGAGTAATATATCATTGCAGGCTCAGGTCACAGCTCAGCCTGGCTATTTGGACACTTTTAGCTTCGTTTGCATGTTTTATGGCTGTGATCCTTTTCCTTGTTTGTTTTGTGTAAGTATGCAGAACAAGGCGTGCTTGCCAAGAAATGCAAATAGGGTCACCTCCTTCCAGTGAGTGATGATTTTGTCTTTCTGCTCTATTTTTTTATAATTTTGCTGCTTAGGTTCATTCCTCCCTCCAGGTAAGCAGTGGGGTTCCATTATTAGCAGGGGATAATTATCTATACCTGTCATCACCCCCTACATGGGGTCTGTGCAATGACCTGGATGGGATCTCCTGCCATAAAAACCTACTTCCAAAATCATAAAAAAAAGCAGTGGTCACACATACATGTATTTGCATGTACAGTATTTTTAGTCAGTGGTCTGAAAGACTTCAATCTTGTTCAGCACTTTATTGGACTACCTTTGGCCTTGGTTACAGCTTTTTTTTTTAAGTCCGCAAACGTGCAGATAACGAAAAACCCGTAAGTGTTCACAAAAAATGTGCAAGTGCAAAACACCACACAAAAAAGTGCACTTAGGGGTGTGCTTTGTCCTTCCCCCGAAGGGGATGGACCACTACCCTGATCCCCCGGGGCACGAAGCTCCTGACAGGGACAAGGTTCCCATTTGGTCTTCCTGGCCAAAAGGCTGCCTGGCCTTGGTTGCAGCTGCCACATGTTATGGCATTGACATGTCAGCGGTCCTGTTTTGCCCAGTTGTAAAGTGCACCTGTGTCCAGACCAGAGACGGACTGACAACTCATGGGGCCCCTGGGCAATAGGGGATCATGGGGCCCCTGTGTCCTTGCCCAAACTCAAAAAAGCCTATAAAAAAGGTACCAGGGGCATCTCATGGGGCCCCCTACTGACCCCGGGCCCTGGGGCAGTGCCTGAGTTTCCAAATGGTCAGTCCTCCCCTGGTCCAGACTATGGACATTAACCCCTAAGTGTTGTCAAAAAAGGTTTTAAAATCACCACAAGGGACATTTCTTACCGTCAATCTGTCCCTTGTGCTGATGGCTGCTGAATTATTTGAACTCTTCCATCCCCCAATCCCCTCCATCTAGGGGTGGACTGACAACTCATGGGGCCCAGGGCAATAAGGGATCATGGGGTCCCTGTATCCTTGCCCAAACTCAAAAAAGCCTATGAAAAAGGTACCAAGGGAATCTCATGGAGCCCCCTACTGACCCCAGGCCCTCGGGCAGTGCCCGAGTTTCCAAATGGTCAGTCCGCCCCTGGTGCCTCCATCCCTGCTGCTGTAAACTTTGGGTGCAGTGGGGGTTAATAGGCTTGAGGGGCCCATAACAGGCACTCATCAGGTGTACTGAGACTACCATGAATGAAACTTGATGTATGATGGAGGTTGAGTGGATGAATGAAAAGTACGGCCTCCTCCATTCATATATCATTTTTCATTCATAGACGCTATAGTAGAGCTTCTATGAATAGAGGAGGGGGCAGAAAGGGTGGGCATAGGCAGCACTACTGATGGGTATCTGTGACAGGTTCCTCAGCTCTATTAACCCCCGCCACACCGGAGGATCGCAATGGCAGGGGTAGTGAAGGATGGAAGATTTCAACTAAATCTGTAGCTATCAGCATGGGACACATCACATTGACTGTAAGTAATGTCCCTTGTACTGATTTTTTTAAAAAGCGTTTTTGACTAAATTTAGGCTTTAAACTATTTACATATTCTGAACCCTGACTTCTCCTCTTCAGATGCTTTTAATGTGAAGTTATTCCTTCTTAAATATCCTTGAATATCACAGTAAAGACTCTGAAGTTGATATCAGGGTCCATTCACACCAGTAGTAGCTCTGTGAACATGAAATTACACAATGGCATTACATTAGGTTCTAGCGGTCAAGGTAGTTTGCATTGTGCTGCGGTGAAAAAAAGTACTGCATGTCATACTTTTTTCAACACACATCACTGCAGTGTGGTGGTGTGCATTGGCCTTCTAGAAAACCATACATTCTCCCTTGTCCTGCATTGGGACTGCGTTGGACAAGGCTGCCTAGTGCACTCCCGCTGCACCTAGTGTTCCTGGACCCACAGGCCATCTCCGGACAGCCTAGGGCTGCATTGCATTGGAATTATGCTGTCAGCAGTTTCCAGCACAGCCCCAATGTACAGAATAGGTAAAATGCCTTGTTTCCAGTAGTGCATGCAGGAATTTTTTCTAGAACAGCAATCCAGCTGCAGTGAACAGAACTGTGTTGAAATATCACCTGTAAAATTTCAATTAAGTTTTGTAAAATTAAAAAAGTAAACAGTTCAATACAATAGGATCAGTGCATTGGCACTGGGTTTCCAAGCATTCAGCACGGTACACGTGTGCGTACAAGGCCTCAGAATCACCCTCTTTGTATTTAGAGGCTGGCAGGCTGCCAACGTTCTGTTCTCCTAGAACAGTGCCTGTGTTGATAATTTTGGAAATTAATTTATCCAAAATGCTTATAAATACAGAGGTAAATGGGGACTTGTTTTAAAATGCTTTTACTGCTTGTTCAGACTATGTAAATGCTTTAGTGTGCAAGACCTGGGTACAGGTCCAAATAAAGTGAGCTTTCCATGAAAATAAAACTCAGAAAGCTGCTACATGCACATTTTGTCAACCAAAGTATTTTTGCATCCCCTAGGAGTCCCTTGCCCCCTGAACTCACTTATCTGAGCACATACATTTTCTCTAGCATCCCACAGTTCTGCATGTTCTCTGCTGCCCACTTGTAGGTGGAGTGCGGTGTGGTGTGGCGGCAATTACACACACAGTCCAAATGCGATGAAAGGACTTGTGTTGGAATTATGAAAAGACAGTTCACAACAAGCCCTGTGGGAAGACATCCTTACCAGGAACATTCATGGAACCAACAACGTGTAGAGAGTAGGTTTTAGCCAAACGGACAGCACCTGTTAGGAGGGGCAGAATGCGGCCTGGACATCTTGTGCCCAGGCGGGAAGATGTCCACAGAAGTTGCGAGCCCTACGCTTTCCCTCTTCGTTGGGAACCTTTCTCTGCCACTAATTCTCTCACTACCAAATAAGGTACCTGTACCTACTCTACCCACTCACAAAAATCCAAGCCTGGGAGCCAGGACCTTAAATAGGCTCTGCCTGACCCAAGATGGCTGCTAGATTCACATAGGGTGGCAGCATCCAATTTGATAGTTTCCCCAGTGACCCAGGAAACCATAGAGGAACCATGTTCCTCTTAACTTCCTCTCCAACTGCAATGACGCTGCGGATGACCATCACCTACAGTAGAGAAAGTAGGCTGCACCTGCCAACTTCCCAGGGGGAGACAAACAGTAATCCTTCCACCTTTTATTAAAAAAAAAAAGTTTTTGGCTATACATACACTTTAAGTTAGTGTTAAAAGATTATATTATATAATGGATTTGGCAATGCTAACATAAGTGTGTTACAGGAATGGTTTTACAGGTGGAGGCCACTGACATTTTTTTTCCCTACTTATCTTCTCTGACTGTCACAAGTTTTGCATTTGGCTAGGGTCAGTGTAACTACTGGTAGCATGAGGCGATACCTGGACCCTACAGAGGTTGCACAGGCAGTCCAACTCTTCCAGGATGGCACATCAATATGTGCCATTGCCAGAAGAGCATGGAGGAGATTCCAGGAGACAGGCAGTTACTCTAGGACAGCTGGACAGGGCCATAGAAGGTCCTTAACCCATCAGCAGGACCGGTATCTGCTCCTTTGTGCAAGGAGGAACAGAATGAGTACTGCCAGAGCCCTACAAAATGACCTCCAGCAGGGCACAAGTGTGAATGTCTCTGACCAAACAATCAGAAACAGACTTCATGGGGGTGGCCTGAGGGCCCAACGTCCTCTAGTGGGCCCTGTGATCACAGCCCGGCACCATAGAGCTGGATTGGCATTTGCCATTGAAAACCAGAATTGGTAGGTCCACCACTGACGCCCTGTGCTTCTCAAAGATGAGAGCAGGCTCACCCTGAGCACATGTGACAGACGTGAAAGGGTCTGGAGAAGCCGTGGAGAACGTTATGCTGCCTGTAACATCGTTCAGCATGACCGTTTTGGTGGTGGGTGAGTGATTTTCTGGGGAGGCTTTTCCATGGAGGGACACAGACCTCTACAGGCTAGACAATGGCACCCTGACTGCCATTAGGTATCGGGATGAAATCCTTGGACCCATTGTCAGATAATACGCTGGTGCAGTGGGTCCTGGGTTCCTCCTGGTGCAGTGGGTCCTGGGTTCCTCCTGGTGCAGTGGGTCCTGGGTTCCTCCTGGTGCACGACAATGCCCGGCCTCATGTGGTGAGAGTATGCAGACAGTTCCTGGAGGATGAAGGAATTGATACCATTGAATGGCCCCCACGCTCGCCTGACCTAAATCCAATAGAACACCTCTGGGATATTATGTTTTGGTCCATCCGACACTGCCAGGTTGCACCTCAGACTGTCCAGGAGCTCAGTGATGTCCTGGTCCAGATCTGGGAGGAAATACCCCAGGACACCATCCGTTGTCTCATTAGGAGCCTCCCCCAACGTTGTCAGGCATGCATACAAGCACGTGGGGGCCATACAGACTACTGAGGACCATTCTGAGTTGCTGCAATGACATTTCAGCAAAATGGACTCACCTGCTGCATAATTTGTTCACTTTGATTTTTGGGGTGTCTTTGAATTCAGTCCTCTGTAGGTTGACAATTTTCATTTCCATCAAACGATGGGACATCTTTACGTTCCTAACACATTACCCCGTCCATATCAGTGTAGATATACAGCAGGAGATTTCTCTCCATTGAGATCTGATGGGTTTTCAAAGTGTTTCTTTAATCTTTTTGAGCCATGTACAGTACTTTCCTGGACAACTCCCCACACAATTACTACCTTTTCTATGACTTGCCCTTCCCTTTAGATTGTAAGCATGGCCCTCCTAACCCTATTGTCTTGAATTTTATTGTAACTGTCTCCCTTCATTTTGTACTTGGCACTATATAAAACCTGTATTATAATAATAATAACACAGCCAAGATTACAATACATTGTGTATTCTGATATAGTCCATCATACCCTACAGCTGTAATGTAACAATAATGGCTGTAGATTGCGGCTGTGGAATGACAGATTATTATTTCCTACATTTATATAGTGCTTATGTATTCTACAACACTGTACAGAGAAAAATACATCATTCACATCAGAGTCTGCGCCAAAGGAGCTTACACTCTAATGTCCACACCACAATCACACACTATTATTATTATTATTATTATTATTATTATTATTAATAAATAATAATAATAATAATTTATATAGTTCTGACATATTAGACAGTGCTGTACAGAGAACACTGAGCCATTCAGACCAGTCTCTGAACCAGAAGAGCTTACACTCTAATGTCTCACCACAGTCACACACTATTATCATTATTATTATTATTATTATTAATGCTGTCGTGGAGTTGATCAGCTGCAGAGTGGAGGGAGGCAGGGTTAAGGTTGCGGAGGTTACGGCTGGTAGTAGTGTGACATTTGGAGGGGTAGGCGTTGGAGGACGAGGAGATAGAGAAGGTAATCAGGTTGTGGTCAGAGAGAGGGAAGGGGGTGTTAGTGAGGTTGTGGGGAGCGCAGTGGTTGGAGAAGACAAGATCAAGGATATTACCATTGGAGTGGGTGGTGGATTGTATGCACTGTGCAAGTGCAAAGGAGGAGGTTAAGTGGAGGAGATGGGATGTGGCCGGGTTGTCGAGGTTGACAGGGATGTTGAAATCCCCAAGGATGATGGTGGGTAGCTCAGAGGAGAGGAAGAAGGGTAGCCAGGAGGAAAAGTCATCCAGGAAGCGGGATATGGATCCAGGAGGCCGGTATATCACAGCAATCTTCAGGGGGGTTGGGGAGAATAGTCGGACGCAGTGGGCCTCGGAGGAGGAGAAGGATAGTTATTATTATTATTATTAATAATAATAATTTATATAGTTCTGACATATTAGACAGTGCTGTACAGAGAACACTGAGCCTTTCAGATCAGTCTCTGAACCAGAAGAGCTTACACTCTAATGTCTCACTACAGTCACACACTATTATTATTATAGGTTTAAAAAGCTTTGACATATTAGACAGTGCTGTACAGAGAACACAAAATCATTCACATCAGTGTCTGCGCTAAAGGAGCTTACACTCTAATGTCCACACCACAGTCACACACTATTGCTATTATTATAATACATTTATTTAGCTCTGACATATTCCGTAGCGCTGTACAGAGAACACTCAGCCAGTCACAATATTCTCTGCACTAGAACAACTTACGCTGCAATGCCTCCACCGCAGCCACACATACTTTGGGGCAATTTTTGAAGATCCAATATTAATACATTTTTGGGGGTTACGTGCGGACACCCAGACAAATATGGAGTAAGCACACAAACTCCATGCAGGTAGATCCCTGGAGAAGAATAAACGCAGGACCCTTGGGCCCAGTTCTGCCACCTTACTGCTCTGCACTCTTTGTTGGATTCTTATTGGTTGAGCAGCCCTCCCTTGTTCTCTTATAATAATAATGTTCTCTAATAGCATTATTTACTCAGGCAGCCCAGCACACAATGAAAGATCTGTGTTTGCTCTGGGCTGTGCTCACAGTACCTGTATTAATCATTAACTCTTGTTGTGTCACCATCATCCGCTCACCATCACATTTTATTAAATACGTACCCAGCTTCACCCAGCATACAGGAAAGGACGGGTTATGGTGGTACTATATCAGGAAGAGTGTTTTGAGCTGCCAGAGAACATGGGTGAATTCTTATTTTGTTTTTGCCATAAAATGTGATCTGATCTCCATTTACTGTTAGTCATAGTAAGGCTCCATTTACACGGGACACTTCTGAATGATGGAAACTGACTGCTGGAAAACGTAGGTTAAAAAAACCACCTGTTTATCCACGTTTGCATACCGCGTTTATAAGCGTTTGCGTTTAGAAGCATTTTTTAAAGATAACCTCAGGAGACCATCCAAAATGCCCAGAAGGCACTGAAAAACAGTAAAAAATTTACTATTTCAGACATTTTGAGAGAAATAGAGAGCAGAAGCAGAGAGAGCAGTATTTGTTGAGATGACCTTTCTTTTTTTTTTTTCCTGTGGTGTTTGGATGTGTTCCAGCTCATTTCTGTGCAGAAATTATTGCAGCAGTGTCTAACATATTTTCTTTCATGCAAAACCTCAATGTATGGTGTACCGGGTCCATTTGAGTACCGGGAAAACGCTTTGCATGCATTTTTCATGATGAAAAATGGCTCTGGACAGCATCTGGAAATGGAAGAGTTAAAAAAATGTTCCAAATGCAAACGCTTATAAACGTGGTTAGCTACGTTTACAAGTGTTTGGCGTTTGAAACGCTGATAAAATCTACTCCTGAACGCAAGTTCAAAAAACGATTGTAAACTCAACTGCCTGTAAAGGACTATGTGTACATGGACACATAGGAAAACATTAGGCAGAGTTCAGGGGCTGCTGAAAAAAACACAGAAAAGCTCATAAACGTGAGTTTATCAGCTTCAGTGTACATGGAGCCTTAGGCTGGCCATAAACAGGGGATGTTTATTGGTCGAATTGTCGGCCGATAAATGAAAAATCGGTCGTTACCGATGCTGACACAAATGTCCACAAAAAACTGACGTTTTTCGTGGATTTCCCAGCATGACCGATATAAAGAAATGAGAAGATCCACGAAAAACGGCCGACTGCATTGCGCCACTAACGGTGTGAATATCGTGCAGACAAAATTTCGGCCGATAAACGACCCGTCTATGGTCTGTATTACACATACAGACAATCTTATCTAAGACTAGATTCACACCTATGCAGGTTGTGTTTGACATTTTTGCACTTGCGTTTTTGATGTGTTTCGCTTTTTTTTATTCTTCTTGTTGCTAGGCAGATTTAAAACGCAAAACTCAGCAAAAATGCAGCAAAAACACAATACATACTTTTCTGCAGCATTTCTATTGAAGTCTATAGAACCAAAAACGCAACTTTTTGCATTAAAAAAAGTCCTTTTCCAAAGAACGCACTGGGTGAAAATGCACAGGTGTGGACATGCCCCATAGGAAATCATGTTAAATGGACTGTACTGTGTTTCTGCAAAACGCTGCAGAAAACGCTTAGGTGTGAACCTAGGGTAACAAAAAATGTTTAAAACACACCTGCGCCTGGATCCCTATATACAAAAAGCAGCTTACACGATTTGTTGACAACAATTTCCAACCGTAGTTGTAAAATAAAGTGCAGTACTCTATATGTGTATATATATATATATATATATATATATATATATATATACAGATAAACACTGTAAATATTAAAAGACCCAATAAGAAGTCCAAAGATCATGAATACCACAGAAATGCCCAAAGAGATAGAATCTAGTGTTATCCATCCACAAGATCCTCCAATAGTGAGCACACGGAGCCTCTTACCAAAGCATATTGACCCTCTACATATGGAGTGGTCAAACAGCACTTATATATAAACATCCAAGGTTCCACGGCCTCCACCGGATCTGATGCATCCACACAGGTTCAGCCCGGCCACTTTCCTAATAGCCTAGAACTCACTCCACGTCAGCAATTCAAAGGCATCCGGCCCCAATATACAGTCTAGTCATAGAAGGCAAACAAAATAGCCTCATGGTGTAGTATAAAAGACCAAACATTTATTAAAACCACACATATAGTTCTCCAATGTTCCTCTTCTCCCTCACTAAACTAATGTGACCCCAGCACTGACAGAGAAGGGTAGGACAGGTCAAACTAGGATACTGTGCAGGCAGCTGACATCCTCCTTATCAAATGATGATGTCATTGGTTGTCAGGAAGGATGCCGGTAGCTAGAAGGTCCTAATGGTGCTCAATGAAAACCTGTGGCTTTGTGTAACTAAAAGGCAGGCTTGTTCCACCCACTGGTTTGTATACAAGTTTTGGGCAATTTTTAGACATTTTGCCGAGGCACCAGGGGCGGACTGACCGTTTGGAAACTCGGGCACTGCCCGCGGGCCCGGGGTCAGTAGGGGGCCCCATGAGATGCCCCTGGTACCTTTTTCATAGGCTTTTTTGAGTTTGGGCAAGGACACAGGGGCCCCATGATCCCCTATTGCCCGGGGGCCCCATGAGTTGTCAGTCCACCCCTGCGAGGCACCCCTGAAGAAACCTCAAGGCACCTCAGGGTGCTTGGGCACTCTGGTTGAGAAAGGCTGACCTAATGTAATCATCCAATGTGGCACAGTGACAGGTGCTCACAAAAACAAAGTAGCAAGTGTTATGTAAACATCAACAATCAATATTTCATCTACTGCTCAAAAACACAAAGTGACAAGTGCTCTATAAACATCAACGATCAACATATCCTCAGAAAGTTCATATCAGTCCAAAAATTTGAAAAATATTAAAAAAAATATAAAAAAGAAAAAAATATATCTAATTCATATGTGTTCTTGCAAAAAATTATACCTGCATATAAAACAATAAATAAGTGTTCTTCTGAAAAACAACCGTGGAAAAAATCATTGAAGAATTGTATCATTTGTTACGTATGCACTTGGTCCAATCCACCACCTCAAACAATCACCACCATTTACCCCAAACTGACTCACCAGATATATTGGAAAAACCAGCATACTCGCAGAAACCTACAATGTTTCTGTAGGTGCTCAAGTATTGTATGTGGACCACAGACGAACGTTGTCGCTCAGAAGTATCCGATGCAGCAATATATGTCAAGAGAAGGAAGAACAGAAGAGATCCTCATCGCATAAAAATGGATATTTACTGTAAAAAGGACACGATTGCACTGAAACTCACATTTAAAAGTGTCTGACCTGACACTAGGTATTATTTGCAAAACATATGGACCACGCCAGCCCCAGCCGCTCTCCTCTGGCTGCAAGCACGGGCTCCAGCACCAAGGCGATGTCACATCCAAAGCCTCACCCTATGTACGCTTCGCCTACCGACATCTTTCTGGGTCGAAATCAGACTTTATTGTGTTCGGGTCTGAGACAGGAAGGTCTTAGATCGCCTCAGAGGCGTCCCTAGGGTTGGTGTCACCCGGTGCGGTAACACATGGTGTCACCCCTCCAGACAAGAAGGAGCGGTGCCGGTGTAGCGGTACAATGAGTATCCCTTGAAGATATGTATCCCCTGAAGCAACTGCGCATGTGCCGGTTTCAGGCCGAAGAAACCGATCTCCAACTTTAGCACAGAGCCAGCGATCAGCTTCTTCGGCCTGAAACCGGCACTTGCGTAGTTGCTTCAGGGGATACATATCTTCACGGGATACTCATTTCACCGCTACACCGGGGGCAGCTGTCACTGTGCCGGGAATCCAGGATCACCCCAATAACTGGCCAGGACCTTCACAGAGCCCAGAAGCTCTGCTGGCATCCTGCTCCTGCACCCCCTTTGATGGTGTCACCCGGTGCGGCCCGCACCCCTTTAGGGATGCCACTGGCTCGCCCCCAGAACACAGTGCTATATGTTATATGCAGTCTCCACTACATACAGTTTATACAGCACATCTAGCAGCCTCACATGTTAGTGAGGGACATAGTTATTTGTACCAAAGGATGGAGTTCAGCTTTAACCACTTCCATACCGGGCACTTTTACCCCCTTGCTGCCCAGGCCAGCTTTCAGCGCGGTCACTTTGACATCTGCGCGGTCATGCAACGCAAACCCAAACTAAATTTTTATCATTTTGTTCACAACTAGAGCTTTCTTTTGGTGGTATTTAATCACCACCGGGGTGTTTATTTTTTTTGCTAAATTTATGAAAAAAGACCAAAAACCATGTTTTTCTTTCTTTCTGTTATAAAATTTTGCATATAAATAATTGTTCTTCATAAATTTAGGCCAAGATGTATTCTGCTACATTTCTTTGGTGAAAATAACCCAAATCTGTATTTATTATTTAGTCTATAGGAAAGTTATAGAGTTCACAAACTATGGGATATGTCTGAAAATCAATCATTCCTGAAGTACTGACAGCCAATCTACTTTCTTGAGGACCAAAAATGACAGGACAGTACAGATATCCCCCAAATGACCCCCTAGACAGTTTGAGGTATTTAGTAAGAAGCATGGCAAGTTTTTTTACGTAATTTTTTGGAAAATGAAGAAATTAAAAAAAAAACATTTTCACATTTTTTTTTTCATACATACTGTCACCAGTGTAGTGCAGCATCATCATATAACTGGTGTGGTGGTGATCACTGACTGGTGACATTACGAAAGAAAAAAACATTTTTTTTCATTTTTTTTTCATAATACACTGTGACCAGAGTAGTATAATGTTACCATAGTAACATTGTACTACTCTGGGGAAGTGATCAGTATTTTTTTTTTTACACATGAAGATTGCTTATAGCAAAGAATCAATGGATGCCCCATAGTAAGTCTATGGGTGATGTCATCACCCAGACTCTGTGGCCATTGTTGCTGATCTCTCCTCCTCACTGGAGCTAGCCACTGGAGAGATCATGTGACTGGACGGTCGCACCCTCAGAATAAGTAGGTAGAGACATCTTTCCATTACACATGGTACAGAAGTATCAAGCAATCTGGTTATAGTGAGTTTCCAAAGTTGTGAATGCAGTTCTTTTAGTGTGGTGCAGTACAGTGCGATTTCAGTCCATTCAAATGAATGGGCTGAAATTGTACAGGAGCGCACAGCACATTACTGTGTGATTCGCAGTGTAAACCGGATCTTACAGGGTATTTAGAATAGGTTTAGAATGGGGGTGGGAGTAGGTTTAAAGTGGTTGTAAAGGCTCAAGGTTTTTACCTTTATGCATTCTATGCATGAAGGTAAAAAAACTTACCTGAGCCCCATCTCGATCCAGGGATGTGCACAAGAGCCTTGGCTCTCCCGGGTCTCTCCCTCCTCATTGGCTGAGATGGCAGTGGTAGCCATTGGCTCTTGCTATTGTCAATCACAGTCAGTAAGCCAATAAGGAGAGAGCGGCGGCAGGGTCGAGCAGCTCTCCATGTGTGAAAGGACACACAGAAAAGCTACTCAGGAGCAAGCCTGCTTGGGTGCCCCCATTGCAAGCTGCTTGTTATGGAGACACTAGGCAGGAGGGGGGCCCTGGAGTGCTGGCGGGGACCTGAGAAGAGGAAGATCAAGGCTGCTTTGTGCAAAATCACTGGAAAGAACGGGTAAGTATGACGATTGTTATAAAAACCAAAAAGAAACCTTTAATGTCACTTTAAGTATAATTAGTATTTGACTAAAGTTCTACTTTAAATTGCCACATTGTGGGCAACGATGGCCTTGCTGTGCTGAACTTTGGCCAGAAAAGAGACACCTGTCAGCTACAGAGGAATATCCACCTTATTAAACTTTTCTCCAGATGTCCATTATGTCAGACGGATCATAAATTATGATTTGTCCAATGGCCTTCTTCTCTCTGGCTCTGCTGTATGTCACATAGAAGAGTCCAGTTCATGTTTCATACCCACAGGCTGTGTGCTACCAACTAAACAGGAATTTCTTCTTTAATTCACACTCTGCTACATTTTTCTGTTAACACTGCAGATGTAACAAGAATTGCCCAATGGCTGCAATTAGTGAAGTCACCCCTGACCACCATATTTTGTATATTCACCAGGATGGAAAATGATACACACTTAAGAGTAATAAACACCTCATGTCTGAACTTGTTCTCTCAATCCTAGCTGGAAACAAGCATGTCCCCAAATCACCTCTACCTTCACCCATCACCAATTTGCCATTCCAAACAGATTTGGAGATATAGGTGGTAGTAAGATGGATTTCTGCAGACGATGAATGACTCCGTGTTGGAGATAGCTCAGCAGACGCACGCCTTGCCCAGCCAGAGAGCTTAGAAGGTAATAGCAGCCTCAGCTCCATTCATCCAGGCCACGCTACCATTGGACGAAACATGTTGGGTGCTTGGCCTGGATTAATCAAGCTAAGGCTGCTTTTACCTGCTAACCACTCAGGCCAGGCAAGGTGTGTGGCGGCTGGGCTATCTCTCCCTATTTCTACAGATTGCTTCGAGTCTGGACAAACCTTTGCCCAGCTTGCCCCCTCACTAGTCAGCAGTATCCAATTCGTTGGAACTTGATGAACGGGGGTCATTAAGCATTTGTCGTGACTTAGAGCAATAATTTCAGGATTGGTGACCAATCCTGGACAATGTTCTTCCCCTGCAGAAGTATGAATAGTAGTTGATCATATAGATATATGGATAATATCCAACCAGTGATTGTGAATGTACTACCCTATTGCATATGACAGGTAACCAGAGGGCACTCTCTCCCTATATATGGACAGGAAGTGAGTGTTCCTGAGTAGACCTCTTGTTAGAAGGTGTTGGGCGCGTTAGGTTAAGTTCTTCCCCTTGGGTTCCAGGCAGATGGTGTTTCAGTCAGTGTCCCTGGTAATGATGTTATTTAGGAAAAGGTGGGTATGGCTAGAGAGAAGGTCAGGATATGGGAGTGTAAACTGAAAAGTAAGTGGCTTGGTTCCCCCTGTGTCTATAGGCCTTAATCTTGCTGCATCATGAGGCATGACTACCTCTTTGGGAGGAAATGTCCTCTAGGATGGAAAAAGTGGAAGCTAGGTAGTTAGTTCATCCTATAATGCACTGGGCTATGTATTAAGAGTGATGCTTTACTCCACCCCAAAATGGGACAGTTTGCCCCTTTATTGAAGAAGAAAAACAATATTTCACTTATTTATCCATCTATTAAATGCCAACTATATAGTCTATTTAATCAAACCTGACCGGACACTATTTTGTGCAGGGATGAGGAAGAAAATGTGAGATATGTTCAACATCATTGTGGGGGCTGTTCGTGCAGCTAGGGCTGGAAGGGATCAGTGTTCACTCAGGCCCGGAACAGGGTAAACTGAGTGCTGAAGATTACACTCATAGGCTATGCCTGGGTTAATAGGCCAAGGTATCCCAGCCATGTGTGTAGACGGAACCAGAGGAAGCCACTCTATGGACTATGGAGGTTGTCCTGGGGGAAGGAGCTCATCTCCAGTGACTGAAGTCATTGTGTAGGTGAGTTTAGTAGTTGTAACTGTAGGCCATTTGCCAAATACAACCTGGCAATACTCTGTGACCACCAACGCAGTGTTCTCTATTGTGGGCACAAGAGGGAGCAAACCTACCACTTGGCTATATTCTGTATATATATATACTGTATAGACAGTAGGTGAACATCCTGTCTATTGTAGTAAACTACAATGAGTAGTTCTCTGCCACCATGTGGGTGGTAGATGAGTGTTCCTCATTCTTCTACCACCATAGCTACAATATACACTCAATGGTCACTTCAATTGATACACCTGTTCAATTGCTTGGTAACACAAATTACTAATCAGCCAATCCCATGGCAGCAACTCAATGCATTTAGGCATGTAGACGCGGTGAAGACGATTTTCTGAAGTTCAATCCGAGCATCATAATGGGGGAAGAATGGGGATTTAAATGACTTTGAACATGGCATGGTGTTGGTGCCAGACAAGCTGGTTTGAGTATATCAAAAACTGCTGATCTACTAAGAATTTCATTCAAAACCATCTCTAGGGTCTACAGAGAATGGTCCAAAAAAGAGAAAATATCCAGTGATCGACAGTTGTGTGGACAAAAACGCCTTGTTGATGTCTGGAGAAATGGGCAGACTGGAAGATAGGCAGGCAACAGTAACTCATGCCAATATGGACCAAAATCTCTGAGGAATGTTTCCAACACCTTGTTGAATCTATGCCATGAAGAATTAAGTCAGTTCTGAAGGCAGAAGGGGGTCCAACCCGGTACTAGCAAGGTGTACCTAATAAAGTGGCCGGTGAGTGTACAGTATGTATGGTAGATAAGTGTTCCTCACCCCTATAGATACATGGACAAAGCAAACAAGTGCTAGTTAGTGCTTGGGACTCATAGATCCATGGAGGGTTGATTACAGTTGTCAGTTAGCACTCTACTCCTATACATATGTGGACAGTAAAATAACAATGGTAAACCCTCACACTAAATGATATAAAATCAGACTGCTGCACTTAGGAACCCTGAATACTGGATTCTATAATGTGCAAGTAAAATAAACCAGTGCGCTGTCTCTTTAAAGATCTTTCAAACAAATATCTGATTGCTACAAAAAAAGGCAAAAATGTGTAAAAATAAGCAAAATGAAAAATAAAGTACATATAAATCTCAATATTACCCAAGTGTAAACAATAATATGTAACAATGTATAGTGATAAATTGTTCCCACTACATAATGGATGGACATTGTTTGATGAATTCAGATTGTTTTTAATGATCGGTTGAATATTTTGCACTTTTATTTGATGTATGACATTATGTAGTGGAAATGATTTATTACTATATTGTACATTATTGCAATAATTATTGTTTACAGTTGGGTAATATTGAGATTTACAGTGGGGATCGAAAGTTTGGGCACCCCAGCTAAAAAATTGTATTAATGTGCATAAAGAAGCCAAGGAAAGATGGAAAAATCTCCAAAAGGCATCAAATTACAGATTAGACATTCTTATATGTCAACAAAAGTTAGATTTTATTTTCATCATTTACACTTTCAAAATAACAGAAAACAAAAAAATGGCGTCTGCAAAAGTTTGGGCACCCTGCAGAATTTATAGCATGCACTGCCCCCTTTGCCAAGCTGAGACCTGCCAGTGTCATGGATTGTTCTCAATCATCGTCTGGGAAGACCAGGTGATGTCAATCTCAAAGGTTTTAAATGCCCAGACTCATCTGACCTTGCCCCAACAATCAGCACCATGGGTTCTTCTAAGCAGTTGTCTAGAAAACTGAAACTGAAAATAGTTGAGGCTCACAAAGCTGGAGAAGGCTATAAGAAGATAGCAAAGCGTTTTCAGATGTCAATATCCTCTGTTCGGAATGTAATTAAGAAATCGCTCTCATCAGGAACAGTGGAAGTTAAAGCAAGATCTGGAAGACCAAGAAAAATATCAGACAGAACAGCTCGCAGGATTGTGAGAAAAACAATTCAAAACCCACGTTTGACTGCACGATCCCTCCAGAAAGATCTGGCAGACACTGGAGTTGTGGTACACTATTCCACTATAAAGAGATACTTGTACAACTATGGTCTTCATGGAAGAGTCATCAGAAGAAAACCTCTTCTACGTCCTCACCACAAAAATCATTGTTTGAACTTTGCAAATGAACATATAGACAAGCCTGATGCATTTTGGAAACAGGTTCTGTGGACCGATGAGGTTAAAATTGAACTTTTTGGCCGGAATGAGCAAAGGTACGTTTGGGGAAGAAGGGACACAGAATTGAATGAAAAGAACCTCTGTCCAACTGTTAAGCATGGGGTTGGATCAATCATGCTTTGGGGTTGTGTTGCAGCCAGTGGCACAGGGAACATCTCACGAGTAGAAGGAAAAATGGATTCAATAAAATTTCAGCAAATTTTGGATGGTAACTTGATGCCATCTGTGAAAAAGCTGAAGTTAAAGAGAGGATGGCTTCTACAAATGAATAATGATCCTAAACACACCTTGAAATCCACGGGGGATTACATCAAGAGGCGTAAACTGAAGGTTTTGCCATGGCCTTCACAATCTCCTGACCTCAACATAATTGAAAATCTATGGATAGACCTCAAAAGAGCAGTGCGTGACAGACAGCCCGGAAATCTCAAAGAACTTGAAGACTTTTGTAAGGAAGAATGGGCAAAGATACCTCAAACAAGAATTGAAAGACTCTTGGCTGGCTACAAAAAGCGTTTACAAGCTGTGATACTTGCCAAAGGGGGCAGTACAAGATATTAACTCTGCAGGGTGCCCAAACTTTTGCAGACGCCATTTTTTTGTTTTCTGTTATTTTGAAAGTGTAAATGATGGAAATAAAATCTAACTTTTGTTGACATATAATAAGAATGTCTAATCTGTAATTTGATGCCTTTTGGAGATTTTTCCATCTTTCCTTGGCTTTTTATGCACATTAATACAAATTTTTAGCTGGGGTGCCCAAACTTTCGATCCCCACTGTATATGCACTTTATTTTTCATTACTTTAACTGACAATTGCGCGGTCAGGCAATGCTGAACCCAAATGAAATTTGCGTCTCTTTTTTTCCCACAAATTGAGCTTCCTTTTGGTGGTATTTGATTGCCTGTGTGTTTTTTATTTCTTGCGCTATGAAAAAAGAAAACACTGACAATCTTGTGAAAAAAACCTATATTTTTTACTTTTTGCTAGTGAACATGTTCAGTACAAAAATTAAAAAAATCAAATTTCATCATAAATTTACTCAAAAATTTATTCTGCTGCATCTCTTTGCTAAAAAAAAAAATCCCAATTCCTGTAAATTAATTGGTTTATGTGAAAGTTATAGCATTTACAAATGGCGGTATATATACTGGGATTTTTAAAATTTTTTACTAGTAATGGCGGCGATCAGCGTCTTATAGTGAGACTGCGGCAGACATTCTGACACTGGAGGGAACTGACTTGGTGTCACTGACATCCACAGTGACACCAATACAGTGATCAGTGCTAAAAAAAAAGCACTGACACTGTACTAATGGCACTGGGCAGGCAGGGGTTAACCTGAGGCACGATCAAAGGGTTAACTGTGTGCTGGGAGTGCTTCACTGGAATCACACTGCTTTGGATGGCTGTGCTGTGCAAAACCATCCAAAGCAGTGTGCCCTAGCTGACAGGGAGGAGAACTGTTAGTAAACAAAACAGTTCTCCTCCCCGTTGGAGAGCTTCGGAAATCACTGGGTGCCGGCGAGTAATCACCGGCCGCTGGTGAGTAATCACCGTCCGGGACCCAGTGATTGACAGCTGCGGCCGTGAATGGCAACATGGGTAGGGCGCGCCCGTGACTCGCACACGCTCCCTACCCGGAAATGCAAAATCATGTATGTATATGTGATTTTGTGCATCCGTGCCGCCCTGTAGCAGTATTTCTGCTATAGGGCGGTCGGCAAGCGGTTAAAGAGACAGCACACTGGTTTATTTCACTTGCATATGTGGGCTGTAGGTGACTAGAACTTTCTGATGTTCCACCCCTGTAGATACAAGGACAATATTTACCACTAGCAGGAGCTACATTACCCAGCCCACTTGGTTGGTAACTAGAGAGCACTCTGACCCTATAGAATGGTAGGTAACCAATACCAAACAAGGCTTTTTCCTTACAGATGCAATACATGGACAGTAGGTAACTGGTGTTGGATAGCACTCTGCACCTATAGATACAGGGACAGTAAGTGACCAGTGCTGGACAAGGCTCTAGCCCTAGAGATTCATTGACAGTAGATGATCAGTGACTGATGCTGATTGGTGCACTGCCTCTATAGATACACAGATGGCAGGTGACTGGTGCTGAATAGCTCCTTGTGTTTACAGAGACGGGGATGGTAGTTGACACTGCTAGATAGAGTTTTGCACCTATAGATAGTGAATATTAGGTGATGGCAGCTGGATAGTGCTCTGTCCCTAAAGATCTGTTGGGGGTAGAGATCTGACCCTACAGAAACACAGGCAGTCAGTGACCGGTACTGGATAATGCTCTGCTTCTATAGATATGAGGACGGTAGGTGATCAGTATTGGATAATGCTCTGAGCCTATAGATATGTGGATGGTAGGTTATCAGTACTGGATTCCGCTCCTATAGATATGTGGACAGTAGGTGATCAGTACTGGATTCCGCTCCTATAGATATGTGGATGGTAGGTTATCGGTACTGGATTCCGCTCCTATAGATATGTGGACAGTAGGTGATCAGTACTGGATTCCGCTTCTATAGATATGTGGACGGTAGGTGATCGGTACTGGATTCCGCTTCTATAGATATGTGGACGGTAGGTGATCGGTACTGGATTCCGCTTCTATAGATATGTGGACGGTAGGTGATCAGTACTGGATTCCGCTTCTATAGATATGTAGACGGTAGGTGATCGGTACTGGATTCCGCTCCTATAGATATGAGGACGGTAGGTGATCAGTATTGCATAATGCTCTGAGCCTATAGATATCTGGACGGTAGGTGATCGGTACTGGATTCTGCTCCTATAGATATGTAGATGGTAAGTGATCGGTACTGGATTCTGCTCCTATAGATATGTGGACGGTAGGTGATCGGTACTGGATTCTGCTCCTATAGATATGTAGATGGTAAGTGATCGGTACTGGATTCTGCTCCTATAGATATGTGGACGGTAGGTGATCGGTACTGGATTCTGCTCCTATAGATATGTGGATGGTAGGTGATCGGTACTGGATTCTGCTCCTATAGATATGTGGATGGTAGGTGATCGGTACTGGATTCTGCTCCTATAGATATGTGGATGGTAGGTTATCAGTACTGGATTCCGCTCCTATAGATATGTGGACAGTAGGTGATCAGTACTGGATTCCGCTCCTATAGATATGTGGATGGTAGGTTATCGGTACTGGATTCCGCTCCTATAGATATGTGGACAGTAGGTGATCAGTATTGCATAATGCTCTGAGCCTATAGATATCTGGACGGTAGGTGATCGGTACTGGATTCTGCTCCTATAGATATGTAGATGGTAAGTGATCGGTACTGGATTCTGCTCCTATAGATATGTGGACGGTAGGTGATCGGTACTGGATTCTGCTCCTATAGATATGTAGATGGTAAGTGATCGGTACTGGATTCTGCTCCTATAGATATGTGGACGGTAGGTGATCGGTACTGGATTCTGCTCCTATAGATATGTGGATGGTAGGTGATCGGTACTGGATTCTGCTCCTATAGATATGTGGATGGTAGGTGATCGGTACTGGATTCTGCTCCTATAGATATGAGGACGGTAGGTGATCGGTACTGGATTCTGCTCCTATAGATATGTAGATGGTAAGTGATCGGTACTGGATTCCGTTTCCATAGATATGTGGACGGTAGGTGGCTGATACTAGATAACGCTCTGGCCCTGTAGATGTGAGGACTGTATGTGACCAGTACTGGATAACAGTCTACTTCTACAGATACGAGTACGGTAGGTGACCAATACTGGATAACGCTCTGCTCCTATAGATATGAAGACAGTAGGTGGCTGGTACTGGATAACCTTTTGTTCCTATAGGTATGAGGACGTTAAGTAACTGCTATTGGATAACGCTCTGCTCAAATAGATATGAGGACAGTAGGTGACCAGTACTGGAAAACGCTCTGCTCCTGTAGATATGAAGATGGTAGGTACCAGTACTGGATAATTTTCTGTGTCTATAGATATTAGGACAGTAGGTTACCTATACTGGATGAGGCTCTGGTCCTATAGGTATGAGGAAGGTAGGTGACCTATACTGGATAATGCTCTGCTCCTATAGATAAGAGGACGGTAGGTGACCAGTATTGGATAACACTCTGCTCCTGTAGATACATGGACAGTAGGTGACTGGTATTGGATAATGTTCTGCTTCTATACATGAAGACAGTAGGTGACCGTTACTGGATAATGCTTTGCACCTATAGATATGAAGACAGTAGGTGACGGTTATTGGATAAGGCTCTGGCCCTATAGACATGAGGACGGTAGGTGACCAGTACTGGATAACGGTCTGCTCCTGTAGCTATGAGGACGGTGGGTGACCAGCACTGGATAATGTTCTGTTTCTATAGATATTAGGACGGTAAGTCACCACCACTGGATAATGTTGTGTTTCTATAGATATTAGGATGGTAAGTCACCTATACTGGATAATGCTCTGCTCCTATAGATAAAAGGACAGTAGGTGACTGTTATTGGATAGTGCTCTGGCCCTACAGATATGAGGACGGTAGGTGACCAGTACTGGATAACGTTATGTTTCCACAGATATGGGGATGGTAGGTGGCCAGTACTGGATAACGCTCTGCTCCTGTAGATACATGGACGGTAGGTGGCCGGTACTGGATAACGCTCTGCTCCTGTAGATACATGGACGGTAGGTGGCCGGTACTGGATAACGCTCTGCTCCTGTAGATACATGGACGGTAGGTTGCCGGTACTGGATAACGTTCTACTCCTATAAATACATAGACGATACTACATAGATCTCTGTCTCTATAGGTATGAGGACAGTAGGTGACCAGCATTGGATGGTAGGTAAGTGGAGGTGGACAGCACTGTGACCCTACAGATACACCAACATTAGGTGAACAATATCGGATAATGCTCCATCTATACAGATAAGTGGCCGGTAGGTGACTGATACGGGTAACGCTCTGGCCCTGTAGATATAGACGGTGGCCGGTACTTCATAGCTCTCTGTCTCTATAGGTATGAGGACAGTAGGTGGCCGGTATTGGATAACGTCCTGCTCCTGTAGATACATGGATGGTAGGTGGCCGGTATTGGATAACACTCTGCTCCTGTAGATACATGGACTGCAGGTGGACGGTATTGGAGAACGTCCTGCTCCTGTAGATACATGGACGGTAGGTGGCCAGGACTGGACTATGCTTTGCTCCTATAGATAGATGGACGGTAGGTGGCCGGTACTGGATAACGCTCTGCTCCTGTAGATACATGGACGGTAGGTGGCCAGGACTGGACTATGCTTTGCTCCTATAGATAGATGGACGGTAGGTGGCTGGTACTGGATAACGCTCTGCTCCTGTAGATACATGGACGGTAGGTGGCCGGTACTGGATAACGCTCTGCTCCTGTAGATACACGGACGGTAGGTGGCCGGTACTGGATAACACTCTGCTCCTGTAGATACATGGACGGCAGGTGGCCGGTATTGGATAACGTCCTGCTCCTGTAGATACACGGACGGTAGGTGGCCGGTATTGGATAACGTCCTGCTCCTGTAGATACATGGACGGTAGGTGGCCGGTATTGGATAACGTCCTTCTCCTGTAGATACACGGACGGTAGGTGGCCGGTAGTGGATAACGTCCTGCTCCTGTAGATACATGGACGGTAGGTGGCCAGGACTGGACTATGCTTTGCTCCTATAGATGGAAGGTAGGTGGCCGGTACTACATAGCTGTCTCTATAGGTATGAGGACGGTAGGTGGCCGGTACTACATAGCTGTCTCTATAGGTATGAGGACGGTAGGTGGCCGGTACTACAGAGCCCTCACGGTAGGTGACCAGCATTGGATGGTAGGTAAGTGGAGGTGGACAACCCTACGGATACAGAGAGGTGAACAATATCGGGTAATGCTCCGTCTATACAGATACGTGGCCGGTAGGGGACCGATACGGGTAACGCTCTGGCCCTGTAGACATGAGGACGGTAGGTGACCGGAATGGGACAACGATCGGCTCCTATAGACTCATGGACGGTAAGGACTGTTTGTCTAGTCACCCGTAGCGGGTCACCATCACCCTCGGCGTTTGAACGTGGAGTCAGGGTAATAGGCACACCCCTTCTCCGCCCAGAGTCCGGCTCTGCTGATACCGGAGAAGATACGGGCACAGCTCCGCCCCGCCGGGCCGTACAATGCTGATGTCAGGAGGCGGTGCCCGATTCGGGTGATGTGTGTGCGGAGGATGCTGCGGCCCGACAGGTGAGATCGGGGAACCGTTCTACCCCGGAGAGATTATGACACCAAGATCCGGGTGTTCATCTACAGGAGGGTGTACAATGTAACATCATGATGGGGCACATTACATGGAGACAGGGTGTCATATGGGAGTTCCACTGCTGGGGGGGAGGGGGTGTAGTCTGGATGTGGTGGGTCATAGTATTGTGGTCTGTAATATTGGTTTGGTAGCAGGGGCGGACTGACAACTCATGGGGCTCCCAGGCAATAGGGGATCATGGGGCCCCTGTGTCCTTGCCCAAACTCAAAAAAGCCTATGAAAAAAGTACCAGGGGCACCTCATGTGGCCCCCTACTGACCCCCGGCCCTCGGGCAGTGCCCGAGTTTCCAAATGGTCAGTCTGCCCCTGTTTGGTAGGGTGTAGTATTAGGGGGCTATTGTATTGGTGTGATGAGGTGTAGTAGCCATGTAGCATGGGGTGTAGTAGTCGTGCAGTGTGGGGTGTAGTAGCCTTGTTGTATGGGGTGTAGTAGTGGTGGGGTGCAGTAGAGATGTAGCATGGGGTGTAGTAGTGGTGGGGTGCAGTAGAGATGTAGCATGGGGTGTAGTAGTGGTGGGGTGTAGTAGCCATGTAGAATGGGGTGTAGTAGTGGTGGGGTGTAGTAGCCATGTAGAATGGGGTGTAGTAGTGGTGGGGTGTAGCAGCCATGTAGAGTGGGGTGTAGTAGTGGTGGGGTATAGTAGTCATGCAGTGTAGGGTGTAGTAGTGGTGGGGTGTAGTAGCCATGTAGTATGGGGTGTAGTAGTGGTGGGGTGCAGTAGAGATGTAGCATGGGGTGTAGTAGTGGTGGGGTGTAGTAGTGGTGGGGTGTAGTAGCCATGTAGAATGGGGTGTAGTAGTGGTGGGGTGTAGCAGCCATGTAGAGTGGGGTGTAGTAGTGGTGGGGTATAGTAGTCATGCAGTGTAGGGTGTAGTAGTGGTGGGGTGTAGTAGCCATGTAGTATGGGGTGTAGTAGTGGTGGGGTGCAGTAGAGATGTAGCATGGGGTGTAGTAGTGGTGGTGAGGTATAGTAGTCATACAGTGTGGGGTGTAGTAGTAGTGGGGTTTAGTAGCCATGTAGTATGGGGTGTAGTAGTGGTGGGGTGCAGTAGAGATGTAGCATGGGGTATAGTAGCCGTGGGGTGTAGTAGTGGTGGTGGTGTGCAGTAGAGATGTAGCATGGGGTGTAGTAGTGGTGGGGTATAGTAGTCATGCAGTGTGGGGTGTAGTATTGGTGGGGTGTAGTAGCCTAGTAATGTGGGGTGTGGTAGTCATGCAGTGTGGTGTATAGTAGTGGTGGGGTATAGTATCCATGTAGTGTGTGCCATAGTATTGGTGTGATGGGGTGTAGTATTGGTGGTCTGTAGTATTGATGTGGTGGGATGTAGTATTGGTATGTTAGGGTGTAGTATTAGTGGGCTGTTGTATTGAGGTGGTGAGGTGTAGTAGTCTTGCAGTGTGGGGTGCAGTAGCCATGTAGTGTGTGTTGTAGTATTGGTGGTGTGTAGTATTGGTGTGGCTGTCTGTAGTATTTGTGTGTTGGGGTGCAATATTCCTGGGCTATAGTATTGTTGTGGTGAGGTGTAGTAACCATGTAGTTTGGGGTGTAGTAGCCGTGTAATGTTGCATTGGTTTGCTGGGGTGTAGTATTTGTGGTTTGTAATATTGGTGTAGTGGTCCATAGTACTCCTTTGGTTTTCTGTAGTGTTGTGGTGTAATATTGGTGGTCTCTAGCATTGGTGGGATGAGGTGTAGTAGCCATGCAGTGTGGGGTACAGAAGTGGTGGGGAGTAGTAGTATAGGTGGTCTGTAATATTAGTGTGATGGTCCGTAGTATTGGCATGCTTTTCTTTACTATTGTTGTGTTGGGGTGTAGTATTAATATTAATGTGGTATTATTATTATTGTGCTGTAGTATTAGTATGGTGGGGGTATAGTATTGGTGGGCCGTAGTATTGGTGCACGTGTCTATAGTATTGTTGTGTTGGGGGGGTGCAGTATTATTTTTAATCCAGTATGCCATAGTATTGGTGTGGCGAGGTGTAGTAGTCATGCAGCGTGAGGTGTAGTAGTGGTAGGCTGTAGTAGTATAGGTGGTCTGTAATAATAGTGTGGTAGTCTGTAGTATTGGTGCGCTTTTCTATAGTGTTGGGTTGCAGTATCATTATTACTGCAGTATTAGTGTGCATTAGCATTGTTGTGGTGGGGTGTTGTATTGGTGGTCCATAGTACTGGTTCAGTTGTCTATAGTATTGGTATCTTGGGGTGCAGTATTTGTATCAGTGCACCATAGTATTGGTGTGGTGGGGTGTAGTATTGGTGGTCTGTAATATAAATGTGGTGCTCTGTAGTACTGGTGTGGTTTTCTGTAGTATTTGTGTGGTGAGGTGTAGTAGCCATGCAGTGTGGCGTACAGTAGTGGTGGGGTGTAGTAGTATTGGTGGTCTGTAATAATAGTGTGGTGGACTGTAGTACTGGTGCACTTGTCTATGGTATTGTTGTGTTTGGGGGCAGTATAAGTATTTGTTTGCCATGGTATTGGTGTAGTGGGGTGTAGCATTGGTGGTCCATGATATTGGTGCAGTTGTCTATAGTATTGGTGTGTTTTGGGTAGCAGTATTAGAGGACTATATTGTTGGTGTGTAGTTTGGGGTGTAGTAGTGTTGGGAGATAGTATTGGTTTGATTGTGTGTAGTATTGGTGGTCTGTAGTATTGGTGTGATTGTCTATAGTATTGGTGTGTTGGGGTGCAGTATTAGGGGCCTATAGTATTGATGTGGTGCAGTGTAGTAGCCATGTAGTTTGGGGTGTAGTAGTGGTGGAGTGTAGTATTGGTTTGGTTGGGTGTAGTATTGGTGTGGTGGGTTGTAGTATTGTTGTGGATGGCTGTGTTATTGGTGCGGTGGACTGTAGTATTGGTGTGGTGGGGTGTAGTATTGGTATGGTGGGCTGTAGTATTGGTGTGGTGGTGTAGTACTGGTGTGGTGGTGTAGTATTGGTGTGGTGGGCTGTAGTATTGGTGTGGTGGTATAGTATTGGTATGGTGGGCTGTAGTATTGGTGTGGTGGTGTAGTATTGGTATGGTGGGCTGTAGTATTAGTGTGGTGGTGTTGTATTGGTATGGTGGGATGTAGTATTGGTGTGGTGGTGTTGTATTGGTATGGTGGGCTGTAGTATTAGTGTGGTGGTGTTGTATTGGTATGGTGGGCTGTAGTATTGGTGTGGTGGTGTTGTATTGGTATGGTGGGCTGTAGTATTGGTGTGGTGGTGTTGTATTGGTATGGTGGGCTGTAGTATTGGTGTGGTGGGGTGTAGTAGCCATGTCGTGGGAAGGTAGTGTGGGGTTGTATTGTGTAACGTATGATGTGGTATACAGTGTGGTGTAGATTGGAGTGTAGTACCAGTTAAGTGTGGGATGTACAATGAGGTGGATTAGGGGTATACTGAGTGGTGTAGTAGATGTGTAGTTGTGTAATAGGGGTGTAGTATATCATATGCAGTGGGGTGTACAGGGGGGTGTACTATGTGTTACTATAGTGGTGTAGTATGTGTAGTCTGAGATGTCGAGTTGTTCCTTTTTCTCCAGCAGAGCATTGTGGGCACGTCTGAGTTCAGAGGTCATGAGGAGGCCACCTAGCTGATCAGCTGAACACAACCAGGTAATGTATGGTGCCCTGTGGTGTACAGCACTGCCAACTACTTTATTATTTCAGCTCTAAATGCCCTCATCAGCCTCTAAGATCAATGTGGGTGTGGTTTAGCACAACCAATCAGGTTCCCTATATAGTTAGATCTCCACAGAATAGAGAACAGATAGTACCTCGCTGGTTGCTATGAGTGGGTACTCTGTCTTTCTACTTATATCGGGTCAGTTACATCTCCTTTAGATTAGGATGACATTCTCACCTGGATCAAAACCTTCCCTCTGTGACCCCCTCATCTGGATCATAACCCTCTCTTTGTGGAAGACTAATCCAAGGCATATTGTTCTCTTGGTGACCCACTCACCCTCACTTGGATCATACCCTTCTTTCGCTGACTACCTCACCTGAAACACACTTTTCTCGTGGTGACCTCCTCACTTGTCATCTAGGTCGTACTCTTTCCTCTGAACTCCACACCCCTCACCTGGATCATACCTAGGGTGATCTCCTCAACCGGATCATTCTGTGTTTATTTCTGGCCTCCTTTCCCCTTGTCCAGGTTACCCCAATCATATCCTTCTCTCTGTGACCTCCTCTCCCAGATTACACCCTTTGCTCTTCACCCCAAACCTAGATCATAACCTTCCTTCTGTCTGTAACATCCTCATCTCTTACCCAGATGATATTCTTCCCTCTGTGACCTCATTACCCCTCACCTGGATCATACCCTTTCTTCTGTGACCCCCTTACCCTGATCATACTCTTCCCTTTGTGACATCTTCCCTCCTCACCCAGGTCATACATTTCCTTCTGTGACCAACTCACTTGGATTTTACCCTTCCCTCTGATACCTCCTCCCCTGGAATATACCCTTTCCTCTGTGACCTCTCCTCACCTGGATCATACTCCCCACGCTGATCTCCTTAACCCCAACATACCCTTTTATTCTGTTCTTCTGTGACCTCCTCATGTGGATCACATCCTTTCCTGTGTCACCACCTCACCCTGATCATATGTTTTTCTTTGTGACCTTCTCATTTGGCTCATACCCTTCACTCTGTAACCTCCTCACCCATATCATACCCTTCCCTCTAACTTCCTAACCCTTTACCTTGAACACCTGGATCATACCCTTCCAAGGCTCTGTGACCTATTCACTCTTCACCCAGGTCATACATTTTCCTCTGTGACCTCCACACTTTGATTACACCCTTCCCACGTTGACCTCCTTAATCGCAACATACTCTTTCTTCTGTTCTTCTGTGACCTTCTCGCATAGACCATAGCCTTCCCTCTGTGACCTCCTCACCTGGATCATACACTTCCCTCTGTGACCTGCTCACCCCTCACCTGGATCATGCCCTGCCCTCTGACTTCCTCAACCCTCACCTTGGATCATACCTGTCCCTCTGTGACCTCCTCATCAAGATCATAAAACCTGCTGTTTGTGACCTCCTCACCCCACATCCTTTTGTTTGTGACTTCCTCACTCATATCATACCCATTGTTTCACATGATTTCATCCTTAAACACACTGGGCACATCCTATCCATACCTTTGTGGAGAATGGGGGAGAGATGTTGTAGGACAGAAAAATGCACCAGTCCACCATGAACTATTATTATGAATGTCCTAACACATGACTGGTCACCTCTCACTGTTCTGGAATATTGAAATTTCATTGGTTTCTGTGTGTTACTGGTCTTGGTACTCCCTCTGACATAAGTTGGTGTGTTTTACAGTGGCAATATGGATGCCTTCTTCGAGACATTCACCTCCATAGAGCCCCTGGTGACGGAGGAGCCTCCAGGAAATGTGACGGACCAATGTTACAGTGCTCGTTCACGCAGCACGGTTATCCAGGGCCTGCCGTTCGGAGGAGTCCCCACCGTTCTCGCCATCAACTTTCTTGCCTGGCTGGTATGGAGGTTGTGTGTGGGGGACCAGTCCGGGTGCAGGGTGTGGGTAGAAGGTTGTACAGGGTGACATTACAGGGGCTGCTGCTATTATATCACATATCTGGTGTAAGTTGGCTTTGTGCTTGCACATTACGTGGCTAGTATTACGTAGCTATAGACATGATAGAATTTTAAGATATTTGGATATTATTTGAATATGTTCTTAATAACTGTGTTCCAGTATTAGGTTGACATGCTGATATACACCATATGGCCAAACGTTTGCGTACCCCTAACCATCACACTTATATGATATCCTATTCCAAATCCATGGCCATTAGTATAGCATTGTTCCCCTTTGTGGCCCTAACAAACAGAGTTGGAGTGTGTCTGTGAGAAGTTACACCCTTTTGATGTTGGATGAGAAGACCTGGCTCACAATCAACATTTCAGTTCATCCCAAAGGTGTTCAGTAGGGTTTAGGGCAGAGCTTTGTGCAGGCCACTTGGGTTCCTCTACACCAAACTGGTCAAACCATGTCTTTATAAAGCTGGCTTTGTACACAGGGGCACTGTCATGCTGGAACGCAAAAGTGTCTTCTCCAAACTGTTGCCACAAGGTTGAAAGCCCATAGTTGTCTAAAGGTGTTCAGTACGGTTGAGGTCAGAGCTTTGTTCAGGCCACTTGAGTTCTCTTCTGCTCCAAACTGGACAAACTATGTCTTTATGGTGCTGATGTTGTGCAGAGGGACACAGTCATGCTGGAATTAAAAAGGACCTTCTCCAAACGATTGCCACAAAATTGGATGCCTATAGTTGTCTAAAATATTTTTGTATGGAGGGATGTCCTTGAATGTTTGGCCACAGTGTAGCGTAGATGGGTATGACAGTGTTAGAGGCTTTCCTGGTATTAGAGGATGTGATCGTGTTGGAGGGTATGCTGGCATTAGAAGGTTTGCTGGTGTTAGCTTGGTTTACTGACCTAATATTATTCTGAACTTCCTCACAGTTGTTGCTCCTGGTGTTCTCATGCTTGAGGAAGGCGGCTTGGGATTATGGACGTCTGGCTCTGCTCATAGACAATGACAGGTAATATGGTGTCTCTCTCTCTCTTACCTATTCTTCTCTCTCTCTTCAACCCCCTCCCCCACCCCTTTATCTGTACCCCCATTACCCCTCTCTGTCTCTCTCTCTTCTGGTCCATTCCTTGTTATATATTTCCTGCTGTTCTTATACTGACTTGTGAATTCTCTCCCCAGCCCTTCCATCCGACGTAGATGGACTTCGTATGAGTAATGAGTAACTCTGATTGTGGTGGAGGGCTCTGGGGTTGCTCTAGTGTATGCCATGTGTAGGACACAGCTGCAGTTGGACACTGCATGGGGCTCCTGTGCTTTACCATATACAGTTGTGCTCAAAAGCTTGCACACCCTGTCAGAAATCGTTAAATTTTGGTATTTGTATTGAAAATATGACTGATCATGCCAAAAATGCTGTTATTTAAGGATGATGATCATATGAAGCCATTTGTTATCACATGGTCATTTGGCTACTCTTTATATCATAATGATAACAGAAATCACCCAAATGGCCCGGATCAAAAGTCTCCGCCCCCTGAAATGTTTGGCCTTGGTGCAGACACACAAGGTGACACGCACACGGGTTAAAATGGCAATTGAAGGTTAATTTATGACATCTGTGGCTTTGTAAATTGCAATTAGTGTCTGTGTATAAATAGTCAATGAGTTTGTTAGCTGTTACGTGGATGCACTGAGCAGGCTAGATACTGAGCCATGGGGAGCAGAAAAGAACTGTTGAGACCTGCGGAACAAGGTAATGGAACTTTATAAAGATTGAAAAGGATACAAAAAAATATCAAAAGCCTTGAATATGCCAGTCAGTACTGTTCAGTCACGTCTTAAGAAGTGGAAAATTCCGGAATCTCTTGATACCAAGCCAAGGTTAGGTAGATCAAAAAAAATTGCAGCCACAGCTACCAGAAAAATTGTTTGGGATACAAGGAAAAATTCACAGGTAACCTCAGGAGAAATACAGGCTGCTCTGAAAAAATATGGTGTGGTTGTTTCAGAGAGCACAATATGACAATACTTAAACAAAAATTAGCTGCATGGTCGAGTTGCCAGAAAGAAGGCTTTACTGCCAATGTCACAAAAATAGCCCGGTTACCATGTGCCTACAACAATTTGACACACCTCACAGCTTCTGGCACACTGTAATCTGGAGTGGCGAGACCAAAATAGAGCTTTATGGTCATAACCATAAGCACTGTTTTTGGAGACAGGTCAACAGGGTCTGTAGAGACAAGGATATCATCCCCACTGTGAAGCATGGTGGTGGCTCACACTGATGTTTTGGGGGGTGTGAGCTCTAAAGGAATGGGGAGTCTTGTGAAATTAATGGCAAGGTGAATGCAGAATGTTATCAGAAAATACTGGCAGACAATTTGCTTTCTTCTGTACAAAAGCTGCACCTGCGACGCCTTTGGACAGCACAGCAATGACCCTAAGCACAAGGTCAAGTTGACCCTCCAGTGGTTACAGCTGAAAAAAGTGAGGGTTCTGGAGTGACAATCACAGTCTCCTGACCTTAATATCATCGATCTATTCTGGGGAGATCTCAAACCTGCGGTTCATGCAAGATGACCAAAGACTTTGCATGATCTGGAGGCATTTTGCCAAGACGATTGGGCAGCTATACCACCTGCATGAATTCAGGGCTTCATAGACCACTAGTACAAAAGTCTGAACGCTGCCATTGATGGTAAAGGGGGCAAAACACAGTATTAAAAACTACGGGGATGCAGATTTTTGAACAGAGGGCATTTCATTTGTTTACTTGTTGCCATGTTTTGTTTAATGATTGGAACCTCCTGTTATGACCTACAGTTACAGAATGTGAATCCCATAAGAAGTAGAAGAAATTGGCTTTTGCCGACTCACTCAAGTTCTCTTTAAAAATGGTACAAACTGTTTATGACCAATTCTCCAAGGGGAGGCAAACGTTTGAGCACAACTGTAAATATTCTGTGATAATCTCCTTATTTATTGCTGGGCTACTGTTTGGAGGCTCTTAAATTGTTACCTCTGTGGGTCCTAAAATGTCTCATGATCTTTCCCACTTGCACTGTGTTTGATATGAGTGTAGACAAATTCAGTGTTGGATTCCTTGCGGTGCCTTGTGAAGGTTCATTTGAGGAGCTGAGTTGGAGGCTCTCTGGATGGAGCTGAGATGGAGGCACACAGGATGGAACTGGAGTGGTGGCAGATGGGATAGGGCTTTGGTGGAGGCTTCTGGGATTCTTGGGTGGGTTTGAGGTGGTGACTATCTTGGTGAAGGGACTACTGAACATTTGCAGATTTCAAACTGAACTTATGTTTTTTGGTCCAGCCTTACCTCTCTCTTCTATGGGGAGCCAAGCGACAAGGAGAAATCACCATGTGAAACCAGCCCACCAGACCTCAGTAATAAAGACCTGGTAAGTGATGAGTCTGGAACCCTTATCCTCCCCCACCTATGCTCTTGCTTCTGCCTTCATCCCCCAGAATCTGACCTCATCCATACCCCACTCTTCCCTTCATCTTTCCCCTACTCGTGTCTTCACCCCTCCCCCACACATCCTTTCACTCCTACCTTCACCCCCTACTAGGATCATTAAAATGTTATGTTATTTCTAGACCTGTTCAGAACGGAAAAATTAGTTTAGTTTTGATTTGTTATCTAAATCATTTAGTTTAGTTTAATTTGTTTAATTCATTTTGTTTAATTTTGTAATTCGATTCAAATTCAATTAGACCGTATTCAGAAAATTTGAATCGGAATTCGAATTGGCATTCAAATTTATTCTATTCGAATTTCGGAAGACGGATATATTCTTACTATTTTTCTCTTCTATTTCCCACCTCTTCAGGGAAGCCTACCCCACCCTCACCTAACAGCCGTTCTCCTTCATTCCTCCTACCACTCCATCCCCCACAGCCATTTCCTCCTGTACCACTACCCCCTCCCTTCTAGATTGTAAGCTCGAAAGAGTAGGGCCCTCTAACCCCTCGTGTGCTGTTTGTAGTTGCTGTACTGTTTCATGTATTGTCCCCCCCTCTATTGTACAGCGCTGAGCAAACCCTTTGGCGCTATATAAACTCGATGTAATAATATTCTATCAAATTCTATTCTTTTCTATTCTATTCTAATTTATTCTATTTGAATTCAAATGTACTTTATTCAAATCTTGGAATATCTCCTAGATTGTAAGCTTGAAAGAATAGGGCCCTCTTACCCCTCGTACGTTGTTTGTTATTGTTGTACTGTGCCATGTATTGTCCCCCCTATATTGTACAGCGCTGAGCAAACCCTTTGGCGCTATATAAACTCGATGTAATAATAATGTAATAATAATTTTATTCTATTCTATTGTTTTTTTTTCTATTCTTTTCTAATCTATTCTTTTTTTTTTTTTCTCATATCTTTTATTAAATTTTCTTTTAAGAAAAAAAAATACCTTACAAAACCATCATAAATCTTTTTACATCATACATATAAACTTTTATGTATTCTATTCTATTCTTTTCGGATTCAAATTCGATTCAAGTCGAACTCAATTTAAATTTCATCCAAATTTCGTTTCGTTGTTTTGGATTTGTTACTGTTGTATTTCAGAAATTTGGATGTATTTTGGTAATGAAAAATGTGCCCAAATTTCGATTTGGAGCGGACCGCCCATGTCTAGTTATTCCTGGCTTGTGAAAACTGTTGTGCTTGACCTCCATAGTAATAGCAGTTCCTGTATAATGTTAAAACATACCCATGCACCACAAAAGATACCAAATAATCGGTGTCAGAATATTTCAGCCAAAAATCAGACAATCCATCCTATAGTATAGTGTAAAATGTGATGTATGCTGCTGTGCTGTGTGTGGTGTGTGCATGTCTATACAATAATAATAGAATATATATAATATACAATACTGCGTGGTTCCTCTCTTGCAGGGTTTCTGCTCCTGGCTCAGCTCCATTTATCAAATGAAGTGAGGACCTGTCATCTTGGTTAAAGATTCTAGAGAGTGAAGGGTATCGGGTGGTGTGGTGTGAGAGGTGTCACAGTGAAGGCGGTACAGGAAAAGATGGTGGTGGGGGAGGGGGGTTAAGTGGTTGGTTAGGTAATAAAATAGAACTAAAAGCAAAACTTTTTTTCTTTGTTTTGGATAGAGTGGAGATGGATTAGACCCTCTGTCAGTTTTTATTGCTGTCTGTGCCCCCATTAGGGAGATCCCCCCTCTCTATTTGTCCTGTTTGTCATTATCATTGAAAGTAGAAGAAAATCGCACATTTTGTGTTGTCCCCAGAATAGTAATAGATGGGAAATCCTCCAATGAGGACACTAGTTTTGGTGACCTGCGGGGGCCCCAAGAGATTCCCTTAATTTTTTTCTCACTTCCTGTTTTAGCAATAGGACAAGAAGTGAAGACAAATCTCCCCAATGGGACACAGATGGTAAATATAAACCTCACAAGGGTTATAAACTTCCCTTACTCTATCCAAAATGGGGAAAAAAAGTTTTGCCTAGAGTTCTACTTTAAAGCGGAGTTCCACCTGAAAAAAAAAAAAAAAAGTCAGCGGCTCCAAAAACTGTAGCTGTTGACTCTTTAAATACAGACACTTACCTGTCCCTCAGTCCAGAAGTGTTCTCACCACCGCTGGTTTCACCGGCCGTCTTCTCTCCCTGGCACCAGCATCTTCAGTGTGGGCACCCGGCTGTGACCGTTTGCGGCTTCATAGCCGGGTGCCCATTGTGCATGCGCAAGAAGTGCTGCGCTTTGTGAATGGCCCCGTAGTCTTCTGGGACCTGTCATGTGTCCCAGACGACTACGGGGAGGGAGGGGAGGAGGACGACTTCCGCTTCTGATCACCTAGCCGATTGCAGCAGAATTGGGAACGGGTACCTGTCAAATTCGGGTACCCCCCCGCTCCCCAAAGGTGCCAGTCCTTCATGGGGAGCGGGGGACAAAGGCTTAAAGCGGGAGGTGGAGAGACAATTAGGCAACAAGCCGTATGGTGGAAGGAGATAGGCAATTGATTAGTTTAATGGAAGGAGGGAAAGGCTGGCGAGTGGTAAGGTATGGTGAAGGGGAATGGGCAGATGGCAATATATGATGAAGGGGGGAAGAGAAGTTGGGGGGTTTGGTTGAGTTTTGGGAAGAGGAGGGGAATCGGTGGTTGGCAAAGTGTATAGGAGGAGGGGTGGGGAAATTGTGGAGGGAGGATGGGCACTTAAAGCAGTTTGGTGGAGGATGGGTAGATAAGCAGTTGGGGGGGGGGGGGGGGGGAGTTGGCAGAGAGAAGGTTGAGGGTAGATTTTGGTGGTAGGTGATATTTCCCTCAGTAGTGGTGTCTTGTCCTCTTACAGGGATGAGGAAATTCAGAGTAAGTGTGGAGTAGATGCCATCACTTACCTCTCCTATCAGCGCCATCTTCTAGTGCTGACCTTACTCATGTGTGTCTTCTCCGTCTCCATCATTCTGCCGGTGAACTTCTCTGGGGATTTGCTGGGTGAGTGACCCCCAATTTCTGGGCATTAGCCCCCTATTCTCTGTATGTCTTTCCCTAACAGTCCTCCCTCTGTGTCTGCAGGAGACGGTCCAGCTCAGTTTGGGCGTACGACCATCGTCAACGTTCCCACACAGTGAGTACTCAATGTTTTGGGGAGCAGTGAGGAAGCAATGCATGCATTGGGGTGCACTGGGCATTCAGTGTACATGCTGTATACTAGGATGCAGTGGATAATCAGTGTACATACATTGGGGTTCAGTGGGTAGGGAGTGTGCATGGATTGGGGTGCAATGGGTAGTAAGTGTAAATACATTGTGGTGCAGTGAGTAGCCAGTGTTCATACATTGGGGTGTAGTGAGTAGTCGATGTAAATACACTGGGGTGCAGTGAGCAGTCAGTATTCATACACTAGGGTGTAGTGAGTAGTCAGTTTAAATGCATTGGGGTGCAATGGGTAGTCAGTGTTCATACACTGGGGTGCAGTGAGCAGTCAGTGTTCATACACTGGGGTGCAGTGAGCAGTCAGTGTTCATACACTGGGGTGCAGTGAGCAGTCAGTGTTCATACATTGGGGTGCAGTGAGCAATCAGTGTTCATACATTGGGGTGCAGCGAGCAGTCAGTGTTCATACACTGGGGTGCAGTGAGTAGTCAGTGTTCATACATTGGGCTGTAGTGAATTGTAAGAGTAAATTTGGTGTGCAGTGAGTAGTCAGTGTTCATACATTTGGGTGCAGTGAGTAGTCAATGTAAATACACTGGGGTGCAGTGAGCAGTCAGTATTCATACACTGGGGTGCAGTGAGTAGTCAGTTTAAATGAATTGGGGTGCAGTGAGTAGTCAGTGTTCATACATTGGGGTGCAGTAAGTAATCAGTGTTCATACATTGGGGTGCAGTAAGTAATCAGTGTTCATACAATGGAGTGCAGTGAGCAATCAGTGTTCATACATTGGGGTGCAGTGAGCGCAGTCAGTTTAAATGCATTGGTATGCAGTGAGTAGTTGATGGACACACACTGGGGTGCAGTGAGTAGTTGGTGGACATACATTGGGGTGCAGTGAGTAGTTGATGGACACACATTGGGGTGCACTGAAAAGTTGGTGGACGGACATTGGGGTGCAGTGAGTAGTTGGTGGACACACATTGGGGTGCCATGTGTAGTTGATGGACACACATTGGGGTGCAGTGAGTAGTTGGTGGACACACATTGGGGTGCAGTGAGTAGTTGGACACACATTGGGGTGTAGTGAGTAGTTGATGGACACACATTGGGGTGCAGTGAGTAGTTGGACACACTTTGGGGTGCAGTGAGTAGTTGATGGACACACATTGGGGTGCAGTGAGTAGTTGATGGACACACATTGGGGTGCAGTGAGCAGTTGATGGACACACATTGGGGTGCAGTGAGCAGTTGATGGACACACATTTGGGTGCAGTGAGTAGTTGGTGGACAGACATTGGGGTGCAGTGAGTAGTTGGTGGACAGACATTGGGGTGCAGAGAGTAGTTGGTGGACAGACATTGGGGTGCAGTGAGTAGTTGGTGGACATACATTGGGGTGCAGTGAGTAGTTGGTGGACATACATTGGGGTGCAGTGAGCAGTTGGTGGACACACAATGGGGTGCAGTGAGTAGTTGATGGACACACATTGGGGTGCGGTAATGCTCTGTGACTGGCAGTGTTTGTCCCCGTTTTAGGGATCGTTTTCTCTGGCTGCACAGTATCTTCGCTCTCCTCTATTTCCTGCTGACCGTCCTCTGTATGCGCCATCACTCGGCCTCATTACATTACCGGGAGGATGACAAGGTAAGGAGGGTGTGACGCCATCATTGGGTTGTCTATAGAGGCTTCGAGCACCTGGCACAGAGCAACCTTCATGTTGGTGTTCAAGGACCATCACCACCCATGGACCTGTACAATATCTGCTCACCAGCCTCTGATTGGTCGCACTTTCTTTTTTTTCCCCAGGTGGTGCGAACACTGATGGTGACCCGAATCCCACGAGAAATATCAGACTCCTCCCTTATCACCAAACACTTCCAGTAAGTAGTTTCTTCCCTCCCCCAATAAATGACAGGACCCCATAAGGTCCTCTCTGCCCCCCCAATTCTGATCCTGCCATGTGTTCTTGTCGCAGTGAGGCGTACCCCAGCTGTACGGTCACCGATGTCCAGTTCTGTTATGACGTCCGACGGCTGATGAAACTGGACACGGAAAGGTGAGAAAACGCTCCATCATCCCTTACACCCTCTTTGCTCCTTCTGTACAAGTCACCCATCTTTCTGCTTCTCCCCAGGCGGCGTGCCATGAAAGGTCGCATGTACTTCGCTGGACAGTCTCAGAATGAGGGAAAGATCTTAATAAAAACTCACCCGTGTGCCCGCCTCTGCCCCTGCGACTGCTGCGGATTCCAGACCGTGAGTGTGCCAGTGCATAGCAGGACTAATAATAATGGACAGAGAGTGACCCTATCCATGGGAATACGGGGCTGCCATCGCTGTTCCTGTTACTTTCTAGGTCGCTGCAGTGGAACGACTATACATATGGGGGAATTCAGAGTGAACGTCCTTGTCTGCATACTAAGCAAAATGCCCAACCTGGGCCGACTAGCCATTCCTGCTTCTGATATGTAGCTGTTGACTTTTTGCAAAGTCAGAATTTAAGCCCTCCTCTCTATTTAACCCCTCCCCCTGTCTGCTGAGAGCAGTATCACATGACTGTCCCAGAAAGGGCGGAGCTGTCTATGCCTTGTGGGGTGTGATTGACAGCTGTGCATCACCCAGTGAGGGTTTATGTGGGTCTCGGGACAGACCGGAGCTGTACTTTTGGTTTATACTGTATAACGCCTATGTAAATGTTGGCTATAGGAATGGCTTTGCTTCTAAGTATCTGTAGAGCCAATTTTGTTTGTTTAGTTGTAGATGGAGAAGGGTGGGGCTATAATCCCTGTCAGTTTACTTTTTCTGTCTGCATACCTTCGGGGAGATTTGCAGACACTTTCTGTACATAGCGTGAGAGTTATCCCCATTCACACCTGAGCAGAGAGTTTTCGAAGCGATTTGGAAGCAGGTTTTTTTTTTTTGCAGGTTTTTATGCATGTGGACCTGCATTTTTTAAAGTTAGCATTGATATGCAAGCAAGGAGTCTTTGTGTTAAGGGAGGAGAGCAGAAGAGAACAGTTGTTCTGGCACAGAAACACGCAGAAAGGCTTGAGTTTCACATTTACAAATGCTCGGTGGGGAGGGCAGCCAGGGCGGTCACCCCGGGTGAAAACATTTAAAGGGGCACAGAAATTAGTCCTGCGCCGTCCCAAGTCCCACACTGTGACTGACCATCGTCCAATTGTGGTGTTGGCTGCCAGGTGCCCGGCTCTGTGCTGCTGCCACCACCATTTCCACCATGGGCCAGGTCCGGACTCCCCGCAGCGTTTTCAGTTGGGACCCCACCAATCCCAGTTCTGGCTCCTCTGCAGCTCCCCACTCTGTCCGGCTCATGTGTAGGGAGGGGAACTGGCTACTCTCAAGCAGTGGGGGAGGAGGATGCGGAACACAGCTCACACTGGACCCCCCCAACAGTCTGACCCCAGCCAGGTCCTCGGAGAAGATCGGGTGGGATGCGTTTAAAGTACTGCTTTCTTTTTCTTTTTCACTTTCTTTTTCTTTCTTTTTCTATTTCTCCTTTTCTCTCTTTTTGTATTTCTTTTTCTCTTTGTTTTTTCTTTTTCTCTTTCTATTTCTCCTTTTGTCTCTTTCTCCTTTTCTCGTTATTTTTTCTTTATTTTTCTCTTTCTTTTTTGCTTTCTCTCTCTTTATCTCTCTCTTTATCTCTCTCTTTTTCTCTTTCTTTTTCTCTTTCTATTTCTCCTTTTTGTATCTTTCTCCTTTTCTCTTTCCTTTTCTCTTTCTTTTTTTCTTTCTTTTTCTCTTTCTATTTCTCTTTCTCTTTGTATTTCGCCTTTTGTATCTTTCTCCTTTTCTCTTTCTTTTTCTCTCTCTTTTTCTCTCTCTTTTTTTCTCTCTTTCTCTCTCTCTCCTTTTTCTCTCTCTTTTTCTCTGTCTCTTTTCTTTCTCTCTCTCTCATTTTTTCTTTCTTTTTCTCTTTTTTTTTCTCTCTTTTTTCTTTCTTTTCCTCTTTCTTTTCCTCTTTCTTTTCCTCTTTCTTTTCCTCTTTCTTTTCCTCTTTCTTTTTCCTCTTTCTTTTTCCTCTTTCTTTTTCTTCTTTCTTTTTCTCTTTCTTTTTCCTCTTTCTTTTTCTCTTTCTTTTTCTCTCTCTTTTTTTCTCTCTCTTTTTCTTTCTTTTTCTCTCTTTCTTTTTTCTTTCTTTTTCTCTTTCTGTCTTTTTCTCTTTCTTTTTTCTGTCTTTTTCTCTTTCTTTTTTTCTGTCTTTTTCTCTTTCTCTTTTTCTTTCTTTTTCTCTTTCTCTCTGTTTCTCTTTCTTTTTCTCTCTCTTTTTTCTTTTTTTCTCTTTCTTTTTCTCTTTCTATTTCTCTTTCTCTCTGTTTCTCTTTGTATTTCTCCTTTTCTCTTTCTTTTTTACTTTCTTTTTCTCTTTCTATTTCTCCTTTTGTCTCTTTCTCTTTTTCTTTTGTTAGGGCACAATTGGCTTGCCTTGCTACGGGCACTGACAAACAACGCTATGCCACTGCAGACACTTCCATTAAAATCTGTGGGGCCAAAAGTGCTCAACACAGTTCCAAAAGAAACTCACGTACTGATCTGTCCCACTGTATTATTGTATTCTGAAAGCGGAGACTCCCACCCCCTCCAGTCAGAATACTTTAATGTCCTCAACACAGTCACACACTGTTATTATAATAATACATTGAAATAGCTCTGACATATTCTGCAGTGTTGTACAAAGAACACTGAGCCAGTTACATCAGTTTTCACCAGAAGAGCTTGAACTCTAATGTCCTTCCAGTCATACATTTTTATTATTATACACTTTTATACCTCTGACATGTTCCGGCATATTTTCTTACATCTGTATCTTGTTTTCATGTGTAGTGATAACATTGTAAATTGATTTCTTAGATGAATATAAAATCATTGTAAGGACTGACAAATGTACCGTATCTGTCTTCTGTGAACACACTTCCCCGTCTTTTCTACCAGGTGGAGGCAGAGCAGTATTATGCTGAGCTGGAGGAGAAGCTGACTGATGAGTTTACAGCCGAGAGGAACCGAATCCCCCTGAAGAGGCTGGGTGCAGCATTTGTCACCTTCCAGGATGAGAGGATGACAGCAGTGTGAGTGGCAGAGATCACCCAATTTACTGGCTTCATGTATTTTCTATATTATACTCGGCACCTGGTAGGAAAATTCCATCTTTTACTTTTTATATATTTTGTCGTCTGCATTTTTACGTATTCAGGAAACATTTTATGGCTTACATCAATCTCTTTACCAGAGGAGCTTACACTCTTATGTCCCCACCACAGTCACACGCTATTAGTGTCATACAGAGAACGCTGAGCCCAGGGGCGGACTGACCATTTGGAAACTCGGCACTGCCCGAGGGCCCGGGGTCAGTAGGGGGCCCCATGAGATGCCCCTGGTACCTTTTTCATAGGCTTTTTTGAGTTTGGGCAAGGACACGGCCCCATGATCCCCTATTGCCCGAGGGTCCCATGAGTTGTCAGTCCGCCCCTGGCTGAGCCAGCCATATCCGTCTCTCCAGCAAGTGGTGCTACTCTGCAAGGTGCTGTTGGTTCACTCTGCTGTGCTCTCAGCCAGGAGTGACACCAATCTTGGGGCTCTCCCTCCGGCTTCTCCCCAGGTGTCATGCAAGAAGCTGGGGATGACCCAGATGGAGGCTCTCCAGAGGGGCTGAGGCCTACGCCGCATGGTCAAGCTGTCATGGATCCTGGGCTTGTCCCTATGCAGGGTGAATCCTCACCAGCTTTCCAGGACAGAGCGGTGAATAAACTTTGCTGCATAACTAAAGAGGAGCAGGAGCTTGCTGCCCTAAAAGCTGAATTCAGGAAAAAGAAAACTTTGCATGGAAAGACCTGGAGCAGTGTGAGGCAAGACTCCTAAATTAAGTCTCTGGAGGCATTGAAGAAGCTGGAGAAGTTGGTCACTTCTCTGAAAGAAAGCAGCAGTGTGTTCAGAGAGAAGTATGAGAATGAGGAAAGGTTCCAGCAGATGAAGAAAGGTGCCTGCGCCAGTACCAGCCAGAGGTCGGATATCAGAGCAATATGGATGGGGGGGTAAGGAAACGGTTTCACATGCTGGCCCCAGTACTACCTCTGTCTCAGGATCTGTCGCATCCGAGTCTGTATCTGCCCCCCTTCCTCCCCAGCTGCCTGGGTCATCTCAGGAGGAGGTTGAGGAAAATGGCGGATTGCTGCAAGCCATTGAGGAAATGGAATCTCCCTTGAGTGGCAGGAAGTTCCAATTTTCCACCGACCCGTCTGATGAAGATGAGGAGGAGGATGTTGTCCCTCGGCCTGTAAGGAAGAAAGTTGTGGAGCAGTTATCATTTGTTAAGCCTGGTCAAGATGGCGGCAATGCTACAATGTCTGTTGATGGAGGACATGTTGGAACTCTTACAGTTCAGGAAAATGCGTGTGAGGATGTGCCTATGGAGAATCTGTCTCAGTGTGTGGAGGACGTTCCTGTGGTTACTGCTACAGAGAAAGAGATTGCATCTGCTGACAGATCCTTGTGTTCGGCAAGGAAAGCAGGAGGAGATGGTGGGTATCCAGTTACAGAGGTTCTTGTTGGTTGTGAGAATAAGGAGCAGGAGTCCCACATAGACACTAAGTCTGCAGAGCAGGAGTGCCGCATGTCCACTAAGACCGTGGAGCAGGAGTGACGTATGGACACTAAAACAGCAGGTGTTTTTTCTGGACAGGGGACTTTACCTGATAAATGAACTGCTGGTAGTTGTGGTACATCTGGGAGTATCATGAGCGGGAATGTTGTGCTGGAGGGGAAGATGGAGGATCAGGTGGTGGATAATCTTCTGGTAAATGTGCCTAAACCTGGCAATTATGTGTCATCTGTTCCGGGTAAGAACTATGCTAAGGCTGTGTCGGGACAAAGTCATGCTGCTGCTGGAAGAGGAGCCAGTTGTGGGTCGTCGCCTACCGCACCTTCTTTCTTTAAACGCAGGAATGTGGTGCAGCTCAGGTGGGAAGGAGGAGGTTTTCCACCTATCAGGAGATTGGTTGTGGACAGGATCCTAGCCATGGAATTTAAGGCTGAGGGTATCTATGCTTTAATCAGTCCGATGGGTTCCTATGAATATGATTTGCAATTTGTGCGTCTAGAATTACTCTATTTGTTTTGGGAGCAGTATGAGCAGATGTATAGGGGCCTGTCGGACTGGAAGGGGCTTGTTCCCAAGGTAGTATCACCTTGATTACAAATGTGACTATCCTGACTAGGAATGAATCTATACCCCCGGAGGACTTATGGATTTGGCTGAGGTTTGGTGAAACGTTGTGTCTCTGAAAAAAGATAAAAGTGATAGAGGAATATGGACGGGTGGATGGTCGGTGGCGATGACGTTGAGAGTGTGTGTAAATGTTGTCCAATATTTGTCGTCCTCCTGCTTTTATTGGTAAAGATAGGATTACCGTCTTCTACCCTGGACAACCTAAGCTATGTTATAAATGTGGAGCCAAAGGACGTTTCTGCTCTTCCTGTCCAAAGCACAGAAGTTCTCTTTGTGTCAGGGTCTGGGGTATCTGGCTAAAGACTATAAGATCATTAGGTGTAACTTGTGTGATCAGATTGGTCACCCCCATAACCAGTGCCCCGAGGCTATGCACAGTAAGCCAGAGTTAGTGGAGGAATTCATTCTCTTGGATAGGGAAGAGTTTGAGTTGGCTGAGATTGTACCAGGGGACCCTAGTGTCTCTGTCCTGTCAGAATCTGTGTTTGTGAGGCCATGTGAGGTGTCAGTGTTGGAAAGTGTGGCTGTCAAGTCTGTGTCTAAAGCTGTTGCTCCTCCTAGAGTAGTGAAGGGTGCTGGACCAGCGTGTATGGTGGCACCGACCCCTCTTCCTTGGCATGCCAGCTGGAGGTCAGCAGACGCCATGGGGTGGAGTGGTGATGGATTTGATGATGGTGGGGAGGGGAAAGGGATGAAGGTGGCTGGTGTGGAATGGGAGGTGAATGATGTGGGAGGCGGGGTGAATGATGTGAGAAGTGGGGGGGTTTTGTCTGAGGATGTCCTAAGGGGCAGGGGGGAGGGGAGTTCTGCCTTCAGGATTGTCAAGTGAGGATATGGAGTGGTTGGAGGCTAAAAGAAAAACTGGTAGGAGAAGGAGGAAGGATGTCAGTGTTCCAGAACCAGTGAGGGTGGATGTGTCAAATGCATTTGAGTTTTTTTCTCAGGTGGAAGGTGAGGGCTCTTCTGGTGAGGAATCTCTAATTTCCGTGGAGGAGGAATCACAAGGAATATTGAAGCAGGTTGGGTCTCTGAGTAGGGAGGGGGGGTAAACAGGCTAAGAAACGTGTACCTCAATCATCCTGATGGCGGTTCCTGCTCCTTTGAAGGTGGCGACCATTAATGTTACCAGCATAAAATCAGTAAGTGCTCGTAACATGGTCCTTTTTTTTGCTCATCGGGTTTGATGCTGATTTTTTCTTTTTGCAAGAGACCAGGTTGTCTAGTTTGGCAGATATTCATCTGGTGAACAAGGAGTGGAGGTGTGGCTCCTCCCTCTGGTCTCTTGCGGCCGAGCCTTACACTGGAGTTGCGTTACTTTTTTCCGGCATGGTAACCTGTCGGCGGATTATTAAGGTAGAAATGGGGAGATGCATGGTCTTAGACATCTCCATGGGGGGGGGGACAGGACCTGCGCCAGATTAACATCTATGGGCCCCAGACAAAATGGGACAGGAAATGCCTCTTCATGAAGATCAAGCCTTTCCTTTTTACAGCCCAGCAAGTTATCTTTGGTGGTGATTTTAACACCGTCACTAGGACTAAGGACAGGAAAGGTACAGGAGCCAGGCTGGTCTGTGGCGGCCTGGACAGGCAGGTCTGGTTGATGTGCACATTCATTGCCCAGATGGCATGCGATTCACTTTTCAGCGAGGTGCTAGTCAGAGTAGAATAGGTGTGTGTTTTTTTTTTTTTTTTTTAAAGGGGAATTCCACCTGCTCTGCACCAGTGTGTCAGGCGGTGGAGTTTTCCGATCACTGTATTCTGTCTGTGACTCTGTATGGCCCCAATACACCGCCTAGGGGGAGGGGTACCTGGAAGCTGAATTCCTTGACGATGTGAAGGTGAGTTCTTTGAGGATTTTTTTTCAGGCACAGGTATCGATCATGGACTTTTGCAGCAGAAAGTCAAGAGTGGTGGGCGCTTACAAAACGAAGGATCGTTCAGTTTTTCAAGGCCACAGGAAGAAATAAACAGTATGTCACCTACCAGCATCTGTGAAGGAAGCTTGATAGACTTTTCTCAAATAATGGAGATCCGGGGGCGATCTCTTAGGTTAAACTCTTGCTCAGGAAGTGTCAATATGACAAGCATGCCTCTTTGGTTCTGGAAAGGGGTTATGGGAAATATCACTTGCCTTACTAGAATTGCAAACAAAGTAGAGCAGTTAAATCAGTTGTAGGCCATGTTGATAGTACAGGTTCCCTGATAAAGGCCAAGTCAGGGATCCTGGAAATCGCCAGGTCATATTATGTTGACCTCCTTGGTAGCAGAGACCCTGAGCATGTCAAGTGTTCTGGACTTTACTCCAGGACTGGAAAATGCTAGCAGAGGAATCGCCTTGGTTGGTTGTTGTTTTTCAGTCCTGGTTTAGGCCTTTTCTGTGGAGGTGGGAGAATGGTGGGCCAGTGAAAATCCTGAGGGTCCAACGTGGTAAGTTCCCGGCTGATTTTGCTCCATGCCTGAAAATGCTTCAGCAGTAGAGAGTGACAGCGGAGGAAATTAAGTCTCTTTCTAGGAAGGCCCTGGAGAGGAGGGCTGTTGAATCTGCCTTTAGCGAGCCATTGGCCTTGAGGGATTGCCCAGGCCCTGTTATGCGGGAGGGTCTCCATTTGATGAATCTGGAGAGAAACCCTTTAAAGTTTTGGGATTTGGCCTGGCTCTCTTTCCATGGCAGAGTCTATGTGAAGGGCAACCTGAAGCATCGCTCTGCGGAGAACTGTGGTTGTCCAAGAGTGGAGTGCGGTGGGGTGGAGGAGACGATGGACCATTTCTTGCTTCAGAGCCCCTTCATTGTAGAAGTCTACAAGCGGGTGGGTGGGGCTCTGGGTATCCCTTACCTTTCCTACTTGAATTATGCAGAATGGTCTTATGGGGCTTTTCAAACTCACCAGGATTTTGATTTCGAGACACTTTTTCTAGTTAGCTTTGTAATCTGTTACTTCACGTGGAATGCACGGTGTCAGGTTTCCATTCGCAAAAAAATCCTCCCTGCCAAGGTGGTGGTGAACAACATTCTATGTAAGGTTGAGAAAATTTGCGGTCTTGAGAAGGACAGGTGGCGGCCGGGGGCCTGGACAAGGTCGTGGAGGAATGTCAGGTCCCCGTAGCTGCTGTCTGTCAGTCTCTGGGGGCGTGGCTTCTCTTTCTGTCCTTTCATGTCCCCTAGATTTTTATAAGATCAAATTTTTGGAAAAAGTCTGCATGTATGGGATAAATATTTAATTGTTTCTTAGCCTGAGGGGGGGTTCAGGTGGAGTTAGGGTTTGTTGAGATGCATTATAATATTAAAATATGATTGGTTCTGTTTGTTTTTTCCTGGCAAAAAAGCCGTTCCTGTTTTCTATGCTGAAGTAAGCTATTTTTGTTTAATTATATATATATTTATCTATTTTTTTATTTATTCTGTATATATGTAAATATGGTTTTATTATGTTTGTAAGATTTGTAATAAACAAAAATGTACAATCTAATGTTCCCATCACAATCACACATTATTATTATATATTTAATTAGCTCTGGCATACTCTGCAGTGCTGTACAGAAAACACTGAGCTAGTCACATCAGTCTCTGCACTGACAGAACTTACATCACTGTTTCACCACAGTCACACACTAAAGCTCTAATGTATACCATAGCGCAGTATATTGAAGATACTATATTGAGGCTTCAACCACCAGAATATAGACTAAACAAGCTCCACCCATTAGAAGTATAGGGTAAACAAGCTCCACCCATTAGAAGTATAGGGTAAACAAGCTCCACCCATTAGATGTATAGGGTAAACAAGCTGCACCCATTAGATGTATAGGGTAAACAAGCTCCACCCATTAGAAGTATAGGGTAAACAAGCTCCACCCATTAGATGTATAGGGTAAACAGGCTCCAGTCAGGCTGTAGAACAAACCGGCTCCGCTCATCAAATGTATAGGAAAAACAATCTCCACTCATCAGATATAAGGAGTAAATCATTTGTAGCTATCAGATGTAGGGAACAAACAAGTTCCACCCATTAGGAATAAACAAGTGCTATCCATTAGATCAGCGGTCTCCAAACTGCGGCCCGCAGGCCAGATGTGGCTCTTTGCTTGCTTTTTTCCGGCTCTTGGGGCACTTTTCATTCCACTAATACAAAGCAGTATTCCTTCCATTGACACCAACGATGGGCGTTATTCTTGCCACTAACACCAATGATGGGACGCTATTCCTCCCACCGACACCAATGATGAGGCACTGCTTCTTCCACTGACACCAATGATGGGGCGCTGTTACTTCCACTGATATCAACTATGGGACATTGTTCCTCCCACTGACCCCAGCAACGGGGCACTGTTCCTCCCACTGACCCCAGCAACGGGGCACTGTTCCTCCCACTGACCCCAGCAACGGGGCACTGTTCCTCCCACTGACACCAGTGACGGGGCACTGTTCCTCCCACTGATCCCAGCGACGGGGCACTGTTCCTCCCACTGATCCCAGCGACGGGGCACTGTTCCTCCCACTGATCCCAGCGACGGGGCACAGTTCCTCCCACTGATCCCAGCCACGGGGCACTGTTCCTCCCACTGATCCCAGCGACGGGGCACTGTTCCTCCCACTGATCCCAGCGACGGGGCACTGTTCCTCCCACTGATCCCAGCGACGGGGCACTGTTCCTCCCACTGATCCCAGCGACGGGGCACTGTTCCTCCCACTGATCCCAGCGACGGGGCACTGTTCCTCCCACTGATCCCAGCGACGGGGCACTGTTCCTCCCACTGATCCCAGCGACGGGGCACTGTTCCTCCCACTGACACCAGCGACGGGGCACTGTTCCTCCCACTGACACCAGCGACGGGGCACTGTTCCTCCCACTGATCCCAGCGACGGGGCACTGTTCCTCCAATTGATCCCAGCGACGGGGCTCTGTTCCTCCCACTGACCCCAGCAGCAGGGCACTGTTCCTCCCACTGATCCCAGCGACGGGGCACTGTTCCTCCCATTGATACCAGCGACGGGGCACTGATACCAGAAATGGGGAACTAATTATCCCACTGACACCAATGATGTGGCACTGTTCCTCCCACTGACCACCAAGCTTAGGGTATTGTTTTTTCCTAGCGATTCCAGGGCATTTTCTACTCCCACTGGACACAATCTGGCCCCCCTAAAGTTTGAAGGGCAGTAAACTGACCCTTTGTTTTATAAAGTTTGGGGACCTCTGCATTAAACGTATAGAGTTAACAGGTTCCACTCATTAGACTGAGGAATAAAGAGGCCCCACCCACCAGATGAAGAAGTACACAAACTCCGCCCATCAGAGGTAATAAAACAATGTATTCTGGTTCCAAGACTAGCATAAAATGTTTATTCCCTATGTTTGACAGGCAGAGATTGTTTACTCCCTGTGTCTGATGGGTGGAGATTGTTTGTTTGTTTGTTTGTTTGTTTGTTTATTCTTACATCTGATGGGTGGAGCTTGTTTACTACCTACATCTGATCCATTTATGTGATAGGTGGAGCCAGAGTCCATTTAAATGTTATAGGTGGAGACTTTGTTTGGCATTGATTATTGAAGTAACTCGATTTCCTGTCCTCAGGATTATCCAGGATTACGTCCATCCACGATGCCGGCGATCCCCTCAGCAATCTTCCGTCACTCCGGTCCTTCTTTCGCACCAGTGGGGGGTCCGTTATGCTCCGGCACCCAATGACGTCATCTGGTATGAGACTTGCGGCAATGTCTGTCCTTGTCCTCCTGACCATTCTGTATAGTGACCTTGTCTTTCTGTCATTGGCAGGGAGAACTTGGCTGTGTCGGGACCTGTGTGGTGGGTTCGGTTTGCTGGCCTGAACTTGGCATTATTTATTCTGCTTTTCTTTCTGACCACCCCGTCTGTTATTGTCAGCACCATGGACAGGTTCAATGTAACTCATCCTGTGGAGAATCTGAGGGTGAGTGGACACACGGAGGATTTGGGGGCATTCAGTGAACTGCTTGGTCCTTGGTCCGTGACTCCCCAGCTATGTCCTTCCTCAGGGCTGTTATCTGTGAAAATGAGCCTTCATTTAGCAGTATTACGTGTAATATCTGTGGAGTGTTTATTTTATCCAATCCAGTGGGTTGCTGTGGGGTGGGCTGTGAGATTGGTCAGTGGGGCAGGGTGGTGCTCTCACATCTTCTCTACTCTCTCTAGAATCCGGTCATCACCCAGTTCCTGCCCACTCTGCTGCTCTGGATATTCTCAGTGTGCCTGCCATTCATTGTATACTACTCGGCGTTCTTGGAGTGTCAGTGGACCAGGTGAAGGGCTGACTGTGAAGACTGCATAAATGACAGACCCACACTGCCCTATGACCACCAGTATCATCCTCCTCCGTCCACCATTGGCAACCTTATTATTACCCTCTTCTAGTTACCTTCCTTCAATCATCATTGTCATCCTCCACTTACCACTGTCACCCACCTCTGACCTCCATTGTCATCCTCCACCCCAATATCATCTTCTTCTAGTCACCTTCCTTTGATCACCGTTGTCATCCTCCACTTACCACTGTCACCCACCTCTGACCACCATTGTCATCCTCCACCCCAATATCATCCTCTTCTGACCACCAATGTCATCCACCTCTGAGCACCACTGTCACCCTCCTATAACCATCCTTGTCATCCTTTGAGCACCAATGACATCCTCCTTTGACCACCATTGCCGCCCCCCTTCTCCAATCACCATCGTTGTTCCCCTACGATCACCATTGTCTTTCTGATACGATCACCATTTTCTTTCTAATATGATGACCATTGTAATCCTTCTCTGTCCAGCACTGTAATCCTCCTTCAACCACCATTATCATTCTTCCCTAACCAACATTGCCCCCTACTTCGACCACCATTTTTGCCACCCTAAAACCAACAGTGTCACCTTCCTCTGACCACCATTGTCACTCTTCTCTAACAGTCATTATCACCTTCCCTAGACCACCATTGTCACCCTCTGACCACCATTTTCTTCTTAATCCATCTTCTCTAATAATTCTGATTCATTTTCAGATCAAACGAAAACCGGACAACAATGCACAAGTGTTATTTTTTCCTGGTGTTCATGGTCATCATACTGCCCTCTCTTGGCCTAACCAGGTACTACACAGATATATGGGTGACACTGCTATACAGGTTAGTGCCATCTATTGATATTCTTCTTAACAGCAGTCCTTCCCATTCTCTCCTAGTCTGGACCTATTCTTCCGCTGGCTGTTTGATGTGCATTTCCTGGAGTCAGCCAATGTCAAGTTACAGTAAGTGCAACTTTTACCCTCCTCCACCTTCCATCCCTGCCCTGCCCTGACCTTACTTATACAACCCCTATCATTTTCTGACTGACATTTACCCCTATATTTGTCTATTATCCCATACTTTTCTCTCTTACCTTTCGTCTGTCCATAGTCCCTCATACTCCTCCAATATCCATCTACTGTTCCACTCATCTGGATATGGCGATATTCGTCCAATACACCCACAACACAAACACCATGGTCTATACAACACCCTACCATTCCACACCAACACCATGATCTGTACAACACCCTACCAATCTACACCAACACCATGGTCTGTACAACACCCTACCATTCCACCCCAACACCACCACCAACACCATGATGTGTACAACACCCTACCATTCCACCTCAACACCACCACCATGATCTGTACAACACCCTACCATTCCACCCTCAACACCACGGTCTGTAAAACACCCTACCATTCTACTCCCAACACCACGGTCTGTACAACACCCTACCATTCCACCCCCAACACCACGATCTGTACAACACCCTACCATTTCACCCCCAACATCCCGGTCTGTACAACACCCTACCATTCCACCCCCAACAACACGGTCTGTACAACACCATACCATTCCACCCCCAACACCACGGTCTGTACAATACCCTACCATTCCACCCCCAACACCACAGTCTATACAACACTCTACCATTCCACCCCCAACACCACAGTCTGTACAATACCCTACCATTCCACTCCCAACACCTAGGTCTTTACAAAACCCTACCATTTCACTCCAAACACCACGATCTGTACAACACCCTACCATTCCACGCCCAACACCACGGTCTGTACAACACCCTACCATTCCACCCCAACACCACAGTCTGTACAATACCCTACCATTCCACTCCCAACACCACGCTCTGTACAACACCCTACCATTCCACCCCCAACACCACGGTCTGTACAACACCCTACTATTCCACCACCAACACCACGGTCTGTACAACACCCTACCATTCCACTCCCAACACCACGGTCTGTACAACACCCTACCATTCCACCACCAACACCACGGTCTGTACAACACCCTAGCATTCCACCCCCAACACCACGGTCTGTACAACACCCTAGCATTCCACCCCCAACACCACAGTCTGTACAATACCCTACCATTTCACCCCCAACATCCTGGTCTGTACAACACCCTACCATTCCACCCCCAACAACACGGTCTGTACAACACCCTACCATTCCACCCCCAACACCACGGTCTGTACAACACCCTACCATTCCACCCCCAACACCACGATCTATACAACACCCTACCATTTCACCCCCAACATCCTGGTCTGTACAACACCCTACCATTCCACCCCCAACAACACGGTCTGTACAACACCATACCATTCCACCACCAACACCACGGTATGTACAACACCCTACCATTCCACCCCCAACACCACGGTCTGTACAACACCCTACCATTCCACCCCCAACACCACAGTCTGTACAATACCCTACCATTCCACGCCCAACACCACGCTCTGTACAACACCCTACCGTTCCACGCCCAACACCACGCTCTGTAAAACACCCTACCATTCCACGCCCAACACCACGGTCTGTACAACACCCTACCATTCCACTCCCAACACCACGGTCTGTACAACACCCTACCATTCCACCACCAACACCACGGTCTGTACAACACCCTACCATTCCACCCCCAACACCACGGTCTGTACAAAACCCTACCATTCCACTCCAAACACCACGATCTGTACAACACCCTACCATTCCACGCCCAACACCACGGTCTGTACAACACCCTACCATTCCACCCCCAACACCACAGTCTGTACAATACCCTACCATTTCACCCCCAACATCCCGGTATGTACAACACCCTACCATTCCACCCCCAACAACACGGTCTGTACAACACCATACCATTCCACCACCAACACCACGGTCTGTACAACACCCTACCATTCCACCCCCAACACCACGGTCTGTACAACACCGTACCATTCCACCCCCAACACCACAGTCTGTACAATAACCTACCATTCCACTCCCAACACCACGCTCTGTACAACACCCTACCATTCCACGCCCAACACCACGGTCTGTACAACACCCTACCATTCCACTCCCAACACCGCGGTCTGTACAACACCCTACCATTCCACTCCAAACACCACGATCTGTACAACACCCTACCATTCCACGCCCAACACCACGGTCTGTACAACACCCTACCATTCCACCCCCAACACCACAGTCTGTACAATACCCTACCATTTCACCCCCAACATCCCGGTATGTACAACACCCTACCATTCCACCCCCAACAACACGGTCTGTACAACACCATACCATTCCACCACCAACACCACGGTCTGTACAACACCCTACCATTCCACCCCCAACACCACGGTCTGTACAACACCCTACCATTCCACCCCCAACACCACAGTCTGTACAATAACCTACCATTCCACTCCCAACACCACGCTCTGTACAACACCCTACCATTCCACGCCCAACACCACGGTCTGTACAACACCCTACCATTCCACTCCCAACACCGCGGTCTGTACAACACCCTACCATTCCACTCCCAACACCACGGTCTGTACAACACCCTACCATTCCACTCCCAACACCACGCTCTGTACAACACCCTACCATTCCACTCCCAACACCACGGTCTGTACAACACCCTACCATTCCACCCCCAACAACACGGTCTGTACAACACCCTACCATTCCACCACCAACACCACGGTCTGTACAACACCCTACCATTCCACCCCCAACACCACGGTCTGTACAACACCCTACCATTCCACCCCCAACACCACAGTCTGTACAATACCCTACCATTCCACTCCCAACACCACGCTCTGTACAACACCCTACCATTCCACGCCCAACACCACGGTCTGTACAACACCCGACCATTCCACTCCCAACACAACGGTCTGTACAACACCCTACCATTCCACCACCAACACCACGGTCTGTACAACACCCTACCATTCCACCCCCAACACCACGGTCTGTACAAGACACTACCATTCCACCCCCAACACCACGGTCTGTACAAGACCCTACCATTCCACCCCCAACACCACGGTCTGTACAACACCCTACCATTCCACCCCCAACACCACGGTCTGTACAACACCCTACCATTCCACCCCCAACACCACGGTCTGTACAACACCCTACCATTCCACCCCCAACACCACGGTCTGTACAACACCCTACCATTCCACCACCAACACCACGGTCTGTACAAGACCCTACCATTCCACTCCCAACACCACGGTCTGTACAACACCCTACTATTCCACCCCCAACACCACGGTCTGTACAAGACACTACCATTCCACCCCCAACACCACGGTCTGTACAAGACCCTACCATTCCACCCCCAACACCACGGTCTGTACAACACCCTACCATTCCACCACCAACACCACGGTCTGTAGAACACCCTACCATTCCACTCCCAACACCACGGTCTGTACAACACCCTACCATTCCACCACCAACACCACGGTCTGTACAACACCCTACTATTCCACCCCCAACACCACGGTCTGTACAAGACAGTACCATTCCACCCCCAACACCATGGTCTGCACAAGACCCTACCATTCCACCCCCAACACCACGGTCTGTACAACACCCTACCATTCCCCTCCCAACACCACGGTCTGTACAACACCCTACCATTCCACCCCAACACCACAGTCTGTACAAGACCCTGCCATTCCACCCTCAACACCACGGTCTGTACAAGACACTGCCATTCCACCCCCAACACCATGGTCTGTACAACACCATACCATTCTACCCCAACACCACGGTCTGTACAACACCCTACCATTCCATCCCTCCTACCATTCCACTCCCAACACCACGGTCCGTTCAAGACACTACCATTCCACCCCCAACACCACGGTCTGTACAAGACCCTACCATTCCACCCCCAACACCACGGTCTGTACAACACCCTACCATTCCCCTCCCAACACCACAGTCTGTACAACACCCTACCATTCCACCCCAACACCACAGTCTGTACAAGACCCTACCATTCCACCCCCAACACCACGGTCTGTACAAGACCCTGCCATTCCACCCTTAACACCACGGTCTGTACAAGACCCTGCCATTCCACCCTTAACACCACGGTCTGTACAAGACCCTGCCATTCCACCCCCAACACCACGGTCTGTACAACACCATACCATTCCACCCCCAACACCACAGTCTGTACAAGACCCTGCCATTCCACCCTCAACACCACGGTCTGTACAAGACCTTGCCATTCCACCCCCAACACCATGGTCTGTACAACACCATACCATTCTACCCCAACACCACGGTCTGTACAACACCCTACCATTCCATCCCCCCTACCATTCCACTCCCAACACCACGGTCCGTACAAGACACTACCATTCCACCCCCAACACCACGGTCTGTACAAGACCCTGCCATTCCACCCTTAACACCACGGTCTGTACAAGACCCTGCCATTCCACCCCCAACACCACGGTCTGTACAACACCCTACCATTCCACCCCAACACCACAGTCTGTACAAGACCCTGCCATTCCACCCTCAACACCACGGTCTGTACAAGACCCTGCCATTCCACCCCCAACACCATGGTCTGTACAACACCATACCATTCTACCCCAACACCACGGTCTGTACAACACCCTACCATTCCATCCCCCCTACCATTCCACTCCCAACACCACGGTCCGTACAAGACACTACCATTCCACCCCCAACACCACGGTCTGTACAAGACCCTACCATTCCACCCCCAACACCACGGTCTGTACAACACCCTACCATTCCCCTCCCAGCACCACAGTCTGTACAACACCCTACCATTCCACCCCAACACCACAGTCTGTACAAGACCCTACCATTCCACCCCCAACACCACGGTCTGTACAAGACCCTGCCATTCCACCCTTAACACCACGGTCTGTACAAGACCCTGCCATTCCACCCCCAACACCACGTCTGTACAACACCATACCATTCTACCCCCAACACCACAGTCTGTACAAGACCCTGCCATTCCACCCTCAACACCACGGTCTGTACAAGACCCTGCCATTCCACCCCCAACACCATGGTCTGTACAACACCATACCATTCTACCCCAACACCACGGTCTGTACAACACCCTACCATTCCATCCCCCCTACCATTCCACTCCCAACAGCACGGTCCGTACAAGACACTACCATTCCACCCCCAACACCACGGTCTGTACAAGACCCTGCCATTCCACCCTTAACACCACGGTCTGTACAAGACCCTGCCATTCCACCCCCAACACCACGGTCTGTACAACACCCTACCATTCCACCCCAACACTACAGTCTGTACAAGACCCTGCCATTCCACGCTCAACACCACGGTCTGTACAAGACCCTGCCATTCCACCCCCAACACCATGGTCTGTACAACACCATACCATTCTACCCCAACACCACGGTCTGTACAACACCCTACCATTCCATCCCCCCTACCATTCCACTCCCAACACCACGGTCCGTACAAGACACTACCATTCCACCCCCAACACCACGGTCTGTACAACACCCTACCATTCCCCTCCCAACACCACAGTCTGTACAACACCCTACCATTCCACCCCAACACCACAGTCTGTACAAGACCCTACCATTCCACCCCCAACACCACGGTCTGTACAAGACCCTGCCATTCCACCCTTAACACCACGGTCTGTACAAGACCCTGCCATTCCACCCCCAACACCACGGTCTGTACAACACCATACCATTCCACCCCCAACACCACAGTCTGTACAAGACCCTGCCATTCCACCCTCAACACCACGGTCTGTACAAGACCCTGCCATTCCACCCCCAACACCATGGTCTGTACAACACCATACCATTCTACCCCAACACCACGGTCTGTACAACACCCTACCATTCCATCCCCCCTACCATTCCACTCCCAACACCACGGTCCGTACAAGACACTACCATTCCACCCCCAACACCACGGTCTGTACAAGACCCTACCATTCCACCCCCAACACCACGGTCTGTACAACACCCTACCATTCCCCTCCCAACACCACAGTCTGTACAACACCCTACCATTCCACCCCAACACCACAGTCTGTACAAGACCCTACCATTCCACCCCCAACACCACAGTCTGTACAAGAGCCTGCCATTCCACCCCCAACACCACGGTCTGTACAACACCATACCATTCCACCCCCAACACCACAGTCTGTACAAGACCCTACCATTCCACCCCCAACACCACGGTCTGTACAAGACCCTACCATTCCACCCCAACACCACGGTCTGTACAAGACCCTACCATTCTGCCCCCAACACCACACTCTGTACAACACCCTACCATTCCACCTCCAACATCATAGTCTGTACAAGACCCTACCATTCCACCCCAACACCACGGTCTGTAAAAGACCCTACCATTCCACCCCCCAACACCACGGTCTGTACAAGACCCTACCATTCCACCCCCAACACCACACTCTGTACAACACCCTACCATTCCACCTCCAACATCATAGTCTGTACAACACCCTACCATTCCCTATACATCCCTCTATACTCTATACACCCCAATTTTTCTACAGTCCCCAATTGTCCATAAACCCCCATTTTCTGTTTAGTTTATCCTTTCGCTATACACCCCAATTCTGTATACACCCCCCTTCCCTATTTATTTCTCAGTACAGCCAGCCCCTGTATTGTGCCATCAGTGTATTCCATCCTCTGGTCCTCCCGTAGTCCTGATGCCTGTTTCTCCATATTTCAGGTGTGTATTCCTCCCCAATAATGGGGCATTTTTTGTCAACTATGTTATCACTGCCAGTCTGATCGGCACCGCCATGGAACTACTGAGAATTCCAGGTCTCACGGTATATGCTGCACGCCTATGTCTCGCCAAATCAGTGCCAGAGCGTCTCCACGTGAAGCGGGTATGGGTGTCTACAGCACTGCAACTCTAAGGGGGCTCAGACTTAAAAGGGGGGTGGGGGGAGCGTTTCACACTTATCCTGGCTGACCTCACATGTTTTCTTGCAGAGTCAGGCCTATGAGTTCCAGTTTGGTTTGGAGTATGCCTGGACCACATGTGTCTTCTCTGTAGTGATGACCTACAGTATTATCTGCCCCATCATCGTGCCCTTTGGTATGTGTTTATGGTACACTCCCTCCTCCTTCCTTTGTTGTTTATTTCTTCTCTCTGCTCTTTTTTAATGTTTTTATATATAGTAGAGTGATGATCTTAATGTGAAGTCTCTGTGACCACGGGGCACCATAGTGAATCCTTCTTGTTGCTGGGTGAAAACAATAATAAACTCACTGCCTTCTTATTAGCCACTGCCGATCATGTGATTTATACCGTGTGCGGTGTAAGGACATACATTTCTTCACAATAGAACAAGATGATCTGGTAATACAGCCCTATGCCCACTGTATGTGTGACAGGTTCCCTTTATACTGTCCTGTACATCGTGTCCTGATCACACTGAGCTTAGTGTGTCCATGCAGCGCTGATGATTGCTCCTTTTTATTGCAGGCCTCATATATCTGCTGCTGAAACACATGACTGACAGATACAATATATACTACGCCTATATCCCCACCAAGCTGAGCCCGAGCCTGCACAGCGCCGCTGCACAGCAGCTCTTGGCTGCTCCCATCCTGTGTGTCTTCTGGCTGCTCTTCTTCTCTGTCCTGCGGCTGGGTAAGACCTGAGTGCCACAACTGTCATCCTGATGAAGGATGTGTGAGGCTATATGAAGAGACCCACCTCACTTGATGATGTGACCCCTTCCCCGTATCATGCAGTGAAGTGACCCTCCTTCCCTGTTATGAAGTCACCCCTCAATTTGACATGACCCACCCCCCACCATAAAGTGATTCCCCTCTTTCTGTCTTCAGGGTCCACACACCCCGTCACGCTGTTCACATTCGTCACCCTGCTCTGCTGTTTACTCTTCTCCATCTTTGGACTTTGTTTGCGAAAGCTGCGACCGAAGAGACCGTCCAGCTATCAGGTGAGATCAGCAGGGAGATCCACAGGTTATCCCTCCAAGGATGTCATGGTTGCCCCCACTCTGCCAGCCACTGGCTTCTTCTTTATGTTCAGAGTAACATTGCAGCTAAAATAAAAAAAAATAAAAATTGACACAAGGGACATAACTTAGAGTCCCTTGTGCTGATGCCTCTTCTTTCAAATCCTACTCTGTCCATACATCTCAACCCCCCCATTGTGGCAGGTGTTAATCAGGGGCGGACTGAACATTTGGAAACTCAGGCACTGCCCGAGGGCCCGGGGTCAGTAGGGGGCCCCACGAGATGCCCCTGGTACTTTTTTCATAGGCATTTTTGAGTTTGGGCATGGACACAGGAGCCCCATGAGTTGTCAGTCTGCCCTTGGTGTTAATAGAATTAAGAGGCTGTCAAAAGCTCTCATCAAGTTTGCCCGACTATGTTCACTGTTTCTTCACCATTCATAGAAGCTGTGCTACAGCTTTTGTGAATGGAACGTGATCTCTGAATGCAAGAGGGGCGGATGATGGATCGCTTCTCAGCCTTTTGGCTAGGATCAAGTGTAGTATCTGTTCTTATCAGTGTCCAGTAGGGGTGCTCCACCATCATTCCTGCTTGCGGGGATGATTGGTTGTATAGTACCCCTGCTGGTAGGATGGGGGTCCTGATGGTTAGTACAGGCTGGAACAGAAACTGAGGCACCCACAGGCAGTTGGGGCCTGGGAGTAATTCCCCCCAGGAACGCCAGATGGGCCCAGTTCCTCCTGGTTTGAACGGATCTACCTTGTCTGGCCAGGGGCCGGGGAGGCAGAAAGTCCGAGGAACAGTGCCCCCTGAGAGTGGTCGCCTCAGGGGTGCTCCTAGTAACACATGGGGGTGGGGTCACTGTTCTAAACACTTTTCCTGTACTGCGCCTTTTAGGGCTAGGCCTTTTGGCTAAGTCCCGGGCAATTTTTATGCTACGGGCCTCAGGGCCTAGCCAGTGCACAATTGCATGGCCACTTTTTTATTTTTATGTATTTATTTTTTCTCCCACGTTTTGTCACTTTTCACTTATGTGTGTGTTTTTTTTCCTCACGGATTGTAGGGTGTGGGTCCTCGGGCCTAAACCTGAAGTCTAGGGGGAGGAGGTGTGGCCTTTTGGTTCCTTCCTCCCCTGTCCCTAGGGTGGCTTCTCTTTGGGAGAGCCTCCGTACCAAGTACTTGGTGGCTGGTTTAGGCTAGCCACAAGGAAAGGGGTCCGCCAGGCCTTTTGGCTAGGTGGACCACATGGGAACCTTAGTCCCTGTCAGGAGCTTCGTGCCCTGGGGGATCAGGGTAGAGGTCCTGCCCCTTCGGGGGGGTGGAGAAAGCACACCCCTAAGTGCACTTTTTTGTGTTGGTTTTACACTAGCATGTTTTTTGTTCACTTACGGGTTTTCGTTTTTCACACATCCACAGACTTAAAAAAAAAAAAAGGGGGGCGGATGATGGATAGCTCCATCCCCTGCATTCATAGAACGTGTTTCCTTCATGGAAGTTGTAGTAAGGCTTCTATGAATGGCGGAGTTGGGCAGAAAGGGTGGGCATAGTCAGGCTGTATTGATGAGAGTCTGTGACAGCCCCTGAGCTGTATTAACCCCCTCCACATCGAAGGTACGATGTCTGTTTGTACCTTGTATTGGCAGGTAGATACACACTGACAGGAAGCATCAATAAACTACCTACTGCAGGGTTGGGCAACTGTGGCCCTCCAGCTGTTGTAGAACTACAAGTCCCATGAGGCATTGCAAAACTGACAGTTACAAGCATGACTCCTAAAGGCAGAGGCATGATGGGACTTGTAGTTCACCAACAGCTGGAGGGCCACAGTTGCCCACCCCTGACCTAGAGCACTCAGCTGCCTCCTGGTAGTTCATTGAGAACTTTAAGCCGACAGCTGCAAAGGCTGTTGGTACTTGTAGTTCTTCCATTCACAGAATTCTGTGAATGAATGATGTGGCCAGGTGGGTGGAGCCCCGAAAAGCTGTGTTTTTTAACCATTGTAACAGCAAGCGCGGGGAGAAGATCCCCCACTCACTGTCACAAGGGGGATTGGGGGGTGCGGGGGCTGCTGCAACAGTAACATGTTACACCCTGAGAATGGGTGTAACATGTTACTGAAGGTGAACTTATCTTTTAAGGTGAACCTATGTTTTGCACTCGGGGCAAACCAACAAGTCCTCTCTACTGAGATATGGCCACTGCTCCGCTCTGCCAGAAAGTTCTGTGTGAGCCATGAGTTACCAGGCTATGGATGGATTGGCCCAGTGCTGTCACATGGGTAGAGCTGTATGTTCCTCCATACCTGGAAGTACAGAGCATCCTGGCACTGAACGGAGCAGTGGGAGGGTTTGGAAATACATATATCCTTTTGAGGGGGGGGGGGGGGACAATTAAACAAACCTGTTGCAATGGCTGTAATTGGAGCCATGATGTATCTGTGCCCTCCCCCACAGTGACATGCAGAGAAGGAGGCACGGCCACACATAGCAGGTCATTTAATGAGTTATTCCATATATGGGTGACTGTTAGAGGCCCGGAAAGAGTTGCTGTCCTACTGATCTGACATTAGAAGCGATGACTGAGACTGACTCTTCCATTTTCCTTTGTAGATGTCGGAGCAGGGCGATGGGATGATGCAGGACACAGAACGCAGCAGCATATCTTCTACACTGCAGTCCAGTGTGAGTCTCTCCTGATCTGTTCCTCGTTTCCCCAGATCATCTATACAGACCCCAGAGAAGAACCATGTTTCAGTTATATATAAAGAAAATGCAGTGCTGTGTGATGTTACTATATTGCGGGCAGATATAAATAATAAATAAAACCAAAGCAAATTAATAAATAAATAAATCACAGTCCAGTAATGGTGCTCGCTGATTCCCAGTGCAAACGTTAGAAATGCGCACTAACCAGAAACGTATTAATACGCATGTGTATATGATATCATGGAGATTCCCCCCTCTTTTCTGGTCTGGTAATGGGCAGGAGCTGAAGATAGTAGAGATGAAGCGCCCTCGTGTGGCAAAATGGAGGTCCAGCAGGTCACAGAAATCCTTACAGAAGTGTGTGAAGTGGAAAATTCCCCCTCTCAAAGGCTGGTGCAGGGATCAATCTGGGTCTGCAGAAGCTGAAAAGGCTCATCGCAGAAGACACAGGAAAGAACCCATAGTGTAGTAGGTTGATGAAAATGATTTTATTCAAGAAAAACAGGAGTGTTCAGGAAAAACTCACAATGGTGCAGGTTTAATCAAATGACTGACCCTTTAAGATTAAAGATGGCCGCCGGGCCTCCACGTGGCACCGGCGGCGTAGTGTCAATGGCGTCCTGGGCTCCACCTGATGCGTTTCGTGCGCACGCACTTCTTCATGCGTCAGGTGGAGCCCAGGACGCCATTGACACTACGCCGCCGGTGCCACGTGGAGGCCCGGCGGCCATCTTTAATCTTAAAGGGTCAGTCATTTGATTAAACCTGCACCATTGTGTTTTTCCTGAACACTCCTGTTTTTCTTGAATAAAATCATTTTCATCAACCTACTACACTATGGGTTCTTTCCTGTGTCTTCTGCGATGAGCCTTTTCAGCTTCTGCAGACCCAGATTGATCCCTGCACCAGCCTTTGAGAGGAGGAATTTTCCACTTCACACACTTCCGTAAGGATTTCTGTGACCTGCTGGACCTCCATTTTGCCACACGAGGGCGCTTCATCTCTACTATCTTCAGCTCCTGCCCATTACCAGACCAGAAAAGAGAGGGGAATCTCCATGACATCATATACACATGCGTATTATTAATACGTTTCTGGTTAGTGCGCATTTCTAACTTTTGCAGTGGGAATCAGCGAGCACCATTACTGGACTGTGATTTATTTATTTATTTATTCATTTGCATTGGTTTCATTTATTATTTATATCTGCCCGCAATATAGTAACATCACACAGCGCTGCATTTTTTTTATATATATATTTTTGGGACTTTTATGTGTTTTCCTTGAATGTTCAGCTGCTGACCATTGGAGCGCTCACTGTATTTTTTATACTTTCATGCATGTTTCAGTTATGGGTGGACACCGGAAGGATGAACCCTCTTTGGCCTCTTCGGTTATTGCAGAGTCTGCAGTAGTTGGGTGGAGCTGGTAACTCTAATGCAGAGATCTCACAACCCTAGTCATGAAGCCTGGGAGGGTAATCTATCCCTCAGTTCTCCACTCAGAACTGAAATATCCTTCAACAACAAACGAGAGATATTCATTAAACCTGCAAGTGATGGAGAGTAACTCTTCCTGTCCTCTTTCTAGGTGTTTGTGGCCTCTGTCCTCCAGGAACAGGACCTCTCCCCACTGACCTCTCCTGCTCATGCATCCTATGGAGCTCTAGAAACCCGAGCCGATAGCCCCGATGAGGGGCCTGAAGTGGCTCCTGAGAGCTCAGACGACACCTGCAATTAGGGTGGGAAGAAGATACTGTACAAGATCTGAGGAGCCAGCTTCTTTAGCAGATGTATGTGGGCGCCACTCTGGGCCCTGACAGGCCCTTCCTGGTTGGGTCAGGCTGTGTCATGGCGCCCCCTTGTGGTCTTCAGTTCGGTGTAAGTTTTTCTGCTGAGATTCTTCCTGCTGACCATCTCTGAGGTCATTATGTAACCAGCCGAGCGCAAGGAATTCTGCTGTTGAGGGTGGAGTCACACATCTAGGCTCCTCCCATCCACATACCACGGACCCCGTATGTTCCACATGTGTATGTACGCTCCTTCTGACACCCTTCCGGATAGCAGCGCTCCCTGGCTGCATTTTTGCGTTTGCATGGGGACAGCGCACAGTTTGCATCTATAAAATGTTATTTATGAGGTTGCTGAATTTTGCCAAATATAATTTTACATGAGGATGTTATTGTTTCTGTCTGCTGATGTGTGGAACAGATTCCAGTTTAAGGGTCGTGTGTGTGGGGGTGTCTTGTGCAGAGGAGTGCCATGTGCAGCAAAAGGCTCTCTGCTCTAGCATGTCCTGCAGGTAGGAGTGTCGTGCGCGGGGGCACGTTCTGTGTGGAGGAGTGTCGTGCGCGGGGGCGCGTTCTGTAGGAGTGTCGTGCGCGGGGGCACGTTCTGTGTGGAGGAATGTCGGGTGCGCTCTGTGTGGAGGAGTGTTGTGTGTGTGGGGGTGTGCTCTGTGTGGAGGAGTGTCGTGCGCGGGAGCGCGCTCTGTGTGGAGGAGTGTTGTGCGTGGGGGAGCGCTCTTTATGATGAGGGGGCGCGCTCTGTATGAGGAAGCGTCGCGTGCGCGCTCTGTATGAGGAAGCGTCGCACGCGGGGGCGCGCTCTATATGAAGCGTCACGTGCGGGGGAGCGCTTTGTGTGAGGAAGCGTCGTGCGCGGGGGGGGCGCTCTGTATGAGGAAGCGTCGTGCGCGGGGGCGTGCTCTGTATGAGGAAGTGTTGTGCGTGGGAGCGCGCTATGAGGAAGTGTCGGGCGCGTTCTGTGTGAAGTGTCGTGCGCAGGGGGCGTTGTGTGGAGGAGTGTCGTGCGCAGGGGCGTGCTCTGTATGAGGAAGTGTCGTGCGCGGGAGCGCGCTGTGAGGAAGTGTCGGGCGCGTTCTGTGTGGAGTGTCATGCGCAGGGGGCGTTGTGTGGAGGAGTGTCGTGCGCAGGGGCGTGCTCTGTATGAGGAAGTGTCGTGCGCGGGAGCGCGCTATGAGGAAGTGTCGGGCGCGTTCTGTGTGGAGTGTCATGCGCAGGGGGCGTTGTGTGGAGGAGTGTCGTGCGCAGGGGCGTGCTCTGTGTGGAGGAGTGTCCTGTGCTGGGGAGTCAGTGATAGGGATGGGATTGGAGAAGTGTTGTCGGTTTCCCTGGACACATAGGGGTTAGACAAAAATAAAATGGAAACACTACATGATTTGCAGGTGTGAAGTGATGACATGGTTCGCATGGAAAGTGGGAGCAAAAGAATGTCACATCACTTCCTCTTTCAACGTGAAACATGTCGTCACTTTAGACCTACAAATCATGTAGTGTTTCCATTTTGTTTATTTTTTTTTTAACCCCTGTAGCTCCTTTGCCCTGGATCTTGTGTCCACGCCATCACAGCTGAGACTACATCAAGATTGTTTTCCAACATCCCTCAGTCCTCCCTGGACATTCTGGAATCACTTGTTCTAGATCATTCAATTACTCTGTGTACTAAAACAAGCTGATTAACTTGACAGCCAGGAAACTAGCATTTTCAGAAGGGGGCAGTAACTGTCACCTTCATATTTATACATACGTCCTTTCACTTTTTTGTGATGTTTTTGCTGATCCTTCAGCTTTGCTGTAGCTGGTGAAAGGGAAGAAATGCTTGATGATGTCAGTGGTGTTATGCTGTACATTCACAGGCCACTTTATTAGGTGCACCTGTACAATTGCTTGGTAACACAAATTGCTAATCGGCCAATCACATGGCAGCAACTCAATGCATTTAGGCATCTAGACATGGTGAAGACGACTGGTGAAGTTCAAACCAAGCATCAGAATGGGAAAGAAAGGGGATTTTAGTGACTTTGAACGTGGCATGGTTGTTGGTGCCAAACGGGTTGGTTGGAAAAAAAACTGATGTACTCGGATTTTCATGCACAACCATCACTAGGGTTTACAGAGAATGGTCCGAAAGAGAGAAAATAGCCAGAGAGTGTCAGTTGTGTGGACGAAAATGCCTTGTTGATGTCAGGAGAATGGGCAGACTAGTTTGAGATGATAGAAAGGCAACAGTAACTCAATTAACCACTTGTTACAACCAAGGTAGGCAGAATACCATTTATGAATGCACAACATGTCGAACCTTGAAGCAGATGGGCTACAGTAGCAAAAGACCACACCGGGTGCCACTCCTGTCAGCTAAGAACAGGAAATGGAGGCTACAATTCGCACAGGATCACCAAAACTGGACAACAGAAGATCGGAAAAACATTACTGGTCTGATGAGTCTGGATTTCAGCTGCACCATTCACATGGTAGGGTCAGAATTTGGTATCAACAACATGAAAGCATGGATCCATCCTGCCTTGTATCAACGGTTCATGGATGTGCAGCCGACAAATCTGCAGCAACTGCGTGATGCTATCATGTCAATATGGACCAAAATCTCTGAGGAACGTTTCCAACACCTTGTTGAATCTACAAAACCATGAAGACGTAAGGCAGTAATGAAGGCAGAAGGGGGTCCAACCCGGTACTAGCGAGGTGGACCTAATAAAGTGGCCGGTGAGTGTATTTTGCTGTACATTCATGTTTCAGCTGCTGATTGCAAGATATCAGGTAATAGAAGAGGCCTTCTCTATCACTGAAATATGAACTGTCTGTATTGCAATATAGTCCTCAGTGGGATTCATACCTGTCCTGCAAAGTGGAAGTTTGAATCCGATTTGCGACTAGGGGGCATAGCGAGAGCAGAAGGTGCTTGGATTACTCTGCGGAAGCCAGTCCTCATACAGCTCCTCTTCTCAGGTTGGAAGGACTGAGACTGGTTGCAGTTTGTAAATTAGAAGTAATCTAATAAACTCAATTACAAGCCAGCAATTTCCAGAGATCACATTTTAGCAGAGGGCCCCTACTACTACTGCTGGTCACACACAGGTGATCTCATTTGACAGCTCTGCGGGGGTGGAGCTGCTGCCTGGAGGTGATGTGATTGGATCGTTTCACCCCAGGGGTGGACTGACAACTCATGGGGCCCCCGGGCAATAGGGGATCACGGGGCCCCTGTGTCCTTGGCCAAACTTAAAAAGGCCTATGAAAAAGGTACCAGGAGCATCTCATGGGGCCCCCTACTGCCCCCGGGCAGTGCCCGAGTTTTCAAATGGTCAGTCCGCCCCTGGTTCACCCTTCACAATGGTAAACATAAAGAAGCCAATCTGAAATTTCATAATCTCATCACTTGTTTTCTGTTTGTACACAGTGGCGTCCCACGGCAGGTGCAGGGTGTGTGCGCCGCACTGGGTGACAGTGGACCCGCTCCACTAAAAAGGTAAGTTGTAAAGCAAGCTGACGATTCCCGCAGGATAGATCCGTCCATCCTGCGAGGATCGTCGGCTTGCTTTACAACTTACCTTTTCGTGGAGCGGGTCCGATGTCACCCCGTATAGGTTGCATGCCGACGATCCCCGCAGAATGGATGGGATATGCAGATTAGGGAGCATAATGGATTGGACTCCAATCCATTATGCTCAATCTGCAGATCCAATCCATCCTGCGGGGATCATCGGAGGGGGTGTCACTAAGTATTATCGCCCCGGGTGACACCAACCCTAGGGATGCCCGTTTGTACGATTATAACAAAACACTGAATTTCTTAGTTTCCTCATTACGTGAGACTCTTTGTCAGGTTTTATTGGTGTCCCGGTTGGGGGGAGGGGTCTCTCTCACTTTTTGGGTGTCATAAACAATATATTTGAGTTTGTGTCAAACAGCAGCTGCATTTCACCTGAAGCACTACACTCCTCAATAGGGGGCGCTGCGACCTATCCAGTCTACACAATAGGAATATGGCAATCTTCTTTATCAAAGTGTTTACAGAAAGAACGGTTTCCTGGACACAACAGCCGGTCTGAATATTCCTTTTCATGATGGATTGGGACAGAATGGAGGGAGAATCTGATTATTAGCTGACTTTACTGTCAGACATTGTGATAAACACGATCTAAAGTCATGGACACATCCACTTCATGGTTTATGCCCCCTAATAAACTGCATACCACCTCCATTGTCCCATTTACACCTCCCCCCCCCAACTGGTGTTCCCCAACAAACCTCACACCCTCATTACACTGCGTGGTCTCCTCTAGTGTCCCCCATTACACACTGTGCAGTCCTTTCCAAACACACCTCATGGCCCTGCTAATGTCCCCAAAACACTGCATGACCTTTTCCGATATCCCCTATCAAGCCCTATACCCTCCGCCGCCATTTCAACACACTACGTGCCCCTTCAATGTTCCCTGACAAACCTCATTCCCCCACCAGCATTACGTTGTAGGCCTTGTGCCCCTTTACATGTTCCCCAACAACGCATGCCCCCTTCTGTGTTCCCCAACACACCCCCTCCCTCCTGTATCCCCCCCCAATAAACCACACAGCCATCACTTCTTCCAGTTTAATGATCAATAAACTGCATGTCAGCCACAGACAAACTTTAGGAGTCGACTGTCGGGGGGGCCCACATCAGCCAATCACATTTCAGACACTCCTCTCCTGCTGCTTGTACAAGGGGGGTGATTAATAAAGAGCCACAGTCTTTGCTGTCTGGTGCATTTCTGATCTCTCCACCAATACCCTTCCAGTTTATCACTTCCACCTTCTGCTGGTAAAACTAACAGACTGTGTCAGCATAAAATGTTAAAATTTCAAAATAATTAAAATGGCAAAAAATCTGTAAAAAAAAAAAAAAAAAAAAAAAAAAAAAAAAAGATTTTTGTTCCTGTACTGAAAATCTGGAAATTAGAAGAGAAAGTCTCAGAAAAGCAGCGGATATCTGATTGGATGCTGTAGGTGGCCCTGACTTGTGATTGGGCCCCCCGCACCCTCCTGAGTCCAGTGAACATGTGGTTTCTTCCTGGCAGATTCTGCACATTCGTCGGTGAATATGGAGCTGATCTCGTCCCCAGTGTTGGCACATAACGAGCACCCACCGTGTCAGACGTGTGGCAGCATTAAGTCCAGCTTACAGTGATGTAGTGTGAACAGACCGCTATATAGAAACTGTACAATGACACACAACACAGTACGGACACACAACGTGGCACAGACACATAACGAGGAGAACACATAGGCCGCAGCGCTGTACACACAGTGCTGCCTCCACTACAGGCTCCACAAACAATGAGAATCCCAGCCCAGCACCCACGGATCTCCACTGAGGTCTTGTCCTTCACCCCGTGCACACTTCTCATTCACCCTGCTGTTCTCTGTACCAGCCGCGGCTCATGGAACCCACCACTACAGCGTACAGCTGACTCCATGCTTCTCGGGTCTCTGGTGTGAACAATTCTCCCAAACCAGATTCCAGAGCGAAGAGCAGTGACTCGCCCACCGTCTGTAGAAAAAAAGACCTCTTAGAAGTTCTGCTATCAAACAGGCATTACACCAGTCGCTGTAGAGGATCTCAGCTGAAATCAACTGGACTGCGAGAAAAGTGTTACAGAGCTACTTCACCCGGAATTATTATTTCAGTGTTTGGTGGAAGGCACCTGTTGATCACTTCCACGTCTCAAGACACCTATGGTGAGATCTCTGTCTTTGGGAGATCCCATTCACAGAAGTTCTCCATTTGACATCTTTGCACTCACTTTACCACTCTGTCCACACCCCCTGGGGTGACCTCTTTGACCCCACCCTCCTAAGTTGACCCCCTCTGACTGGTCCTGCCTGGAGTAACCTTTCTGACCACCATCCTTGCCTGCAGTGACCTCTCAGACCACTGCCCCCACATGACCTGACCACCGACCCTACCTAGATAGACCTATACGACTACCAGCCCCAATCAGGGTGACCTCTCTGACCACCCTCCTTATCTGAGGTTACTCCTTTAACCAACAGCCATGCCTGGGGTGAACTCTGACCACTATTCCTGTCTGGGATTACTTCTCTAACCTCTGTATCTGGGGCAACCTTCTCTGACCACCGTCCCTTCTTGGGGTAACCCATTTGATCAACAACCCCATCTGGGGTGACTTCCCTGACCATGCCTCCCACAGAGTGACCTCGCTGACTATCTGTCCCATCCCTCTAATCACACCTCCGTAGGGCTCTTTACCAATAGTTTATTATATACTAAATTTAAAGTTTTTGGCATTTTAACATGAAGACATTTGCTGGAAACCAAATGGCAGTGTGCATTTTGGATTGTCAGCTCTTGAGAACAGGAAGACTTGGTACCTGATGGGACCACTAGGAAGCACCACCTGACCACTCTTCACACACCTGAGGGTGACCCTTTTGACCACTCTTTGGGGGGTGGCCCCTCTGACTGCCAGAAGTTAAGCTGACCCTTCTGACCACCACCCCCAAATGCAGTGACCTTTCTGACCAACACCCCCAAATGCAGTGACCTCTCTGACAACCGGGTCTGCCTAGAGTGACTCATCTGACTACCAGCCCTACCTGGAGTAGTGACCTCTCTGAGCACTATCCAACCCTAGGATGACCTCTCCGAGTACTGTCTCTCCCTGGGGTGACCCCTTTGACCAACAGCTCCACCTGGGTTGACCTATGACCACCAGTCCTGTCAGAGTTGACCTTTCTAAACACTGTCTTTCCCTGAATTGACCTCTGACGACTGCCCCTCTTTGGGATGACCACTTTGATCAACAGCCCCAGCTGCGGTGAACTCTGAGCACGATTCCCTCAGGATGCCCTCTCTGACTATCTGCCCCATCCATCTATTTCCACTTCTCTGGGAGGCCTTTAGAAATATCTCACTGTACATTTAAAATTTTCGGCATGTTATCATGAAAAGATATTTGCTGGAAAATAATGGTGGTATGCGTTGTGGATTGTCAGCTCTTGAGCAGAAAGTCTTGTTACCTGATGAGCAAACATTTCCCACCTTGAATGATTCTAGCTTAACGCCGGTAGCTCGATGTTTGCGTCCCAGGCCGGTCAGATATTCGTCCAGAGATGACAATGAGTCCAGGCTGGTGGCCGCAGCTTCGATAACAGTCATAACCTTAAAAAAGACAGCACGGCTGCAATAAAATATACCAGCACTAGCATGTATCTGGCATGGAAACATTAGGGGAAAGGGGTGACCTATTGAAACCAACCATCAATCTTACAATGATGAAGGGACAAACCTACTAGCTGCAGCAGGGGCTCCCAGGGGCACCCTCCAGTGGAGGGTGGTGGAGATGCTCAGTAACCTATGGTCCTTATTAGACTGACCAGAAGAAATCTGAACCTTTTTATGTGAATGGTGAGATATCAGTCTATGGTCACATCTCAGATATCTGCCTTGAAGAATTAGACCAAGGAGACAGTTACTCACTTTGCGGATGTGTTCACTGAACTCGCTGGAGCTTAGACATTCCTGGACGGTAGAGAAATGAGCAGAATTGTACTGGAAAAGGAAGACTAAGTCCGGCTCTAACTCGAACAACCTGCAAGAGAGCCAGAGATCATCAGATACAAGAACATTTCCAACACTTGAGAGAATATCGTAATATGGTGCAACAATCCCTGACCATTCCCTGGACGGAGAGAACTCTGCTGACACTTCATCCTGATCTGGAATCCTACCGCCCTTTTATATGGAGCATGGGCAGACAGAAATATCAGTGTCAGCTCCATATGTATTATCACTTCTACACAGAGAATTAATTCTTACTGAAATACAGAAACAGAGTGCAAGAAAAAAAAAAAAATAATAATCAAGAAATAAAAATCTATTACACGGACATATCACAATATCCCCAATAATGACGGAAAGGAACTATCACTCAGAACTGAACCTTTACTTGGGTTCACCCAAAGTGGCCACTCAATAGCACTAGTGGACATGACGTCTACAACAGTCTCTAAAGAGGGGGGGGCAATATCCACGGTATACAGTCCCCATCTCCTCCAGTGTAATCAACGTGGCTGAGTGGAGGCCACAACTATGACAGAGGATGAGATCAAAGAGAAGATTAATGGGCGTCTATGGAATTATGGAGAATGAATCCTCCAAGTAAACAAATAATGTTTACCCCAGAAAGGTTCTCATGCCTATATAAAAAAAAACTAAATAATTTGTGTGGTGTCTCAAAGGTCCGATTGCTTCCTTTTTCTATGAGGTCTGCATACCTTTCATATCCCTGGCCTTAGTGCTGGTAATGGGTGTTGAGTGACACCAGGATGGAGTCTTTTCTTCATCGGTTTCATCAGACAAAAAAAAAAAAAAAAAAAAAGAAGAGGACATCAGGATGAGAATTCCCAAAGTTTGATAGGAGCCATCAATGAGATCAGAATTCCCATTCCGAGTCTGACAGTTACCAGAGCCATCATCAGATTCAGAATTCCTGATGTTCATTGAACCCATTACCAGGATCAAAATTTGTCTCGAGTCTGGTCACCATTGGAGCCACCATCAGGATCAAAATTTCTGTCCCGAGTCTGGCCACCGTCAATATTATAACTTCTGTCCCGAGTCTGGCCACCATCAATATTATAACTTCTGTCCCGAGTCTGGCCACCATCAATATTATAACTTCTGTCCCGAGTCTGGTCACCATAGGAACCAATACCAAGATCAGAATTCTTGACCTGGATCTGGGCAACAATGGAGCCATTGCCAAGACCAGAATTCCTGTCCTGAGTCTGGTCACCATTGAAAACATTGCCAAGATCAAAATTCCTGGCCAGAGTCTGGCCACCATGGGAGCCATCGCAGGGATCAGAATTCCTCTCGAGTCTAGCGACCAGGCTGGATCAGAATACCTGAGCTGAGCCTGGCCACTACCAGAGTAATTCATAGGGATCAGAATTCCCAGCTTGAACCCCTCAATGTGAACAATGGATCTCCTCTGCCATATCCACCTCTTGGCAGCACACAAAGGACCCCAGCCAGGAGCAGACTGACCATTTGGAAACCCGGGCACTGCCCGAGGGCCCGGGGTCAGTAGGGGGCCCCATGAGATGCCCCTGGTACCTTTTTCATAGGCTTTTTTGAGTTTGGGCAAGAACACAGGGGCCCCATGATCCTCTATTGCCCGGGGGCTCCATGAGTTGTCAGTCCGCCCCTGACCCCAGCGTTTGCATGATGTTTTGAAGGTTTTCCAGTAAAGCTGTATTAAACCCTATAGAAAACCTCTTATATTGAAGTTTACCAATTCTTAGATGTGATGGCTGCATTCATTTCTTATTTTAGGCTTTCGTTCCTTTATTTTCAGCTGGTGATCTAGCCAGTAAGTCTGTTGTTTTTCAACAGAACAAGCTCTCCTGTAAATGTAGTAGTTAGAGTGTTTAGACAATCCATTTATAACTGACAGGAGTGCATACAACGATTAGCTTTTATTCATGCAAACCTTTATCCCACAACAAAAAAAACCTTGTTGTAATTGCTTGTTTAACTTCAGTATGAACTAGAGTTTGGCTTCAGTTTGTTAGAGTATTTTAGTGGCGGTGGTATGGGCATGCGGGGGGTGTGCACTGTTCCTGTGTGATACCCGGGGAGGCCTGGGCACACAGGGGCTTGGATAGCAGGGGGATCAGAGCGGCACGCCGGGAGGACAATTACCGAATGATGCCCTGTGTCTGTCTCTCCCTTCAGCTGCAGAAAGCTGGTTTCTTCCCTTCTCCCTCCCGCTGGCTTTCAGCTGCTGGAGGGAGACATAGACACAGTGTATTGTTCTGCAATAATCCCCCTCCCTGTGCTGCCCACATCTGACTGCCCCCAGTGTGCCCGGGCCCCTTGTCCCCCCGCAGCGCTGCCAGCTTTCCTCTCCTGCCGGCTGCTGTGGGTACACAGGCCGATGGAGAGTGGGGGAAGGGGCCTGTAAATATGTAATTTACCAGCCCCTTCCTTTTCTGAATTGGACACAGTGAGCGATCAGTACCAATCACTCCTGTGCCCATTGATAACTGAGCATAGTAAACTCTGTTTACTATGTTTCAGTTTATGAATGAACAGCAGCCTCTGTCTCCTGTTCATTCATCTTCAGTGCAGCTGAGGCTACAGAGAAAGGAACTGAAGAATCTGTGTCCTCAATTCCTTTCCCTACCTCATAGGTGACATGTCAGGGGTCTGTTTAGACCCCTATTTCATCCAAGCCCCCTCCCCCTCAACAGTATTGTTAATACATTGTTTTGTACAAAATCATTTTAAAAATGTAAAAAATAACTTTTAAACTTAGGAAAAAAATAGAAAAATAATTAATAATGATTTCTAATGGCAGCCTTCCTGTAGGAAGTGATATCCGACCATGATGGTGTCCCACCGTCTGTGACAGCACATGGATCAATAGGCTAGCACCAATCACATCATTTTACAGGGGCCAGTTTGGGAGGGGGGATTTAAATCTGTATTTCAATCTGTTAGTACATCTAAACATTCCTTCCCCCTGGACTGACAATCCTGCTGTCCAAAGGTGCCCCCTGTGCTCCTTTATACAGAGCAGGGGCGCTCTAATACAGGAGGTGTGTTATTGGCCAAAATCACCAGGTGAAAACAGAAGGGAATAAAAGCTTAAAGAAAACTAATGCAGCCATCACATTGAATAATTGTTACGCTGCAATATATTACATTTTTGGTTTTGGGTTTTATACTGCTCTAATGACTTTGGCTAATTTATATTCAGCATTTTAGCAATGAACATGCAAATCAAAATAATATTGAAACCCCTAGTAACCTCTGGAGGGACCCAAGAGTTCCATGGAACCCTGGTTGAGAATGTCCGATTTAGACATCTGCAGCTTTAAAACTTCCTACTCCTACAAAAACCATATTCTGGACACATCGCCCGACGTCAGCAAAAGAATCTGACAAAGCCTAGGTCAACAGAAGGACGGGCAGGACCCATGGGGCCCATGAACAGCACAGAGCCCACCATGTCTATAAAACCTGTCCTGTCCCCTAAACATGGCTGATTAGAGAAGGGGACACTTGGCCCCCAGGAACTCTGGGGGCCCCAGCATGTCCTCTTTCCAAAAATTGTACTTGAGGACTTCCAGTTCCCCCTCTGAAGGATAATGCACAGAACAGTGTTTAATTCATTGGAACGTTGAGGTGTAGACTTCATCAATATTAGGATTCCATATTCGTTTCCTTAGGCCCCTTTCACACGGGCGTTCCACTTTTTATTCAACAGTTCAGTCACGTTTTTTCCAAGAAAAAAACAAATCAGTTCACATCAGTTTTTTATCACTTTCATATTTATCGTCTGTTTACATCCATTTTTCTTCCGTTTACATTCATTTTTTTTTTTAACAGAAGAAAAATAGGGTTTTCTTCCGGTCAAAAAAAAACGGATGTAAACAGATGATCATTCACTTACATCCATTAGTCCATAGAAATACATGTGGGTCCGTTTTTCACCCATAAATGGACAGATGAAAAATGGACATATGGAACAGCCGTGTGAAAGGGGCCTTAGAAGTCAAGAGAACCCAGGGCCGTGGATAAGGGGGTACCACCAGTCCTCCTGTACGGGGGGCCCAGGCAGCTGGGTGAATTGGATGTGGGCAGTGAAGGTGATCAGCACAGCATGGGGGGAGCATTACTGGAACTGATCCCCTGTATGGCTCTTTCTGCAGCATCTGAAAGCTGACTTCTTCTCCTCTCTCTCCCGTTGATTTTCAACTGCTGCAGAGAAAGCGATAGAGGGGATCGGTTCCAGTAATTGCCGCCCACCCTCCCTGTGCACATCTGATTCACCCAGCTACCTGGGCCCCCACAGTGCCGGCTTCCCTCCTCTCCTTCCCACCGACAGCTGCAAGCACACAATAAGATCCTTCAGGAAGGAGGGGGAAGAGTCCGATAAATATGTCACATTAACCAGCCCCTTCCTTCCCTGAATGAACCCAATGAGTGATCGGTACCGATCACTCACTGTATTCATTCATGACTGAAGCATAGTAAAAAGTGTTTTTGTTTTTTTTAAGGGGGCCCTGTCAAGTTGGCTGTATGGAGCCCTATGGTTTCTAACAGCAGCCTTCAGAGAACCTCCAGAACAAATGTAAACATCAGACATCTTCCTGAAACTTTTACTTCCCCATTATTTATTTGTTGAATGTACAAAGTGTCCTGTGTGCCGGTGTGGGCTCTCTGTCGGTCGGTGTTCACTAGAAATCACAAACCTTTCCCGAAGCCAGCCCTCAGTCTGTCTGCATAGGGAATGTTCTCTCTTCTTCCTTGCTGGGCAGTTTTGGATCAGAAATATTCTAAGGTCATCTTCACAATATGCAGTTATCAGATGATCAGTTTCATAAAGTGGCCACGTTTGTCCGCTATACAGACTGGGGAAGATTTACTAAGACTGGAGCACACGGTATCTGGAGCAGCTGTGCATAGAAACCAATCAGCATCCAGGTTTCATTGCCAAAGCTTAATTGAACAAGTTGAAGTTAGAATCTGATTGGCTCCCATGTACAGCTGCACCGGATTCTGTGTGCACCGGTTTTAGTAAATCTCTCCCACAATGTTGACTTTTCACCAAGAAAATCAACAAAGGATCTGACCAAGAGAGGTCAAACATTTCCATACAACTGGGTATCAGGTGAAAGATAAAAAACACACGTGACTCTATACAGTGTCTGTACGCCCCCATGCTTGGCCTGGGCCTGCACCCCCCCATGCTTGGCCAGGGCCTGCACCCCCCCCATGCTCGGCCAGGGCCTGCACCCCCCCCATGCTCGGCCAGGGCCTGCACCCCCCCCATGCTCGGCCAGGGCCTGCACCCCCCCCATGCTCGGCCAGGGCCTGCACCCCCCCAAACCCATCACTACACCGTGGTATAGGTCACACTGCGCAGCTGCTCACGGCACACGAGTCCGGAGGGCCCTTTATGTTCCTATTACAGAGATAGGCATCCTGTTCCTAGCAGATACTGAACTGCAGGTTGTTCCACTTGTCTGCTGGGACTTGTAGTTCACATCACATGGAGCTGTTCTGGGAACCCCCTATGTATCCTTAATGCAATCACAGTACATCTCGAGTCTATAAATTCCCCATGACAAGACAGAGCTGATGTGTCTCTGTATCCCAGCATGCCCCACCAAAGTATCTTCCGTCCTTGTATTACTACAAATCCCAGCATGCCCCACCAAAGTATCTTCCGTCCTTGTATTACTACAAATCCCAGCATGCCCCACCAAAGTATCTTCCGTCCTTGTATTACTACAAATCCCAGCATGCCCCACCAAAGTATCTTCCGTCCTTGTATTACTACAAATCCCAGCATGCCCCACTGAAGCATCTTCCATCCTTGTATCACTACAAATCCCAGCATGCCCCACCAAAGTATCCTCCATCCTTGTATTACTACAAATTCCAGCATGCCCCACTGAAGCATCTTCCATCCTTGTATTACTACAAATACCAGCATGCCCCACCAAAGTATCTTCCGTCCTATCACTACAAATCCCAGCATGCCCCACCAAAGTATCCTCCGTCCTATCACTACAAATCCCAGCATGCCCCACCAAAGTATCTTCTGTCCTTGTATTACTACAAATCCCAGCATGCATCGTGTATCTTGTGTCTCAGTAATACTACAAGTCTCAGCATCCTCCAGTAGCATCTTAACCATATCTACATACCCACCATATCTCAGCAGCTGTCTCTCCAAACCCTGTAGAACTACAATGTCCAGCATTCCCTGCTACTCCCCCCACACTGTAGGAGTAAAACCTCCAGCACTCAGCAATCATCACATAACACTGCAAAAAATATACTTCTCCATGCGGTCTTCCCTGGTATCTGTAGATTTCTATGCCTCCCTCTGATTGGCCAGTGATATCTGGACCACACGCAGCACAGCTCAACTTCTCCCTTGCACCAGGTGACACCGTGCGAGCCTCCTGACACCGGTCATCCCTGGTGGCTCTTGCTGGTCCCACTTTGATGCACTAGGTGAAATGAAGGAGCTCTGCACCTCCTGAATTGTAAGTCATTTAAAGTGCCATCAGCAGCATGGTGGGAACTGTGCGGAGCCTCCGACCACACAAGGAGTACACGCAGATGAAGGATTCTGCCAACAGGAAATCCCTCGCTGTGTCCGTTCATTGAAGTGTGCAAACATCATTTGGATTATGAGGTGCAGAACTCCCGGATTCAGGTGCAGAGCCTCGTCACTGTCCTGGGATACAGGAGCTGTGGAGGTCAGGTCAAGGAATCCTCACATCTGGGGCGTGCCAATGCTATGCCCACAGACTATGAATCCTTAATAACCCCCCCCCACACCAGAAAAGTGTGTCAGTATATACCCTACAGCCACACTAAACTATAGCCCCTGGGTTCCTGCCCTCCCCCCCTCCTAAAATGCCCGATGTGAGCCTTACCCTACAATAAAGTGTTCAGCCTCACCTTACAGTCCAGTCCTATACCACAATACACAGGTTCAGCCTCCCTGTATAGTACATAGCCCGGGTCCAGCCCCCTCCTATGGTACAGTGCCCAGGTCCAGTCCAGCCCTATACCACAATACACAGGTTCAGCCCCCCCATATAGTACATAGCCTGGGTCCAGCCCCCTCCTATGGTACAGTGCCCAGGTCCAGTCCAGTCCTATACCACAATACACAGGTTCAGCCCCCGCCCCCCCCGTATAGTACATAGCCTGGGTCCAGCCCCCTCCTATGGTACAGTGCCCAGGTCCAGCCCTATACCACAATACAAAGGTTCAGCCCCCCCTGTATAGTACATAGCCCGGGTCCAGCCCCCTCCTATGGTACAGTGCCCAGGTCCAGTCCTATACCACAATACACAGGTTCAGCCCCCCCGTACAGTACATAGCCCAGGTCCAGCCCCCTCCTATGGTACAGTGCCCAGGTCCAGTCCTATACCACAATACACAGGTTCAGCCCCCCCGTACAGTACATAGCCCAGGTCCAGCCCCCTCCTATGGTACAGTGCCCAGGTCCAGTCCTATACCACAATACACAGGTTCAGCCCCCCCGTATAGTACATAGCCTGGGTCCAGCCCCCTTCTATGGTACAGTGCCCAGTGCTTGCCAACCTCCCTTTCAGCCCAATGCCAGGCTCACCTGGTGAACAGCACGGTGCCATGGTGTAACTGGTCCTGGCTAACTATCTGCCAGCTGTCCCGGATCAGCACTTTTTGGGGTTCTGTAAGCATCTCTTTCTCCATGTTCCTCGGCTCGATGCCTCCCCTCTCTACAGTCCGCTGGGGTGGTTGATTAGTGGGCAGAGCCCGGCTTTATTGATGCCACAGGACGGGCAGCATGGCACAGTAGGAGATCTCTCAGTTCTGTAGATCAGCTTCATTCACTCATCTCGGTTTGGTGTGAGGGACTCTCAGCTCTTCCAGCATTTAAAGCCTCTCTGACCCCTCCCCCCACATCCAGCGTTCTGCTTAAAGACACAGCATCTTCTATACACTCCGTGGATCTGTATTCCCAGATGTTACCGACTCCGCTGGAAGGAAAAACAACATCATCGACCCATCACATCTCCGTGTTACATTCCAGTACACAGTGTGGGCCACTCATATCTACAGTTATTACTATAATGCTGCTCCCCTACCTCCAACACAGCCCCCCCAACCCCTTCATTTCCCCGTCATACCTCCAACACAGCCCCCCCCCTTCCTTTCCCCATCATACCTCCAACACAGCCCCCCCAACGCCTTAATTTCCCCGTCATACCTCCAACACAGCCCCCCCCTTCTTACCTCCAACACAGCCCCCCCTTCCTTTCCCCATACCTCCAACACAGCCCCCCCAACCCCTTAATTTCCCCGTCATACCTCCAACACAGCCTCCCCCTTCCTTTCCCCATCATACCTCCAACACAGCCCCCCCAACCCCTTCATTTCCCCGTCATACCTCCAACACAGCCCCCCCCCTTCATACCTCCAACACAGCCCCCCAACCCCTTAATTTCCCCGTCATACCTCCAACACAGCCTCCCCCTTCCTTTCCCCATCATACCTCCAACACAGCCCCCCCAACCCCTTCATTTCCCCGTCATACCTCCAACACAGCCCCCCCCCTTCATGCCTCCAACACAGCCCCCCAACCCCTTAATTTCCCGGTCACACCTCCAACACAGCTCCCCCCTTCATACCTCCAACACAGCCCCCCCTTCCTTTCCCCATCATACCTCCAACACCCCCCCCCCCTTCATTTCCCCATACCTCCAACGTAGCCCCCCCCTTCCTTTCCCCATCATACCCCCCCTTTCCAGACCATACATCCAACACAGCCCCCCCCCCTTTCCCCACCATACCTTCAACACAGCCCCCCCCTTTCCTCATCATACCTCCAACACAGCCCCCCAACTTTCCCCACCATACCTCCAACACAGCCCCCCCTTCCTTTACCATGATATCTACAACACAGCTCCCCCAATTTGTCCCCACCATACCTCCCCTCCAACATAGCCCCCCCCTTTCACCATCAAAACTGCCCCCCCCCTTCCTTCCCCCATCATACCTCCAATACAGCCCCCTCCTTTCTCCATCATACATCCAACATAGCTTCCTGCCGCCCTTTCCCCACCATACCTCCAACACAGTTAACTTACCCACAGCCACCATACCTCCAACACATTAGCCCCCCCATCACATCTGCCACAAAGCAGCCCCCCACCCATTGTACCCTCAACACAGCTCCACCCTTAATTACTTCAACACAGCCTCCTCATCCCCCTTCACTGTACATACAAAATGCCCCCCCCCCTTCAACCATACCACCAACTCAGCTGCCCAGGGCTGCTGTTAGAAATCACAGTGCCACATACAGCCAACCTGGCAAGGCCCATCCCCCAAAAACACAGTTTACTATGCTTCAGTTATGAATGAACACAGTGAGTGATCAGTACTGATCACTCATTGTGTTCATTCAGGAAAGGAAGGGGCTTATATATGTGACATATTTACCGGACCCTTCTCCCACACACCATCCTGAAGGATCCTATTGTGTGCTTGCAGTTGTTGGAGAGAAGGAGAGGAGGGTAGCTGGCAACATAGTGAGGGCCACACTGGGGGTCCGGGGGAGCACGGAGAAGCATATCATGCACAGGGAGGGTGATGGGTGCCACAGAGATTGGTTCCAGTAATTGCTCTTCCACCCCCACCCCGCACGTGCACCGTGCCAATCACCCTCCCTGCCCACATTCTATTTACCCAATTGCCTGAGCCCCATACAGGAGGACTGGTGGTACCATCTTATCCATGGCCCTGCAGCTGCCCTCCATTCCCCACCTCACCTCCAATACAGCCACCAGCACAGCTCCCTCCCACACTGTTCCTCCAACACAGCCACCCACCTACAGCATAGCACAAACCCACTCCCCTCTCCCTGGCCACTGGTCACAGCCATCCATTCCCCACACCCCCAACTATGTGCCTCCACAAAAACCGCCTATAAAACCCCCTTCCCTACACCATACCCCCAACACAACCACCATACCTCAAACATAGTGACCTCTAATAGTGAAAACATGCAGATACCTATAACTGTCACTGCCCAACTGCCATACCTCCTACACAGCAGCTTCCTCAAATGCCATACCTCCAGTGCCATACCTCCTACACAGCAGCTTCGTCAACTGCCATACCTCCAGTGCCATACCTCCAACACAGCGGCTTCCTCAACTGCCATACCTCCAACACAGCAGCTTCCTCAACTGCCATACCTCCAATGCCATACCTCCTACACAGCAGCTTCCTCAACTGCAATACCTCCAGTGCCATACCTCCTACACAGCAGCTTCCTCAACTGCAATACCTCCAGTGCCATACCTCCTACACAGCAGCTTCCTGAACTGCAATACCTCCAGTGCCATACCTCCAACACAGCGGCTTCCTCAACTGCCATACCTCCAACATAGCAGCTTCCTCAACTGTCATACCTCCAATACCATACCTCCAACATAGCAGCTTCCTCGATTGTCATACCTCCAATACCATACCTCCAACACAGCAGCCCATCTCCCCCCATTATCATACCTGTACCACAGCCACACATCATGATACTCGACCCTACCACTGCCATATCTTCTATGCCCCCCAATACTGTAACTCATTACCAAACTCTTCAACAGCCTTTACACAGTTTTAAGTTCTTTCAGATGCTACAGAAGAGTAATTATATGGCCTTGTTTTCTGCTCTCTTCTGGATCGGAAATTCGAAATTTCAAGTGATATGGTCTTCAATGGATTTACAGACGTGTCAGAATCTGGGCTGCGGACGTCCATCACCCAGTACAACGTGCCTGGGAGCCTCAACCTGCATTATCTCTGGTGAAATCCAGAGTATGCAGAGGAATGCACAACAGTCATGAGACATATAGAGGAACATATGATAGCCATGTAACATACAAAGAAACATGCGACTCCTGTGTTACATGCAGAGGAACATGAGACAGCTGTGTAATCTACAGAGAAAAATGTGACTTCCATGTAACATGCAGAGGAACATGTGACCCGCGAGCCACATCTGTGATTATCCAATTATCTCTTGGGGGACCAGGAAGGACATTTTTTCCCCCACTGAAGTATATTGGATCATGCTTTACTGGGGTTTTGTTTCGCCTTCCTCTGGATCAACTGTGGGTATAGGGTTGTGTATATAAGATTGTATACATTTTTGTTTCCTTCTATTGGTTGAACTGGTTGGACTTGTCTTTGCAGCTCTCTTGTAACATGCAGAAGAATATGAGACAATTGTGTGACATGCAGAGAAACATGCCACTCCCGTGTAAGGAGAGACCATGTATGTTGTATCTATGCAGACATAGAGATTTCCCAGCAGCCCCTGTGCCCAGGGTATAAAAATAGCCGCACACATATTATAATAAGCAGATTGTCACTAAATAATTGGTGGCGTTTCCGCGCGTTGCGGCTGATGAAGGGACAATTTATACTAATTAGCGGAGAGCACTGGCGAGTAATTGTCGGTGACAGAGATTAATGGGCACTCCACAGACACTGATCCCCCATAACCTGGGCTGCAATTCACAGGGACAAGCTGCAATATGGTACACAAATCTGTCCAGTCACAATAGACATACCAGAAGATGGTACAGAATAGACATTCTGAGTGAAAACATGTACTGAATTACAGCCTAGGCAGGCCACACCTGCAAGACCTCTCCTGGTTGGTAATTCCTAAAAGGAACTCCACACGGGTCCCTCGTCTCTTTCTCCATCTTGCTTTACAGATTTAATTGATTACCCAACACTCGTCACCAAAAAAGCTATATGACACATTTCCATCACACAAGTTACACTTGAATAAAAGAAGAAAATTTCCACCTCATCTAGCTGATCTTCCAACTGGAAACTCCACCTGCTGGAAGAAACAAACAACACACAAGTTGAGGGCTTGGAGGGCGTCACACACAGTTAAAGCTTTCCTCCATCTTCGTCTAATTCACGGGTGTCAAACTGGCGGCCATCCAGCTGTTGCCAAACTACAGGTCCTATGAGGCAGTGCAAGATTGCCAGTTACAAGCATGACTCCCAAAGGCAGAGGCATGATGGGACTTGTAGTTTTTCAACAGCTGGAGGGCTGGCAGTTTGACATCCCTGCTCTAAGGTAAATACTAGAGCCTGGGATTCTCAGAACTGCTTAGAAGCACAATTCTAGAGCAACAACTGCTCTATACCTGTCCCGCTGCTTTCACCAGATGCCCCTCCATGTGATGCACATTATAAATACATGACTGAGCCCCACCTCCAGCAATCTTGCCTGTTCCATTGTTTTCATGGTGGTCCCCTATTATTGCAATGGGGAATTTGGCAAAGTCAAATCTATCAAAAACTTTTTGTCCTGTAGATTCCCCACCCCCCCGTCACCTATAATACTAAAGAACCTTATGCCCCAAGTTGACATCTGATAAGGTCTGCACATCCATCTGGTTATTAAAACATGTACAACGTGGGAACAGAAGATTAGGTGATGGCTTTACAGGTCTGGGAAACTAGTAGAGTGCAAGCTTGAATAGTGGTCTGCTTGAGCCACTGAGAAATGGTGGAAAGAAAAGCTGGTTCACCTTTACAGAGACCTGAGCTACATCTAGGCAATGGATAAAAATCTCAGATGAACTGGAGCCAGACAGAGGGATAGAGGAACGATGTCCTGGTTGAGGTGAAAGGCTGTAAACTACCTTACTTAGGCGGAAAGTTCTGGGTCTCAACAACACCTTGTCTTTGGGCATACCAAAAAGGGTTTCTTGCAATAAAATGCCACCTGCTCAGACAATTACCTTGCAGAGGTGATGGCTACCAGAAACACCACCTTCTGGGCAGGATTAAACAAGGGACTATACAGTATCTAATAAGCGTAAATGGTATTTTTTGAAGCACCTAGATAATCAGATTTAAATCCCATAGAGTCACAGGGAGACATACATGGGAGGCTCTTTAAACAGAGGTCTTAATTAGTGAATGAGAGGCTGTCTCTGAAACATGATAGCCAGAGCAGAAACCTGGCCCTTAATGGTGCTTTGAGCCAAATGCTGGTCCAAACCCAGGTGTTGAAAGAGCCAATGGAGTGTCCACCAGGAATCTCATCAGGCCCAAGTATCACATCTGTCTGAGCCAGTCCTGAACAAGGAGGACCACCCAAAGGCCTTCCATCTTGATACTGTGAAGCAGATGATACAGAAGTTACATAGGAGGAAAGGCATAGTGTTGATGAATGCCACTTCTGTGGTGTTTGAATGAATCCAGAGCAGATGACCATCCAAGAACTCCAAGATCCAGAACTCCTCCCCAGCTTGACAGGTTGGCAACTATTGTGAAGATCTTCCATAAGACAGAAAAAAGGACCTGACCAACTCCAGAGCCAGATTCCTGAGCTACCCAGCCAGGGACACCCTGGTCTTCAGTGACAGACGAAGGCCAAGCACTGGACTGTCCTGTGCCATTATGACTGAATTCTGTCTTGTAGGGGTCTGAAATGGAAATGGAAATATGGGACTGCCTTGAAGGAAGCTACCATCAACCCCAGAACTCTCATGTAGAAGCAATGAGTTAGGCGGCTCTGGGACTGAAGAGTTCAGGATCTGAGATTTGCAGTTTCTCCTGGGAAAGAAAAACTCTGACTTGAACTCTAAGATTAGACACTCCAAGCCATAAGTCAGTTCCAGTAATGATAGTTGAAGGTTTAGGATCAAGCCAAACACCTGCAAAGTCTGGAAAGTCGGGACTATGTTGTCTGCCAAAACCTGTGCTTACTGTTCTACTGGAGTTTTTATAGATAACCTATGATGGGGATTGCCCTGGAAGTTAGCACTGGAGCCAGGACCTTCTTGGTGAATACCAAGGTGCAAAAGAACGGCAAGGCCACAACTGCAACTGCAGTGTGTCCACAGCAAAGCAAAGTAAATGCAGAGCCACTGGAAAATGGGGACATGCAGGTACATGTTGTTGACATCCACAAAAGTCAGAAAGCCTCCCTTTTGACAAACCTGGTGGATGCCATGCAAAATTTCTAAAGGCCGAGTGAAGAAATGTAGGGTCTTGAGAGTGAATATGGGTCAAATGGCCCCTTTAGGTTTAGGAATGGAACAGATTGGTTAGAGCCCCTGGAATTGTTTCACCACAGGGACGTGGGGCAATTACACCCTGCTCCAGAAAACTCAGAGCAGCATGGAGATCTGCAAATCTATCTGGTGATGCAGACAGGTTAGAAGTAATAAACTGGGGATGGGATGGGGAGCAAAATTCTAGCTTGTAGCCCCTGGAACCCATCCCTAGCACCCAAGCATCCAAGATGCTGGTTGCCCAAGTGCCCACAAACACTAAGAGACATTCCCCCACTTTGACAGGTGAGGGCACCCCCTCATGCTGAAGATTTCTCTGAATATTTGAAAGTTTGGGTTTGTTGGCAATCCACGGTTTGCAAGCTAAGTGAGAGCTTGACCTTGATTTGACTTTGGAAGCTGAGGCCTGACAGTTAATAAAAAGGACACTACTTGGCCTTCAACAAAGAGTAAGTCTTCCCAGACTAAGACTTAGACTTCTTTGCTAGGAAAGATGGGTACTCTTACCCCTGGTAACATACTCGATGAGGGTTTTCCTTGGCAGCTCTAAAGAGACGTTATCCTTCAAATGCAATGTGAGCACTTTTTGCATGCAGGTTCCACATGCAAGCACTTCAGCCATAAAGGTCCTTTTTATGTTTACAGACAAGAGGCCCATGTGGGAGAGAATATGGGAGACCTCCAGCAAACCCATCTACATTGTAGTTAGTGCTGTGGACATGGGCTGTAGATGCTCTATCATCAAGGGATCAACTACCATAGTAATTAGATTCCTTATAATGTCACTGGCAAGACAGGTTACAGAGCAGGGCCCATCAGAAAGAACAGAACTCTGGAAAGGGCCTGCTGACATTTGTTGATGTAGTTCTCAAGACTGGTCCAGATCCATCCTTCACAGGGATGGTTAAAGCTTTCTTAAGACAGAATACAACCGTATCCACAGAGGGGGCAGTCCACTTTGTGCCAAAATCCACCCTAAATGGGCACTAGGCTGCTATACAATGGACAAACAACTTGTTGGGATTCTTCCAGTCTCCATAAAAGAATCCTGAAAAGAGTGGGTTCACTAGGAAGGTCTTAATGGTCCTGGAAGCCCTAAAGAAGCTAAGACTGGAGACAGTATCAGTAGAAGCTGCAGGCTAATCCACAGGTTTTAAAGGCCAAGTTCACCTATAGGAATATGTTACATGTTACACCCGTAGTTACTAGGGACCCACTTCCCAGCCCCAGAGCCACCACTCCCCTGTGACATTGTGCAGGAGTTCTCCTCTCCCGCAGCTGCTGTCACATTTAAAACCAGTGTCATTTATTCACAGATATCTGTGAATGAACTACAAGTCCCATCAATCACTGCAGCAAAGAGACTTGTAGTTCTAAATGGACTACAAGTGTGGTAATCAATGCATTTGTATTCCATTGACACTTCCTCCAGCTTTCTAACTGAAAGCCCATACAAAGGGCAGGGAAGTGTCTGCAAGAGACTGGCACTGTACCTATGATCCACTGATCACGAGTGCAATGCTCAGCAGGCTCCTGTATAAACAAAACCAAAAAAAATTAAAAATTGATGGAAGCCAGAATTTAAATGGTGTCCCACATTCCTAGTAATGCAGTAGCTCCTAGCACTCAGGACCCGCATGGCCTACTCACAGAAGGAGTCTTCAGAGACAAGGTCACACCTGGGTCTGTGGCACAGCTCTGGACCTGAAGAGCACTCCAAGGCCAACCTAGTCAATACACTCTGGTCTGGAAAGTGCCACAATGCAGAGCCCAGTGCCTGAAGGTCACTTTCCAATGCTAGCCCTGCAAAGTACAGTACAGAGGGGTCTGGGTAAGGTATACCCAAGTCAAGCTGAAGAAAGGCTGATCCAGATACCTGCATATAGAGACCAGCACAGCAGAAATGTAGCAGGGATCTTAATTGATGAAAAACTTAAAGAAAACAACTAGAAAAAATAATGTACTCAGCTGAAAAGGCATCCTTATAGGGCACTAGCGAATAAAAAGAAGCATGATGGGAGTAGGAGGGATTATACTGGGCTGGCCCATAATTTGGTGGCTTGCTAGAGTCCAATGCTTCTGTATACAAATGGAGAAACAGAAAAAGGACGCACCGACCTAGTGCATTATCGTTTAAAATAATTTATTGAAGAAACAAAATAGGTATCATACTCACAATGGACATAATAACACAGGCATGTCAAACTGAACAAGATGTATGAGGTTGGCTCTGAGAAAGAGTTTGTGTCCTCGAAACGCGTTAGAAGGTTGGTCATCCAGGGTTCCATCGTATGGACTCAGATGTTGTTTGGATCATACATCTTGTTCAGTTTGACATGCCTGTGTTATTATGTCCATTGTGAGTATGATACCTATTTTGTTTCTTCAATAAATTATTTTAAACGATAATGCACTAGGTCTGTGCGCCCTTTTTCTGTTTCTCCATTTGTATCCAGTGAATTTGGGCCATCCCGGTCTGTTGAGGGCAGCTAGCAGTGCATATTCCAGGAAATTCCAGAACATTCCTATTGGGTCTACTGAGTCCTTTCCTAGCGCAGGAGTAAAGTGTTTGTTGTGTTGGATTTTCCAATGCTTCTGTAGGCGGCAGTATAATCTGACAGCCTGAATTTCTGTATCCCTCAATGAACAAGAAAGAAATTGGCTGGGATAATAATGGGAGAACTGTACGTTTAATGCTAGAACGGGCTTGCAGGTGATGTGGGTATTTTGGCTCCATAGTTGGAATGAAGCACTCCCAACCACAAGAGGAATTGTTACCCTAATCATCTGTCCAGGTCAATTTTACAGGATATGTTGTTAAAATTGATGGGCTAGAGGGGACCCAGTGCTGGTGCCACTGTGCAGAATCTTCATTACTGTACAGGATGATCTCACATTGGTGTCATTATATAGGAAAATCTGTAGAGAACATACAGGTACATCTCAATAAATTAGAATATCATCAAAACGTTAATTTATTTCAGTAATTCAATTCAAAAAGTGAAACTCATATATAGATTCAGTATACACAGGGTGATATACACTGCTCAAAATAATCAAAGGAACACTTTTTAATCAGAGTCTAGCATCAAGTCAATGAAACTCCTGGGATATTGATCTGGTCAGGTAAGTAGCAGAGGGGGTTGTTAATCAGTTTCAGCTGCTTTGGTGTTAATGAAATTTACAACAGGTGCACTAGATGGGCAACAATGAGGCGACCCCTAAAACAGGAATGGTTTTGCAGGTGGGGGCCACTGACATTTTTTTCTCTACTCATCTTTTCTGACTGTTTTTCACTAGTGTTGCATTTGGCTAGGGTAAGTGTCACTACTGGTAGCATGAGGTGATACCTGGACCTTACAGACAGGCAGTCCAACTCCTCCAGGATGTCACATCAATACGTGCCATTGCCCAAAGGTTTGCTGTGTCTCCCAGCACAGTCTCAAGAGCATGGAGGAGATTCCAGGAGACAGGCAGTTACTCTAGGAGAGCTGGACAGGGCCAAAGAAGGTCCTTAACCCATCAGCAGGACCCGTATCTGCTCCTTTGTACAAGGAGGAACAGGATGAGCACTGTCAGAGCCCTACAAAATGACCTCCGGCAGGCCACTGGTGTGAATATGTCTCCAACCAAACAATCAGAAACAAACTTCATGAGGGTGGCCTGAGGGCCCAATGTCCTCTAGTGGGCCCTGTGCTCACTGTCTGGCACCATAGAACTCGATTGGTTTTGTCATTGAACACCAGAATTGGCAGGTCCACCACTGGCGCCCTGTGCTTTTCACAGATGAGAGCAGGTTCACCCTGAGCACATGTGACAGACATGAAAGGGTCTGGAGAAGCCGTGGAGAACATTATGCTGCTTTTAACATCGTTCAGCATAACCATTTTGGTGGTGGGTCAATGATGGTCTGGGGAGGCATATCCATGGAGGGACGCACAGACCTCTACAGGCTAGACAATGGCACCCTGACTGCCATTAGGTATCGGAATGAAATCCTTGGACCCATTGTCAGACCCTACGCTGGTGCAGTGGGTCCTGGGTTCCTCCTGGTGCACAACAATGCCCGGCCTCATATGGTGAGAGTATGCTGGCAATTCCCGGAGGATGAAGGAATTGATACAATTGAATGGCCCCCACACTCGCCTGACCTAAATCCAATAGAACATCTCTGGGATGTCATGTTTCAGTCAATCCGATGCCACCAGGTTGCACCTCAGACTGTCCAGGATCTCAGTGATGCCCTGGTCCAATGAGGAAATACCCCAGAATCCATCGTCTCATTAGGAGCATGCCCCGACATTGTCAGGCATTCATACAAGCATGTGGGGAGCCAGACAAACTATTAGATATCCAGCATATTTTTCCCCATTTAGATCTGATGTATTTTCAAAGTGTTCCTTTAATTATTTTGAGCAGTGTATTTGAAGCATATCTTTCTTTTAATTTTGATGATTATGGCTTACAGCTAGCGAAAACCCAAAATTCAGTATCTTAGTAAATTAGAATATTGTGAAAAAGTTCAATATTGTAGACTCATGGGGGTTTATTTACTAAAGCTGGAGAGTCCAAAATCAGACTCCCTTCTGCATAGAAACCAATCAGCTTCCAGGTTTCATTGCCAAAGCTTCATTGAACAAGCTGAGGTTAGAAGCTGATTGGTTTCTATGCAGAAGGGAGTCTGATTTTGGACTCTCCAGCTTTAGTAAATAAACCCCCATGGCGTCACACTCTAATCAGCTAAATAACTCAAAACACCTGTAAAGGTTCCTGAACCTTAAAATGGTCTCTCAGTCTGCTTCAGTAGGTTACACAACCATGATGGAGACAGCTGACTTGACAGTTGTCCAGAAGACAGTCATTGACACCCTCCACAAGGAGGGTAAGTCACAAAAGGTCATTGCTAAAGAAGCTGGCTGTTCAGAGTGCTGTATCCAAGCATATTAATGGAAAGTTGAGTGGAAGGAAAAAGTGTGGTAGAAAAAAAGTACACAAGCAACAGGGATAACCGCAGCCTTGAAAGGAGTGTGAAGCAAATACCATTCAAGAATTTGGGGGAGATTCACAAGAATTGGACTATGGCTGGTGCTTCAAGAACCACCACAGACATATCCAGGACATGGGCTACAACTGTCACATTCCTTAATCTCCTTGCATGAGGTCCGGTGTGAAGTTTCCACAGTCAGTGATGATTTGGGGAGCCATGTCATCTGCTGGTGTTGGTCCACTGTGTTTTATCAAGTCCACAGTCAGCGCAGCCCTCTACCAGGAAATTCTTGAGTACTTCATGCTTCCCTCTGCTGACCAGCTTTATGGAGATGTTGATTTCATTTTCCAGCAGGACTTGGCACCTGCCCACACTGCCAAAAGTACCAATACCTGGTATCACTGTGCTTGATTGGCCAGCAAACTCGCCTGACCTAAACCCCATAGAGAATCTGTGGGGTATTGTCAAGTGGAAGACGAGAGATGCCAGACCAACAATGTAGAAGAGCTGAAGGCCGCTATCAAAGCAACCTGGGGTCCATAACACCTCAGCAGTGCCACAGGCTGATCGCCTCCATGCTACGCCACATTGATACAGTAATTCATGCCAAAGGAGCCCCGAGCAAGTATTGAGTGCATGCTATACTGTACATGGACATACTTTTCAGTAAGCCAACAGTTCTATATTACAAATCCTATTTTTATTGGTCTTGTGTAATCTAAATTTCTGAGATACTGAATTTTGGGTTTTCACTAGCTGTAAGCCATAATCATCAAAAATAAAAAAATAATGCCTGAAATATATCACTCTGTGTGTAATGAATCTATATAATATATGAGTTTCACTTTTTGAATTGAATTACTGCAATAAATTAACTTTTTGATGATATTCTAATTTATTGAGATGATGCACCTGTACTGCGCCTTATTCTTCATGGAGAGAGAACTCAACAATTTACCCTGAAATGAGGAAACAACGTGGCTGGCAAACACTTTATATTTTATTAATTACCTTGCCTTGAGATGGTGTCACAGCTGTCTCCTGATGTGTGGTGTGGGAAAGTGATGGTGGCTCCCTCTGTGTAATGTGGCCCCTCCTGGAGCGAGTGTCACATCCAGCTCCCGATCTGCAATGGTAGGAGATGATGTCGACTCCCTCTAATGTGGCCCCTCCTGGAGCTGGTGTCACATCCAGCTCCCGATCTGCCACGGCAGAAGATGATGGCGGATCCCTCTGTCTAATGTGGCCCCTCTTGGAGCCAGTGTCACATCCAGCTCCCGATCTGCTAGGGTAGGAGATGATGACGAATCCCTCTGTGTAATGTGGCCCCTTCAAGAGCCAGTGTTACATCCAGCTCCCGATCTGCCAAGGTAGGTGGCGATGACAGATCCCTCTGTGTAATGCAGACATAGTATGTACCAAAGAACGCCGCAAAGAATACAACAGGACACTCTGCAGAAAACATTTTATTAGAAATCTCTGTGGAGTCGCCGTGTTACCAACAAATACAAAAACAACTTTGACATACCATTTAGTGGTTTTTTTTTTTAGAGAGTTGGGAATATTTCACTGGTCAGTAAGGCAGATTTGTTAAGTATCAATGACGGATCTTCAGCAATATCTGAAGTTTGTGGAGATCAGGAAGAAAGAACCAATGCCACATCACTGCCTTCCTCCCCATACCCATTCCCATGAGAACCAATCATCTCACTGGATAGTGATTGGTGGAAGGACAATAGCACCCATCAGGGATAGATGGAAATAGAAAGACTGCTCAGTAGTGATTGGAGGAAGGACAGGATTGCTCAGAGGTGACTGATGGAAGGCCAAGACTGCTCAATGCTGATTGGTGGAATGGCAAAATTGCTCAGAGGAGGCTGGTGGAAGCACAAGAGTGCTCAGTGGTGTCTGGTGGATGGAGAAGACCTCTCAGAGGCCATTGGTGTTCAGAATAAGACTGCTCAATAATGACTCGTGGAAGGTCAAGACTGCTCAGCAATGATTCGTGGAAGGTCAAGACTGCTCAGCAATGATTCGTGGAAGGTCAAGACTGCTCAGCAATGATTCGTGGAAGGACAAGACTGCTCAGCAATGATTCGTGGAAGGACAAGATCGCTCAGAGGTGACTGAGAGGACAACCTTGCTGAGAGTCAATTGGTGGGAGGACAAGACCACTCAGAGTTGATGGATGAAAGGACAAGACAGCTCAGAGATGGTAGGTGGAAGGAGAAATAGTCAACTTGATTCTAGCCGAGTACAGTCAGTGTTGAGGTGACAGCAGTATAAACATTGATTAAATTACAGAGACTGGTGGAAAAAAATGATGCAAATAAAACCCAGCCTGCTTCTCAGGAAAAAAAAAAAAAAACCTTTCTGCAATCCCATTTATTTGAATCCATCCAATCCATATCTGTGTACAGTTAGATTCCTCACCTCAGCCAAATTATGATCTGCCCATTATTTTTTATGGTAGATTTTATCCGTTTGTTTTTTTTTTTGTGTAAACACAACTACAAAAGGTACAAAGCATTAAATGTATCATGATCTGCCCCTCTAGACTGTAGTCAGAATTAATTTGTCATATATAATATTTACACTATAGTACAGGTAACGCGTGTGGCCAGTGTCCGCGAGAAATGCCTTTTCGTGGCATACCTGCATGCTTCCCGAATGTGGCTATCAAGGGGTTAAAGGCGTTAGGTACAATTACCGGCAGAGCATCCTGCCTGCTGTAATTAGCCCTCTTCAGCTAGCGGAAGGCAGGCGGCTCTGGTCCCTTCTAATCTATTTCTCTTTTCCCGTCCTGGGCTCATTCCCATGGCAACCCCATCTAGTGACCACGGGCGGCTGGGAGGAGGGGGGCCCCCAGGCTAGAGAAAAGCCCTGTGTGCATGTCGTTACATGAAAGGGTTAATGCACAGAGGCCAGCATGGAGCCTGAGAACATGGCAATGCTGGGAGAGACGGTGCATGATATGTTTGATCTATATTTATGGAGCCACAGAACCTACCATCAGCTGTGAATGCCATATCCACCGCACTCCATATCCATATCCACCGCACTCCATATCCACCGCACTCCATATCCACCGCACTCCATATCCACCGCACTCCATATCCACCGCACTCCATATCCACCGCACTCCATATCCACCGCACTCCATATCCACCGCACTCCATATCCACCGCACTCTGCTGCCCTATGCCCGCTATGGGCTAAAACCATTCAGTAAAGATACGTTAGCAGTAAAAGGCCTTACAATGCCATCTGACTGTACAAAACTGAAAATCAATAAAACTACATTTGTAAAAGAAAAATTGATCTCCAGTAAAGAGCAGGCCAATCACAGCGCACTTCCTAGATATCCGGGAAAACCGCCGCTCCCAAGTCCATGGTCTGCCCGTGTCTGTGGGCATAGGTGCCAGCTGAATGGACGCACTCAGGTGACATCAGCATAGATGATGCTTTATTGTTTCAGAAAATGAACAGAGACTGTCTGCCCAGACCCTTCTCACTCTAACTTGTTTCACCCAGGAGGGCTTAGTCTTAGACTTAGTCCACCCAGACCCATCTCACCCAGAAGGGCTTAAGAGTGAGAAGGTTTTAGGTGGACTAACTCTAGGACTAAGCCCTTGTGAATTAAATGCCTTAGTTACGGGGTTTTGGGTGGACTAACGCGTTTCACCCAGAGGGGTTTAGTCACAGACTCAGTCCTCCCAGACCCTCCTCACTCTAATATGTTTCACCCATAAGGGCTTAGTTGGTAGACTTAGCTAGTCCAGACCCTCCTTGCTAAAATTTTTCACCCATTAGGGCTTAGTCGCATAGTCTGCCTAGACCCATCTCACGCTGACACATTTCACCCATTTCACCCCCTTCTGGATGAAATGTGTCAGCGTGAGATGGGTCTAGGTGGACTAAGTCTACGACTAAGCCCTTATGGGTGAAATATATTGGTTAGGACGGTCTGGACTGGCTAAGTCTACAAACAAAGCCCTGATCGGTGAAACATTTTAGAGTGAGGAGGGTCTGGGTGGACCAAATCTGTGACTAAACCCTTCTGGGTGAAACGCGTTAGTTCACCCAAAACCCCTCAACTAAAGCAATTAATCCAGAAGGGCTTAGTCCTAGAGTTTGTTTACCCAAAACCTTCTCACTCCAAGTTTATGACTAAGCCCTTCTGGATGAAATGTGCCAGAGTGAGATGGGTCTCAGTGGACTAAGTCTACGACTAAGCCCTTCTGGATGAAACATATTAGTGAGGAAGGTTTGAGTGGTGTAAGTTTACAAACTAAGCCCTTCCGGGTGAAATATATTAGAGTGAGGATGGTCTACTTTGACTAAATTCTTTTGGGTGAAATGCGTTAATCCACCCAAACCCCCTCAACTAAGGCATTTAACCAAAAGGGTTAAGTCTGCCCATACCCTCCTCACTCGAACATCTTTCACCCAGAAGGGCTTAGATGTAGACTTACTCAGTCTAGACCCTCCTCTAGTTTCCACCAGAAGGGCTTAGTTGTAGACTTAGCCAGTCTAGGCCCCCCTCTAGTTTCAACCAGAAGGGCTTAGTTTTAGACTTAGCCAGTCTAGACCCTCCTCTAGTTTCCACCAGAAGGGCTTAGTTGTAGACTTAGCCAGTCTAGACCCCCCTCTAGTTTCAACCAGAAGGGTTTAGTTGTAGACTTAGCCAGTCTAGACCCCCCCTCTAGTTTCAACCAGAAGGGTTTAGTCAGTAGACTTAGTCAGCCCAGACTCTTCTCACTAACACAATTCACTCAGAATGGCTTAGTTGTAGATTTGGTATGCCCAGACACTCCTTGCTCTAACGTGTTTCGCCCAGAATGGCTTTGTCGCAGACTTCGTCCACCCAGACCCTCCTCATGCTAATGCATTTCAACCAGATGGGCTTAGTTCAGACTTAATCTAGGCAGCTATTTTGTGTTCATTGTCTGGAACAATAAAGCTTAATTTATGCTGCTATTATCAGAGCGCAGCCGGTCTCTTCATGGTGGCCCAGTGCACTCTCTTCATTGTGGACCCCAGTGTGGATGAGGCTGACCAATGAACAGTCGGCTGCTCATCACAAGGACTATATCCATCAGGCCACTGGACAGGATCTGCAATCAACGAACAATGCAAGAGCCAGTCACACAACGAACTATTTCTCCATATTGTCTGATCAGATCTGCAGAGAGATGACACATCGGGGTCTCAGTATATTGCCGAGATTGAACGGGAGAGGAAAATACACCAGCATGCTGGTCATTAATAAAATCTGTATTAACAATCCACCATAAGAACTTGAGCCGCAGATTCAATACCGCACCTGACGACGCCAAGAGCGTCGACAGAAATATTGGTTATCTACACCAATCAGCCCCTTTTATCCGAGGTGTTTTTTTTCCTGAGGAATTAAAAAAAAACATTATTTACCCGCAATGTATCAGCAGTACGGCTCCTAATATGGAGGCTGAGATTTTATTTGCCATTTATGGGGGTCTCGGGGGTGACATATAATTCTCTGATCAGAGTGCGGCGGAGCGCCGGAGGGGTTAATGTCATACCAGCAGTGGCGGAGATGGGGGGGAACGTGTCATGCAGGGCGGACGGAAGACAGCTGTGCTCTTCTGGCCAGATAAAAACTCAGGCATCATGACAGCTTCAACTTCCTAAAATGGCTAAAACTGCCGAGATACAGAGCGTGACCGACTGCTCCTCCGCTGTCTGCCTGACAAACGTGTCACACACCGTCACAGATCAGTGAGAGCGGGAAACAGGTGGGGGAGGGGGGCAGGACACAACTGACATGCAGATAGACATTTACAGGGCAGAAAAATAGAAATCCTGTTTATTGGCCCCTCTGGAAAATGTCATAGTAGTGATTCTGCTGGTGTTTGGTAGTGCCCAGTGTCAGCTGAACACAAACACATCACTGGATGCTTCCTTAATGGGTGCTGCAGCCCCGCGCTATAGGCGGTCAGACGGCGCACCCTGCGTATATCTGCAGCGATACATGACGAATGTACAGCGAATGTTGAACTGGATGGACATTTGTCTTTTTTCAGCCAGACTAACTATGTAACTATGTACAGCGTATCTCACAACCATTGTATTGGATGGTAATAATTGTACTCTCATTTGGAGTTTGCCAATAATGACCAAATCACCGCACATGTCCGCCAAGTAGCTCCTCCCACACGGCGGACAGCCTGCAGTGCTCCTGTAGTCACGCCACACCTACAATATGGTCTCAGGAATACTCCAACCTTCTGCACTGGTTGTGATGGTCTATAACAACCACGCCCCCTTATGAAATTAAATTTTTCTTTAAAATAAAGAGTCCAAAATATAAAACTGTACACAGTAATATATATCCCCCTCCCCTGTACTCCATTATAGTGATATGACGTGTATACAGTAATGTATATCCCCCTCCCCTGTACTCCATTATAGTGATATGACGTGTATACAGTAATGTATATCCCCCCTCCCCTGTACTCCATTATAGTGATATGACGTGTATACAGTAATGTATATCCCCCCTCCCCTGTACTCCATTATAGTGATATGACGTGTATACAGTAATGTATATCCCCCCTCCCCTGTACTCCATTATAGTGATATGACATGTATACAGTAATGTATATCCCCCCTCCCCTGTACTCCATTATAGTGATATGACATGTATACAGTAATGTATATCCCCCCCTCCCCTGTACTCCATTATAGTGATATGACGTGTATACAGTAATGTATATCCCCCCTCCCCTGTACTCCATTATAGTGATATGACGTGTATACAGTAATGTATATCCCCCCCTCCCCTGTACTCCATTATAGTGATATGACGTGTATACAGTAATGTATATCCCCCCCTCCCCTGTACTCCATTATAGTGATATGACATGTATACAGTAATGTATATCCCCCCTCCCCTGTACTCCATTATAGTGATATGACATGTATACAGTAATGTATATCCCCCTCCCCTGTACTCCATTATAGTGATATGACATGTATACAGTAATGTATATCCCCCCTCCCCTGTACTCCATTATACTGATATGACGTGTATACAGTAATGTATATCCCCCCTCCCCTGTACTCCATTATAGTGATATGACGTGTATACAGTATGTATATCCCCCCTCCCCTGTACTCCATTATAGTGATATGACGTGTATACAGTAATGTATATCCCCCCCTCCCCTGTACTCCATTATAGTGATAGGACATGTACACAGTAATGTATATCCCAGCTCCCCTGTACTCCATTATAGTGATATGACATGTATACAGTAATGTATATCCCCCTCCCCTGTACTCCATTATAGTGATATGACATGTATACAGTAATGTATATCCCCCTCCCCTGTACTCCATTATAGTGATATGACATGTATACAGTAATGTATATCCCCCCCTCCCCTGTACTCCATTATAGTGATATGACGTGTATACAGTAATGTATATCCCCCTCCCCTGTACTCCATTATAGTGATAGGACATGTACACAGTAATGTATATCCCAGCTCCCCTGTACTGCATTATAGTGATAGGACATGTATACAGTAATTACTGTCCCCCCGAGTCCCCCGCGGCGGTGGAGAGGGTGTCTCCTCTCAGCGGAGGAGAGCGGACCTCTCCTGCACCTGTCCCCTCGGCGGAGGTGCCGAAGAAGCTAGAAACCGGAAGTTGTAAACCGGAACTCGGCTTCACAATGAGGCTTGGAACACAGGTCCATGCTCGCCACAGAGGAATTTCTCCTCGCATTTGGCGAGCAGGCGAGCGGCTTTTTCAAGCCCTGGGCTAGACGTAGGGTTATTCGGGGTTGGGGTGTCCTTTCAGTGTCGGGCTAGGGGTGGGGGGCAGAGTTTAGTGTTCTCATCCATTAGTGTTTTCTATTAGTGTGTATGGGGGGGAGGGGTCATTGTATTCTATTAGTGTTTGAATGGGGATTTTTAGTAATATGAGACAGGAAGGGAAGGTGGGGTGCGTGGGTTAGTGTTCTCTATCAGTGTAGCCGGTGGGGGGGATTATTGTTCTTGATCTCCACGTGTGAGAGAGGGGAGGTTAGTGCTCTTTATCCATGGTGGGGGGGAATGTAGACTGTCAGAGACGGATCGAATCTCAGCAGTGACTGTCTGAGATTTGATCCATATATGAGCAGGCTGGTTGTATTGAAGTCAATCCATCGATCGACTTCAGTACAACTCAGATTTTTTTCATGCGATCACTGCTGGCGGCTAGAGCCACCAGCAGTGATCACTGTGTTCTGCTGGCAGGGAAGGCTCTGTGGTTGCAGGAAAGAAAATTGCTTAATGTTCATCCTCCCTTAGTGTTTTCTATTAGTTGAGAAGCGGTTAGTGTTTTGAATCAGTTTGGGGGATGACGAGTAGTGTTCTTTATCAGCGTGATGGGAATGTGAGCCATAGAAGGGAGGGTGGAATCAGTGCATCATACACAGTTCATTGGTGTGACATGACACAGTGCTCTCAGTGCTACACAGTAAGGGCTCCTTCGCAGAGTTGCCTGCCACCCACTTTACCCATGTTCGGACAGATTTGTCAGTGTTTGAGGATCGCTATATTTGCATTATCCTAAGAGCAACACAGCAAACTATCCCATTCTAGGTCTTTCTTGGCACACCTCTGCATCCTCCAGATGTGAGTGGGAGATCTGCCAAATACCCGTCAGGATAGAGGACAATGACCGCCCACCTACACTAATAAAGGACGCTAAAAGAGGACCCTGACTCCTGCGCCCCCTTCCCTCTTCCCCAACAGAGAAAAAGTCCTCTGCACTTTTATCTCTTCCCAATTCATACAGAAAATAAGATGAAAAGGAAACATGTGACCTGGCAGTGGTGTGAACATAGTGGGGGGGGGGCAGGAGTAGATAAATTTAATGGTGCCTTACCCCACATATGGAGGACAGATGCCTCCTGTTGGCAGTGACAAGTCTGAGTTCAGCAGCAACATAATGTGTATCCACATTGCGTCCATACAGCGTTCTGTGCGCTCAGCTGTTCCGGAATATGGCTGCTCGCACATTACAGTCTATGATGGCTCCACAAAGCACAGCATCTCCAGCACCAGGACTGAGCCAGAGACCCCCCAAAGCACAGAGGCCTGCAAGGAGCACTGTGGAGACCTAGAACTCCCAGGAGTCCATCCATCGCAGCCCTGACATAGGGCTGTGCTGCTCATCTGCCAGGGGCCCCTCCATTCCATACGAAAGGGGATGAAAGAGGTAGAAGCTGGAAGAGAAGAAAGGACAGGTATTAGGGGAAGAATCCCGCAGAGATTCAGAGGGTGGAATTCATATTTAAGGGCCCCAGAGAATTCTGGGAGTGTTTGTTAGGCTACTTGAGGAAATGTAAACACACACACTGTGATCTGTTAATGATATCGAAAATAACCAGAAACTCCCCAATCTTAACAGGAATCGACCATACCCCTATGACTGCTTGTTTCCCCTGAGAGGACTCACCTGTATATAAGGATGAGAATCAGCATAGTCATCCCTGTTGTATATGCAGAGCGCAGCTGACATGGACACAAGAGATGAGCAGACAACTTCAACAGGACAGAGAGTGTCAGTGCTGGAATAGGAGAGACAATATCAGCTCAGCTCAGACCAAATATTTCATATCAGTGTCCATACCATCACATCCATACCAGTGTCCATACCATCACATCCATACCAGTGTCCATACCATCACATCCATACCAGTGTCCATACCATCACATCCATACCAGTGTCCATACCATCACATCCATACCAGTGTCCATACCATCACATCCATACCAGTGTCCAAACCATCCCATCCATACCAGTGTCCATACCATCACATCCATACCAGTGTCCATACCATCACATCCATACCAGTGTCCATACCATCACATCCATATCAGTGTCCATACCATTACACCAATACCAGTGTCCATACCATTACACCAATACCAGTGTACATACCATCACATCCATACCAGTGTCCATACCATCACATCCATACCAGTGTCCATACCATCACATCCATACCAGTGTCCATACCATCACATCCATACCAGTGTCCATACCATCACATCCATACCAGTGTCCATACCATCACATCCATACCAGTGTCCATACCATCACATCCATACCAGTGTCCATGCCATCACATCCATACCAGTGTCCATACCATCACATCCATACCAGTGTCCATACCATCACATCCATACCAGTGTCCATACCATCACATCCATACCAGTGTCCATGCCATCACATCCATACCAGTGTCCATGCCATCACATCCATATCAGTGTCCATACCATCACATCCATACCAGTGTCCATACCATCACATCCATACCAGTGTCCATGCCATCACACCCATACCAGTGTCCATACCATCACACCCATACCAGTGTCCATACCATCACACCCATACAAGTGTCCATACCATCACACCCATATCAGTGTCCATACCATCACACCCATATCAGTGTCCATACCATCACACCCATATCAGTGTCCATACCATCACATCCATACCAGTGTCCATACCATCACATCCATACCAGTGTCCATACCATCACATCCATATCAGTGTCCATACCATCACATCCATACCAGTGTCCATACCATCACATCCATACCAGTGTCCATACCATCACATCCATATCAGTGTCCATGCCATCACACCCATACCAGTGTCCATACCATCACACCCATACCAGTGTCCATACCATCACACCCATACCAGTGTCCATACCATCACACCCATACCAGTGTCCATACCATCACACCCATACCAGTGTCCATACCATCACACCCATACCAGTGTCCATACCATCACACCCATACCAGTGTCCATACCATCATATACATAGAAGTGTTAGCACCGTCACAGCTATATCAGCGCCAGTACTGGCACAGCCATATCATTATCTGTACCATTACAGCAAAATGGGTTTCCATACCATCATAGCCATATCAGTGTCTGTACTGTTACAACCACTAACCCAGGACTGGCCAGTGCTACCTCCTCCCTATTCCATCATCCTTCCATATCCCTCACTCTCAGTCCCCAGAACCCTGTATTTGTCATCTCTGCTGTCTATGTTGCACTGACTTCACACACTCATTAAAGCGGTTGTAAAGGCTCAAGGTTTTTACAGTCTATTCATGAATACATACAGTCTATTCATGAAGGTAAAAAAATCTTCTCTGTGCAGGAGTCCCCCCTAATACTTATCTGAGCCCCATGTCGATCCAGCGCCGTGCACAAGATCCTTGGCCCTCCCAGAACTCTCCCTCCTCATTGGCTGAGACAGCAGCAGAAGCCATTGGCTCTTGCTACTGTCAATCACAGCCAGTGAGCCAATTAGGAGAGTAGCGGGAGTTGGAGCCAAGCCACATCTGTGTGTGAATGGACACACAGAGCAGCGGCTTTGGAGCGAGCCTGCTCGGGTACACCTATAGCAAGCTGCTTGCTATGAGGGCACTCTGCAGGAGGGAGGGGCCAGAAGCACTGACTGGGGGAGCCGAGAAGAGGACATGGGAATAGCCTTGTACCATGTGACCTCTGTGATCATTCACAGATTTCACACGTAGTAAGCAATGATGTCCGAAGTGACATCTTGCTTACTACTCTGCATGAAGGACACAGCAGGCACTGGATTGCGGTGCTGCGTGCTCCCAGGGAGCGCGCACAAGCATGGGGCGGGGAGGCCGCTTATAAACGGCCACCCGACCCTGCACTGCCACTGTCCAGCCATTTATATACAATGGCGGTTAAGCCATTTATAAAGCTGAGCATTGCTTTTCTGCTATTTTTATGGAAAAACTGGGTATAATATTTTCATCAGATCCCATATTTTGAAAAAATTCTACCAAAAAAGTCAACTTTATAGATTTTACTTATTTTCTGCTCATTTTCATCATGGAAATTTCACACACAACTTTATGCCAATGTTCAAGAAAGGGGGAGGAGGTATGATTTTATGCCAGTCCTGTAGTTTGAGAAGCCTGTTCATATCTAGCGTGCCAGTCTGCAGATACCCACCAGTCAACATGCAGGAGAAGAGCAGGGCCGGGAAGTAATGGTGGTAATACAGCACTCGACCCATGAAGTAGAATGGACAATAATGCAGCAGCCACCCCAGCAGCAGCGGTCCTCCACTCTCCAGGAGTAGGATGTAACTCTCTATAATACAAAGATGTCATTGTTAGAGGGGGACACACGGCCAGGGGAATCATAGAAGCAGCCACACAGGGGGGTACACAGCCAGGAGAATCACTGGCCCAGCTGCACAGGGGCCACACAGCCAGGACAATCACAGTACTAGTCACATGAAAGCCAAAGAGCCAGGGAAATCACAGAACCAGCCACATGGGGCTCACACAGCCAGCAGGAAAGTCACAGGACCAGCTGCAAGGGAACCACACATTCAGGAGAATTACAGAACCAGCCATACGGGGGCAACACAGCTAAGGAATTCACAGAACCAGCTGCACAGATTTACCTTTCACTGGTTCAGACAGGCATAGGCCACGCTGGAGGGAGACTGCTGCCCAGACCACCAGGAGTGCGTACACACCCAGACAGGCCAGATTGAGCCACCAGATGACCTGATGCAGAGAGGAGGAAACAAGATCATTTATATAGAATACACACATAATCAATGCCTTCCAGTAGGAACCAATATGAAAGGCGTCTGTGCTGGGTACAGGGCAACTACTTCCTAATACTGAGAGTCCTCTCCACTCCTCCCAAGACCTCCTGCTCTCAAAGCTCTCTTGTCCCCTCCACCCATGCTCATCTCCCCCACCTATGCTCTTGCTTCTGCCTTCATCCCCCAACATCTGCCCTCATCCATACCCCACTCTTCCCTTCATATTTCCCCCACTTGTGCCTTCACCCCTCCCCCACACATGCCTTCACTCCTACCTTCAACCCTTACTAGGATCTTTAAAATGTTATGTTATTTCTAGACCTGTTCAGAACGGAAAAATTAGTTTAGTTTCGATTCGTTATCTAAATCATTTAGTTTAATTTGTTTAATTCATTTTGTTTAATTTTGTAATTTGATTCAAATTCAATTCAGAAAATTTGAATCGGAATTCGAATTGGCATTCAAATTTATTCTATTCGAATTTCAGAAGACGGATATATTCTTTCTATTTTTCTTTTCTATTTCTCATCTCTTCAGGGAAGCCTACCCCACCCTCACCTAACAGCAGTTCTCCTTCATTCCTCCTACCACTCCATCCCCCACAGCCATTTCCTCCTGTACCACTACCCCCTCCCTTCTAGATTGTAAGCTCGAAAGAGTAGGGCCCTCTAACCCCTCGTGTGCTGTTTGTAGTTGCTGTACTGTTTCATGTATTGTCCCCCCCCCCCTTTATTGTACAGTGCTGAGCAAACCCTTTGACGCTATATAAACTCGATGTAATAATAATAATAATAATCTCCAGGACTTCTCCAGAGCCTCTCCCATTCTCTGGAACTTATCTTTCGGCTATCTCCTACTCTGGCCACCTTTGGGCAATCCCTAAAAACTCAGCACTTCAGGGAAGCCTGTCCACCACCACCTAACTACTGAACTTTTAACTTTTCCATCAGCTCATCTCTCCAAGCTATCACCTTTTGTACCACTTGCCCCACCCGGTTAGATTGTAAGCTCTTATGAGCAGGACCCTCTTAACCCCCTTGTATTTTACAGTATTGGAACAATACATTCTCCCTTTAGAGGGTAAAGCACTGCACAGACTGTTGGCGCTACATAAATCCTGTTTAATAATAATACTTGAAATTAGGAGAACGTGGCCTGTTCCTTATTATCACATATGTGCTGCTACTTGGAAACTGAAGAACGTGACCCAGGATTATCACAGCTGTGATAGCAGTCTCTGAGCACCAGAGTAGAACAACACAGACATAACACAGCCAGCTCCGTATGAAGGGAAGGAGGGGGGTGCCTGTGCTACTCATACCAAGCAATCAGCTCCCAATAGTCACTACATCACTCGGTGGACCAGCAGACACACTCACCGGATTTCCCAGGAGATAAACGCGGGTGTCTGTAGCATTAATGCCGGAGAAGCGGAGACCCTGCACAGACAGAATATTAATAAATAAATAAATGCAGTCTCTCCCGCTTGCCGTACAGCACAGTGAGGGGTTTCTGTGAGACGGTGGGATTACTGCCATTCACACCACGACTCACCTGAAAGTTGATTGGCCAGTGCCACGGTTTTGATGTCACCTCATGCTCTTTGGGTTTAAGGCCACTGTTTGCCTTCAGGAAAGAGGAAAGAGAAGGTTTCGACCTGACACCGAGCGAGAGACACCATAGCATACCATGGCAACATGTGATACTTACCTGCACCATGGCAACGTGTGACACTTACCCGCACCATGGCAACGTGTGACACCCACGCTATGGCAATGTGTGACACTTACCCGCACCATGGCAATGTGTGACACTTACCCGCACCATGGCAATGTGTGACACTTACCCGCACCATGGCAATGTGTGACACTTACCCGCACCATGGCAATGTGTGACACTTACCCGCACCATGGCAATGTGTGACACTTACCCGCACCATGGCAATGTGTGACACTTACCCGCAACATGGCAATGTGTGACACTTACCCGCAACATGGCAATGTGTGACACTTACCCGCAACATGGCAATGTGTGACACTTACCCGCACCATGGCAATGTGTGACACTTACCCGCACCATGGCAATGTGTGACACTTTCCCGCACCATGGCAATGTGTGACACTTACCCGCACCATGACAACATGCGACTCCAACAGGATCTCCAGGAACGACGGCTTCAAGATGGAGACACTGATGTTTGGCACTGCAGAGGAGACAACAAGTTCAGGGAGGCCATCAGGAAAGATGCTGTAACTATGGTATTCAAGGTGGCCATACACTTTACAATTTCCTTCCATCACATCGTAATGCAATCAAATCCCTCCTCCCTCCCCAATGTCTACACAAACACCGACTGCTTCCTTTCACATAGTATAGATCTCTAAAGAGGTAAAATTGCACATCTTTTTTAAACAATTGTGAAAACTTCAAAAAGCAGAGATGTATGTTCACTGAAATCTCAGACTGTAAGGTACTACAAATGGTCCAATCTGGTCCTCTGAAAGAAGTAATCCCATTGATCACTTCCTATCATATGATTACCTTCTGATCCCGTTCTTCTATCGTATGATTACCATCTGATCCTGTCCTTCTATTGTATGATCACCATCTGATCCGGTCCTTCTGTCATATGATTACCATCTGATCCTGTCCTATCGTATGATTACCATCTGATCCTGTCCTTCTATCGTGTGATCACCATTTGATCCCATCTTTCTATCATATGGTCACCATTTGATCCTGTCCTTCTATTGCATGATCATAGTATGGTCTCATCCTCTATTATTACCATCTGATCCTGTTCTTCTATTGTATGATCACCATCTGATCCCATGCTTTTATTGTATGATCACCATCTGATCCCGTACTTTTATTGTATGATCACCATTTGATCCTGTCCTATTGCATGATCATAGTAGGGTCTCATCCTTCTATGATTACCATCTGATCCTGTTCTTCTATCATATGATCACCATCTGGTCCCATCCTTCTATTGTATGATCACCAACTGACCCTGTCCTTCTATTGTATGATCACCAACTGACCCTGTCCTTCTATTGTATGATCACCAACTGACCCTGTCCTTCCATAGTATGATCACCAACTGACCCTGTCCTTCCATAGTATGATCACCAACTGATCCTGTCCTTCCATAGTATGATCACCAACTGACCCTGTCCTTCTATAGTATGATCACCAACTGACCCTGTCCTTCCATAGTATGATCACCAACTGATCCTGTCCTTCTATACTATGATCACCAACTGATCCTGTCCTTCTATTGTATGATCACCAACTGATCCTGTCCTTCTATTGTATGATCACCATCTGATCCTGTCCTTCTTTTGTATGATCACCATCTGATCCTGTCCTTCTTTTGTATGATCACCATCTGATCCTGTTCTTCTATCGCATGATCACTATCCGATCCTGTCCTATCATATGATCACCAACTGATCCTCTCCTTCTATTGTATGATCACCAACTGATCCTATCCTTCTATTGTATAATCACCATCTGATCCTGTCCTTCTATTGTATGATCACCAACTGATCCTATCCTTCTATTGTATGATCACCATCTGATCCTGTCCTTCTATTGTATGATCACCAACTGACCCTGTTGTTCTATTGTATGATCACCAACTGATCCTGTCCTTCTATTGTATGATCACCAACTGATCCTGTCCTTCTGTTGTATGATCACCATCTGATCCTGTTCTTCTATCACATGATCACTATCCGATCCTGTCCTATCATATGATCACCAACTGATCCTCTCCTTCTATTGTATGATCACCAACTGACCCTCTCCTTCTATTGTATGATCACCAACTGATCCTCTCCTTCTGTTGTATGATCACCATCTCATCATATGATTACCGTTTGATTGCATATTGATCACCGCAGGAGGGATTCCCCCATCAACACTGTGTTGATATGGAAAGTCAAGCAATTTTGCATTACATATCCTATGGCCTGCCTAATTTGTCAAGTCATGGCTAGCAGGAAATTGTATGACATAATTAGGACGGCATCCAAATAAATTATTATCACATAGGAAAATAGAAGAAGAGTCTATATGAGTGACAGGCAAATCGAAACCAATGATAACCGGGGTCTGCATAAACAGAACAGAATCTGACTACAGTAGCCGATCGCTGGCACTTACATCGCGGGTTCTCGTGGTCCTCCACATTCCACATGGTGCTGAGGCTCTCCCGTGAATACGGACTGCACGTGACCTCCCCCTGCTCCCATCCCCTGATATTAAACAAAAGAGGTCATCATTATATCATCATTCGCCAGTAATCCACCCTCACCATGAGATCTTAACCATGTACAGCACCACAGAATATGTCAGCGCTATATAAAGTGTATTATAATAATAGTGTGTGATATTAGAGTATACATTTTTGTTTATTAAAATAGGACCAGAGAGAAGAGGCCGAGGCCTTCCCACGTCTGCAGATGAGAGATAAAATACAAGTTCAATGAACAAGGAGAGGAAGGGACCGACACAGAGATAAGACTGATGTGACCGGCTCAGTGTTCTCTGTACAGAGCTATGCAATATGTCAGAGCTACAGTGGATATAAAAAGTCTACTCACCCCTGTTAAAATGTCAGGTTTCTGTGATGTAAAAAAAATGAGACAACGATAAATAATTTCAGAACATTTTCCACCTTTAATGTGAGATATAAACTGTACAACTCAATTGAAAAACAAACTGAAGTCTTTGAGAAGGGGGGAGTAAACATAAAAAACTAAAATAATGTGGTTGCATAAGTGTGCACACCCTCTTATAACTGGGGATGTAGCTATGTTCAGAATTAAGCAATCACATTCAAAATCATGTTAAATAGGAGTCAGTACACACCTGCCATCATTTAAAGTGCCTCTGATTAACCCCAAATAAAGTTCAGCTGTTCTAGTAGGTCTTTCCTGACATTTTCTTAGTCGCATCCTACAGAAAAAGCCATAGTCCGCAGAGAGCTTCCAAATCATCAGAGGGATCTCATTGTTAAAGATATCAGTCAGGAGAAGGGTACAAAAGAATTTCCAAGGCATTAGATATACCATGGAACACAGTGAAGACAGTCATCATCTAGTGGAGAAAATATGGCGCAACACTGACATTACCAAGAACTGGACGTCCTTCCAAAATGGATGAAAAGACGAGAAGAAAACTGGTCTGGGAGGCTGACAAGAGGCCTACAGCAACATGAAAGGAGTTGCAGGAACACCTGGCAAGTACTGGTGTGTGGTCCATGTGACAACAATCTCCCGTATTCTTCTTATGTCTGGGCTATGGGGTAGAGTGGCTGGACGGAATCCATTTCTTATGAAGAAGAACATCCAAGCCCGGGTAAATTTTGCAAAAACACATCTGAAGTCTCCAAAAAGCATGTGGGAAAATGTGTTATGGTCTGATGAAACCAAGGTTGAACTTTTTTGCCATAATTCCAAAATATATGTTTGGTACAAAAACACTGCACATCACCAAAAGAACACTATACCCACCGTGAAGCATGGTGGTGACAGCATCATGCTTTGGGGCTGTTTTTTTTTTCAGCTAGAACTGGGACTTTAGTCAAGGTAGAGGGAATTATGAACAGTTCCAAATACCAGTCAATATTGGCACAAAACCTTCAGGCTTCTGCTAGAAAGCTGAACATGAAGAGGAACTTCATCTTTCAGCATGACAACGACCCAAAGCATACATCCAAATCAACAAAGGAATGGCTTCAACAGAAGATGATTAAAGTTTTGGAATGGCCCAGCCAGAGCCCAGACCTGAATCCGATCGAAAATCTGTGGGGATATCTGAAGAGGGCCGTGCACAGGAGATGTCCTCGCAATCTGACAGATTTGGAGTGTTTTTGCAAGGAAGAGCGGGCAAATATTGCCAAGTCAAGATGTGCCATGCTGATAGACTCATACCCAAAAAGAGCGAGTGCTGGAATCACATCAAAAGGGGCTTCAACAATGGATTAGTGTAAGGGTGTGCACACTTATGCAACCATATTATTTTAGTTTTTTATTTTTTACTTCCCTCCACCTAAAAGATTTCAGTTTGTTGTTCAACTGAGTTGTACAGTTTATAGGTCACATTAAAGGTGGAAAAAGTTCTGAAATTATTTATCTTGGTCTTATTTTTTTTACATCACAGAAACCTGAAATTTTAACAGGGGTGTGTAGACTTTTCATATCCAATGTATATAAATGAATAATAATAATAGTCTGTGACTGTGGAAGACCATTAGAGTGTAAGCCCCTCTGGTGCAGAGACTGATGTGACTTGCTCAGTGTTCTCTGTACAGCACCAAAATGTCAGAGCTATATAATGTATTATAATAATAGTGTGTGACATTAGAGTGTAAGCTCTTCTGGTGCAGCTACTGATGTGACTGGCTCAGTGTTCTCTGTACAACACTGTGGAATAAGTCAGAGCTATGTACAGTGAAGGAAGCCACCAAACCTTAATGACTTGGAGAGGATCTGCCAAGAGGAGTGGGCCAAAATCCCTCCTGAGATGTGTGCAAACTTGGTGGCCAACTCCAGAAAACATCTGACCTCTGTGATTGCCAACAAGGGATTTGCCACCAAATACTAAGTCATGTTTTGTGAAGGGGATCAAATACTTATTTCCCTCATGAACATGCAAATCAGTCATCATTTGTTAGACATGCATTTCTGCTGAATTTTGTGTTGCTATTCTGTCTCTCAGAGTTACAATACACCGAACATTCGATTTTTAGACCGATCATTTCTTTGTGAGGGGCAAAGCTTCAAAATCAGCAAGGGATCAAATACTTATTTCCTTCACTGCATATATGTGTGATAATAATAATAATTCTGTGGTGGGGACGGTAGAGTGTAAGCTCCTCTGGCGCAGAGACAGACGTGAGTGACTCAGACTTCTCTGTATGGCACTGCAGATCATATCAGAGCTATATAAACATATTCACAAGCACACCAAATAAAAGAGGCCCCTCCCTCTGCAGGGCGGTTCGAAGTACACAAGTAATGAGGCTTGGAGAGGGAATGATGGGAGTGACATACCACTTGGGAAGGGTCTTCCCTGAGGAGCCAAGGACGCAGCCTGTGGATAGGTGCAAAAGTCGGATCTGACTGCGAAGAACCTTCACGGGGCTCCGCCCTCCAGAGACCTCAATTCTCCAGAAATCATTAGTGTCCCCGGTCCCGTTCTGAGCAGGAGAGGAGAGGAGGAGGGGGGTTATCAGGTGATGGTCAGGAGCATATTCATATATTTAAACAAAATGCAGTAGAGTCCCGCCACTCACCGTTCCATACGCTGTAACCTGCAGGTGTTTCTTAGTCAGTGGCGCCTCACGCTGGTGGCTGTGCAGGTTGCGGCCTGTCCTGGGAAGCAAAAACAAACATATACGATCCAAGAACACAGGAGGATGCGGAGTCCACCTATTGAGGACCAGTGGGGTCCCATTGTGCCCTGAAGACACCTACCTTTTCCCTCATCTCCTGCAAAACTCTGATCTTTTCTCATATACTGCAGCTCGCCCCTCATAATACACTGCTTCTCTAACTGCCAAGTGTACACACGCAGTGACAGTTCAGAGACAAGGAGTGCTGGAACAGCTGCAGCCGGATTTCAATGGAGGAAAACCTAACTATAGCTTTATCCAAGGAGAAATCAAATGAAAATGAGGATTTCCATATGGAACAGGGGTAAAAATAGGAAAAAATTATCATTCTGGCAGGAAACGTCCCACCATCATCACTAAAAAATGCTCCAAAGTGGAGTTACGTTTCATTAAATCTGTAACATGAATATCGGTCTAATTATTATTGAGATGCCAAGAAAGGAAGGAAGATTTTTTTCTATTACCAGTTGAGTGAATCTCACATGCATATATACACACATACACATACTAAGGACAATTGTGACCACCTTTCTACTGCAGGATTGTAAAGAAAAACATTGAGGAGGTAGAGTTCTTCTTCTGGAGTGCATTTATAAATGGCACGGTAGAAATAAAGCATGGGCATCCAGTTGTAATGGAACCGGACCCCGACTGCGCTTGGGTATTTCCGTTAGACTCCCGCTTCCCTGTCTGAACACAGATCCACGGACACCACCGATGGCCATACAGGAAAAAGGACAGGAAGTCAACTGCTTTATTTTAACACAGACACAAGATATATACATTCAGGGGAACAACCCACCTCCCTGCATATGGACACGGGGCGTGGCAAACCAAATCTAGCAACCAGAGACATCAGCAGACACCCCCCACCAAGCCAATACACAAACACATACAACCCATAATAGTTTGTCCCAAGCAAGACACCCAATAGAACAATGGGACAACCACAAGGCATTAAACAATGAACACCCCCACTCGCCACCAAACCAAGACACAATATTAGAACAGATCACCCTGCACCCCTAACAGGCACAGGGTGCCTACACATAAGAGGAACATGAGGAGCTGATACAGGGGCCCCCCCACCCCCAAAAGTCTCTCCCGTCACACCAGTATTAAATGTCTGTGATGGAGCTGGCATGTGACCACTGTGATGGCCAATCAGAGACATCACAAATATAAGCACAGCTTGTGTTTACATGTGAGATCCTACACCTTCCTCTGGCCACCAATGATAAGGGGGCATACTGATCAGCCAGGGGGCACAGGGACCCAAAAAAAGCAAAATGACCATCAATGTATTTGTGGTCAGTTGTGTCTTGCCATATGTTATGGAGCACTCGGCGCCAAACATTAAAGGAAGTATGAGTTTATGAAAAAAAAAAAAAAAACAACAAACATCCATACTCCTTTCTATGCTGCAGCATCGGTGTGAATCTGCAGCTGTCCCACATCAGCTCTGAGTGAGAGATGAGCGATCACATGACTACTGATTGCTCAGTTCTCGTCTGTTCGGATGCAGACAGCAGAGACAATCAGTCACCACTCTCTGCTCCTCCAGCACTCACTGGAGCACTGAGCTGGGAAGGGGGTGGCCACAGCTATCAATCAGGCAGCCAAATGAATCCCGACAATATTGTCAGGATCCTTCTAGAGCCTGGAGCCGCTCTGCTTCCTAAACTGATAGTTGGGCAATATCAGGTGACTCTGGGTCACAGGGAAACATAAATAATTGCAAGAGAGGTATGGCCAAAAAAGCTTTGGCCATACCTCTCTTTTAAAGTGGGTTCTCACCACTGACCAGCAACGTTTAAATAGGCCCTCACCACTGACCCTCACCATAAGGGGGCGCTAACTCGACCCCTGAAATTTGCAAAAATTCTTATAAAACAGTCCAGTGCTCAATCCAAGATGCTTCAAACAATATATCAGTATGTAATGCTTCCTCGGGTGCAGCCCTCCATGAATCAGGGAAATTCCAGAACACTGTAAAAAACACACACAAGAGGGAGCAAATTCCTCGTGCATTACCTTAATAAAATGTAGTAAATTCCAAGAGACAAAAATATATTTACAAAACACATTAAAACAGCAGGCATATAAGAAATACAGCCTTAGGAGGCTCGTCCTATCTCGGAAATGTCTGGTGGAAAACTAACGCGTTTCGGGAGTCAGGCTCCCGTCTTCAAAGCTGAACAAAAAGGGAGCTTGACTCCCGAAACGCGTTAGTTTTTCCACCAGACTTTTCCGCGAAAGGACAAGCCTCCTAAGGCTGTATTTCTTACATGCCTGCTGTTTCCATGTATTTGTATGTTTTTGTCTCTTGGAATTGTCTCTTGGAAGGGAGTCAGGCTCCCGTTTTCAGAGCCGAACAAGAAGAAGAAAGCTAGACTCCCGAAACGCGTTAGATTTCCACCAGACCTTTCCGAGATAAGACGAGCCTCCTATGGCTGTATTTCTTATATGCCTGCTGTTTCCATGTATTTGTATGTTTTTGTCTCTTGGAAGGGAGTCAGGCTCCAGTCTTCAGAGCTGAACAAGAAGAAGAGAGCTCGACTCCCGAAACGCGTTAGTTTTTCCACCAGACCTTTCCGAGAAAGGACGAGCCTCCTAAGGCAGTATTTCTTATATTCCTGCTGTTTCCATGTATTTGTATGTTTTTGTCTCTTGGAATTGTCTTTTGGAAGGGAGTCAGGCTCCCGTCTTCAGAGCTGAACAAGAAGGGAGCTTGACTCCCGAAACGCGTTAGTTTTCCACCAGACCTTTCCAAGATAGGAACGAGCCTCCTAAGGCTGTATTTCTTATATGCATGCCGTTTCCATGTATTTGTATGTTTTTGTCTCTTGGAAGGGAGTCAGGCTCCCGTTTGCAGAGCTGAACAAGAAGAAGAGCGCTCGACTCCCGAAACGCGTTAGTTTTTCCACCAGACCTTTCCGAGAAAGGACGAGCCCCCTAAGGCCGTATTTCTTATATTCCTGCTGTTTCCATGTGTTTGTGAGTATGTTTTTGTCTCTTGGAATTGTCTCTTGGAAGGGAGTCAGGCTCCCGTCTTCAGAGCTGAACAAGAAGGGAGCTCGACTCCCGAAACGCGTTAGCTTTTCCACCAGACCTTTCCAAGATAGGAACGAGCCTCCTATGGCTGTATTTCTTACATGCCTGCTGTTTCCATGTGTTTTCTGAGTATGTTTTTGTCTCTTGGAATTTATTAAAGTTTATTAAGGTAATGAATGAGGAGTTTGTGCCCTCATGTGTGTGTTTTTACACTGAAATTTGCAAACTGGTATGTGCATTATATAGTCCTGGCTCCTGAAATCTGATTACTGCACTGTACACACTACATTCTAAACCAAACTATTTGGGGGGTATTTTAGGACCTCAAGAAATGTGACAGATCAGTTTTTTTTTCACAATGTTGGTCTACAAAAAAAAAAAAAAAAAAAAAAAAAAAGAAGAGCACTATTTAATACCAGCATAAGAAAGCCCTATCTATCTCAAAAAAGGATATAAAATTTGTTTAAATCTCCTGTGAATAAAGAAAAATGTTATTGGGAGATAATTCTCAAGAATTTTCCCTGTCAGATTTCTGGCCTCCAACCCTCAGGTCAGAGAAGGGAACAAGGATGAAGGCTGCCAGACCTCCATCCCCTCGGCGGTGCAGGATCCCCAGTGACAGCGAGGACACAAAGGGCCTGTGCGCCTGCAGCGGATTATATACAATGGAATATTCTGACCTGAGCTGTAAACATGAGATGGAATTCGTAAATGGAGAAGATGAAGGTCGAGTAACGGTTTATGGGTTTTTCCATGTCTGAAGCCCCCTAGGAGACCTTCCTCTTCTCGGGGTGATCCCGCTCCCAGCTGTTTATACCATGAGCTGCAGCGGAGGTCCAACTTACACCCTTTATAAACATCTCATGTAAGCAAAGCATCATTTTAGAAATCGTTTTATCCCCTGAGCACAGACACCTGGCTCCGATCAGAGCGCGTACTCCACAGCTGTGCTCCACCAGTACACATAAAACACAGATCTACAGAGCTGCCCTCCCGCCGGCCGGTCAGAGCATCCGCTTTCCACGACCTTCAAATCTTCCCTTTTTAATGTCGTCCTGCACTTTCCCACACGCTCCCAAGTTCTGCAGGAAATCAATCGATTCTTCCGAAATATGTAATGCCTGTTAATGCAGAATGTCACATCCTTCCCAATAACACAGGAGTATATGAATCACGAGGACCCTCCGGTACTTAGACACCCAGGGGTGGGCACCAGATCCAGCTGCCACAGACCTGGACTCTGCTCACTTCTAAGGCAGACAAGAAGTGAGATCTTTTCTTCACAGCGCCCCTGACGCATGCAGCAAGCTTCTCGTTTCCTCCTGACACCATATGTATTGGTAGTCGTGGGGTGTTCACTGAATATTATATACCATAAGAGTTCAGGATATCACAAAAACCACTATAATCAGAGCCTACCTATCTACACTAGGGGGTCTCCAAACGTTCTAAAAAAGGGGCATTTTACTGCCCTATAGACTTTAGGGGAAATGGCCTGTGGTCATTGGGAATAGACATGGTATCAGTGGAAAGAATAGTGCCCCAAGGAATAGCCATTGGGAATAGAAATGGTATCAGTGGAAAGAATAGTGCCCCATCAATGGTGTCAGTAAGAAGAATTGGTGTCAGGGGAAGGAATAGTGGCCTATTGTTGATGTCATTGGGACATTCATCATCACTGGTGTCAATGGGAAGACTAGTACTGCATCTTTGGTGCCGGTGGATGGAATAGTGCCTCATCATTGGTGTCACTGAAAAGTATAGTGCTTCATCAATGGTGTCAGTGGAAGGTATCATGTCCCATTGTTGGTGTCAGTGGTAGGAATAGTTCCTCACCATTGGTGTCAATGGGAGGAATTGTACCACATCTTTGATGTCAATAGATGGAATAGCCATTGGGAATAGAAATGGTATCAGTGGAAAGAATAGTGCTCCATCAATGGTGTCAGTAAGAAGAATTGGTGTCAGGGGAAGGAAAAGTGGCCTATGGTTGAAGTCATTGGGAGGTTCATCATCACTGGTGTCAGTGGGAGGACTAGTACTGCATCTTTGGTGCCGGTGGATGGAATAGTGCCTCATCATTGGTGTCAATGAAAAGTATACTGCTTCATCAATGGTGTCAGTGGAAGGTATCATGTCCCATTGTTGGTGTCAGTGGTAGGAATAGTTCCTCACCATTTGTGTCAATGGGAGGAATTGTACCACATCTTCGGTGTCAATAGAAGGAATAGCCATTGGGAATAGAAATGGTCTCAGTGGAAAGAATAGTGCCCCAAGGAATAGTCACTGGGAATAGAAATGGTATCAGTGGAAAGAATAGTGCCCCAAGGAATAGCCATTGGGAATAGAAATGGTATCAATGGAAAGAATAGTGCCCCATCGATGGTGTCAGTAAGAAGAATTGGTGTCAGGGGAAGGAATAATGGCCTATTGTTGATGTCATTGGGAGGTTCCTCATCACTGGTGTTAGTGGGAGGACTAGTACTGCATCTTTGGTGCCAGTGGATGGAATAGTGCCTCATCACTGGTGTCAATGAAAAGTATAGTGCTTCATCAATGGTGTCAGTGGAAGGTATAGTGTCCCTTTGTTGGTGTCAGTGGTAGGAATAGTTCCTCACCATTGGTGTCAATGGGCGGAATTGTACCACAGCTTCGGTGTCAGTAGAAGGAATAGTGCCTCATCATTGGTGTCAGTGGGAGGTATAGTGCCTCATATCAGTGGGAGAAATAGTGTGCCAAGGGCCGGATAAAGGCAAGCAAAGGGCAACATCTGGTCTGTAGGCCGCAGTTTGGAGACCACTGATCTACACTGTAAGATTTAAAGTCGAGGTACTCCAAACCAACACACTTATCAGCGGGTAAAATAAGTATTGAACACGTCACCATTTTTCTCAGTAAACATATTTCTAAAGGTGCCATTGACATGATATTTTCACCACATGTCGGTAAGAACCCATGCAATCCATACATACAAAGAAACCAAAACAAATAAGTTCAGAAATTAAGTTATGTGTATATAAAATATATATATATATATATATATATATATATATATATATATATATATATATATATATATATATATATATATATAAAATGGAATGACACAGGGAAAAAGCATTGAACACGCTGACTGAAATGTATTTAATACTTTGTACAAAATCATTTGTTGGTAATGACAGCTTGAAGACGCCTCCTGTATGAAGAAACTAGTGGCATGCATTGCTCAGGTGTGATTTTGGCCCATTCTTCCACACACCATATTCAAATATTGAAGGTTCCGTGGGCCTTTTCTATGAACTCTGATCTTAAGTACTTCCCATAGATTTTCTATTGGATTCAAGTCAGGTGATTGGCTGGGCCATTCTAGAATCTTTATTTTATTTTCTTTCTTTGAAACCAATTGAGTTTCCTTGGCTTTGTGTTTGGGGATTATTGTCTTGCAAAAATGTCCACCCTCGTTTCATCTTCATCATCCTGGTAGATGGCATCAGATTTTTTATGAAGAATGTCTTGGTACATTTTTCCATTCATCCTTCCTTTAATGAGATTACGTTTGCCAGTACCGTATGCTGAAAAACAGCCTCACACCATGATGGTCCCACCTTCATGCTTCGCTGTTGGGATGGTGTTTTTGGGGTGATGTGCAGTGCCATTTGACCTCCACACATGGTGTGTATTATGGCATCCAAAGAGTTCCATTCTGGTCTCATCTGACCAGAATATATTCTCCCAGGATTTCACAGGCTTCTCTAAATATTGTGCAGCAAACTTAAAAAAAGAGCTTCAACATGCTTTTTCTTCAGCAATGGAGTCTTGTGTGGTGAGCGTACATACAGGCCATGGCGGTTGAGTACATTACTTATGGTTTTCTTTGAAACAAAAGTACCTATTTCCAGGTGTTTCTGAAGCTCTCCACAAGTGGTCCCTGGCTCCTGGACAACTCTTCTGATAATTCTTTTCACTTCTCTGTCAGAAATCTTGCGAAGAGCATCTAATCGTGGCCAGTTTATGGTGAAATGATGTTCTTTCCACTTCCCGATTATGGCCCCAACAGTGCTCACTGGAATATTCAGAAGTTTAGAAATCCTTCTGTAACTAATGCCAACAGCATGTTTTGTAACAATAAGGTTGCAAAGGTCTCGAGAGAGCTCTTTGCTTTTACCCACCATGAGATATTTCTTGTGTGACACCTTGGTAATGAGACACCTTTCTTAGGTCATCAGTTGAGACTGAACCAGCTGATATTAATGTGCAGCGAGAAGGGGCAGGATTGCTTTCTAATTACTGATAGAATTCAGCTGGTGTCTTGGCTTTCCATGCCTTTTTTTCCCTTTCTTCTTTATGTGTTCAATACTTTTTCCCTGTGTCATTCCATTTTATTACACATAACTTAATTTCTGAACTTATTTGTTTCGGTTTCTTTGTATGTATGGATTGCACGGGTTGTTACCTACATGTGAAAAATTTAATGTCAACAGCACCTTTAGAAATATATTTACTGAGAAAAATGGTGAAGTGTTCAATACTTATTTTACCCGCTGTACGTTTGTTGGACATCCCTTTCTAAACCATTGCTATCAATATGGAGGTGCCCCACTTAGTGGCCATAACAACCTCCACTCTTCTAGGAAGGCTTCCCATAACATTTTGGAGTATGTCTGTGGGAATTTGTGCCTATTTGTGAAGTCTGGTACTGATGTTGGATGAGAACACCTGGCTCACAATCGGCGTTCCAATTCATCCAAAAAGTTTAGAGGAGGGTTGAGATCAGAGCTCTGTGCAGGACCCTCAAGTTATATGTTCCACCTTGGCTGCCTGTCACGCACATCTAAACAATCTAGCACCTTAAGGCAGAACTATACTCACCTCCACACCATTGCTGCAGTGTTCCAGAGTTCCTTCGTTAGTAGCAGAAGCCCTCAGCCTGTCACCTTCCAGTACCATTCTATACCCGTATTCACTGGCTGGGCTGACGTGACATCACAACTACGCATGCATGAGAGCTAATTTATCTTGGCAGATGCCAAAATTGAACACTGAGCTTGCATGTGCAGCCCAGTGTACAGTGGCGACAAGCAGGTAAGAAAGTTTGCCTGTTCACAAGTTTGTTTTTTTTTTTATTACAATTCCACTTTAACCACTTGCCCTCCAGAAAATGTTACCCCCTTCATGACCAGGTAATTTTTTGCTATGCGGCACTGCGCTAATTTAACCATTTTCCAACGCGCTATAGCGTCAACAGTCTATGCAGCGCTTTACAGCAAAAGGGCAGACAGTACAATTACAGTACAATTTAATACAGTAGGCATCAGAGGGCCCCACTCATTACAGCTTACAATCTGAGGCTTATCTCTGGTATTTATATCTGTCAGGTTTATGGCTCTGCTGCAGGATACACTCCATACTGGAGTCTGTGAGAGAGAAGAGAAGCACAGAGAGCAGCTATGCCCGCCCCTTTCCTCTGCTGTTCCCCATTCACAGAAGCCTTTGTATTTTGTGAATTAGTTCACTCAATACAAAGGCTTCTGTGACAGGAGGAGGGGAGGGACGTGCATAGGAGCTGCACCAGCTGAAAGCAGCTGAGACAAGGCCAGGAGGTGGCAGATACCTTGTTGGACTTAACTCATAGAACGCCTTCATTTTTACAAAGTTGCTGAATTCCTGGAATAAATCACCCTTGTGTCTAAATGCATTGCCATATGGCCCACTTTTTAATTAATAGGAAGGACATCTCTTTTACTAAGTTTGCATCTCCTCACTCAAGAATCTGGGATTTCTCCCATGCTGTACCCCATCCCGGATTTTCTCGCATAACTTCTAAACCCATCAGCTTTCTCTGGAAACCTTCTTTGTCAGATTGAATTACTGTCATAGTTCATAGATCCTCTTTATCTGTGCACAACTCAGACCACTAACCAACTGTATCATCTACTTAAAGGGGAATTCGAATCATTTTCAATTTATATAGGTTTTGTATTTACCGTATTTTTCACTCCATAAGACACACCTGACCATAAGACGCACCTAAGTTTTAGAGGAGGAAAGCAAGAAAAAAAATATTCTGAACCAATGGACTGTAGACAGTACAGGAAATGACCAGAGACTGCGTAAATAGTACAGCATATGACCAGAGACTGCGGACATAGGACAGATGACCAGAGGCTGCGGACATAGTACAGGAGATGACCAGAGACTGCGTACATAGTACAGGAGATAACCAGAGACTGCGGACATAGTACAGGAGATGACCAGAGACTGCGGACATAGTACAGGAGATGACCAGAGACTGCGGACATAGTACAGGAGATGACCAGAGACTGCGGACATAGTACAGGAGATGACCAGAGACTGCGGACATAGTACAGGAGACGACCAGTGACTGCGGACATATTACAGGAGATGACCAGTGACTGCGGACACAGTACAGGAGATGACCAGAGACTGCAGACATGGTACAGGACATGACCAGAGACTGCAGACACAGTACAGGAGATGACCAGAGACTGCAGACACAGTACAGGAGATGACCAGAGACTGCGGACACAGTACAGGAGATGACCAGAGACTGTGGACACAGTACAGGAGATGACCAGAGACTGTGGACACAGTACAGGAGATGACCAGAGACTGTGGACACAGTGCAGGAGATGACCAGAGACTGTGGACACAGTACAGGAGATGACCAGAGACTGCAGATCTGACAGGTACCCGTTCCCACGGAGTTGTCCTCCCCGTAGTCTTGTGGGACATTTGACAGGTCCCAGAAGACTACAGGTGGCCATTCACAAAGCGCAGCGCTTCTCACGCATGTGCAGTGGGCAGCCGGCTGTGAAGCCGCAAGCTGTCACAGCCGGGTACGCACACTGAAGATGTTGGCGCCGGGGAGAGAAGACGGCCGGTGAAAGCAGGATACTGCTGGACCGAGGAACAGGTAGGACCGAGGAGCAGGTTATTCTGCACAGTAGAGCCGAGTGGCCTGCCCGGTATTCTAACACGGAGGCGGCAGGAATACCAGGTCGGCCACTCCATATTCGCTCCATATGACGCACAGACATTTTCCCCCATTTTTTGTGCGTCTTATGGAGCGAAAAATACGGTATGTGACTTTAACAGCTTAAATTGAATAATCGCCTTACAGCTGAAGTTTACTTATATTTTGTCTTCCTTGGTTTCTCCCTTCCCCTCATCAATGTGCTTATGACATTTTTTTTTTCACATAAAACGTGAATGACATTTTTGAATAACACCTTTGCGTTTTCATTGCATACCTTATTGTAGATGAAATTATATCATCACTAAGTGCGCTTTTCTATGCAATGCAGGCAGATGATGGCTGGTGGGAGGGGCCAGCAGAGGGCTGTACATAGCTTCTTGAAAACTACAGATCACCCTGCCTCAGTACTGCTCTTAAGAAGAGGCCTTGGTGCCTCTGAGCTGGCTTAGGAGGTGATATGAAAATATCAAAACGCCATGACGGATGGATGGATGTCATTGTGAATGAGTGGGCGTTCCTAGGCAAACTTCATTTGTATGCGGACTGTCCAATGGAATTTTCACACATGACTTTGAATCAGCATTATTGAAAAAAGCAACGTCCAATGAAGGAAAGGGGCCCACCAGTGCCAGTGAGGCTGGGGAGGAAAGACCTAGACGTCCTCCAGCCAAGAAATATTTTCATCAGATAATAATCCCAACTCTCTACCTGAAGGAAATACATTTTCAATGCGTCTTCCCTATTCTGGAGGGAAACTCACGTTTTGTGTTCAAAGCGGATGATGTCGCCATGACGTACAAACTCCAGCGGGCCTGTAGGGTCTGTAATAAAACAATGGCAAGAGTCAGCAGGAGATGACATTACTGCAGCCCTCGTGCCCCAATGGAATTGCTGCAATTACCATAATCAGAGTCTCGCTTCTTTATGACCCAAAAGTTGTTCTGGTCTTTGTGTGAGTATGTGGTGACCTGGAAGAAGGAAAGAGATCATTGTAACAGGCCAGGGAAAGAGAAGGGTCCTCTGGGTACTGTCCAGATGGGCTGACCTGCTGCTGCCGAGCTCCCACCCCTTCTGGGTACAGATGCCAGTGTGAGTGCAGATATCCAGTGGCAGTACGCATGTTCTTCAATGTAATAACCGATCCGTATGCCAAATCTAGATGAAGAGAGGATCACATAGAATCAAGACTGTCACATATACATCTACCCTGTATCAAACCACAGGACAGCAGCGATGTCATCATTTAAATCCAGGAAGCAGTGATGTCATCATTTAAATCCAGGAAGCAGTGATGTCATCATTTAAATCCAAGAAGCAGTGATGTCATCATTTAAATCCAAGGAGCAGTGATGTCATCATTTAAATCCAAGGAGCAGTGATGTCATCATTTAAATCCAGGAAGCAGTGATGTCATCATTTATATCCAGGAAGCAGTGATGTCATCATTTAAATCCAAGAAGCAGTGATGTCATCATTTAAATCCAAGAAGCAGTGATGTCATCATTTAAATCCAAGGAGCAGTGATGTCATCATTTAAATCCAGGAAGCAGTGATGTCATCATTTATATCCAGGAAGCAGTGATGTCATCATTTAAATCCAAGAAGCAGTGATGTCATCATTTAAATCCAGGAAGCAGTGATGTCATCATTTATATCCAGGAAGCAGTGATGTCATCATTTAAATCCAAGGAGCAGTGATGTCATCATTTAAATCCAAGGAGCAGTGATGTCATCATTTAAATCCAGGAAGCAGTGATGTCATCATTTAAATCCAAGGAGCAGTGATGTCATTACTTGAATCCAGGGGGAACTCATGTCATCTTATAAGGGGAGTATGATGTCATCAGAAGCGATGTTACATGAGTCCATGTAATGGATAATAGAGGTGTCAGTGAAAGTAAAAATGATAACTGGCTTTCCTGAGCTTCAATGTGATCGTAGGCCTGCCCCTTGTCCAATAAAATATTATTACAGAAGGAGCACTTTATAGCCGGGGTCTCCAAACTGCGGCCTGGGGACCGGATGTGCATGTTTGCTTGCCTTCATCTGGCCCTTGGGGCACTTGTCCTTCTACTGATACGAGGTGCTATTCCTCCCACTTACACCAATTATGGCGCACTATACCTCCCAATGACACCTATGATGGGGCACTATACCTCCCAATGACACCTATGATGGGGCACTATACCTCCCAATGACACCTATGATGGGGCACTATACCTCCCAATGACACCTATGATGGGGCACTATACCTCCCAATGACACCTATGATGGGGCACTATACCTCCCAATGACACCTATGATGGGGCACTATGCCGCCCAATGACACCTATGATGGGGCACTATACCTCCCAATGACACCTATGATGGGGCACTACACCTCCCAATGACACCTATGATGGGGCACTATTCCTCCCAATGACACCTATGATGGGGCACTATGCCGCCCAATGACACCTATAATGGGGCACTATACCTCCCAATGACACCTATGATGGGGCACTACACCTCCCAATGACACCTATGATGGGGCAGTACACCTCCCAATGACACCTATGATGGGGCACTATTCCTCCCACTGACACCTATGATGGGGCACTATTCCTCCCACTGACACCTATGATGGGGTACTATTTCTCCCACTGACACGTATGATGGGGCACTATACCTCCCACTGAAACCTATGATGGGGCACTATTCCTCCCATGGAAACCTATGATGGGGCACTATTCCTCCCACTGATACCAATGATGGGGCATTATTCCTCCCACTGATACCAATGATGGGGCACTATTCCTCCCACTGATACCAATGATGGGGCACTATTCCTCCCACTGATACCAATGATGGGGCACTATTCCTCCCACTGATACCAATGATGAGGCACTATTCCTCCCACTGATACCAATGATGGGGCACTATTCCTCCCACTGATACCAATGATGGGGCACTATTCCTCCCACTGACACCACTGATGGGGCACTATTCCTCCCACGGAAACCTATGATGGGGCACTATTCCTCCCACTGACACCTATGTTGGGGCACTATTCCTCCCACTGACACCTATGATGGGGCACTATTCCTCCCACTGATACCAATGATGGGGCACTATTCCTCCCACTGACACCAATGATGGGGCACTATTCCTCCCACTAACACCAATGATGGGGCACTATTCCTCCCACTGATACCAATGATGTGGCACTATTCCTCCCACTGACACCTATGATGGGGCACTATTCCTCCCACTGACACCTATGATGGGGCACTATTCCTCCCACTGATACCAATGATGGGGCACTATTCCTCCCACTGACACCAATGATGGGGCACTATTCCTCCCACTAACACCAATGATGGGGCACTATTCCTCCCACTAACACCAATGATGGGGCACTATTCCTCCCACTGATACCAATGATGTGGCACTATTCCTCCCACTGACACCTATGATGGGGCACTATTCCTCCCACTGACACCTATGATGGGGCACTATTCCTCCCACTGACACCTATGATGGGGCACTATACCTCCCACTGACATTAACTCCCACTAATCACCAAGCCTATAGCATTGTTTACTCCCACTGATTCCAGAGCATTTTCTACCCCCACTGGCCACAGTCCGGACCCCACAAAGTTTGAGGGGAAGTAAACTGGCTCTTTGTTTTGAAAGTTTAAAGACCCCTGCATTATAGTATAGGATGGGGACTCAAACGGGAGATTCCTCCACTTAAATTGGGGTTCTGTATGATGATGGCACTCTGCGTGACCCTACAGTCAGTATAGCGCCCCTTCTGTACTACATGACACCTGTTTCACTCAGCACAGAAATACCCCCCACCATCCCCATCTGATACGTACGCTCCGGCATAGAGGCATTGTGCAGATTGTTTCCATCTAGACGGGACTGGAAGGCGGAGCTGAAGAAACCATCGCCAGGACCACTGAAATTCAGGAAGAGGATATGAGGATTTCCAGGGACCCCCCAACACTGATTAGTACATCACACTGTACATGCATTGGCAGAACACATCAGAGCAGAGCAGGAAATAGGATCACACAGCTTACCTCTTATTAAGGACGGTGAAATGCACAGCAAAGATGAGAGCGTACAGGGCAAGCGGTAGAGCAATAAGACAGACAACACGAGCGGCCAAATGGCGCAGGAAAACGTCCTGCAAAATGGAGAATGTGAGGAACACGTCAAACATTCAGCGATACAATGACATTGTCAGGTTCTTTAACCCCTTTATGCCAGCGACACACAAATATGCAGCCTCACAGGACTGGGTTTTTTTCCGTGGGGCCGCATATTTGCATACCTGTCTTTCTGCTGGGAGCGTGCCGCACAGCGCCCTACCAGAACAAAGACTGGGGTGTCACTGAAAGACCCGGGTCCCATTCTAACGATTGGGACCCGGGACTCTCGATTCTGGGTCACATGATCGCTGTGATAGCCTCTGATTTGCTGTCACAGTGATCACTGTATAGCCCGCCCCCTTGTTTGTTTTATTTTTCCCTCTATGAATGGAGGAGAGAGATACATTGTTTCTCTCTAACTCCTTGCATAGAGAGAAAAAAAAAATGTTTAAGAAAGAAAGAAAAGAAAGAAAAGAAAAGAAAGGAAAGAAAAGAAAGAAAGGAAAGAAAAGAAAGAAAGGAAAGAAAAGAAAGAAAGGACAAATAAATATTAAAAAATTAAATAAAAAAATAAATAAAAAATACCTAGATCAATGATTGATCTAGTTTAGTGTCAGGGTTAGTGTTTGGGTCAGGGACGGACTGACAACTCATGGGCCCCCGGGCAATAGGGGATCATGGGGCCCCTGTGTCCTTGCCCAAACTCAAAAAAGCCTATGAAAAAGGTACCAGGGGCATCTCATGGGGCCCCCTACTGGCCCCGGGCCCTCGGGCAGTGCCCGAGTTTCCAAATGGTCAGTCCGCCCCTGGTTACGGTCAAAGGTCAGGATTATTTTTTTTTAAATTGGTATCAGTGTCAGTGTGTTTTAGGTAAAAAAAAAAAAAAACCCCAAAGAACAAAAATGCGCACTATTGTTTCTGGGCTGTACTACGGGTACAAACAACAAATAACATACACATATATGGTATCGCTGCGATCGTCAAGAGCTGGAAAATTTATTTGGGTTGTTCTTTGGTGGTCGGTTATGGTAGTAACAAGAAACACACAGCTGAATTTAAAAAAAAATATTTTTTTTTTACTATTTTGGGCCAGTTTTCCTTTGATAATAATAATAATAATAAAAAAAAAAACCAGGAGATATTCATTACCATTCACCACCAAATGAAAGCCCAATTTGTCCTGAGAAAAATGCGGTATAATTCACCTGGATGTACAAAGTAGTTGTGATGATATGTACGGTTTTACTAACACAGGTCAACGTTGCAAAATTGTGCTTAGGCATTTCGATTTTTTTTTACCCCTAGGCGTGAAGGGGTTAAATAAACGCTAGGCTGATTTTGTAAAGCAGAAAATTTCCACATCAGCCCGGATTCACTGCAAACATCATAAATTAGGGAGGCAAATTTGCCCTTAACTAGAACAGACACGGTCAAGGATGGTAAATAAGTAAACGCACACAAATATCTGAGATGTGAAATTTACAGAACCCACCAGCGTCAGGCTGAGATCTCCCAGCAGCCTCCACAAGTCCCTCGCTGTGTTCAGGCCAACGAAGATGACCACAAACAGACCGACGAACTTCACCCCCAACGCTCCGGCCAGACTCACACCAGTCAGTATCAGCCACCACCACCAGAGGGTGCTGAATGGCCTGAGGAGAGAGAAGGGGCAATGGGTTAGGTTCCAGTTAAGGGCTTTCCTGGAGCTCCATCCACCTCCTGGAACGCATTGTGATTAGTGGGTGGGTTCCTCCATGTACTATATATAGACGTCGCCACGTCTGATTAGCTACGCCCGTCAATTGGATGACAAAGCGCGTCGGATGGAGCTTCGGCGTGTGACGTCATAATGGGTTTTGGAGGGACTGTGGCCATTTTCCTGGTTGGAAACTTGATTCAAATGCTGGTAACCATCCAAAACAATGTACGACTAACTTGTAATTGAACAGGGTGATTTTATTACTTAAATACTACATTTTGAGTGGCCTTTTTCTTTAATTCCTTATCTAAATATTGGATTGGAGTCTTCTTTTAGGACCAGTTTCAGATCTGTGAAAGGAGGATTGATATCTATCTGGATGATGATTGCTGGTGCCATGATCTACACATATTCATCTCCCATTTGAGTTGCTTATATCAGGCAGCACAGTGGCTAAATGGTTAGCACTCCCGCCTGGCAGTACTCGAGTTGTTGGTTTGAATCCCAGCCACGGCACCGCCTGCATGGAGTTTGCATGTTCTCCCTGTGCCTGCGTGGGTTTCCTCCAGGAACTCCGGTTTCCTCCCACACTCCAAAGACATGCTGGTAGGTTGTCTCCTGTCTAAATTGGCCCTAGTATGTGTATTTATGAATGTGAGTTAGGGACCTTAGATTGTACGCCCCTTGAGGGTTAGGGACCTTAGATTGTACACCCCTTGAGGGTTAGGGACCTTAGATTGTACACTCCTTGAGGGTTAGGGACCTTAGATTGTACACCCCTTGAGGGTTAGGGACCTTAGATTGTACACCCCTTGAAGGTTAGGGACCTTAGATTGTACGCCCCTTGAGGGTTAGGGACTGATGTGAATGTACAATATATATGTAAAGTGCTGTGTAAATCGATGGTGCTAAATAAGTACCTGAAATAAATAAATAGGAGACTTTCCTAGATCTGATGTATGTAGCATTTAAGTTGGGGAGTGGCTGCTTCCATCAGAGTCTCCTCACACAGGGGTATGTGCAATAGCCTTATGCCAAGTTAAGGTTTTTTTTTTTTTTTGTTTTTTTTCCATTTAACAAAGTGGGCTGAATGGAAAAAAAAAAAAAAAAAACCTGAGAAGGTCGCTGTTCTTTGATGTTGGTACCGAGATTTCCCTGCCTAGCTATTGTGTTCTGACAGGGGAACTGCCCCCACCCCCACAAAAATGTTCCTCACTGGCCAGGCCAGCTACACAAACTGCGCGATTGGCCTATTACATGTCTGCCATTCAGTAAAGTAGATTTGCCACGTTGGGTTGGGCCAGTTAGTGAAATCTGTGGCTGTTATTCATGCAGAGACCACATATTAAACAGTGACCACTGTATGATATGTTATGTTTGACAATGTTTGCTGTGACTACGGGTTGCCTTTAACAGCCTCTATAATCAAATTATTATATGTGAGTTAGGGACCTTAGATTGTACACCCCTTGAGGGTTAGGGACTGATGTGAATGTACAATATATTTATAAAGTGCTGCGTAAATTGATGGCGCTATAGAAGTACCTGAAATAAATAATAAATATATTGACCGGTGTGTTTCGTACAGAAATTCTGGTAAGAGGCTAACCATTCAGGTGTCCTGGTGATGGTGGATCGTAGGAATACATTTGGGACCTTTTTTTACTGGAACTTTTTCTGATTTACTGGACTCTGTTTTTTGATTAGCGCTGAAATTTTTATTTATTTACGATGGTCTGTTGCCTGATGTGCGTGCTGCTTTTCTGTCATTTTGTATTGTCACATGATTAGTTTATCTACCCAAGCACATGTTATTTCCATTAGGTTCCAGTACGTGTTTACTCTATACTTCCCATTTTCTGCAGCATTTCATTTGCATGGAGTTAAATCCCTGACACATGATTCCTGATGGAGGTGATCACCTCTCATACCCAGAGAGAAAGAGCTGTAAGGTACATGCCCAAATCACAATTATTAATATTATACAGTATTTATATAGCGCCAACAGTTTGCTCAGTGCTGTACATTATAATGGGAGACAGTACATGAGACAGCACAGTAACAATACAATACACGAGGGGTTCGAGGGCCCTGCTCCTTGGAGCTTACAATCTAGGAGGGGAGGGGAAGAGGTACAGGAGGAAATAGCTGTGGGGGATGGAGAGGTAGGAAGAGTGGAGGAGATCGGCAATTAGGTGAGGGCGGGGTAGGCTTCCCTGAAGAGATGGGTTTTCAGGGTGCGCCTAAATGTGAGGAGGGAAGGTGACAGTCTGATGGATAAGGGTAGTGAGTTCCAGAGAATGGAGGAAGCCCTGGAGAAGTCCTGGAGACGGGCATGGGAGGAGGAGACCAGGGAACTAGAGAGTAGGAGGTCTTGTGAGGAACGTAGAGTGCGTTTTGGGTGGTAGATGGATATCAGGTCGGTGATGTAGTTTGGGGCAGTGTTATGCACAATGCACACTGACAGGTACACATCGCTGAGTTTGCTGCACTTTACCGTAATCAACTGCAATGCTGTAACATGATGAGAAGTGGAGAATAAGCAGAACCAAAACCGGTGAGGATGTTTTGAGACCACTCAGGATACCGGTTATTTATTTGCTATTCTGGGTAGTAGTAGTTTACACGATTGTCAGAAGATCACTGATACATATTGTATTGTACAGTGTATGCTATTCTTTTTATTGCCTTGATATGTGAGAAGTACAAATTTCAAAAATCAAAAGCCTCCTGGAGGAACATTCCTTCCACTGATGTCTCCTCATTGTCCAGCAGAAAGCTGACTGAAAGCTTCATGGGATTCCTAGCGATAAGCGTTCCTGTGCAATTCAGTGCGATTTCAGCCCATTTATTTTGCATGGGCTGGAATTGCACCATACATCACCCAATGTAGTGCATACACTACTTTTGGAAGCACGCTGCACAGGATAGCATGGTACTTTTATAGCATGCGATCCAGTGCAAGCAAACACACTTCATTTACAACTTGCATTTGGGGTTTCCTTAACATTACATTGCAGATCGCAGTCGTAGTGTGATTTGAATGTGGTGTGGAAAACCGGCATGGAACCTGAGTTTTCTATTGTGAATAGGCCTTTAAAGAATAGATGTGCTTGATCATGAAAGACATGAACTGGTACCAATGGACTGGGGCAATAGGGTATCAGCCTGATCGTTTTGGAGACAAGAAGGTTAAGGGTGCTTATGGAAAAATGAGACTCAGGGATCAAGAGTAATGGTTGGCATTAGGATGGCCATACAAGGCAGAAATCTGAGTAGTGGGTAGCCTTGTTGGAAACACACCCTCCCCCAAAAAAATTGAAGGAGCTGGGTGGAGAATGCTTGGCTGAACAGCACTTACATCGATCAGATGCAATCATTATTCGAGTATTCTGACAGCCGCAGGTGCCAGCTGTCAAGAGTACAACAGTCGGCAGGGGAGATTCCTCCATCCATGCTAAATGGGAGAAATCTTATAGAGCACGGCCAACCTTAGAGGGAAGGATGGATGTAACAAGTATGTCTGGGTAAAGTGAGAAAAAACAATATGCAGTACCTTTCCGCAGTAAACGTACTTACCCCTTTACTCCTTACTACATTGAAATCCCAAGCAGTGTTGTACCCCCTGCCCAGCTCTTCCCTCTTGGGCTACATAACCCCTCTAGACTCTTCCATAATACAGTAGGAAGGTGTTCTGTAGTCCTGCAGAGTACAGGGCAGGGCTGACAACTTTTCCATGCAGCCAGAGGAAGAGTTGTCAGCTCACTAGAGGAAGTTAGGAGCTTACTGAATTTCTGCAGGATTAATAAGTGTTTGTCTGCATTGTAAAAAGGCAACATGAATGTCAAACATGAACTGCATGAGCATTTTGTTAAATTTTACCCAGACATAAACACAAAGCAGTAGAGATAAGTAAGGTTAGTGTTCAGGAAGGTCAGGGGGATGGACAAGGTAAGTTGTAGGGACAGGGACATTTAGTGCGTCTCTTGTCACTACGTCCCGTCTACTCACCTGCCAGAACAAGCGTTAAATTTGACCATACTGAGAACGGCGGCCATGATGAAGAACATGAGGATGGGATCCAGTAAGATGTACTGGGACAGTGTGATGCAGCCAGTGTCTGGGGAGAAGAATTGCAGTAATAATATTAGAATTGTTAAAGTCAATGGGCCCTGTCAGCAATCAAATGCCCCAAACCTTCTTTAGGACTGCAATCACAAACTACTGCTCCTGCACAAGCAGCATTGTGAGCTTTGATTGGATGAATGCCATGACACTCAGCAACAATGGTGCCCATCTAGGAAAGGGGTGACATCCTACATTGAGGCATGGGAACAATAACTGATAATCAAGATTTTCTTACCGAGCAGGATGAGAAGAGCAGCCAGCAGGGCAGCTGATAACGATCCAGAGAGCTGCAGGATGACGAAGAAGCCAAATGGAGGGAGCCAGGAACCTAGGAAGGCACAGAACTGCCAAAAGGACACAGCATGTTGATCAATATATTTACTGTGATATTCCATTACACCCTGTTTTAAAGCACCTGGTGGGGAAACCACCATTCATCATCACCACATCCACAGATAATTAAAAAATTATTTAAAAAATATTCCAGCCTCCTACCACATGCTATGGGTGTACACCCATAGCAAGTGGTAGGAGGCTGGAATATTCGTTGTTTTTGTGAGTGGAAATCTACTTTATATACCTATTACCAATAAAATTACTGGTTGCACTATGGAGGGTCTCTGCTTGTGTCTTACTATGACCCTGGGAGGAGCTGGCTGCTAAACTGGTGGACGCTGGAGGAGGAAGACATTATCTAGAGAGTGATCCATACTGATAGGATCGTGTGATCCTGAAAGCGTGCTGGCCCCTTGGGGTCTAAGGAAGGAGGTGAGGGGGCATTTTGGCCGTTAAGGATTGTCACGTGTGAATCACGTACACTGCACATAATTTTGCATGAAGAGTGGAGTGTGAAGCTCATCATTAAGCACAGCATCATCATTAATATTATTATTAATTTTGGACTTTTCTTGTATTTGAATTTTGTTCAACCTTTTGTGCACTCTTAGTGTGGTACCACCTATTATTATTATATATGATTTTATATAATACATAATTTTTCACTTTTTGCACGAGATATTCCCCATGAGGGAACACATGCATGACACTGTATATGTATTGAGGATCTTGGATTTATTGTGGGGGTGCATTGAGTTTATATTGTATTACGTTTATTAGATATTAATTAGCGCTGCACTTTTATATTTTTTGCACATCCACAGAGCAACTGCCTCCAACCACTGGGGGAGCCACCAATTATCCTTGCCACATACACAGAGCACCCATTGCCAATCACTGGGGGAGCCACCGATCATCTCCACATCCACAAGAGGATTCACCAATCATCTCCACCACATCCATATACCGCCCGCCTCCAATCACAGGGTAAACCAGTCACCATCTTAACATTCACAGACCATCCGCCTCCAATCACTGGGGAAGCAACCAACCATCTTCACATCCAGAATACCTGCCTCCAAACACAGGAGGAACCACCAATCATCTCCACCACATCTACAAAGCACCCACCATCTTCAGATCCACAGATCACCCGCCTCCAATCACTAGGGGAAGCACCCACCATCTTCAGATTCACAGAGCACCCACCTCCAATCACTGGGGGAACCACCCACCATCTTCAGATTCACAGAGCACCCGCCTCCAATCACTGGGGTAACCACCCACCATGTTCAGATTCACAGAGCACCCACCTCCAATCACTGGGGTAACCACCCACCATGTTCAGATTCACAGAGCACCCACCTCCAATCACTGGGGTAACCACCCACCATTTTCAGATCCACAGAGCACCCACCTTCAATCACTGGGGTAACCACCCACCATCTTCAGATCCACAGAGCACCCACCTCCAATCACTGGGGGAACCACCCACCATCTTCAGATCCACAGAGCACCCACCTTCAATCACTGGGGGAACCACCCACCATCTTCAGATCCACAGAGCACCCACCTCCAATCACTGGGGGAACCACCCACCATCTTCAGATTCACAGAGCACCCACCTCCAATCACTGGGGGAACCACCCATCATCTTCAGATCCACAGAGCACCCACCTCCAATCACTGGGGGAACCACCCACCATCTCCAGATTCACAGAGCACCCACCTTCAATCACTGGGGGAAGCACCCACCATCTTCAGATCCACAGAGCACCCACTTCCAATCACTGGGGGAACCACCCACCATCTTCAGATCCACAGAGCACCCACCTCCAATCACTGGGGGAACCACCCACCATCTTCAGATTCACAGAGTACCCGCCTCCAATCACTGGGGTAACCACCCACCATGTTCAGATTCACAGAGCACCCACCTCCAATCACTGGGGTAACCACCCACCATCTTCAGATCCACAGAGCACCCACCTCCAATCACTGGGGGAACCACCCACCATCTTCAGATTCACAGAGCACCCACCTCCAATCACTGGGGGAACCACCCACCATCTTCAGATTCAAAGAGCACCCACCTCCAATCACTGGGGGAACCACCCGCCATCTTCAGATTCACAGAGCACCCTCCTCCAATCACTGGGGGAACCACCCACCATCTTCAGATTCACAGAGCACCCTCCTCCAATCACTGGTGGAACCACCCACCATCTTCAGATTCACAGAGCACCCACCTCCAATCACTGGTGGAACCACCCACCATCTTTAGAGCCACAGAGCACCCACCTCCAATCCCTGGTGGAACCACCCACCATCTTCAGAGCCACAGAGCACCCACCTCCAATCACTGGGGTAACCAGCCACCATCTTCAGATCCACAGAGCACCCACCTCCAATCACTGGGGGAACCACCCACCATCTTCAGATTCACAGATCACCCACCTCCAATCACTGGGGGAACCACCCACCATCTCCAGATTCACAGAACACCCACCTCCAATCACTGGGGGAACCACCCACCATCTTCAGATCCACAGAGCACCCGCCTCCAATCACTGGGGTAACCACCCACCATCTTCAGATTCACAGAGCACCCACCTCCAATCACTGGGGGAACCACCCACCATCTTCAGATTCACAGAGCACCCGCCTCCAATCAATGGGGGAACCACCCACCATCTTCAGATCCACAGAGCACCCGCCTCTAATCACTGGTGGAACCACCCACCATCTTCAGAGCCACAGAGCACCCACCTCCAATCCCTGGTGGAACCACCCACCATCTTCAGAGCCACAGAGCACCCACCTCCAATCACTGGGGTAACCACCCACCATCTTCAGAGCCACAGAGCACCCACCTCCAATCCCTGGGGTAACCACCCACCATCTTCAGAGCCACAGAGCACCTGCCTCCAATCACTAGAGGAGCCATCGGTCATCTTCAACACATACACAGATCTTCAATCCCTTGCAAGCCACTGATCATCTTCACATCCATAGACAGCCACACCTACAATCACTGGCAGAGCCACCATTCATATCTACCCCAGACCTCCAATCACTGGATAAACTACCAATCATCTCCACTACACGCCTCCAATCACTGGGGGAACCTGCATCACCGGCGCACATTTATCTGCGAGCAACAGAATGAAAACCTCCAGCAAGCTGAGGAACTGATTCTCATGTCCCGATATCCCCTATCATGATTCCTATCATGTCTGTTTTCCAATCATGGAGGTTTGCACAGATCACAATTTCAGACATGTGCCCCCCTGCAGTGATGCTGCCTCTCACCCCTCTCATGCCCAGGTAGCTGTGGTCTCCATAGCTCTGCCCAGGCTTCAGGAAGGAGAAGGAACCGTTGTATCCGGTCAAATGTCCAGCCAATCCAATTAGCATCTGAAGAGGAAGGGACAAACATTGCTGAGTCTCTTAGCTTCCCCAGGGGTGGGGTGGGTTGTGGAATTTATTACCTTCCCCAGAGGGGGGTGCACATCGAAGAAAAACGTCCTGTTGATGTAATAACTTCCCATCTTTCCAAAATGTGTCTCATCCCAGCTGAAAGAGAAGATACAAGGTGTTCACTTTACAACTGTCCAACTGCACTGATCTGTCTCAGTGGGTGGGAATTGTTAGAGGTTAGAAATATTAATGGTTAGGGATGGTCAGAGGTTACGGATGATTGGTGGGTAGGGATGGTTGGTGGGTAGGGATGATTGGTGGGTAGTGATGGTTGGTGGGTAGGGATGATTGGTGGGTAGTGATGGTTGGTGGGTAGGGATGATTGGTGGGTAGGGATGGTTGGTGGGTAGGGATGGTTGGTGGGTAGGGATGATTGGTGGGTAGGGATGGTTGGTGGGTAGGGATGGTTGGTGGGTAGGGATGGTTGGTAGGTAGGGATGATTGGTGGGAAGGAATGATTAGAAGTTAGAAATGTTGATTAGGGAGTGAAAGCAGTTAGGGATGGTCAATATTAAGTGATGGTCAGTGGTTAGGGACGGTCAAAGGATAAGGATGGCCAGTGGGTAGGAATTTTCATAGGTTGGAAATGTTAAAGTGGTTTCTAAAGGCAGAAGGTTTTCTATGAATTAAAGTAGAAAACCTTCTGCGTTCAGCTCACCCTCCCCTCCCTCAACCCCCCATATACTTACCTGAGCCTGACCTCGGTCCAGCGACATGCATGATCAACGACCCTCTCCACTCTCTCCATCGCCATTGGACATGGAGGCAGTAGTGGGAGACATTGGCTGCTGCTCCTGCTGTCAATCACAGCCTGTGAGGAAGGAGTGGGGTCAATGCATACACAGAGCCCAGCTCAGTATTGAGCCCACAGGGGTTAAGAGGAGGATCGGGGCTGCTCTGTGCAAAATCACTGCACAGAGCAGGTAAGTATAACATGATTATTATTTTTTAAATATTTTCTTTTCCTTTACAATCACTTTAATGGTTAGGGATGGTCAGAGGTTAGGGCAGGTCAGTGATCAAAAGCTAAGGACAGTTGGCGGTTGAATGGGGACGGTCGGAGGTTGGGGACGGTCAGAGGTTAGGAACGGTCGGTGGTTGGGGACCATCAGAGGTTGGGGGTGGTCGTTGGTTAGGGACAGTCTGAGGTTGGGAACATTCGGAGGTTGGGGGATGGTCGATGGTGGGAGACGGTCTGAAGTTGGGGGACGGTTGGTGGTTGGGGACGGTCAAAAGTTGGGGACAGTCATAGGTTGGGGATGGGAGGTGGTCGGTGGTTGGGGACGTTCGATGGTTGGGGATGGTCAAAGGTTAGGAATGGTTGGAGCTTGGGGATGCTCAGAAGTTGGGGACAGTCGGAGATTAGGAATGGTTGGAGATGGTCAAAGTTTGTGGACGGTCATTGGTTAGGGATGTTTGGAGGTTAATGACTGTCAGTGGTTAGGAATGGTCGGAGGTTGGGGACGATCAGCGGTTGGGGATGGTTGGTGGTTGAGGACGGTCAGAGGTTGGGGACAGTCGGAGGTTGGGGACAGTCGAAGGTTGGGGACAGTCAGTAGTGGGGGACAGTCGGTGGTTGAGGACGGTCGGAGGTTGGGGACAGTCCGTAGTGGGGGATGGTCAGAGGTTGGGGGCGGTCGGAGATTAGGGTTGGTCAATATTATAATCAGAATTTAGGAAAGGTTAGTGGTTAGTAACGGTCTGTGGTTGGATTGTTAGGGGTGGTCGGTGGTCAGTAACGGTCTGTGGTCGGATTGTTAGGGGTAGTCGGTGGTCAGTAACGGTCAGTGGTCGGATTGTTAGGGGTAGTCGGTGGTCAGTAACGGTCTGTGGTCGGATTGTTAGGGGTAGTCGGTGGTCAGTAACGGTCTGTGGTCGGATTGTTAGGGGTAGTCGGTGGTTAGCAACGGTCTGTGGTCGGATTGTTAGGGGTGGTCGGCGGTCAGTAACGGTCTGTGGTCGGATTGTTAGGGGTGGTCGGTGGTTAGTAACGGTCTGTGGGCGGATTGTTAGGGGTAGTCGGCGGTCAGTAACGGTCTGTGGTCGGATTGTTAGGGGTGGTCGGTGGTTAGTAACGGTCAGTGGTCGGATTGTTAGGGGTAGTCGGTGGTCAGTAACGGTCAGTGGTCAGATTGTTAGGGGTAGTCGGCGGTCAGTAACGGTCTGTGGGCGGATTGTTAGGGGTAGTCGGCGGTCAGTAACGGTCTGTGGTCGGATTGTTAGGGGTAGTCGGCGGTCAGTAACGGTCTGTGGTCAGATTGTTAGGGGTAGTCGGCGGTCAGTAACGGTCTGTGGTCGGATTGTTAGGGTTAGTCGGTGGTTAGTAACGGTCTGTGGTCGGATTGTTAGGGGTAGTCGGTGGTCAGTAACGGTCAGTGGTCGGATTGTTAGGGGTAGTCGGTGGTCAGTAACGGTCTGTGGGCGGATTGTTAGGGGTAGTCGGCGGTCAGTAACGGTCTGTGGTCGGATTGTTAGGGGTAGTCGGCGGTCAGTAACGGTCTGTGGTCGGATTGTTAGGGGTAGTCGGCGGTCAGTAACGGTCTGTGGTCGGATTGTTAGGGTTAGTCGGTGGTTAGTAACGGTCTGTGGTCGGATTGTTAGGGGTAGTCGGTGGTCAGTAACGGTCTGTGGTCGGATTGTTAGGGGTGGTCGGTGGTTAGTAACGGTCTGTGGTCGGATTGTTAGGGGTGGTCGGTGGTTAGTAACGGTCTGTGGGCGGATTGTTAGGGGTAGTCGGCGGTCAGTAACGGTCTGTGGTCGGATTGTTAGGGGTGGTCGGTGGTTAGTAACGGTCAGTGGTCGGATTGTTAGGGGTAGTCGGTGGTCAGTAACGGTCTGTGGGCGGATTGTTAGGGGTGGTCGGCGGTCAGTAACGGTCTGTGGTCGGATTGTTAGGGGTGGTCGGCGGTCAGTAAGGGTCTGTGGGCGGATTGTTAGGGGTAGTCGGCGGTCAGTAACGGTTTGTGGTCGGATTGTTAGGGGTAGTCGGTGGTCAGTAACGGTCTGTGGTCGGATTGTTAGGGGTGGTCGGCGGTCAGTAACGGTCTGTGGTCGGATTGTTAGGGGTGGTCGGTGGTTAGTAACGGTCTGTGGGCGGATTGTTAGGGGTAGTCGGCGGTCAGTAACGGTCTGTGGTCGGATTGTTAGGGGTGGTCGGTGGTTAGTAACGGTCAGTGGTCGGATTGTTAGGGGTAGTCGGTGGTCAGTAACGGTCAGTGGTCGGATTGTTAGGGGTAGTCGGCGGTCAGTAACGGTCTGTGGGCGGATTGTTAGGGGTAGTCGGCGGTCAGTAACGGTCTGTGGTCGGATTGTTAGGGGTGGTCAGTGGTTAGTAACGGTCTGTGGTCGGATTGTTAGGGGTAGTCGGCGGTCAGTAACGGTCTGTGGTCAGATTGTTAGGGGTAGTCGGCGGTCAGTAACGGTCTGTGGTCGGATTGTTAGGGTTAGTCGGTGGTTAGTAACGGTCTGTGGTCGGATTGTTAGGGGTAGTCGGTGGTCAGTAACGGTCTGTGGTCGGATTGTTAGGGGTGGTCGGTGGTTAGTAACGGTCTGTGGTCGGATTGTTAGGGGTGGTCGGTGGTTAGTAACGGTCTGTGGGCGGATTGTTAGGGGTAGTCGGCGGTCAGTAACGGTCTGTGGTCGGATTGTTAGGGGTGGTCGGTGGTTAGTAACGGTCAGTGGTCGGATTGTTAGGGGTAGTCGGTGGTCAGTAACGGTCTGTGGGCGGATTGTTAGGGGTGGTCGGCGGTCAGTAACGGTCTGTGGTCGGATTGTTAGGGGTGGTCGGCGGTCAGTAAGGGTCTGTGGTCGGATTGTTAGGGGTAGTCGGCGGTCAGTAACGGTTTGTGGTCGGATTGTTAGGGGTGGTCGGCGGTCAGTAACAGTCTGTGGTCGGATTGTTAGGGGTAGTCGGCGGTCAGTAACGGTCTGTGGTCGGATTGTTAGGGGTAGTCGGTGGTCAGTAACGGTCTGTGGTCGGATTGTTAGGGGTAGTCGGTGGTCAGTAACGGTCTGTGGTCGGATTGTTAGGGGTAGTCGGTGGTCAGTAACGGTCTGTGGTCGGATTGTTAGGGGTGGTCGGTGGTTAGTAACGGTCTGTGGTCGGATTGTTAGGGGTGGTCGGTGGTTAGTAACGGTTTGTGGTCAGATTGTTAGGGGTAGTCGGTGGTCTGTAACGGTCTGTGGTCGGATTGTTAGGGGTAGTCGGCGGTTAGTAACGGTCTGTGGTCGGATTGTTAGGGATGGTCGGTGGTTAGTAACGGTCTGTGGTCGGATTGTTAGGGGTAGTCGGTGGTCAGTAACGGTCTGTGGTCGGATTGTTAGGGGTAGTCGGTGGTTAGTAACGGTCTGTGGTCGGATTGTTAGGGGTGGTCGGTGGTTAGTAACGGTCTGTGGTCGGATTGTTAGGGGTAGTCGGTGGTCAGTAACGGTCTGTGGTCGGATTGTTAGGGGTAGTCGGCGGTTAGTAACGGTCTGTGGTCGGATTGTTAGGGGTGGTCGGTGGTTAGTAACGGTCTGTGGTCGGATTGTTAGGGGTAGTCGGCGGTTAGTAACGGTCTGTGGTCGAATTGTTAGGGATGGTCGGTGGTTAGTAACGGTCTGTGGTCGGATTGTTAGGGGTAGTCGGTGGTCAGTAACGGTCTGTGGCTGGATTGTTAGGGGTAGTCGGTGGTTAGTAACGGTCTGTGGTCGGATTGTTAGGGGTGGTCGGTGGTTAGTAACGGTCTGTGGTCGGATTGTTAGGGGTGGTCGGTGGTTAGTAACGGTCTGTGGGCGGATTGTTAGGGGTAGTCGGCGGTCAGTAACGGTCTGTGGTCGGATTGTTAGGGGTGGTCGGTGGTTAGTAACGGTCAGTGGTCGGATTGTTAGGGGTAGTCGGTGGTCAGTAACGGTCTGTGGGCGGATTGTTAGGGGTGGTCGGCGGTCAGTAACGGTCTGTGGTCGGATTGTTAGGGGTGGTCGGCGGTCAGTAACAGTCTGTGGGCGGATTGTTAGGGGTAGTCGGCGGTCAGTAACGGTCTGTGGTCGGATTGTTAGGGGTAGTCGGTGGTCAGTAACGGTCTGTGGTCGGATTGTTAGGGGTAGTCGGTGGTCAGTAACGGTCTGTGGTCGGATTGTTAGGGGTAGTCGGTGGTCAGTAACGGTCTGTGGTCGGATTGTTAGGGGTGGTCGGTGGTTAGTAACGGTCTGTGGTCGGATTGTTAGGGGTGGTCGGTGGTTAGTAACGGTTTGTGGTCAGATTGTTAGGGGTAGTCGGTGGTCTGTAACGGTCTGTGGTCGGATTGTTAGGGGTAGTCGGCGGTTAGTAACGGTCTGTGGTCGGATTGTTAGGGATGGTCGGTGGTTAGTAACGGTCTGTGGTCGGATTGTTAGGGGTAGTCGGTGGTCAGTAACGGTCTGTGGTCGGATTGTTAGGGGTAGTCGGTGGTTAGTAACGGTCTGTGGTCGGATTGTTAGGGGTAGTCGGTGGTTAGTAACGGTCTGTGGTCGGATTGTTAGGGGTGGTCGGTGGTTAGTAACGGTCTGTGGTCGGATTGTTAGGGGTGGTCGGTGGTCAGTAACGGTCTGTGGTCGGATTGTTAGGGGTAGTCGGCGGTTAGTAACGGTCTGTGGTCGGATTGTTAGGGGTGGTCGGTGGTTAGTAACGGTCTGTGGTCGGATTGTTAGGGGTGGTCGGCGGTTAGTAACGGTCTGTGGTCGAATTGTTAGGGATGGTCGGTGGTTAGTAACGGTCTGTGGTCGGATTGTTAGGGGTAGTCGGTGGTCAGTAACGGTCTGTGGCCGGATTGTTAGGGGTAGTCGGTGGTTAGTAACGGTCTGTGGTCGGATTGTTAGGGATGGTCGGTGGTTAGTAACGGTCTGTGGCCGGATTGTTAGGGGTAGTCGGTGGTTAGTAACGGTCTGTGGTCGGATTGTTAGGGGTGGTCAGTGGTTAGTAATGGTGATTGGTTAGTAATGAGTTTGATATTAGTGGTTAGAGATGCCCTGCACTCAGTAATAGTGTTGGCTCCCCCAGGCGGCGATGGCCGGTGGTTAGCAGTGCTCAGTGGTTAGTAACGCTCACCAGACGTGTGGCGGCTCCCCCAGGCGGTGGAATCGGGTAATGGTAGACAGGGCGATAACGGCGGACAAGACCGGCCATACCCTGGGGCCCCCCAACTCCACCTCCCCTCTGGGGCCCCTCTCCGGCCTGCGGGCCTCATCCATCCCGGCCTGAGAGCTTTCAGTCGGTTACTATGGAGATGTGACCTCTTCGCCGCCACTAGAGGCCGCGCGCTACGCTTCAAGAAAATGGCCGCCCAGACCCCGCCCCTTCCAGAAGGCCCTGCTTAAATCTCGTCTCCAGAATCTGTCCCGGCTCCGCCCCTCTGAGCGCAACAGCATGGCTGCAGTTGGGAAGGTATGTACTGAGAACTGATTGGTGGGTACGGCAGGCGGGGAGTCACGTGTCGTGCTGGGATCGGTAACCATTAGCAACTAGATGGAAGGCGACTTGTGCCTGGATATGGCTCCGAATTATCATCTCTGTCCTTTCCGCTCCAACCAGAGACACTGCCCTCCAGTTATGGAGCTTTCTGTCATACATGGTTCTATGGCAGCAAACCTGCCGCAAATATAAAGTAGCAATAATAATGGGAAACCACAGGAAGGTCCGCGGGGGCGGGGCTAGGGTCTGCAAGGGACATGTATTTTGAATAAATGCAGTAAGGTGCCGTTTGTACTACCTCAGCAGGTTGGGAGCCCTGCCTATTGGGGAGAACCCCCACTACTCAGGGGCCCAACTACACCCCCTGTTCCAGGAGCCCCTCACATCCTAGTGATAGGCAGAGTGCCATTTTCAGGGACAGACCCCCTTTTCACAAATTTGGTTGGTACCACGACCGGGAAGTACAGACTGGTTGGTACGGGCAGCACCGACACACACAGTGCGGACACGACTTCGGCATTATTTGCCCCTCGGAGGCGGTACGTAGGACATCATTGGATCAGCATTTCCAGCTCACTGACCTCTGTCCTTCATTATAAAGACTGGACATGGACCAGTAACCCATAGCAACAAGGCCACACCTACTGAGACCAGATCACCGAAATATACTGATTGGTTGCTGCCCCTTTAAATACTACTTATGTATGTAGAGCAGGGCAGAAGAATCTAATTGGTTGCTGTGAGCCACATACAGTTCAGCTTTTATTTCTGGATGGAACTCGTGTGTTTGTGGAGGAGGAGGGGGAGGGGCTGCACTTTGTACTTTATAATCAGAGCCACATGGAGGGCGGATCTGAGGACTCTGCTGATTGGCCAGAGCTCAGAGTCTTCTTCTAGAAACATGGCAGCCACAGACAAGGTGAGTGCTGGCGTATGTGCAGAGGCTGTGGTTGGTGCTGTATAGGCAGTGCTGACCTGTGTGCAGAGGCTGTGTTTGGTGCTGTATAGGCAGTGCTGACCTGTGTGCAGAGGCTGTGGTTGGCACTGTATAGGCAGTGCTGACCTGTGTGCACAGGCTGTGGTTGGTGCTGTATAGGCAGTGCTGACCTGTGTGCAGAGGCTGTGGTTGGTGCTGTACAGGGAGTGCTGACCTGCGTGGTAGGGATCTGTGTGCAAAGGCTGCGGTTGGTGCTGCGTGGTAGGGACCTGCGTGCAAAGGCTGCGGTTGGTGCTGCGTGGTAGCGACCTGCGCGCAAAGGCTGCGGTTGGTGCTGCGTGGTAGGGACCTGCGCGCAAAAGGTGCGGTTGGTGCTGCGTGGTAGGGACCTGCGCGCAAAGGCTGCGGTTGGTGCTGCGTGGTAGGGACCTGCGCGCAAAGGCTGCGGTTGGTGCTGCGTGGTAGGGACCTGCGCGCAAAGGCTGCGGTTGGTGCTGCGTGGTAGGGACCTGCGCGCAAAGGCTGCGGTTGGTGCTGCGTGGTAGGGACCTGCGCGCAAAGGCTGCGGTTGGTGCTGCGTGGTAGGGACCTGCGCGCAAAGGCTGCGGTTGGTGCAGCGTGGTAGGGACCTGCGCGCAAAGGCTGCGGTTGGTGCTGCGTGGTAGGGACCTGCGCGCAAAAGGTGCGGTTGGTGCTGCGTGGTAGGGACCTGCGCGCAAAAGGTGCGGTTGGTGCTGCGTGGTAGGGACCTGCGCGCAAAAGGTGCGGTTGGTGCTGCGTGGTAGGGACCTGCGTGCAAAAGGTGCGGTTGGTGCTGCGTGGTAGGGACCTGCGTGCAGATGTTGCGGTTGGAGCTTTACAGGATAGGGGCAGAGGTGCTGGCCTGTGTGCATAGCCTGCGGTTGGAGCTTTACGGGAAAGGGGCGGAGGTGCTCTCCTGTGCACAGAGGCTGGGTTCACCTAGCTGACACTACTCTTCTCTTTCCAGCCTCTTCTGTTCGGATATTTCCGCAGCTCCTGCACATGGAGAGTTCGTATCGGTGAGTTCCGTCGGTGGGAAGTCATGGTGGTCACAGATGTACATGAGGACCCTCCTAGATGGCCCAGGTGAGGCTCCACGGGGGCGGCCATTGCTGCGCCGGTGGAAGTGAATGACAGGAGCCTCAGCTGGGCCAGGTAACCAGAACCTGACAGGTTCTCTTTCTCAGATGTCTGTCACATATCTCCCCCCCCCCCCCCCCCCCCCCCCCGCGGGGTGACACTTTATCACATAAAGACTGGAATTTGAGCAGAAGATCCTCCAGATGATCCAATCCCTGTACTGCTCCCTCCAGCTGTCCAAGTGCAGAACTCACTGGTGTCATCTGATGACACAATCCAGCTGGGATTGTATGTAGAAAATTATAGAGCTGGGATCATCCAATCCCGTAAAGAGGAACATGATACAGAGCTGGGATCGTCCGATCCCGTAAAGAGGAACATGATACAGAGCTGGGATCGTCCAATCCCGTAAAGAGGAACATGATACAGAGCTGGGACCATCCAATCCCGTAAAGAGGAACATTATATAGAGCTGGGATCGTCCAATCCAGTAAAGAGGAACATTATATAGAGCTGGGAACGTCCAATCCCATAAAGAGGAACATGATACAGAGCTGGGACCGTCCAATCCCGTAAAAGGAAACATTATTTAGAGCTGGGATCATCCAATCCCGTAAAGAGGAACATTATATAGACCTGGGACTGTCCAATCCCATAAATTGGAACATTTTATAGAGCTGAGATCATCCAATCCCGTAAAGAGGAACATTATATAGAGTTAGGACCATCCAATCCCGTAAAGAGGAACATTATATAGAGCTGGGATCGTCCAATCCCGTAAAAAGGAACATTATCTAGCTTTAGGACCATCCAATCAGAACAGGGTGAAGCTTATAGATAGCTGGAATTATCCAACCAGTACAGGGGTAACATGATATAGAGCTGGGATTGTACAAACAGATCACCTGACCTACAGATTGTACCCCATGATTGCAGTAAGGAACGATAGTTTAGTTGTCCCGCCCCCAGGGACCCATCCAGGCCCCGCACACACCTTCTACCAATCTGTCTCTGTGTTTACAGCTCTGGCCCTGAAAGGCATTGAGTACGATCAGCATCCTGTCAACCTTATCAAAGATGGCGGCCAACAGGTAGGTCTCCTGTATGTGTAGAATGAAGGGGAGGGAGGCACCATTCAGCATTTCCACGTGGAGAAAAGACAGACGTTTTCTTTGATTATTGGAGAATGCTGGGAATTGTAGTTCAACAGATTTAATGATCATTCTCTCCCCCTTCTCTCTCCACGAGCTGGCTGATGAATACAAACGGGTGAACCCCATGCTGCAAGTTCCAGCGCTGAGGATCGATGGCGTCACCTTGAGCCAATCGGTGAGTAGGAGATCCCCAGACTGCCAAAGGATTCCTGGCTGACAGGCAGAGGATCCAACCAGTGATAGAGTGGAGTAAAGGATCTATGGCAGAGAATGCAAGCTGTCTGGTGAGGCAGATCTGATACATAGAAGGGCTACTGAGAGAAACCTCAGAATGAATAAATCCAACCCGGCTCAGCGGTTCTAGACTTTTTCCTGCATCAGGACTGACAACTCATGGAGAGTTCCTCTCCCCTGCAATCACTGTCACTTGTGAAACCTATGAATGGGTGAACTATATGCACATATAAAATAATATGGAATCCCAGAGAAACCGACAAATCAGTTACATGCCAGATCACGACAACCATGCCAGCGATTGGACTTGCGATCGGACTGATGCGCTGGTGTCGGAAATCATACCCCTGACACAGGCGCTAGAACCAGCTGATCCAAGTTATCTCTGGCCACTTCAAAACGCAGAACCTCTCCTCCCCTCCCAGCAGGATAGAGCAGGGGTAGGCGACCTCTAAGAGGTGCAGATCCACCTGGACAACATGGAAGAGATGAAAGATCCCCGGGGGGGGGGAGCGCCCTTAACTATCAAGCCCCCTATAAAGCAAAGGCTTGAAGACCACAGCGTATCACGGTGATGTCCTTTGCCCCCTTTCACATCACCCCCCCCCCCCAATAATGTCCTTTGCCCGCCACAGTAGTGTTCTCTTCGCCCTACATTCACATCACCCCTCATGGTAGTGTCCTCTGCCTCCCTTCTCATCAACCCCCCCCCCATCTCAGTGTCCTCTCCCCCCCCATCTCACCTCCCCCCCACAGTAGTAACCTCAGTCACATCATCCCCCCCAATAGTGTCCTTTGCCCTCCACAGTAGTGTTCTCTTCTCCCTACTTTCACATCACCCCTCACGGTAGTGTCTTCTGCCTCCCTTCTCATCAACACCCCCCCCCCCCCCCATAGTAGTGTCCTCTGCCCCCCCATCTCACCTCCCCCCCCACAGTAGTGTGCTCTGTGCCCCCCCCATCCCACCACAGTATTGACCTGCCACACCCCCCCCCCCCCCCAATAATGTCCTTTGCCCTCCACAGTAATGTTCTCTTCTCCCTACTTTTCACATCACCCCTCATGGTAGTGTCCTCTGCCCCCCCTCTATATCACCTCCTGCCCACAGTAGTGACCTCAGTCACCCCCCCCCCGTCCCCGTCCCACCACAGTAGTGACCTCAGTCACGTCAAACCCCCCCCATAGTAGTGTCCTCTGCCCCCCCCACAGTAGTGTGCTCTGTGCCCCCCCCCCATCCCACCACAGTATTGACCTGTATTGACCCCCAATAATGTCCATCCCACCACAGTAGTGACCTCAGTCACGTCAAACCCCCCCCGCACGCACACACACCCCCTTCACTGTTCCTACCTATTCAGGTGTGCAGCATAGCTCAGGACAGAGGACAGGAGCTACCAGGGTTAACTTTTCACATTAACAAGCTGGTGATGGGTTGCTAGGTCTGCCCTGTGTCCTAGCAACCAACCACTTAACTAGGGCAGCTCCCGGTCCTCTCCCCCGTCCTGAGCTGTGCTGCCTCCAACTCTCTGCCGTGAAAGTGGTGGAGTTGGGAAGGGAGGAGAAGCGGCACCTAGCACAGGTCGGCAAAGCAGGGACATGGTCACCCTCCACCCCTCACCTGCGGTTGAAAGGAAGATCACGATCAAGAGGTTTCTGACCCCCAGGTTAGAGGATGCCCCCAGAAATTATTAGCTGAAGGGTTAGCGCCTAGACCAGCCTCTCAGCCAAGGTTCTTCCAGAGATTATTAGGGGTGCCTTGAGCAATTTCTATCTTCTAAATAAGTACCCATTAGCAGCCACGATCTTTTCTGCTGCCGGGGGAACTCTTCCCAATGTCCACAAATGTACAGGGCGTTCTCCATAGGTGGTCATCATGCTGATGTATAGTGAGCTGCAGATATCGGGTATTATTATTACTAGAAGATATTTCAAGGGTTCCTCCCTGTTATTTAGGCTGAGAGGCTGGTCTAGACCACAATCATACCCCAATAAAGTAGGCAGCATGACAAGAGAATTTTAGTATTCGGCTGGAAACGTGCTCTGAACACGGATGTTAAAGAACTTTCCGAGTTCGCTTCCCACCAACCGGATAAACCAACCCGCCCAACCGGTAACGTTTATTTCTGTCATTTCTCCTTTCCAGCTAGATTTGGGTTGAGTCCCTCTACTGGTGGAGAGAGGTATTGCAATCTATGATACCCGGTTTCCCCAAAAATAAGACCTACCCCAAAAATAAGACCTAGCACTATTTTTGGGAATTGATAAAGTATAAGACCTAGTTGTGATTTGTTTTTTTGACCCGGATGCTGTTCCGCCACCTCCGGCACTGGCCCCATGCACACCAATATCTACTGTCTCTTATAAACACAGAAGAGCGGTTTTTGTATTTGCAAGCGACAGTCCCTCTTGTAAGTAACAGCACCATCCGCTCCCACAGAACCCCCCTACCTCTGTACTTACTGTGGGACAGGGAAGGAACAGATATCTGCGGGCACAGTATGCAGTGTGTTTAGGGGCGGGGCATCTCGTCCTGCAGCCTAAGGCATGGAAGCCAATGCCCCAGGGGTGATCGGCAGCCAGTGGGGAAGAGGCGGAGCGGTGAACGCGCTTGGGGCACTGTGTGGGAAGATAGGACCCAAAACGGGAGTTACTATAGAGAGGGGCGTTTTGCTAAGCTAGCTAACCAGGGCAGTGGAGGGGGGATGTGCAAAAGTGAGCTGCAGTCAGGTGTTTCAGAGGTAAATCGACAGGTGAGTTGCAGACAGGGTGGATAGGTGAGTTGCAGACTGGGTGCATAGGTGAGCTTGGGGGGCGGGGGTTGTGGAGGTGCAGAGGTGAGCTAAGTTGCAAGCCGCCTCTGCACCCCCTCAGTCATACACAGCTTGCCTCTGCACCCCCCAGCCATGGCTCATCTCTGCACCCTGTCTGACACTCACCTGTCAATTCACCTCTGCAACACCTGACTGCAACCAGCTCTCTCTATAGTAACCCTCATCCACTACTGCCTGCAGCTCATCTCTGCACCTCCTGTCCACACCAAAAAAAATAAGACCTACCCCAAAAATAAGACCTAGTGTTGTGGGTTTTTTTTTTTTTTTTTTTGAGCACAACAAAATAAGACCGCGTCTTATTTTCAGGGAAACACTGAAGCTATCTCAACTGTTTTTATCTGCTCAAAATAAGCTCTTCCCTCATTTATCCTCCACCAAACAAGGTCCTCACCCTGGCTAGCTACTCACTGCAGACCTGTGGAATATCAGTGTGTGTGTGCTATTCTACAGGTGTTACCTGTCTCCAGACCTGGGGACTTGGGGTTCTTCTGACAATCAGCCAGCATGCCCGGTTGACTTCTGATTACACACAGTAGACAGCAATACCCCCATTATCAACTGGCCTCCCTTGTCCCTGGACCCCTGTGTATGACACTCAAACAAAAAGTCCAAAGGGTACTTGGAGGTCCTTGCAGACATGGGGGAGGCCTCAGCCCTGCTCGACAGAGCTGCAGAAGGCTCCAGTAAAGGATGACCCTAAAATATAGGGGTCCAGGTTCTAGATCACAATCAAAGCTTCCTTCTGAGTAGAAATGCCCCTAATACCACAAAAGGAGTATGGGCTGAGGCCACCTGTGGTAGATGGAATGTCCACTGAGCCTCTTTGGGAAGACATGTTGTGCCACACTGCGGAGAAAAAAAAAAATAGGCCCGATGTGAGGCAAGTACTTGGTAGATGGTGCTGATGAGGGTTTGGGGTGGCCAGGGATGACCAGGTCACTGTTATCGGGCAGTGAAAATGGACTGGAGGCCTTGTGGTGTTGCAGGAGCAGCAGTGGGATGGAAAGGCACCCAACAGTGCAAATGGCGAGCTAGTTCCCAATCCTTCATCTAGACCAGTCTTACTAAGTGAGTCTTTAGAGACTTTGCCATGGCTGTGGACCAGGAAATCACCCTGCAGCTAACTTAACACAATGCATTCAGATCTGGAATATACCACATCACTACAGCCCTGCAATGTCTAGCCCTGTGGGATCAGGGTATAGCCTCCAAAGCCAGTGCTGAGCATATGTCAGTCCACAATGGTTACTATGTAGAGGTCAAATAACTATGTTGGATTCTTGACTGAAGTCACAGAGAAAAAAAAAAAACCACAAAGATAGAAGGCTAGCAAAACATTTTTCATCAGAGCTAAAGAAAAGGCATCCACCCATCTTCCTAGGACACTAGCAGAAAACATGGGCATGCTGGGTTGAGGAGGAGTTTGATGGGGACTAGCCGCCAGTATCCAAACCCCCTGTAGACAGCAGTATAACGCACCGCTTTCTCAATTCCTCTGTGACAATGGCAAAAATAAAAATTATTATTCACCCCACTAGCTTGCAATCATCGAATACCTGGAGGAGACCCGACCCAGTCCAGCCCTGCTTCCACGAGACCCCGTTCAGAGAGCGCGGTGCCGGATAATCAGTGACCATATAACATCTGGGATCCAGCCGCTGCAGGTACAGTAGGTACCAGATGTGAGAACTGCATCAGAGCCCTCCAAAGCAGGACGACTCAGTCTTTTTTGTTCCCTCAGAACCTGGCTGTCCTGAAGAGAGTGGGAGAAGGGAGCCAAGAATGGGCGCAGCATTTCATCAGACGCGGCTTCCAAGGTGAGAAACTGTGGACGCCGTACTGTAGATTAGACCACACCTCAGGACATATGGAGGGTCTGTAAAATAGGGGGGCGCTTTAGTCCCATGGAGGGGACACTCACTCAATGCCACTTGTCTACTTACAGCTCTGGAGCAGCTCCTGCAGGAAACAGCCGGACGGTACTGCGTGGGAGATGAGGTACAGGGGCGGGGCAGAGGGACGGACAGTTATCAGTTTAACTACTTCCCATCCGGCCCTCCGGACAGTGGAACACCAATCGTTGTACGGGACGACCTCTGTGTGATCACATGAAGAGTAGTAAGCAATGATGTCACTTCTGACATCATTGCTTACTACTTGTGAAATCTGTGAATTATCATAGAGGTCACATGGTACAAGGCTATTCACAACAGCTTTGTACCATGTGACAAGCTGTGACCAATCACAGCTCACACAGTATTTCCCAATGGCTGCAAGAATGCAGCCAGAGAGAAGGAGAAAGGATTGCTTTTATAGCCTTTATGGGTGTAAAAGCAATCAGTGTTGAAAAAAAAAATCTTCATCACCCTCACAAGTAGTACAGTGTCACTATGGTGACACTGTACTGCTAGGGTGACAGTATGTAAAAAACAAAATCTAAAAATTTAAAAATGTTTTTAAAAAATTATCATTTTTAGTTACACACTAATTTGGGTTATATATATATATTTTTTTTTACTAAAAAGATAACTGAATACATTTTGGACAAGATTTATAAAGATAGATTATTTATTTGCAAAATTTATAAGAAAAACACTTTTCAAAATTTTTGGACTTTCATTTATATAGCAAAAAAAATAAAAATCCCAGTGGTGAATAAATACCACCAAAATAAAATTTTATCTGTCTCAAAATAAATGCTAAAATAATATGGGTACAGTGTTGCATGACTGCGCAATTGTCAAAATGTGACAGCGCTGAAAGCTGAAAATTGGCCTGGACAGGAAGGGGGTAAAAGTGTCCGGGCTTGAAGTGGTTAAGGCCTTGTTGAGACATCAGTTTTTCTGCAGGCGGTCTGTAAGGGCACAACAAAATCAATTGTTCTCTATGGGCCCTGTTTACACCACAACACTAGTATCACGTGCAGATTTTTTTACTGCGCAGGAATCTGCAAGATATATAAAACTCATTGAATGATGTATGAAAACTGGTGTCTCTGCAAGTGAAATCTGCGTATCAGTTTTCATGCAAATATGGTGTGAACAAGTTCCTTTCAGTACTAGTTCTTGTTTTCCCAATTGTTAAATCCCTAATTCAAGACAAACTGAAGGCTGTTCATCTGGAGCCCAGCCCTAACAAGCTGTCATCTTCCTGCAGGTGACAATGGCTGATCTATGTCTGGTCCCGCAGGTGGCCAATGCAGACAGGTGAGCACCACATACACCTGGCAATACCGACCATATACACACCTAGCTGTACCAATCACATACATGCTATCCATCTGACTGTACTGATTATATACGGTATACACCTGGCTGGCTGTACCAACCACAATCAACATAGAATGGTCTCTGTGAAACAAAACCCTTCCACATCAATTCCTTCCCCCACACCTTGGGTCTTCTAGTGCCAGTCACTCTGTACAATCCCCCTCATCCAGGGAGAGCTGAGAACCTGCACCCCCAACTCTGTACATCTGGGTAGCACCCAGAAATTTACAATAGACTAATGCCCAGCTGTTTCTGGGTTCTCTCTCTCTCTCTCTCTCTCTCTGTGGCAGGACAATAACTAACGTATATGCTTACACAATTTCTTTTTTGCTACAGGTTTAAGGTGGATATGTCACCATATCCTACAATTTCCAGAATTAACCAATCGCTGATGGAGCTGGAGACCTTTCAGGTCAGCCACCCATCCCGGCAGCCCGATACCCCTCCAGAGCTCAAAGCCTAACAGTTCTAGGAGGAGAGGACCCCTTCTTGACAATCCTCCAGAGCTCCCACCCTTCTCAGCACCCAACTGCAATTAAGGGGCCTCAGAATATCTTAAAGGAGACTTAATGTGACCAAAAGATACCACTTCAGCCTTACACTGTGACCTCTGTACTATATTCAATAAACAGAATGGACAACAGCATGGTTTCATGTGTATATGTATATATACCAGGTTATGTAGGACACTATACTACAGAGAGAACAATGCCACAACATCACTGCATTCTTTTTATATATGGACTGGGCAGCACACAACAGGACAATAATTACCCTTACCCCATGACAGGACAACATTTACCCCTTACCTGGGACAGGACAACAGAATAAATACCCTCTATCCCGGGACAGGGCGACACAATACCCTCTATCCCAGGGCGACACAATACCCTCTATCCCGGGGCGACAGGGCGACACAATACCCTCTATCCCGGGGCGACACAATACCCTCTATCCCGGGGCGACAGGGCGACACAATACCCTCTATCCCGGGGCTACAGGGCGACACAATACCCTCTATCCCAGGGCGACACAATACCCTCTATCCCGGGGCGACAGGGCGACACAATACCCTCTATCCCAGGGCGACACAATACCCTCTATCCCGGGGCGACAGGGCGACACAATACCCTCTTATCCCAGGATGACAGGACAACACAATAAATACCCCCTCTCTAGCACAAAACATTACAACAAATACCTCCTAAGCCGGGAAAGGACAACACATACTGACAGTTTCTGCACAGGGATTCTGTGCAGAATCCCTGATCAATAAAGACACAGTACCCCATGACAGCAGGCAGTTACAGCATTATAATAAATACACAAAAGTCTTCAGGCACTAAGATCCAGCTGAAACTTGGGGGTGTCACTGTAAAAGTTGCCGCAGCCGTCAGATCCACCTATAATGAGAACCCTGCACAGGCTCCGTCCTCCACGCTTTTCTTTGTCAGAGTCTGTCAGGTGGGAGGAAGTTAGGTTCAGTATGGAGTGGCCTGCACGGGGAAGCTGGGTGCTCATCCCAAACTTGATGGAGCTCCAAGACATATTATCTGAAAGAACAGCAATGGTGTTACCCCAAAATAGAACAACTTGCAAACTAAATATGTCCCTCTGAGTCCAGATCCTGCTCCTCCACATCTACCCACCATCCAGGGAGAGCTTAGACCCCCACAACTTCCTCCCTTTTCACCTCTATCCACCATCGGGGGGGGGGGGGGTGGGTAGACAGAGCCTGCTCCCACCTTCAGGTTTGACATTAGATTTCATCCTTCCACCCCTGCTTCACTCCCTGTTCTGGTGACATTTCATATAGTGGGGACAGGAACTCTCCCCATACATGGATACTGCTATGAAAAATTACTTTAAAATTTTTTTATTTAAAAAAAAAACCTTATTTACAATTAAAAGCCATGAGACCTTCCCTGACCCATCAGAGGTGACATTACATTGAATGAACTCACCCAGGTTAAAGATAAAGGCATCTTTCAGGGCTCCAGATGCAGAGCAGCCTCCGTGGACCAAGAGCTTGTAATCCATCACCTGCATTGCAGCATGGAAACTGTAGAGAAGATGTAGGGGTGACACTAACCAAATACAGCACACAGAAGCAGGGACAGAGAAGGAAAACATCCCAGACCATTCTAACAGACATCGTTCATTATGTGCTCTGTGAAGTCTACAGTTATTAGTGGATAGAGTGCACACAACACTGGGGGTTGCCATCTCACCAGCGTGGAGGTGGCCTCTCCGCCGAGGATGGAAAGAACACAGTTGTAAACTCCATGTAACCTACAGAACAATGCATTGTGGGTAGAGTGCAACCTGCAGGGCCAACAGATAAAGTGTGCGCAGGATGTGGACTCACCCAGATCCAAGATGTACAAATCGTTCAGGTAGATAGGAGTCGGAGCGCGTCTGCCACCAAATATCATCAGACGATTCCCGAGGAGTGTTGCACTGTGACTGCCATAGAGAGACAAGAAGTGAGAACAGAGAACTGGCTAAAGAACTAAAAGTCTCAGCAGGGCCACAACCTGGAAAATATGTAGACAGAATGTGGATTATATATACAATATTCTGCAAAAAGACTTATGCAGGTGTAAAAAATGCTGTAAATTAAAAATGATTTCAGAAATAGAAGTGTTCTTAGTTTATCTTTATCAATTAACAAAATGGAAAATTAATGAACAGAAGAGAAATCCAAATCAAATCAGTATTTGGGGTGACCACCCTTTGCCTTCAAAACAGCATCAATTCTAGGAAGACTTGCAAATGGTTTTTGAAGGAACCTGGCTGGTAGGTTGTTCCAAACATCTAGAGATGGAGAACTAACCACAGATCTCCTGTGGATGTAGGCTGCCTCACATCCTTCTGTCTCTTCATGTAATCCCAGAAAGACTCCATGATGTCGAGATCAGGGCTCTGTGGGGGCCAAACTATCACTTCCAGGACTCCTTGTTATTCTTTACATTGAAGATAGTTCTTAATGACATTGGCTGTATGATTGGGGGTCATTGTCCTGTTGCAGAATAAATTTGGGGCCAATCATCCTCCTCCCTGATGGTATGGCATGATGGATAAGTACCTGCCTGTATTTCTCAGCATTGAGGACACCATTGATCCTGACCAAATCTCCAACTCCATTTGTAGAAATGCAGGTAGCCCGTGGATTTTAAACAATGCTCAATTCTCACTAAGGAGCTCCAAGTGTGCCAAGAAAATATCCCCCACACCATAACACCAACCTGAACCGTTGATACAAGGCAGGATGGATCCATGCTTTCATGTTGTTTATGCCAAATTCTGACCCTACCATCTGAATGTCGCAGCTGAAATCCAGACTCATCAGACCAGTAACGTTTTGTCCAATCTTGGTGAGCCTGTGCGAATTGTAGCCTCCGTTTCTTCCCCATGTGATTCGCTTATTAGCAATTTGTGTTACCAAGCAATTGAACACGTGGTACCTAATAAAGAAGCTGGTGGGTGAAGGTCCCTCTCCCTATATCTATATATTAAATATATAAAATATATAAAAAATATACATACATACATATATAAAAAATATACATATATATATATATATATACATATATATATATATATATATATATACATATATATATATATATATATATATATATATATATATATATATATATATATATATATATATATATATATATATATATAAATAAAATATACAAAATATACATACATACACACACACACCACATTACATACACACACACCTCACCCGTATCTTGGTACCGGGCGTGACCCCTCCACAATGGGCTGGTACCAGATCTTGTATTCTGGGTTGAAGATATAAAGTGCATTGGTGCAGCTCCCAGAATCGGATCCTGCCTGGGGACACAGACCTCCGAAAACATACAACTCCCGCTGGTAGATGGTGGCACTGTGATAGCTGAGTGTTGGCACCTTCCCCACTGCCTGGGAAAGACAAAAGACACAAACCCAAAACAAGGACAATAAATATGGACTTTGGACAATGGATTTCATATAGTTTGCGCTCAATCACGATACTTACAATAAGCAGTGTCCATTTCCACTCCACGGTATCCAGCACATAGACATTGCTGAACCAGCGACCCTCCCACATGCCGCCGTACACATACATCTTCTTGGTCTCGGGGTCAAAGGTGGCAGAATGGCCCCGGGAGCACTGAGGGGAAGTGCCAAGGCAGTTATCCATCTGGAACCAGAAGTCGTTGTCTGAAAGGCAAAGACAGAATCGGAAAAACGGTTCTTCACCAGTCCATGCTCTTCATTGGCCCACAGAAATATGAAAAATCATAAAAATACATTCTATGCTTTTACCGATTTCCAGTTTCCACAGCGAGTCCTGGCACAGCTTCTCATTGGCTCCTTCCCCACCAATCAGAATGGCTGTTTCTGGGTCACATAGGCAGATGCTATGACACCACCTTGCTGAGGGGCACACTGAGGGCACAAAACATTCATTATACAGGATTCACCAGAAATCACAATCATTCAAAATGTTGAAAGATGGGCAGAAAGTGGTAGGTGAGGTGGGTTATGATCACAGAGATAAGTAGGATGTGGTAAGTGCTAATTGCAGAGATAAGCAAAAAGTGGTAAGCTGGTGATGATCACAGACGGGCAGAATGTGGTAGTTGGGCAATGATTACTGAGGTCAACAGGAGATGGTGGGTGCGCAATGATCGCAAAGATGGATAGAAGATGGGTGATGATCACAGAGATAAGCAGAATGTGGTAGGTGGATGATGATCACGGCAATGGGCAGTATATAGTAGGTGGGTGACTGTAGAGAAGGACAGGATGTGGTAGGTGGGTGATGATTTCAGTGATGGACAGGGCGTGACAGGTGCATGATAATCGCAGCGATTGGTAGTACATGGTAGGTGGGTGATGATCGCAGAGATTGGTAGTACATGGTAGGCAGGTGATGATTGCAGTGATTGGTAGTAAATGTTAGGTGGGTGATGATCGCAGTGATTGGTAGTACATAGCAGGTGGGTGATGATCGCAGTGATTGGTAGTACATGGCAGGGGAGTGATGATCGCAGTGATTGGTAGTGCATGGTAGGTGGGTGATGATCGCAGTGATTGGTATTACATGGTAGGTGGGTGATGATCGCAGAGATGGATAGTGCATGGTAGGTGGGTGATGATCGCAGAGATGGATAGTGCATGGTAAGTGGGTGATGATCACAGTGATTGGTAGTAAATGTTAGGTGGGTGATGATCGCAGTGATTGGTAGTACATAGCAGGTGGGTGATGATCGTAGTGATTGGTAGTACATGGCAGGGGAGTGATGATCGCAGTGATTGGTAGTACATGGTAGGTGGGTGATGATCGCAGAGATGGATAGTGCATGGTAAGTGGGTGATGATCACAGTGATTGGTAGTACATAGTAGGTGGGTGATGATCACAGTGATTGGTAGTACATGGTAGGTGGGTGATGATCGCAGCGATTGGTAGTACATAGTAGGTGAGTGATGATCGCAGTGAATGGTAGTACATGACAGGGGAGCGATGATCGCAGAGATGGATAGTGCATGGTAGGTGGGTGATGATCACAGTGATTGGTAGTACATGGTAAGTGGGTGATGATCGCAGAGATGGGTAGTGCATGGTAGGTGGGTGATGATTACAGAGATAAGCAGGACTTTGCATTTGGGTGATGATCACACAGATGGGCAGAATGTGGCGGGTAGGTGAGGTATGGGACACCATCTCCATCTAGAGCTGTGACGATCACTTACCTGTCCCGGTGGCTCCATCCTCACAACCTTTACTCCCAAATCGCAGTCTTCTGGGGTTCCTGGGCCGAGCAACCATTCTTCTAGATGGTTCCTGCCCACTCATCACTCCCTCCTGAATGGTGGGAGGTAGGATGAGGGCCTTCTTTAAAGGTGGAGAATCTTTCAGTATAGCACTGGAGACTGGCAGGGTGACCTCAGACACATGAACTTTCTCCTGCAAGAAAAATGTAAAAATCCTGAGGGGTCAGTGGATTCCTAGCTCATTCTGTAAAGCATAGAGCAGCCTGTAGCAACTTGAACCAACCAATCAGAATTTACTTCTTACAGGTTAGACCCCTCGAAAAAATTCAGTCTAACTAGTTGCTATGGGCTCCAGCAAGGCGCATGTGATTGGTGCTCTTTATGAAGACGACATGGTGCCGCCACACAGGAACAGTTGCTTATACCTCAGTGTTTGCTTCCAGGTGCCTTACAGGGGCAATCGTGCTCTCCGACAACAAGGGGCTGGTGGGGGGTCCGGTGCTGAGTCTCCTCCTGGCCGGAGTGCTGCTACTGAAGCCTGAACCTTTCATCGTCTGCACCGGAAATGAAGACAAGTGAGGAGGCTGAAGGGGACAGGGGAGAAGGACAGGAGGCGGGTGCAGATAATAGGTGAGGATAGGAGACAGGAACAGAGGATAGGTGAGGAGGGCAGGAGCAGAGGAGAGGTGAGGAGGGCAAGAGACAGGAGCAGAGGAGAGGCGAGGAAGATAGGAGACAGGAGCAGAGGAGAGGCGAGGAGGAAGGTAGCAAAGGAGAGGCAAAGAGGACAGGAGCAGAGGAGAGGCGAGGAGACAGGAGCAGAGGAGAGGAGAGGCGAAGAGGAGGACAAGAGGAGAGGAGGACAAGAGCAGAGCAGAGGAAGAGAGGAGGACAAGAGGAGAGGACAGGAGCAGAGGAGAGGTGAGGTGGACAGGAGCAGAAGAGAGGTGAGGTGGACAGGAGCAGAAGAGAGGTGAGGTGGACAGGAGCAGAAGAGAGGTGAGGTGGACAGGAGCAGAAGAGAGGTGAGGTGGACAGGAGCAGAAGAGAGGTGAGGTGGACAGGAGCAGAAGAGAGGTGAGGTGGACAGGAGCAGAAGAGAGGTGAGGTGGACAGGAGCAGAAGAGAGGTGAGGTGGACAGGAGCAGAAGAGAGGTGAGGTGGACAGGAGCAGAAGAGAGGTGAGGTGGACAGGAGCAGAAGAGAGGTGAGGTGGACAGGAGCAGAAGAGAGGTGAGGTGGACAGGAGCAGAAGAGAGGTGAGGTGGACAGGAGCAAAAGAGAGGTGAGGTGGACAGGAGCAGAAGAGAGGTGAGGTGGACAGGAGCAGAAGAGAGGTGAGGTGGACAGGAGCAGAAGAGAGGTGAGGTGGACAGGAGCAGAAGAGAGGTGAGGTGGACAGGAGCAGAAGAGAGGTGAGGTGGACAGGAGCAGAAGAGAGGTGAGGTGGACAGGAGCAGAAGAGAGGTGAGGTGGACAGAAGCAGAAGAGAGGTGAGGAGGACAGGAGCAGAAGAGAGGTGAGGAGGACAGGAGCAGAAGAGAGGTGAGGAGGACAGGAGCAGAAGAGAGGTGAGGAGGACAGGAGCAGAAGAGAGGTGAGGAGGACAGGAGCAGAAGAGAGGTGAGGAGGACAGGAGCAGAAGAGAGGTGAGGAGGACAGGAGCAGAAGAGAGGTGAGGAGGACAGGAGCAGAAGAGAGGTGAGGTGGACAGGAGCAGAAGAGAGGTGAGGTGGACAGGAGCAGAAGAAAGGTGAGGAAGACAGGAGACGAGGAAAGGTGAGGAGGAGAGAAGGCAAGCACAAAGGACAAGTGAGCAGAGAAGGGGGCAGGAGGAGACAGGCGCAGGGGTAAGATGAGGGAGAAGACCGGCACAGCGAACAAGTGATGAGGATAGTAGATAATACAGGTGAGGAGACAAGCGATGGAGACATGGAGGGGAGGAGACAGGCGCAGGGGACAAGCAAGGAGGGGAGGACACAGGCAAAGCAAACAGATGAGAACAGGTGGATATAGGGGTACAGAGAACAGGTATGGAGGGCAGGTGATGGGCACAGAGGATTTTAGCCAACATTCCATACCTTTCCAGTTACGGTCAGGGTCAGTTTGGCCGGGATTCCCTGAGCCGCCAATTTCACGCAGTCCATGACAATCTCCAGGTTCCAGTCTCCCTCCCACACCAGAGACCTGCAAGAAGAGTCATTGGATTACATCACCAGAGACGGCAGATTGCAGAACAGACAGTTCATGTTGCACCGAGGGTGGTCCAAGGAGATGCCAGGGATATGCCTGATCTGGGCACTTCTAGAGACGTGAAGGGGGGGGGGGGGATAAGGTCAGCCATAATTGTTTCTGATTTTTGCCACATACAGAAGAGAAATCTTTGCAACCATTAGCATTTTTTTCTTTGCTGCTAAAAGCCCCGCCCATCTATGGGCACCTATGGCCAGTATCCCAGGGCATACAGATCACATGACGCATAAAATGGTGCAATGGGCCCTGTGCAGTGCCAGACATTTCTGCTTGGGGTTCTCAGAAATCTGGTAGCATCCTCAGATTCCTATCTGCCACCAACACAGTGCCAGCTCTCCTCCCATTCCTAGACTGTCTACCTCCAGAATGCCCCCATACCCAATCATCTCACTGCCAATCCCCACCCTTCTCAGAAGATCCGCCAATCCCCACCCTTCCCAAAAGATCTGCCAATCCCCACCCTTCTCAAAAGATCTGCCAATCCCCACCCTTCTCAAAAGATCCGCCAATCCCCACCCTTCCCAAAAGATCCGCCAATCCCCACCCTTCCCAGATGATGCGCCAATCTCCACCCGTCTCAGAAGATCCGCCAATCCCCACCCTTCCCAGAAGACCCGCCAATCCCCACCCTTCCCAGAAGACCCGCCAATCTCCTCCCGTCTCAGAAGATCTGCCAATCCCCACCCTTCCCAGATGACGCGCCAATCCCCACCCTTCCCAGACGACGCGCCAATCCCCACCCTTCCCAGACGACGCGCCAATCCCCACCCTTCCCAGACGACGCGCCAATCCCCACCCTTCCCAGACGACGCGCCAATCCCCACCCTTCCCAGACGACGCGCCAATCCCCACCCTTCCCAGACGACGCGCCAATCCCCACCCTTCCCAGACGACGCGCCAATCCCCACCTTTCCCAGACGACGCGCCAATCCCCACCCTTCCCAGAAGATCCGCCAATTCCCACCCTTCCCAGAAGATCCGCCAATTCCCACCCTTCCCAGACGATCTGCCAATCTCCACCCTTCCCAGAGGATTCGCCAATCCCCACTCTTCCGAGAAGATCCGCCAATCCCCACCCTTCCCAGAAGATCCGCCAATCCCCACCCTTCCCAGAAGATCCGCCAATCCCCACCCTTCCCAGAAGATCCGCCAATCTCCACCCGTCTCAGAAGATCTGCCAATCCCCACCCTCCGCTCAGCACCAAGAATATCAGCCAGAACACCCACTTTTCAAAGGATCAGACATCCCCTCCTCCCCAGAGGATCATCTGCCCCCCCTTACCTGCATTGTGCAGAGAGCGTCCCGATGTGCTGTGGTTGGGCAGAACCGGCACACAGCTGGGCGCACACGCGGGTGTCACTGGTATAGGAGCTCCAGTCCCCGAGGCTGAAGATGACCAGCTGTTTAGGGAGGGGGAGGGGCAGCGGCAGCCGGAACGTCATCCGCCCCCCTTTACTGTGGGGACAAAAAGAGGGGGTGCTTTCTCAGTACACAGCAGTGGACTCCTAAACATGACCTAAAGGGGCTTCTCCCCCATTTATCTCCCCCTTCTACAGCTTTATGACCCCCTGAGCCTCTTCTGTATGTCTGTATTATCTGAGGGGGCAGCGTTACAGCTTGGTGTAAAGAGGCACCGCCCTAGAGGTGCCATTCCGATGGCTGAGGAATATAGAGGACTGGCAGGATAAACATGAAGGGTAAGGAGCCCTACAGAAAACTACCCCCCCCCCCCATCTCCACCTCTAGGGACTCCATTCCCTCCCCTCAAGGGCATGCAAAGAACTACCCCCCTTCCCAGGGGCCCCAGAGAAAACTATCCTCCATCCCAGAGGTTCTAAAGGGAACTATCCCCCCCCACCTCCCAAGGTTCTACCAGATTCCTACACAAAATAGAGAAAACTACCTCCTCCTATCCAGAGGCCCCACAGAGAACGACCCCACCCCAGGAGTCTCACAAGAATTGACCCCAGGAGGCCCTACATGGAACACCCCCCCCCCCCCCCCCAGGGCCCTACAGAGGATTATCACCCCCAGGGACATACACTGAATTACCCATCCCAGCCGCCCCACAGAACCAGTCCAACCTCCTCCCCAGGGGTCCTAGAGGAAACAATCCTGTACTACCGTATTACAGAGAATTAACCATCCCCCAGTTTTTACTCCCTTCCCTCAGGGTCCTACAGAGAATCCCCATCCCTATGGAGAAGTACCCCCCCCTCCCCTGAGAGGCATAGAGTAAACTACCTCCTCCCATCCCAAGGACCCCACAGAGAACTACCCCCACTCCAGGGGTCCTCTAAAAAACTACCCCATGGGACCCTATAGGATACTATCAGGAACCTCCCCCCAGGGGCCTACAGGGAACTATCGTCCCGAGGGGCATACAGAGAACTACCCCCATCGCAGGGCCCCATAGAAAACGCTCTTTCACCCCTGAGTTCCTAAAGGTTCTATTCCTTCCCCTCAGGGAACTACCAGGGTCCCACAAAAAAAAACTACCACCCCCAAGAGCATACAGAGAACTGCCCCCCATCCCAGGGACAGAAATCCAACCTCCACCCTAGGGGTCCTAGAGGGCACTGTCCCCTCCTAGGGTCTTTGAGAGAATTATCACCCCTCCCCCTGAGTTTATATTCCCTCCCCTCAGAGAATCCCCCCTCCCCTGGGTCCTATGGAGGACTACTACCCCCATAGAGAAAACTACCTCCTCCCACCATCCCAAGGACCCCAGAAAGAATTACCCCAACGTCAGGGGTCCCATAAAAAAACTACCTCGGGACCTTACAGAGAACTATCACCTCAGGGTCACACAGAGAACTACCCCCCATCACAATCTAATCTCCCAACACATGGGTTTCTCATGGAACTACCCTCTGGGGTCCTACAGAGAACAATCACCCCAGGGGCCCATAGAAAACACTCCTGCACTCCAGAGATTCTATAGGGAACCAACACCCCCAGGGTCCTTCAGAGAATCACCCCCTTCCCCCTGGGTCCAATGAACAACTACAGCCCCCCTTAATGGGATGGAGGCATAGAGGAAACTTTCCTCCTCCCATCCCAGGGGCCCCACAGAGAACTACCCCCACCCTAGGGGACCCACAAACTACCCTAGAAGGCCCTACAGGGAACTATCAGGAACCCCCCACCCCCGGGGCCCTACAGAGAACAATCACCCCCAGGGGCATACATAGAATTACCCCCCATCCAAGGGGCCCCACAGAAAAGTAACTTCTACCCCAGGAGTCCCAGAGGGAATTATCCAACCCCCCACCCCAAGGGTTTCCTTAGGGAACTACCCCCTACAGAGAACAACTTCCCACCCCAGGGGCCCCATAAAAAAGTACCCCCAGGGGCCCTACCGGGAACTATTAGGGTCTACCCCCCTAGGGTCCTATAGAGAACTATCCCCCTTCCCAGGGGACCTACAAAAACAACTATCCCAAGGGAACCAGCCACCAGGGCCCCACCTGACCAGCTGCCGCGGAGCCTCCTGTAGAGCCCAGACAGCATAGAACTCCACCCGACCCATCCTCCACCCGCCTAGGGGCGCCAGAGACACGAGAGCAGGGCCCGAGCCTCCCTGCAGCCTATAATGGCACCGGCCGTCGGGAACTGACGTCACGAAGAAGCCAGGCTTCCGGCCATTGAATTCATTTCATAAAATTACTTCCGGTGTGCGGGGAATGTCCTCCCCTCGGGGTCATCTCCCATCAGACGGCCCCCGAGGAGACTGTGAGCCGCAGTAAAGTGAAAAGCTGCAAAGAGGAGATTACTATGGGAGGTGTCACTGCTTGGTGAGGTCATTGGCCGGGATGAGGGTGGAAGGTGACCCTTTCCAGGCTTCTCTGGTTGCATACTGGAGTAAGGAAAGATGACAGGAGAGGGGGAGTGGTCATGGACGGCTCCACCTACAATGGGAATATTATGGGTCACGCTTTTTTTGTATCCGAGGGTCAGAGGTCACAATGTGGGCTGACTCCCAGCTCCTGAGTGCGCCTAGCAGAATGAGCTCATAGAGTGCCACCACTGGCTGTACAGTCACATGATCACTCCCAGTCATCTCTCCGCCCTCAGCGCGCTCCATGCTTTCTGCGCTCATTTTCCTCTCGGTGAGCTCTCTGCGCTCTCGCTGGGATATTATTTTCCTCTCGGTGAGCTCTCTGCTCTCTCGCTGGGATATTATTTTCCTCTCGGTGATCTCTCTGCACTCTCGCTGGGATATTATTTTCCTCTCGGTGATCTCTCTGCGCTCTCGCTGGGATATTATTTTCCTCTCAGTGAGCTCTCTGCGCTCTCGCCGGGATATTATTTTCCTCTCGGTGATCTCTCTGCACTCTCGCTGGGATATTATTTTCCTCTCAGTGAGCTCTCTGCTCTCTCGCTGGGATATTATTTTCCTCTCGGTGATCTCTCTGCGCTCTCGCTGGGATATTATTTTCCTCTCGGTGAGCTCTCTGCTCTCTCGCTGGGATATTATTTTCCTCTCGGTGATCTCTCTGCACTCTCGCTGGGATATTATTTTCCTCTCGGTGATCTCTCTGCGCTCTCGCTGGGATATTATTTTCCTCTCAGTGAGCTCTCTCTGCTCTCGCCGGGATATTATTTTCCTCTCGGTGATCTCTCTGCACTCTTGCTGGGATATTATTTTCCTCTCAGTGAGCTCTCTGCGCTCTCGCTGGGATATTATTTTCCTTTCGGTGATCTCTCTGCTCTCCGCGCTCTCGCTGGGATATTATTTTCCTCTCGGTGATCTACCTGCTCTCAGCGCTCTCGCTGGGATATTATTTTCCTTTCGGTGATCTCTCTGCTCTCTCGCTGGGATATTATTTTCCTCTCGGTGATCTCTCTGCTCTCTCGCTGGGATATTATTTTCCTCTCGGTGATCTCTCTGCTCTCTCGCTGGGATATTATTTTCCTCTCGGTGATCTCTCTGCGCTCTCGCTGGGATATTATTTTCCTTTCGGTGATCTCTCTGCTCTCGCCGGGATATTATTTTCCTCTCAGTGAGCTCTCTGCGCTCTCGCTGGGATATTATTTTCCTTTCGGTGATCTCTCTGCTCTCCGCGCTCTCGCTGGGATATTATTTTCCTCTCGGTGATCTACCTGCTCTCAGCGCTCTCGCTGGGATATTATTTTCCTTTCGGTGATCTCTCTGCTCTCGCTGGGATATTATTTTCCTTTCGGTGATCTCTCTGCTCTCGCTGGGATATTATTTTCCTCTCGGTGATCTCTCTGCGCTCTCGCCGGGATATTATTTTCCTCTCAGTGAGCTCTCTGTGCTCTCGCTGGGATATTATTTTCCTCCCGGTGATCTCTCTGCTCTCTCACTGGGATATTATTTTCCTCCCGGTGATCTCTCTGCTCTCTCGCTGGGATATTATTTTCCTCTCGGTGAGCTCTCTGCTCTCTCGCTGGGATTTTATTTTCCTCTCGGTGATCTCTCCGCGCTCTCACTGGGATATTATTTTCCTCTCAGCGCTCTCTATGCTATTTGTGTCCTCTCTGTGAATGTTTTGTTCTCGGTGATCTCTCTGCACTCGGTGCTTTCTGTGCTCGCAATGATCTCTCTGCACTCTGTATGGCCCTTAGAGCCCTCTGATGTGGCCCTTGACCTCAAACCAGGGAAGCGCATGCCTGGGGCCCGTATTTGGGCTTGTTGACCCGCCATCTCAGAACATCAGGGTGCATCGAGCCGGTGTCGGCAGTGGAGGAAGTAAGACGGCTGTGAAGAGAGCAGGAGCCACATAAGCCGAAGCTTCCTGTGTAGCGCCCAGGCAGAGTGATACCAAGTGCACGTCGTCTGGGACCTTTCTAGCAACCTTTTAGAGCAATGCCAGCAGAAGCTGGAAGAGGTAAAAAAAAAAGCTCAGTGTATTCACCACTTCCCTTCCAGGCTCATGCACATAAAGGGCCAGATAGGAGCAGCGCTGATGCGGGTGGACATTTCTAAACACCCCCCGCATCTTCCGCCTGTGTGTGTATCCACCAGCCAGGGCTGCTGTTAGAAACCACAGGGCCCCATACTGCCAACATGACAGGGCCCTCCTCCCCAAACAAAAGCAGTTTACTATGCTTTAGTTATGAAAGAAAACCGAGTGATTAGTACCGATTACTCATTGTGTTCATTCAGGAAAGGAAGGGGCTGGTAAATGTGACATATTTACCAGAACCTTACCCCACTTTCCATCCTGAAGGATCCTATAGTGTGCTTGCAGCTGCTGGTGGGAAGGGGAGGAGAGAAGCCGGAAGCACTGCAGGGGTGGGGCCACACAGGGGGGCCAGGGCAGCAGGGGGAAAACTTATTGTACACAGGGAGGGTGATGGGTGGAGGGTCAATTACTGGAACCGATCCCCTGTATAGCTCTCTCTGCAGCAGCTGAAAGCCAGCAGGAGGGAGAGGAGAAGAAGCCAGCTTTCAGCTGCTGCAGAGAGAACCACACAGGGGGATCGGTTCCAGTAATGAACTCCTCACCCTCCACCACTATGCCGATTACCCTCCCTGTTCGCATCCGATTAACCCAGCTCCCTGGGCCCCCCTGCTGGCCTGGTCCCTGTACAGGAGGACTGCTGCTACCCCCTTATTCCCTGGCCTTGGACACAGCTGAACATAGAACGTTGTACCAGGCTGCTGTGGTAGTCCCGAGTACCATGTGGTCGCTGATTGGCCAATCAGCGATCACATGCACAGTAGTAAACAAGATGTAATTTCCCGGCCTCATTGTTTACTACATTGAGCTCTGTGATCAATCACAGAGATCACATGGTACAAGGCCATTAACGGCAGCCTTGTGCCATGTGATAAGCTGTGACCAATCACAGCTCTCACAGTATTTCTCAATGACTGCAGGAATGTAGCCAGAGAGAGTGAGAAATGATTGCTTTACAGCCAGCATGGTTGTAAAAGGAATCACTGTAAAAAAAAAAAAATTCTGATCACCCCTCCACAAGTAGTACGGTGTCACATTGGTGACACTGTACTGCTAGGGTAACAGTATGTGAAAAAATAAATATAAAATGTAAAAGAAGATTTTGTAAAAATAAATTTTTTTTTCTATATACTGTATTTTTCTCTCCATAAGACGCACCTAAGTTTTAGAGGAGAAAAACAAGAAAAAAAATATTCTGAGCCAATGGTCTGCAGACACAGTACAGGAGATGACCTGAGACTGCAGACAGTACAGGGGATGACCGGAGACTGCGGACACAGTACAGGGGATGACCGGAGACTGCGGACACAGCACAGGGGATGACCGGAGACTGCGGACACAGCACAGGGGATGACAGGAGACTGCGGACACAGCACAGGGGATGACAGGAGACTGCGGACACAGCACAGGGGATGACCGGAGACTGCGGACACAGCACAGGGGATGACCGGAGACTGCGGACACAGCACAGGGGATGACCGGAGACTGCGGACACAGCACAGGGGATGACCGGAGACTGCGGACACAGCACAGGGGATGACCGGAGACTGCGGACACAGCACAGGGGATGACCGGAGACTGCGGACACAGCACAGGGAATGACCAGAGACTGCGGACACAGCACAGGGGATGACCAGAGACTGCGGACACAGCACAGGGGATGACCAGAGACTGCGGACACAGCACAGGGGATGACCAGAGACTGCGGACACAGCACAGGGGATGACCAGAGACTGCGGACACAGTACAGGAGATGACCAGAGATTGCAGATACAGTACAGATGACCAGAGACTGCAGACAGTACAGAGGATGATCAAGAGACTGCGGACCTTTGGGGAGGGAGGGGTAGCAGGTACCTGAATTTGACAGCTACCCGCTCCCACTTCCACAGAGTTGTCCTCTCTTTAGTGCGTGCACCCGGCTGTGCTGGGTGCCCACTGAGCGTGCGCAAGAAGCGCTGCGCTTTGTGAATGGCCCGGTGTCTTCTGGGAACCATCATGTGTCCCAGAAGACACCGGACCATTCACAAAGCACAGCACTTCTCGCACATGCGCAGTGGGCACCCGGTTGTCACAGCCTGGTGCCCACACTAACGTTGCCGGCGCTGGAAGACTGCACAGCACTGGACCGAGGAACAGGTAAGGTCCTGCTGCAGAGGAGAGCTGAGCGGCCGGCCCGGTATTCTGACACGGTGGCGGCGGCAGAAATACCGAACCGGCCGCTCCATAAGATGCACTGACATTTTCCCCCCTTTTTTTGGGGGGAAAAAAGTGCTTCTTATGGAGCGAAAAATACGGTACTGATTTGGGTTATTTTTTTTTTTTACCAAAAAAGGTAGGAGAATACATTTTGGCCTAGATTGATGAAGAAAGATTATTTATTTGCAATATTTTAGAAAAGTGGAAGAGAGTGAAAGTGTCCTGACTTGAAGTGGTTAATAAAAGTGCAATGGGCATATTATCACCTGTAAAGGGGTGACAACTATTAGGCTGCTTTCACACTGATTCATGGGGGCAGCGCAGTGCACCTGAGGGTTTCTTGTGGGTTCGCTGCACTGAGCCATACAGTAGACTTCTATAATATCCTGCAAGTTTGGTGCGCTTTCAGAAAGTGCAGCACAGCCGCAAGATATAATAGAAGTCTATGGCAAAGTGCAGCTAACCCGTAGGAAAGCCGCAGGTGCACTGCGCTGAACCCTGGGTGCGGGTAAACCGCAGGGTATCAGTGTAAAAGAAGCCTTGTTAGAATACCGGGCCGGCCACTACTGTGCAGAAGAACCTGCTGCTCGGTCCTACTTCCTCGGTGCAGCAGTGTCCTGCTTTCACCGGCCGCCTTCTCTCTCTGGCGCCGGCATCTTCAGTGTGCGCACCCGGCTGTGACAGCTTGTGGCTTCACAGCCGGGGGCCCACTGCACATGCGCGAGAAGCGCTGCGCTTTGTGAATGGCCCGTAGTCTTGTGGGATCTGTCACGTGTCTCACAAGACTACGGGGAGGGAGGACAACTCCGCGGAGGTGGGAGCGGGTACCTGTCAAATTTGGGTACCCACCCCTCTCCAAAGGTCCGCAGTCTCTGGTCATCCCCTGTACCGTGTCGGCAGTCTCTGGTCATCCCCTGCACCGTGTCCGCAGTCTCTGGTCATCTCCTGCACCGTGTCCGCAGTCTCTGGTCATCTCCTGCACCGTGTCCGCAGTCTCTGGTCATCTCCTGCACCGTGTCCGCAGTCTCTGGTCATCTCCTGCACCGTGTCCGCAGTCTCTGGTCATCTCCTGCACCGTGTCCGCAGTCTCTGGTCATCTCCTGCACCGTGTCCGCAGTCTCTGGTCATCTCCTGTACTGTGTCCGCAGTCTCTGGTCACCTCCTGTACTGTGTCCGCAGTCTCTGGTCACCTCCTGTACTGTGTCTGCAGTCTCTGGTCATCCCCCCTCAGCCAATGGTTGTGAGCTCTGATCGGCGTGTTCTGGTGGGGGGGGCAGTCCCCCTGTCAGAACACAATAGCTAGGCCGGGAAATCTTGGTACCAACATCAAAGAACAGCGACCTCCTCAGGTTTTTTTGCCGTTCAGCCCACTTTGTTAAATAAACATTTTTTTAAAAAAAACCCTTAACTTGGCATAAGGCTATTGCACATACCCCTGTGTGAGAAGGCTTTGATGGAAGCAGCCACTCCCCAACTTAAATGCTACATACATCAGATCTAGGAAAGCCTCCTATTTATTTATTTCAGGTACTTATAAAAAGCACCATTGATTTAGGCAGCACTTTACATATATATTGTACATTCACATCATTCCCCGGTCCTCAAGGAGCGTACAATCTAAGGTCCCTAACTCACATTCATACATACACATACTAGGGACAATTTAGACAGAAGCCAATTTACCTACCAGCATGTCTTTTGGAGTGTGGGAGGAAATCGGAGTAACCGGAGGAAACCCACACAGGGAGAACATGCAAACTCCAGGCAGGTGGTGCTGTGGCTGGGATTTGAACCAATGACCCGAGTACTGCCAGGCGGAATTGCTAACCACTCAGCCACTGTGCTGCCCAATTCACTAGGACTCTGCCCAGGTCTCACATATAGCACAAGTTGGGTGCTTCCACCGCAGCCTTCTCACAGAGGCGTATCCAGTAAGCAAAGCAGAAGTGTATACAGTGCAATGACCACATAGCAGACACTCCGTCTTTCACTTCCTTCATTATCTCCCCTGCACCCATGACAGACAGTAGAAGCAGCCGGACAGATATGACAAACTTTTATTAAGCCATGAAATCGGATGGAGACAGAACATAGCTGACCCTCCAGATCATTTGACTACCTGGACATAGCACGACAACCCACAATGCACCTGGGTCTCTACCCCAACACAAGGCCCCACCCCCTGCACACCCCATTATTATAAATAGACTCTGAGCTCTAAAATATTTACACTGTAAAAGGAACAATGTACAAATAAATAATCATAAAATCTGACGGTGAAAAAGGCACCTCGTCGCCCTCCCACCATTGATGACGCGTTCCGTTATCAGAGTGCACACAGGAAGTTGGCTGTGCACTGGATGGAAATGTCCCCCCTGGCCATCACACCATATGTAAGATCACATCATCAACCTGTGTAAATACCCCCCAGCAGTAAATACCCCCCAGCAGCCATCTGTGTCCTGAAATCAGAGCATGCCATTGGATGGTGTAAAGTGGCCAGTTAACCCTTCTCATGCTGCTCGGTGAAGATTCTCAGTCAGTGCGGCCTGTACAGCAGATGTGGCTGGCGTGATTTAGTGATCCTTCCATGGGTGTGGTCCAGCTCCCCTCCTGAGGTATGTGGGTAGAAGCAAAGGATTGTGGGCACTGCAAAGTCTTCAAAGACCACAGAAGCCAAGGTGTGTGACCTTCAGAGAAAGGATTTCAGCGTGACCACTTTGGAAAGATCTGAATTATTGGTAGAGTCACGTACGGAGAGACACCCTAGCTGTGCAAACAGGCACCATCTGTGCACCCTGTTCGGTTGTAGGGGGTCCCGCCTTCCCGGCCCCCCACAGTCTCAGCTGCTGTAGTAGACGTGGAAGTAGAGCATCTTGTTGCGCAGCAGGGAGTAGGAATTGTCCAGTTTGAGCAGATAAACGCCTTCTCCAGGATAGTCGTGGCTTCCAGCTTGCACCTCGCGGTGACTGTCCCTGCGAAACACCTGCATGATCTCCCCATAGCGGCTACGCAGGCGGTACACAGATCCTCGCTCTACGTCTCCCTCCCGGCTGTGCCCTGGAACACAGAAACATCGAGCAATCAGAATGAAAACCCAGCACAACAACATAAGGAGATTAACCCCTTCATGGTGGCCGCACACAAACGTGCGACCTCCCGGCGTTGGGCCTAGACGCCGGGCGGCCGCACATTTGCGTTCATGTAACACAAAACATGTGCTGAGAGCGCATGTCCTGCGCGCTTCCAGCAGACGTGCGGTACACACGGAAAGGTCCCGGTCCGCTCTTTCGATCGGGACCTTTCCTGATCATGTGACAACACGTCACGGCGGTCACATGATCCCTAAACCACACCCCGTCTCCCGGCGTCTGAATCTCCTAAAGGGCCAGGAGGCACCGGCGGGAAGGGGTTAACCTCCATAGCAGTGTGATTATGTCAATATTTCTGTAATCAAAGCGGTACTTTTTTTGCATGGAAATATGTAGGCCTGTATTTTTTAGGAATAACTCCCTGAAATCTGTCCGAACAAGAGTCTAGTAAACATCCCGGGTATGATAAAATTTGAAACACGAAATCATAAATTATAATTTAATAAATAATCATAAAAAATAATATTCTGAGCAAAGTCGCAGAATCGTTTTCAGTGTCTGATGAGGAATTTCCCCCATGAATCATTATCACTCAATTCTGCAAGTGGTTCTGATTTACTATCACTGTTCTCTAGCCGGTCTAAAATCGCTTTTGACCTAAAGGGACGCTTTTTGGTTGCCATGGACGTTTCTCACTTTCCAGGCAGAAAGAACGGTAAAAATGCAGGCAGGACGCAGGACAAAGCACTCGGGACAAAATGTATGTGAAATGGTTTGATACAGGAATGTAATACTATGTGATTTTAGTGTCACTTTTTGACATTTTTAAAATTTCCCGCCAGTTCCCTCCTCTGTACGTCCCGACGTTGCAGGGAACAGAACCCGGAAAATAGAATCCAGCATCAGCTGGGGGACATTGCTGGGGACACTGCAGGGGGGACAACGCGGGAGTGAAGGACAAGGTAAGTGCAGAAGGGATCCCGGAGCAACGCTGCAGCATATTCCCGAGTGTAGCTCGGGGGGGTTACCGCTGGTGGTGCTGAAACTTTACCCCGAGCTACACTCGGGAATACCACCGGGGGGGGGGGGGGGGGGTTAATGAAACCGGATATAGAGTTCCTGCCCCCAAGGACCCTGGCTCTAGAGACCCCCTGCTCCTAGAAACCCTGCTTGTAGAGTCCCCACCACCAGAGATCCTGCTTTTAGGGGCCCCACCCCCCAGAGGGCCTGCCATGGGAGTCTCCACCCCCCCAGAGGGCCTTCCATGGGAGTCCCCCCCCCAGAGGGCCTGCTGCCATGGGAGCCCCCCCCCCAGAGGGCATGCTGCCATGGGAGTCGTCCCCCCAGAGGGCCAGCCATGGGAGTCTGTCCCCCCCCCCCAGAGGGCCTGCCATGGGAGTCTGTCCCCCCCCCCAGAGGGCCTGCCATGGGAGTCGTCGTCCCAGAGGGCCTGCCTGCAGCAACCCCCATTCCCAGCCTGACTTACAGGGGCTCTCAGTCTCCTCCTCTTCCTCATCATCACTGGAGTCGCTGACTTGTATGGTCACCGCTGTGCTGGTCACTGGTGTCCAATCAAAATAGATTCCAAAGCCAATGTCATAATCGTCAGTGGCAAACTCCCAGCAGAGCCGCTTCCCGTCGGGGTGCGTGGGAACCCGAACGGTCATCACTTCCCCTCTCCGCAGTGTCAGCATTCCATGCTTCTCACTGGCCATTCGGTGCTTGAATTCTCGTATGTTGGCACTGGTCCAGGTGGTGGGTGGTCTCAGTGGTGGGGGAGGAGCTACAGGGGATAAAGGAAAGATTTAATTTTCTATATACTGCCCCTTCTCTACCAGTGTCCCCATCTCGATTCTCACCTTTCTTATCTGTCACAACGGGTTCATCTGTATTCTCTTCTACCTTCACCAAGTCCACCATGCCGGCGTGCTCTGACTGGATCATGAGGACATCCAGAGGAGGAGGGTCAGTGCAGCCAGACAGGAGGGCTTCCAATTCCTGGAGGACAGAAAAGAATGGAGAGGGAATGGGGGGAGTACAACCTAGAATGAGAGACTGGGGGGGTCAAATCTGAGGAAAGGGATGAGGAAGTATGACCTGATACAAGGGATGAGGGGTAAAATCAAGGACAAGGAATTGGGTAGGAGGTATAACCTTGGTTGAGGGACTGGGTAGGGGGTATAACCTGGGGAGAGATTAGGAAGGGGGGGGCGTATAGCCAGGGAAAAGGGTGGGGACAACCTAGAATGAGTGATTGGGGGGGGGGGGGACCTGGGTGAAGGGATTTGATAGGAGGGGAGTATTACCTGAGATGGGGGATTTGAAAAAGGACAACCTAGGGCAAGGAATGGGGGTAAACATGGGATGAGGAGTTGGGGAGGATACAACCTGGAACAAGTGGGAAGGAAGGGTGGGTGGAGGGGTAGAGCGTGGTATGACACGGGTAAAGGTATCTGGGGAGGTAAAAACTGGGATGAAAGGAGGGGGGCAAATGAGATGAGGGATTTGGGAAGTGGTGTATAGCATGATTCAGGGATTTTGGAAGGAGGGCACAACCTAAGATGAGGGATTTGAGAAAGAATAACCAGGGCCTGGGGATGGAATTATGACCTAGTATGAGGGATTAGGATAGGGGGGGAGGGGGGGGTGAACATTACTATGTCCGTAGTGCCCCAAGGCGTCATAAATGGCCCATCGGGAGAGAGGCGATCTGACTGCTCACCTTGTCCAGGGAACTCTTGGCTGGTTCTGATGGTTTTTCGTTCTTTCCTGCATCAGGACCCGTTTTGGCAGGATCCAGGCTGGTGACCTCCATGTCTGAATTCGCCCTGCAAGAACATAGAAACTTAGAAAGGTGATGGCAGAAAAAGGCAGAGTGGTCCATCGAGTCTGCATGTTTGACGCTATTTACTGTTGACTGGCTCACTACCTCTGCTGGAAGTTCATTCCAAGCATCAACTACTCTTTCAGTAAAATAGTACTTTCTGAGATTAGTTTTGAACTTTCCTCCAGTTTAAAGTCAAGTCCCCGGGTTCTGGATTTTGGTTTCATATTGAAAATACTGCCCACCTGAAACTTATTCACCCCCTTGATGTATTTACAGCTTTCAATCAGATCTCCTCTTTCCCTTCTTTCCTCCAGACTATACATGATAGGTTCCTGAAGTCTCTCCCGAGGACCTCCTTCCTGCTGCTGGTAACCCCTGTAGTGATATAAAGATCTATATAGAGGAATCAGGACCTCCTTCCTCCTGCTGGTGACCCCTCTAGTGTGATAAAGATCTATATACAGGAATCAGGACCTCCTTCCTCCTGCCGGAGACCCCTCTAGTGATATAAAGATCTATATAGGGGAATTTAGTGATATAAAGATCTATATAGGGGAATCAGAACCTCCTGCCCGAGACCCCTCTGGTGATATAAAGATCTATATAGAGGAATCAGAACCTCCTTCCTCCTGCTGGTGACCTCTCTAATAATATAAAGATCTATATAGAGGAATCAGAACCTCCTTCCTGCTAGTGATACCTCTAGTGATAAATCCTAAAATTCTATTCACTGGCCACACTGGTTGCTCATTTTGCAATCATCTGAAATTTAAGTCCCCTCAAGTCTTTTTCCTCTGAATTTCTGGCCAACACTGTATCCCCAATGTTGTACTCTCTCAAGGGATTCCTTTTCTCTAGGCACATTGTTTTATATTTAGAAACCTTGAACTGCAATCTCCACTTTTTTGGTGAAAGGATTGGTGCAAAGCTGAAGGTTTTGGTTATGTTAGTCGTGATGTTATCAGAAGGTCGGACATTGAGCTGTACAAAAGAGATGGTCTGCATCCCTCACACAAGGGCGCTGAGCTTCTTAGTATGGAATTTAGGAGTTTTTTGCACATGTATTTAAACTGAGAAATAGGGGCAGAAATGTAATTGTTGAGGAACGGGTCTGTCCCCAGCGGGCTGAAACAAATGTGAGGGTTTGTGTTGCCAAGGACTGGGCTGATGGGGTCACTTTAATTAATGTTTCTGGTGGTAAAAATAAAGTAGTAGGTCGCAGTGTTTGTCATGTCATTGCACTAATGCTCAGAGTTTAGGCAACAAGCTCTGTGAACTGACAGCTCTTATGTCTAGGGACAACTTGGACCTTGTTCCAGTTACAAATTATTTTATTATTATTATACAGGACTTATGTAGCGCCAACAGTTTGCTCAGCACTTCCAGCAGGAAGGAGGTCCTGATTCTTCTATATAGATCTTTATATCACTAGAGGGGTCACCGGCAAGAGGAAGGAGGTCCTGATTCCTCTATATAGATCTTTATATCACTAGAGGGGGTCACCGGCAAGAGGAAGGAGGTCCTGATTCCTCTATATAGATCTTTATATTACTAGAGGGGTCACCAGAGAAGGAAGGAGGTCCTGATTCCTCTATACAGATCTTTATATCACTAGAGGGGATCACCAGCAGGAGGAAGGAGGTCCTGATTCCTCTATATAGATCTTTATATCACTAGAGGGGGTCACCGGCAAGAGGAAGGAGGTCCTGATTCCTCTATATAGATCTTTATATCACTAGAGGGGTCACCAGAGGAGGAAGGAGGTCCTGATTCCTCTATATAGATCTTTAGATCACTAGAGGGGGTCACCGGCAAGAGGAAGGAGGTCCTGATTCCTCTATATGGATCTTTATATTACTAGAGGGGTCACCAGAGAAGGAAGGAGGTCCTGATTCCTCTATATGGATCTTTATATCACTAGAGTGGTCACCGGCGGGAGGGAAGAGGTCCTGATTCCTCTATGTAGATCTTTATAATCACTAGAGGGGTCACCAGAGGAGGAAGGAGGTCCTGATTCCTCTATGTAGATCTTTATATCACTAGAGGGGTCACCGGCAGGAGGAAGGAGGTCCTGATTCCTCTATATAGATATTTATATCACTACAGGGGTCACCAGCAGGAGGAAGGAGGTTCTGATTTCCCTATATAGATCATTATATCACTAGAGGGGTCACCAGAGGGGGAAGGAGGTCCCGATTCCTCTATATAGATATTTATATCACTACAGGGGTCACTAGCAGGAGGAAGGAGGTCCTGATTCCTCTATATAGATCTTTATATCACTAGAGGGGTCACCGGCAGGAGGAAGGAGGTCCTGATTCCCCTATATAGAGCTTTATATCACTAGAGGGGTCTCCGGCAGGAGGAAGGAGGTCCTGATTCCTCTATATAGATATTTATATCACTACAGGGGTCACCAGCGGGAGGAAGGAGGTCCTCAGGAGAGACTTCAGGAACTTAACATGTACAGTCTGGAGGAAAGAAGGGAAAGAGGAGACCTGATTGAAACCTGCAAATACATCAAGGGGGGAACATCAAGGTTCAGGTGGGCAGTATTTTCAACATGAAACCAAACTCCAGAACCCGGAGACATTATTATTATTATACAGGATTTATATAGCGCCAACAGTTTGCTCAGCGCTTTACAATATAACGGGAAACAATACAACAACAATACAGTTCAATACAAGAGGGATAGGAGGGCCCTGCTCCTCGGAGCTTACAATCTAGGAGGGAGGGGCTAATGGTTCAAAGGGTAATAACTATGGGGGATGGACTGGTAGGAGGAGTAGAAGATTTCATTATTAGCTGAGGGCAGGATAGGCTTCCCTGAAGAGATAGGTTTTCAGAGATCGCCTAAAAGTGGGCAGAGTAGGCAATAGTCTGATAAATTGGGGTAGAGAGTTCCAGATGATGGGTGAAGCTCTGGAGAAGTCCTGGAGACAAGCATGGGAGGAGACGTGGTTCAAGGATTCAGATGACTGGGAAGTAACTATACAGGAAAGACAGTAGGGAAAAGGGGAAGTGGAGTTGCCATACATGTCAAAAATAGCATAAAGCTTTCATTCAAAAAAACAAAATGAAATATTGGAAACCCTCTGGGTCTACCTTCCAACCAGAGAGGGATCTTCCCTTAAAATTGCTGTAATATACAGACCCCCAGGAATGACTGACAAGATAACTCAAAGGGCAATGAAGGGGGAGGTTTTGATTATAGGTGACATCAACATGCCTGACATTAACTGGAATTCTCAAACTGCTATTACAAGCAGGAGCAGGGATGTAATGGAAGCACTGAATGGGCTCTCTCTAAAACAGTAAGAAGTCCAACCCGAGGTGATCATATTCAAGACCCAGTACTGACAAGAGGGGATCGACCCATGGCCATGGAGCAGATCCTCTGCTTCCTGCAACCTGATTGTTTACTCTCAATGTTTAATATCCTTGCACCAGGCCTTGGCTGATTTCTGTACTGTGACATTTGTATGTTGCATCCTCTTGTTTCGTTTGTCTTACAGTGAACCTTCTGTTTGCTTACCCTGCTTTGTTGAAAATCTTACATAAAGAATAACAAAAAAAAGAAAAAAAAAGGCGGGGGGGGGGGGGGGGGAGGGTATCGACTGTCTAATGTTGAGGTGGGAGAAACTTTGGGTTCTGGTGATCACCAATGTCTTCGGTTTGACATTAAATTAAGAACTGAAAAACCATATACAAAAACAAAATGTTTTAGATTTCAAAAGGACAAATTTTGCTAAAATGGGTAATTTCTAAAAAAATGAATTGAAAGTTTGGAGTAAAAAGGACAGGCGTAAGTAATCAGTGGGCACTGGTAAAGTCTACCATCCTGGAGGCAACTAGATTATATTTCAGGCAAGTTAGTAAGAATAAACTTAAGAAAATAACAATACGGTTCACTAAAGAGATAATTAGGTTAGTAAAGGGGACAAAAAAAAAAAAAAAAGAAAAGAAAGTCAGCATATAGGAGATTCAAGGAAACAGGAGGTGTAGCTGACAGAGAAGAGTATAAAAACAGACAAAAGGAGGCCAAACACATTATCAGCGCTGCCAAAGCACAAAAAGAGGAGGAAATTGCGAAATCTATTACCACTTCCAGTCCGGACACTTTCACCCCCTTCCTGCCCCCAGGCCAATTTTCAGCTTTCAGCGCTGTCACATTTTGAATGACAATTGCTCGGTCATGCAACACTGTACCCATATGAATTTTTCAGCTTTTTTTTTTTATACAGATACAGGTTTATTTTGGTGGTATTTATTCACCACTGGGATTTTTATTTTTTTTGCTATATAAATGAAATGTCCAAAAATTTTGAAGAAAAAAAAAAAAAGTGTTTTTCTTATAAAATTTTGCAAATAAATAATCTTTCTTCATAAATCTTTGCCAAAATGTATTCAGAAATCTTTTTAGAATTAAGAAAAAAAAAAAAAGATAACCCAAATTAGTTTAGAACCAAAAATTTTAATTTTTCAAAATGTTTATTACATTTTTATATTATTTATGCTTTAAAAAAAACAAAAAAAAAAACAAATACTGTCACACTAGCAGTACAGTGTCACCATAGTGACACTGTACTACTTGTGGGGGGTGATGATTTTTTTTTCTTTTTTTTACACTTATTGCTTTTACACCCATAAAGGCTTTAAAAGCAATCATTTCTCCTTCTTTCTGGCTGCATTCTTCTTTTTCTTATAAAATGTTGCAAATAAATCTTTCTTCAGAAATCTTTGCCAAAATGTATTCAGCTATCTGTTCTCCTTCTCTCTGGCTACATTCTTGCAGACATTGAGAAAAACTGTGCGAGCTGTGATTGGTCACAGCTTGTCACATGGTACCAGGCTGTTGTGAATAGCCTTGTACCATGTGATCTCTGTGATCATTCACAGATTTCACACGTAGTAAGCAATGATGTCAGGAAGTGACATCTTGTTTACTACTATTCATGTGATCACTGATTGGTCAATCAGTGATCACATGAATCTGGACCTCACACAGAGGTCCCGTACAGCGATTGGGACACGGCGGGCACTGATCGTGGTGCCGTGCGCTTCCAGGTAGCGTGCACAGGCAATGGATGCGGGGGGATATTTAGAAATGTCCACCCGCTCCGGAAGCGCTCCAGTCCGGTCGTTTATGTACATGGGCCGGAAGGGTAGAGGCAGGGGCGAACTGACCATTTGGGAACTCGGGCACTGCCCAAGGGCCCGGAGTCAGAAGGGGGCCCCATGAGATATAGGCTTTTTTGGGTGTGGTTTGAGTTTGGGCAAGGACACAGGGGCCCCATGGTCTCCTATTGCCCGGGGGTCCCATGAGTTGTCAGTCCACCCCTGGGAAGAGGTTAAAGGAGATAAACCTTTTTTGAGGTAAATTAGTGATAGAAAGAAAAAAATACGACGGGATCACTAAAATGACAACTGGGCACAACACTTAGGTTGTGGGAGACCTGGATGTAGCAAACCACTTAAACAATGACTTTTGTTCAGTCTTCTCAGAAATAAATTATACTAACAATAATAAGTCGGGAAATCGTATTGGTTCTAGTAATGATGGTTCATTTTTAAGATTTCTGGAGACAGATGTAGCAGAGGAACTAACTCAGTTAAGCTGGCCATACACGTGTAGATTTCCAGACAAGAATATTCATAAGAAAAGTTGTATGAAAATGTTTTGAACATTCAATGAATGGACGAACGTGGTTTGAAAGTTGTCTTTTACTTTTCACATTCAACTTTAAAATGAATGTCATTTTTGAACGATAACCACATACACTGGCCAAAAACTAGTTTGATCGAGAAAAGTTTTCCTTCCTGCCCCTTCGAATTTTCCCGTCACTGCTGTCAAAAATGAACATCGATTTGACCCCACTAACGATTAGAAAATCAAACTAATATTCTTGAAACGTAAATCCTTGAATGAAAATCTATACGACTATGACAAGCTTGAAAGATTTAAGGGCTTGCAAAGGCTCAAGGTTTTTTTTACGTTCATACATTTTATACATGAAGGTAAACAAAATCTTCTGTGTGCAGCAGTGCCCCCAGACCCCTCAATACTTACCTGAGCCTCATCGTGATCCAGTGAAGTGCACAGCAGCCTCAGCTGTCCTGGGTTTATCTTCTCATTGGCTGAGACAGCAAGCGGGAGCCATTGGCTTCCATTGCTGTCAATCACAGCCAGTCAGCCAATGAGGAGAGAGGGTGGAACCAAGCTGCAGCTCCATGTGTGAATGGACACACGGAGCAGTGGGTACCTCCATAGCAAGCTGCTTGGTGTGGGGGCACCCGACAGACAGGAGGAGCCAGGAGCGCCTACGGGGGATCCGAGAAGAGGAGGATCCAGGCTGCTCTGTGCAAAACCACCACAGCAGGTAAGTATAGACATGTTTATTATTTTACAAAATGAAAAAAAAAGTAGAAGGTTTAACAGCTTCACTGCCATGCTGCCTGAAGAATGAGGTGGGAGGTTGGGTGGGGAATGGGCTGGGCATTATACAACGGTCACATACCCATCATTATCCTGACATTCTCCATTCTTCTTCTCCTCTGCAGAGGATAACGCCATCACCGCCTCTTCAAGGATCCCACCATCTACAGAAAGGCAGACAACAGATATTATCAATACCAATCCGTTGGATTAATGGAAACAGCTGTTGTACCTCCAACCCGCCTCTCCCACCAGTCATGTGATTTGGTATAGTCTGGGAATGCAGGCCTGGGAGGATCTCCTGATTGGATGATGAGGCTGACCAATCGGGCTGACATTACACTGCTCCTCCACACATAACGGATCCTTCTGATGTTCCCATTGCCACATTACTAGTGCTGCCTGCCCCTCCTTCTTGTAGACTGTAAGCTCCTCTGTCAATGGCGGTCTACCCCAAAGCTGCCATTTATGGTACGATGCCTTACAGCCAATTCACACCAGTGCACAGCTGTAAAACGCAGATCCACAGACGGACATCTGAAGAACAATTTCCAAATGAATGAGGGAACAGGGATGTAGGCCCCTGCTGCGTATAGAGTGTAAGCTCTTGTGGTGTCAGTGCATGCACCTTACAGTCTGTCACCTTCCTGGCTGGCTGTGCCACGGAGCACATTGCCTGGTAATGACATGCTTCTCGATGTTCCACAACCACACATGTGATTATCTGCACAGCAGAGTGTCTCCCCAGGGGGGTGGGGGCATTACCTGACTGTATCCCCGGGGCCCCTGGGTGACCCCTCCCAAATCTCTTATTATAGGCACCAGGTGCAGTGCGCAAGACTTACATCAGGTTCAATGTGGGCCCCCTGGGGCCCCATACTCTGTTAACTCTCCTCTCGCCAATCATTTAGTTGGACTGTAATTTAATATCCCAAGGTTATAATGAATCTATTTGCATGTTTTCTCCTAGTTGCTGCAGATACTTCCAGAGTCTGTGCCAAACAAAGGTCAAAGGCTGTTCATGCTGCTGGCTCTCACTGTCATTCAATAGAAATCCAGACATCTGATTGGATGCGCTACTAAATTGTATTGGTGTATGCAGTGATATGGGGGGGGGGGGGGACATCTGGGCAGGTGCACACGGGGGTATACGGTCTATCTAGGATCTCTATGGTGTGCCCAGAGGGATCTCCCACATCGGAGTTGGAGCGAAAGGCTGTCCGGGTTCATTTGAATAACTTTGAATTGGAGATCTGAGATTTTCCAGCAGTCAAATCAGCCTGATGGATGAGATGGTGTGATACTGACTGTGCTCCCCCCCCATCATAAATCTGCCCATACACAGGTGTGTGCACCCCCCTTCACATAGGACAGGCTGTGGAGACCGTTCTGTATATAGGGGACTTACCTGTATATACAGCATAGGGGCTCACAGCCTCATATGTGACATAACTGGGGTGGCAGCTCTGTATATAGCCCCCCCCAGACAGAGGTGCATTATGAGAAACTCGCAATAAGGGGAGCAGCACGGTGCATACAGGTACCCCCCAGACAGAGGTGCATTATGGTATAATCGTAGGGGGTGACAGCTTTGTATATAACCCCCCCCCCCCAAACAGAAGTGCATTATAGGAAGGTCCTATGCATAACACTATAGGGCATGGCCGGATCTAGGGGGGTGCTGGGGGTGGACTATACCCCCCCCCCCCCCAGATTTTAGTTTTGCCCCCCCAAAGCCACTATGCTGCCCTAATCTGATACTTTCCGGCCCCAGTTTGACACGACACTGATCTCAGTGATGGGTTGTGTGGGGAGTTCTGCTGCCTGTGCCCAGGCTGTGTGCAGTGCAGGGATGGTAGGAGGAGCTGTGCCCCCGTCCTCTGCCCTGCCAGCAGTGTCCCCTGCCCCCCTGACATTTTTTACTGCACCCCCAAATTGAACAGGCTAGATCCGGCCCTGCTATAGGGTGGGAGCAGCTCTTCATATAGCCCCCCCAGGCAGAAGTGCATTATGGGAAGACCCTATATATAAAACTGTAGGGTGGGGGCAGCTCTTCATATAGCCCCGCCCCCAGGCAGGAGTGCATTATGGGAAGATCCTATATATAACACTATAGGGTGGGGGCAGCTCTTCATATAGCCCCACCCCCCAAGCAGGAGTGCATTATGGGAAGATCCTATATATAACACTATAGGGTGGGGGCAGCTCTTCATATAGCCCCGCCCCCAGGCAGGAGTGCATTATGGGAAGATCCTATATATAACACTATAGGGTGGGGGCAGCTCTTCATATAGCCCCGCCCCCAGGCAGGAGTGCATTATGGGAAGATCCTATATATAACACTATAGGGTGGGGGCAGCTCTTCATTTGCCCCCCCCCCCCCAGGCAGAAGTGCATTATGGGAAGGTCCCATTTATACTCACCATGGGGGGGAGCAATTCTGCATATAGAGGGCCTTTCCTGAAGGGCGAGGTGTATTACGGGAAGGACCCATATATAACACTGTGGAGCTGATAGCTGTATATATAGGGGTTACCCCTCCCCCCCAGAGATATTTATTATGGGAAGGTCCCATATATAACTCTATGGGGGGGGTGACAGCTCTGTATATGGGAGGTGTTTCCTATAGGAAGAGGTGCATTATGAGAATGTCCCATATATCACACTATGGAGGAGGGGACAACTCTGTATTAAGGCTCCCCCCAGCAGAGGTGCATTAAGGGGAGGTCCTATATATAAATCTATAAGGGGTGACAGTTCTGTATACAGGGTCCCCCCCAGGCAGAGGTGCATTATGGGAAGGTCCAATATATAACTTCATAGGGGGTGACAGCTCTGTATACAGGTCCCCCCCAGGCAGAGGTACAGTATGGGAAGGCCCCGGATATAACTTCATAGGGGGTGACAGCTCTGTATACAGCCCCCCCCCCCCCCCCCCAGGTAGAGGTGTATTATGGGATGGTCCCATATATATATATATATATATATATATATATAAAAATAACTTCATGGGGGGGTGACAGCTGTATACAGGTGTCCCCCCCCCCCCCCAGGCAGAGGTGCAGTATGGGAAGGTCCCATATATATATAACTTCATAGGGGTGACAGCTGTATACAGGTCCCCCCCAGGCAGAGGTGCATTATGGTATAATCCTATGTACTCCCAGGAAGAGATGCATTATAGGAAGATCCCATATAGAACTCTGTAGAAGACCGGTCTGTACAGGGTTGGGGTATCTCACCCGCGGGCGGCTCTCCGGCCTCCTCCTCCCCGGACCTCCCGGTCTCTCGCTCCTCCTCGGCTCCGCTCCCCCCGGTCCGCTCTCCGGACTCCGCTGCAGCATCCTGCGCCACATCCATCAGCCGCTGCCTCCAGCTCGGGAATGTTCGGCAATCTCCGGAGAGGAACCGCTACCAGCCTATCACGGAGCCCGGCGTGTACGGGGCGGGGACTAAGCGGCCCGGAGAGGCTCTGACGGAAATTGCCGAGTAGAGCCGATAGCAGCCGAGGGAGTGTACCTCGGAGGGGCCGGATGTAGCAGCGGTTGTCATGGAGACAGAAGAACCGATCGATAGCGGTTGATAGGGACGCGAACCGTTACCAGGAGCCGCTGGTAGAGATGGAGGCGCCGGCCCCGGACTGTCTGCGCTGGACCTGCCGGGATGTTGGAGGCTGGATACGGCGGAAGGGCTTCCCGCAGTACGAGGTGAGGGGAAGACAAGCAGGGTCTGCTCTGCAGAAAAGGGGGGGGCGGATTAATAAAAAGGCAATTGAAGCGGCAGCTCCAGGCCCCGACCCTAACATAGGCCCGGTGTAACGGCAAGATGAGTATCCCCATGAAGTTGTCTCCCTGACGCATCTCTGCAACAACGGTTTCAGAGACGGTCAAGCGATCACAGAGCTTCTGCATCCGAACTTTCACCGGCCGCACAAAAAGAACAGGCTGCGGCGGGGCTCATAGGAAGGCATGCTATCTCCCTGTCTACTGGTGTAAATACTCCTCTCACCGCTACACCCGGCTCTATGGGGGAGCGTTTCATAGTCACGTGACCCATCTCCCTTTCCCCTTACTTGCACTATATGGTCACGCCCATCAGCACCTAACTTGTACCCGCCCAGCGCTCCAGTGACGAATCAGGAAATGCGAATGCTCGCCCATAGTCTGTCCTGGGGGCGGTGCTCTACAGGTGAGAGGCTGCACCGGGCTGAGAGGGTCCTAGCCGGAAAACCGTGACATGCGCAGATGCGTTAGGGAGACATCTTCATGGGGGGACTCATCTTGCCGCTGCAGGGCTTCTAGAGGAGTTTTTAAGCTGTAAAAATGCTCTGAGGCTCCATGTACACGGGACACTTCTGAATGATGGAAACTGCTGGAAAACGGAGGTTCAAAAACGTCTGTTTTGCTGCGTTTGCATTTAAAAGCATTTTTTAACCCCTCGCCTACAGGGCACTTCTACCCCTTCCTGCCCCCAGGCCAATTTCCAGCTTTCAGCGCTGTTGCACTTTGAATGACAATTGCGCAGTCATGCAACACTGTACCCATACAAAATTTTTATCTTTTTTTTGTGACAGATAGAGCTTTATTTTGGTGGTATTTAATCACCTCGGGGTTTTTTATTGTTTGTTAAACCAAAAACCACTGAAAAATTTTTTTAAAAAAAGTTTTTTCTTAGTATTTGTTATAAAATGTTGTAAATAAGTGATTTTTCTCTTTCACTGATGTGCGCTAATGAGGCTGCAGTGATGGGCACTGATAGGCTGCACTGATGAGGAGGTACTTATAGGCTGCACTGATGGGCATTGACAGGCAGCACTGATAGGTGGCACTGAAAGGCAGCTCATATGGGCACTGATATGTGGCATTGATGTGCACTGGTAGGCACTGATATGTGGCACTGTTGGACACTGACAGGTGGCACTGCTGGGGCTACACTGATCATCAGGGCACACTGATCATCAGGACACTGATGATCAGTGTACATGTCCCCTCCGCAGAATGCCGATTACCGGCTCTCCTCTCGAGCTGTCAGCATGACAGCTCGAGAGGAGAGAAATGCCGATAGGCGGCATTTCCGTTTACATATGATCAGCTGTGATTGGACACAGCTGATCACATGACCAAGCCAACATCTTCGGCTCTTTCAGTGGATCGGTGATCCGATGTGGCCGAGGGACACAGCGCAGTGCCGATCGCTGAGCGCTTAGAATGGGAGGACGTCATCCCAGAATGAAAGAACCGCCTTATGTCCGTCATATTACTATATGGCGGGCGGGAGGTGGTTAAAGATAAGCACAGGAGAACCTCCCAAATGCCCAGAATGCACTGAAAAGTTGTAAAATATTAACTATTTCAAACTGTTAAAGAGAAATACAGAGAGTAGAAGCAAAGACAGCAGTATGTGTTGAGATTAGCTTAGGTGTGAGTTGCTCATTAACATTTCTTTTGTTTCCAAGGATGGGAAAGGTGTCTGGTGGAGGGAGTCATTAAGGCCACCTGGCAGGGTGTCTTCATGAGGAATTTGAGGTGTGAATGGTCATTAACATATCTTTTGTTTCCAAGGGTGGGAGAGGTCTGAGGTGTGAATTGGTCAGTACAATGTGTGACAAGCTTGGTAGGAACATCCTGTGTTCAGTGTTTTGTCCATTTGAGTACCTTGAAAACACTTTGCATGAATTTTTCATGATGAAAAACGGACAGCATCAGTAACTGGCAGAGTTAAAAAAAAAATTCAAATGCAAACGCTTATAAACGCGTTTAGACGCGTGTAGCCGTGTTTACAAGCGTTTTGCGTTTGAAACGCTGATAAAATCAACATCTGAACGCAAGTTGTTGCATTAAAAAAATGACGATGTGTATATGGACACATAGGAAAACATTAGGGAGAGATCAGGAGATGCTGAAAAAACGCTGAACGGCTCCTAAACGTGAGTTTATCAGCTGCGGTGTACATGGACCCTAAGGCTCCATGTACATGGGACACTTTTGAATGATGGAAACTGCTGGAAACGGAGGTTAAAAAAAGTCTGTTTTGCCACATTTGCGTTTAGAAGCGTTTTTTAAAGATAACCTCAGACTGCACTGAAAAACAGTAAATAATTAACTATTTCAGACATTTTGAGAGAAATAGAGAGAGCAGAAGCAGAGAGAGCAGTATGTGTTGAGATTACCTGTATTTTTTTTTCCTGTGGTGTTTGGATGTGTTCCGGCTCATTTCTGTACAGAAATTATTGCAGCAGTGTCTAACATATTTTCTTTCATGCGAAACCTCAAAGTATGGTGTACCGGGTCCATTTGAGTACCAGGAAAACGCTTTCCATGCATTTTTCATGATGAAAAAAGGCTCTGGAAATCGAAGAGTTAAAATAAATTTTCAAACGCTTATAAACGCGGTTAGCTGTGTTTACAAGGGTTTGGCGTTGGAAACAGTGATAAAATCTACTCCTGAACGCAAGTTTTCTGCGTTAAAAAAAAAAAAACGACTGTAAACTCAACTGCCTGTAAATGACGATGTGTACATGGACACATAGGAAAACATTAGGGAGCTGAAAAAAATCCTGAACAGCTCCTGAACGTCAGTTTATCAGCTGCAGTGTACATGAGCTGTAAAGTGTGGCTGCACCAGGCTGAGAGGGTCCTAGCCAGCGCCGCCTGAACGTCTGAGCCCTCACGCACACGGGGCGTTTTGATAACGCTGGTAACATTAGCTGTGTAAAGTCACATTAAAAACTAGAGGTTTTTTTTTAGCCGTTTTGCATTAGCGTTGAGCGGCATTTTACCGCGATTAGCAGCGTTTTTCCACGTTTGCAATTGTTTTTTTTTTTACCAAAAAATATCTTTTTTGGTAAAAAAAACCCGCCGGTTTCCAGCCAAAAAACGTTGATTCCAGTCTATGTGTGTATGGACACATAGGATAACATGCTGGGGGGGTTTACTGGCTGTAGAAAAAAACATCAAAAGCCAAAAACAGCCGCTGTAAAAACGTCCGTGTGCATAGGACTAACACTGAAAAGCTCGGTAAACTGCGGCAAACCAGCGTTTTTGGACTTTTTTTTTTACCAGAGAAAAAAATTTTTTTTTGCTTAAAAAAATACGAAAAACAACGGCAAAACGCTAAAAAAACTTAAGTTTTTAACGTAACTTTACACAGCTAACGTTACCAACGTTATTAAAACACCCCGTGTGCATGGAGCCTTAGCTGTCACTTTCCCTGGAGCTAAAGGAAACATTGTTTCTTTAATCTCAGAAAACACACTAAAAGGAAACATTGTTTCTTTTGGAAATAAACTAAAAGGAAACTTTCTTTCTTTTAGCTGGGGGAAGTGCCTCTAGTGCCCCGCTGACAAACCCCACCCACCACCTCTACACCCTGAGCACCGCTCAGGCGCAGAATGGGCAGAAGTTAGGCACAAAACTGAACCCAGGATGCTCAATCAGGCCATGCTTGTCCCACCAACGCCCCGCTCTGCCTCCCCCAATTTCATCATAGCTATCAAATCCCGCCCACCACACTTAGTAGTAAGCACTGCACCTTGAGAGAATATGGGCGGGGATTCTACTTTGTAGCATCCTGATAAGCCATCTCTGGCTAGCAAGGATGAAGAGACCGGACGGAGTGTCAAGCTCCACCCCCCTCCACCACTAGATGTGCTGAGTAGCGAGGTGATGGGTGCACCAATAGAAGGGAGACCACCTACTCACCCCCCCAACAGAAGCTCATAATACAAGACATCCTGAGCCCCTCACCCCCTCTGTCTCTAACCTCCCCTCTCTTACCCCTCTCTAAATAGAAACTCGCAATAGAAGACATCCTGACCACCCCTCCCCATTGTTCTCACCCCCTCACTTTACCTCTCATCCCCTCTCCCTCCCCCTCTTACTCCTCTCCCCTCTCTCTCTTTCCCTCTCACCTCCCCATTGTTCTCACCCCCTCACTTTACCTCTCATCCCCTCTCCCTCCCCCTCTTACTCCCCTCCCCTCTCTTTCTTTCCCTCTCACCTCCCCATTGCTCTCACCCCTTCACTTCCCCTCTTTCTCACCTTCACCCACTTCTCTCACTCCCTCCTTCTTGCGGTCACCCCCCCCATCCAGCTCTCACCCCCCTTTCTCTCTCTCTCCCCCTCCCCCTTTCTCTCTCTCCCCCCTCCCCCTTTCTCTCTCTCCCCCCTCCCCCTTTCTCTCTCTCCCCCCTCCCCCTTTCTCTCTCTCCCCCCTCCCCCTTTCTCTCTCTCCCCCCTCCCCCTTTCTTTCTCTCCCCCCTCCCCCCCTTCTCTCTCTCACCCCTCCTCTATTTAATTTAAATTGTTTTAGCAAAAAAAAGTGTTTTCATTTTATTCATTTCCATAAAAAGGCTCACCAAAATCCTCGGCACCTGTGTGTAACTCTCAATCTGTCATTCCAGGTGTGCTTCACTGACAATGGAATCAATGGCCGCAAACTCATCCATGTCACATGTTCCACCCTACCACAGATTGGAGTCACCGACTTCCAGGACATGAAGGTGAGTCTGGAACCATCATACATACAGACCATAAAGCGGCTTCATCCGTGTGGTTGTTGCTTTTTCTGTTTCATAAATCTGTGATTGTAAAAGTCATTTTCTGTTCTTTCCACAGACCATCGCCAAACTGGTGAGAGATCTGTTGGGTGTCAGCGAGCCGGCCTTTAGCCGCAGCATATCTCTGCCCCGGAGGGATAACATGGGGCTCTTCCTGGAGCAAAAATCGCAGACTGGAGTTAACCATGATCTGCTCACCTACAACCAATTTGTTCTGGAGCAGGGCCTGTGACCAGAGAGCATTCTTCTACCTCCATCACTAACATCCAATTCATCCTGGAGCATGGCTTGTGATCAGAGACCATTCCCCTACCTCCATCACCAACATCCAATTGATCCTGGAGCAGGGCCTGTGACCAGAGAGCATTCTTCTACCTCCATCACCAACATCCAATTCATCCTGGAGCAGGGCTTGTGATCAGAGACCATTTCCTTACCTCCATCACCAACATCCAATTTATCCTGGAGCATGGCCTGTGATCAGAGACCATTCCCCTACCTCCATCACCAACATCCAATTCATCCTGGAGCAGGGCCTGTGACCAGAGAGCATTCTTCTGTCTCCATCACCAATATCCAATTCATCTTGGAGCAGGGCCTGTGATCAGAGGCCATTCCCTTACCTCCATCACCAACATCCAATTCATCCTGGAGCACGGCTTGTGATCAGAGGCCATTCCCCTACCTCCATCACCAACATCCAATTCATCTTGGAGCAGAGCCTGTGATCAGAGGCCATTCCCCTACCTCCATCACCAACATCCAATTCATCTTGGAGCAGGGCCTGTGATCAGAGACCATTCCCCTACCTCCATCACCAACATCCAATTCATCCTGGAGCAGAGCCTGTCATCAAAGACCATTTCCCTACCTCCATTACCAACATCCAATTCATTCTGGAGCAGGGCTTGTGATCAAAGACCATTTCCCTACCTCCATCACCAACATCCAATTCATCCTGGAGCAGGGCCTGTGATCAGAGACCATTCCCCTACCTCCATCACCAACATCCAATTCATCCTGGAGCATGGCCTGTGATCACAAACCATTCCCCTACCTCCATCACCAACATCCAATTCATCCTGGAGCAGGGCCTGTGATCAAAGACCATTTCCCTACCTCCATCACCAACATCCAATTCATCCTGGAGCAGAGCCTGTGATCAAAGACTATTCCCTCACCTACATCACCAACATCCAATTGATCTTGGAGCAAGTCCTGTAACCAGAGACAATTTTCCCACCTCCATTACCAATGATCACGCTCCCACTCCAGCCAATTGCTACCTAAATTTTTCGAATACACTCAGACCAACGAAAATAGGAAATGAATGCTGAAGATACAAAATTAATTCTAAAAACAAATCAGTTCAACATTACAAATATGAGAAATTGAAATTCCTCAATGAACAAATGCTTCCGATATGAAACAAAAGTTTCCAACGTGCACATGGCTACTATGGAATACGTGTAATATGTGTAGCGCTACCCCCTCAGGGGCCACTTGAAAATGCTTGTCCCCAGTGGCTGCCCTGACCTTGCAAGCCTCCTGACACCTCTGACACGGACACAATTTGAAATAATAATGCAAGAGACGCAATTCTATAGTAACATCTCCATATTAGGCTCGTTCAAAGAGAGTAGACCACAGAATGAAGGTTTAGGAGGTACATCCCTAGTCAATGGATAAAAGCAAAATACTGATAAAATGGAAATATCAAAATGGGTAACAGATTATACGGTCACAAATGTATGTTGTAACTATGTAACTGCAACACCAGCATCAAGAGGAGGAAGAAAAGACTTGTTAACTTAGCAGCTCCCTCTGGTCCACTGACATCACAATAGGGAATGCAAAGAATTAAGTAAATATATACAGTATACTCTGGTATAAATGGGTATAGACACCCCAACTTGAATAATAATAGCTTAGATGCAAAGAGGTCCCTTTACTAGAAATAGCAACTTGAGTCCTGAGATGTTTAAAGTTCCTGATGTTATACTAGCCATTGTCTGCTGCTAGCAATGGTGGGGCCCATATACAGTAATGAGTAATGGTAATTCAATGAAGATAACAGGCTGTGGTAAATGCTCAAAGCAAAGGTCTCTTGGTAACTGAGGTGTAAAGGTGTCTGTATGCAGTGTCTCCAGTGTTGTCAGAAAGAGGTTGGGTATCTGCCCGCACACCAATCCCATGGATAGCGTGGTCTCCTAGAAGAAGGGTTCTTGCACTGGCTCTTTGCTGTTTACAGAGAAGTGCAGAGTTACCACCTGTCAGCGCAGCAATCACAGATGACTGACTAAAGACTGAACAGTGATAATCCCAATGCAGAGAAACTGATGCGATGGTGATCAGCGTCACTGCAGCGCTAAACTGGTATGCAGTGTCCCACAGTAGTAGCCAGCAATCTCTCTGGAGGAGAACGGCAACCTCCATGTTCAGCTCTGAATCCTGCACCAAGCGAGCGAGCCAGTTCCTTGCTGTAGAATATATCTGCTGTCCAGCCTCTCTCTGGTTCCTCAGCTCTCTGCTTCTTATAGTTCAATCAGCATTCAGAAATACAGTTTGTATTGGCTATACGACTACAGGTCCAAGATCCTCTGTGGGATGTACCTGTGAGATGTGTATGGAGTACCTGTAGTATGTATTGTATGTGTAATTCAGCAGAGACTTTCTTACAATAACCCAGACACAATAAAATGTTGTTAAAAGTTTACTGTGTTACATCTGTAACAGTTAAAAAAAATTATCAGGATCACACAGAACTGGGACAGATTTCTGGGTTTGTTAGTTGGTGGTACTGTAATAAATGTCCATGGCTTGGTACATATGTGTCCTGATTCAGACGTGTACTGCCGAATGCTGGCAGACAGAAGGTGGCACAGTGTGCCCAGATTATACAGTACTGTAATAAATGTCCATGGCATGGTATATATGTGTCCTGATCCAGATATGTACTGCTGGATGCTGGCAGACAGAAGGTGGCACAGTGTGCCCAGTTTGTACAGTACTGTATATATGTCCATGGCTTGGTACATACAGTTGTGTTCAAAATAATAGCCGTGTGTTGAAAAAAGTGAATAAAGCTGAAAATCCTTCTATTAGCTTTTATTTCCATCCACACAAATACATTGGGAACACGACACATTCTATTCCAAATCAAAACATGAAGAAAAATACATCAAATTTGTGTTGTTCCTCTAAAAAAATTGAAGAAAAGTGAATATTAGACGGTTTAAAAAAAATCGCAGTGTTTGTATTCTTCTTTACAAACTCAAACATTCACTATATAAACTGAAAAATGTTTGAAGATTTTGCTTTCCTTTGAATCACTTAATGAATATTTGGTTGTAGTCGCACTGTTTCTGAGAACTGCTGTACATCTGTGTTGCATGGAGTCACCCAACTTCTGGCCCCTGTGATCAGGTATTCCAGCCCAGGATGATTGGACGACATTCCACAGTTCTTCTCTATTTCTTGGTTTTGCCTCAGAAACTGCATTTTTGATGTCACCCCACAAGTTTTCTATTGGATTAAGATCCGGGGATTGGGCTGGCCACTCCATAACGTCAATCTTGTTGGTCTGGAACCAAGATGTTGCACAATTACTGGTGTGTTTGGGGTCGTTGTCTTGTTGGAACACCCATTTCAAGGGCATTTCCTCTTCAGCATAAGGCAGCATGACCTCTTCAAGTATTCTGATGTATTCAAACTGATCCATGATCCCTGGTATGTGATAAATAGGCCCAACACCGTAGTATGAGAAACATCCCCATATCATGATGCTTGCACCACCATGCTTCACTGTCTTCACAGTGTACTGTGGCTTGAATTCAGTGTTTGGGGGTCGTCTGACAAACTGTCTCCGGCCACCAGACCCAAAAAGAACAATCTTACTTTCATCAGTCCACAAAATGTTGCGCCATTTCTCTTTAGGCCAGTCAATGTGCGCTTTGGCAGATTGTAACCTCTTCAGCACAAGTCTTTTTTCCAACAGTGGGACTTTGTGGGGGCTTCTTGCAGATAGCTTGGCTTCACATAGGCGTCTTCTAATTGTAACAGTCCTCACAGGGAACGTCACACCTTCATTCATCTTCCTGGAGCTGATTGTTGGCTGAGTCCGCGCCATTTTAGCTATTCTTCTATCCATTCCAATGGTAGTTTTTCACTTTCTTCCACGTCTTTCAGGTTTTGGTTGCCATTTTAAAGCATTTGTGATCATTTTAGCTGAGCAGCTGATCATTTTCTGCACTTCTTTATATGTTTTCCCCTCTCCAATCAACTTTTTAATCAAGGTACGCTGTTCTTCTGAACAATGTCTGGAACGACCCATTTTCCTCAGAATGTCAGAGAGAAATGCACTGTAACCAGCATGTACAACATTTGCTGCCTTCCTTCCTTAAATAAGGGCAATAATTGCCACCTCTTTTTTCAAAGAATGAATGACCTCACTAATAGAACTCCACACTGCTATTATTTTGAACATGCCCCTTTCAATGAGTGATTCAATGACACAGAATCAGCAGCATGCATGTCATGACTGTTGGGTCTGTTGGATTTCTATTACTCTACTACACCTGCTAGTAAATTATTTGCCATGTAGAAATATCATTTCTACCAAAAACAATGATTGATCCGGTTAGTGATGTCTGACTGCTATTATTTTGAACACAACTGTATGTGTCCTGATTCAGACATGTACTGCCGTATGCTGGCAGCCAGAAGGTGGCACAGTGTGCCCAGATTGTACAGTACTGTAATAAATGTCCATGGCGTGGTACATATGTGTCCTGATTCAGACGTGTACTGCTGGATGCTGGCAGACAAAAGGTGGCACAGTGTGCCCAGATTGTACAGTACTGTATATATGTCCATGGCGTGGTACATATGTGCCCTCAGTCAGTAGAGGCGTGCCCGCTGGGTGTCAGCTCAGAAGATGGTGCAATATAGAGAGGACAGCTGTGTTCGGAGTTTTGCGGCGCCTGCAAGGTGCTGACTCAGTGGAGTCTCCTTCATCTGGACATTGCTGAGATCAAACCTAGGAAACAGACTGCACAGGACACAGAGAGAAGTCACTGTAATGCATGTCATAGCTATGAATAGCATAGAGGGAGAATCTGATTGGTTATTATGGGCAACACAGAGAGTTCTTCAGTCACACCCCCAAACTGAAGATGCCCAAAGCTTCTTTATGTAAATGACAATCGTGACCCCGTCACACCGGCTCACACTCACCTGTCTACAGAAAGTGATGCTGCAAACGCTTGGCTCACAAAGTTGTCAGTTGTAAAGCCGTCTCGAAGGGAAGATTCCCCCGATATCGCCTGATGCTGGATGAGGCCATTCAGGATGCTCACGGCCTGGTCATGTGACAGATCATGTGACGTGCACAGATTGAGGACGGCGTATAGTGCAGGCTCTATGAAGCAGCTGACTATGCAAACTCCTCCTGGGGGGAACACACAGTTATCACATTATCTTACAGGACCACTAAATAAGTAGATGAATAAATCATCCCACATATGTAGAATCCCACTCGTCATCAGCCATATCAGGCACTGCGCCGTGTGAATGGTGAAGGCATACTGCCGTCTTAGGCCAAACAATGCAACAAAACGATAATGGGTGTAAGTTCTGTAGCTTTGGGGGTTATTTAATAAAACAGTAGTGTGCAAAACCTGGTGCAGCTCTGCATAGTAACCAATCAGCTTCCAGGTTTCACTGTCAAAGCTTAATCCATCAAGCTGAAGTTAGAAGCTGATTGGTTACTCGGCACAGCTGCACAGATTCTCCAGTTTTAGTAAATCTCCCCCCTTTGTGTTCAAGAATCCTGCTCCTCCAATATAAAATCAAGATCCTGATATTTAAAGCCCAACTCTGGGCAGAAAAAGATGCATCCCGTGCAGTGGGGCTGCATCCGCACTGTAAGGGGTAATAGTTTGTTTTGTCCAGGAGAGAGGAGAAACAGTTTTACTTACTTGATCCTCCTCTCCCCTAGCAGATGGTGCTCCCCCATGATCGGGCAGTGGACTGTCCCACAGCCTACTCATGTACACAGCAGGGCTAGGGACTCCTCTCTGGTCTTGATGATGTCAGAACCCTAGACCCTAGGCATATTTAAGTGATGTCATGTGCAGATCGAAGTTCACACCTCCGATCTACACATGAATGAAATAGTAAATACAATGTACAGTAATAATACATTGTTACATTGTATTTTCTCAATGACACCCCCTGCATTTGCATTTTGATAGCTGCTCCTGTTGTGTATGACGAGGCTATTCCCGGCTGTCATTTTGACAGCTGTTAATTGCTGGTAATAGCGGCAGGGGGAAAGGAGCTGGATGAAAGAGATGGGTCCTAAGAACTTTGTTGATGTTTTTTTTTTATAACACATCCCTTATGCTCAAAATCCTCAAGGGGATAAAGAGACTTTGCAATGAACAGACAAGGTGACAGGGTCTCTTTAAATCACAACAGCAAAAAGTATATCTGCAATGGCAGGACAGCTTCTGCATATACTGTATGAGTGGCTGTTTTGTGTGTGATGAACTCCTCCATCCACACCCCCAGAACCGTGATTGAGCTGTCACCAACAGTTCACAGTCAGCTGTCCGTGATCAGCGATCAGTGGAATGGGCTCCTGATGATGTCATTTCTGTGCAGCCAATTACAGTGCAACATGACGGGGAGCCCCTCTCCCTGATCTTCGGGCATCATGGTCCATTTAAAGCACCAGCAGGTGGGATTAATGCTTTTTCAGGATTATAAAGCTGAGTCCTCCAATGGTGAGTCTGGGTATTGTAAGGAATCTCTTACCTCCATCCTGGGGCTCCACAGGAATTGTGGTCCTCACAAGGGACTCATCCCTCAGTGTCTCAGTCAGGCTGACAAATTGGTGACACTGTGGCCCGTCTTCTGTGGGATCACATTGGTACTCCGGCCTGATGACATTGCTGTGAGCAAGGAGCCCCGTCACCCTACCGGAGACACAGACACAAGATGGTGATGTACATGGTGGGTCATATACAATGTCAGAGATTTGGCCTCTATACAAAGTCCCCCTGTGGTCCTACCTGGGCAGCGGCATGGCAGACACCAGGCTGTAGACCACACACCACTCTGGCAGGTGACCCCGAATCTCTGCACACACGACAGACAGTTGTGATGGCAGACAACACAGGAAGACCATGTGAGCCCCTCTGACCAGCTTCACGTTGTCATAGAAACACTGAACACCTCGATCCTGGAGATCTCCTGTGAGGACAAGTGACACATCGGCTCCAAACTGCTCCGACACAACATGGAACCTCAATATTGCCACAGGAAAACTGGATCAACTTACGGAGGGTTTCCGGCCGGCGGGTGGACACACTGATGTCATCAGCATGAATGTCTGTCAGGTCAAGGAGACAACGGACCAGCTGCTTCCCCAGATGACCTCCACCAATGATGCCGACATGGAATCCCTGGGATATCTGCAAAGCCTGCCTGTGAGGGGACACAGAACCATTTTCAGTATTTAAGGCAGAAGCGGTTAATGTACCTGATATAGGTGCCTCGAGTGTGGCCCCTGACATCAGCAAAGGGCCACAAATAATAGCCAGTGAATGTTATGCTACAAAAAGCAGACATATTACGGTAAACAGTCAATGGGAATTTCACAAGAGATGGTCAGAGACAACAAGAATGCTACAAGAGATGACCAGAGACAACAAGAATGCTACAAGAGATGGTCAGAGACAACAACAATGCTTCCAGAGATGGTCAGAGACAACAAGAATGCTTCCTGAGATGGTCAGAGACAACAAGAATGCTACCAGAGATGGCCAGAGACAACAAGAATTCTATAAGAGATGGTCAGCGACAGCAAGAATGCTATAAGAGATGGTCAGAGACAACGAGAACTCTACAAGAAATGGTCAGAGGCAATGAGAATGCTGCAAGAGAAGGTCAGAGACAAAGGAAATGCTACAAGAGATGGTCAGAAACAAGAAGAATGCTACAAGAGATGGTCTGAGACAATGGGAATGCTACAAGAGATGGCCTGAGACAAGAATGCTAAAAGTGATGGTCAAAGACAATGAGAACTCTACAAGAGATGGTCTGAGACAACAAGAATTGTACAAGAAATGGTCAGCAATAACACGAATGCTACAAGAAATGGAAGAGATGGCCAGAGACAACATGAATGCTAAAACAGATGGTCATAAACAATGAGAACTCTACAAGAGATGGTCTGAGACAACAAGAATTCTACAAGAGAAGGTCAGAGATAACAAGAATGCTACAATAGATGGTCAGAGACTACAGGCATACTATAGGAGATGACCAGAGACAACAAGAATGCTGCAAGAGAAGGTCAGAGACAAAGGAAATGCTACAAGAGATGGTCAGAAACAAGAAGAATGCTACAAGAGATGGTCAGAGACAATGAGAACTCTACAAGAGATGGTCTGAGACAACAAGAATTGTACAAGAAATGGTCAGTGATAACGGGAATGCTAGAAGAAATGGAAGAGATGGCCAGAGACAACATGAATGCTAAAACAGAAGGTCATAAACAATGAGAACTCTACAAGAGATGGTCAGAGACAACAAGAATGCTACAGGAGATGGCCAGAGACAACAAGAATGCTACAAGAGATGGTCAGAGACAACAAGAATGCTACAAGAGATGGTCAGAGACAACAAGAATGCTACAAGAGATGGTCAGAGACAACAAGAATGCTACAAGAGATGGTCAGAGACAACAAGAATGCTACCAGAGATGGCCAGAGACAACAAGAATGCTACCAGAGATGGCCAGAGACAACAGGAATGTTACAAGAGATGGCCAGAGACAACAAGAATGCTACCAGAGATGGCCAGAGACAACAAGAATGTTACAAGAGATGGTCAGGGACAATGAGAACTCTACAAGAAAAGGTCATAGACAATGAGACTGCTGCAAGAGAAGGTCAGAGTCAAGGGAAATGCTACAAGAGATGGTCTGAGACAAGAAGAATGCTACAAGAGATGGTCCGAGACAAAGGGAATGCTACAAGAGATGGCCAGAGACAACAAGAATGCTAAAAGAGATGGTCAGAGACAATGAGAAATCTACAAGAGATGGTCTGAGACAACAAGAATTCTACAAGAAATGGTCAGATAATGGGGATGCTACAGGAAATGGAAGAGATGGTACGAGAAAATGAGAACTCTACAAGAGATGGTCAGAGACAACAAGAATGCTACAAGAGATGGTCAGAAACAATGAGAACTCTACAACAGATGGTCAAAGACAAAGAGAATTCTACAAGGGAAGGTCAGAGACAACAAGAATGCTACAAGAGATGGTCAGAGACTACAGGCGATGACCAGGGGCTGCAGACATGATATAGAAGTTGGAGAATGTGGACATACTTCAGGAGGCTGTCATAGACTGGAGACATATTACATAAACCTGCTGGAGATTAAAGCCCCCTTAAAAATAACCTGAGCCATATTTAATATTTCTCTTGGCAAGATCCATTATAAAGAGATAACAGGGCCACACAATTAGTGCCAAACAGCAACTGTGGCAGGTTGGACACCAAGAATTTAGGTGTTGTCTGGAAACCAAATACAAAATACGTTTTCCAGTAATTGTCACTCTGGGAATCTTCCATGATGACATTATAAATTTGAGAGATGATCCCCACCTACATAATGGGACAGGAAGTAGTGCGTTCTAATATCCTTCCTCCACCACAGTGTCTCCTACATATCGATGTGTTCTAGGGAAGTGAGACTCCAGGGTGCTGTCATGGTGGATTCCTGGAAATGTGATTATCAAGACTTCAGATTTCCATTCACTTTCACAGCAGATAAAAAAGCCCAATTGTTGCCTTTTATATATTTATCTATTTTTAAAACAGCTAATGTACCTAAATCTGTCCTCATATCAGCCACACGTAATCCCACGTATAGCAGGCTTTTAGAGGGAAGGGCAGAATTCTCAGCCAATCAGCCTCCGTCGCATTACTCACGTGTTAGCGGGGAACATTCTGACAGAAGGACAGAACAGAGCGATGACTCCCCAGTGTGCTGCGACTCCCCTGCCAGGCCAAAATGCTTTTCTTAGTTTTGGGTGGAGTGAGGATTAGAACCCCTGTCAAGTCTTTACTGCTAACTGGGGCCCCCGACTGATTTCCCCCCTAGAAGTCTGATGGACGGTGTCTATGAAGATCTCACCAGGTACGAAGAAGCAGCTGGCAGAAGAAAACGGAATGAGCGCAGGTGTGTGTCATGAGATCCTGTCTCCGGGTCTTTAGCTTCACTAAACTCTGGTGCTGCACTGAGACTCCGGCCTCAAACTGGAGCGAGCCAAGCCCAACGATGATCTCCATGGGTGCTGGCACGGAGCTCTCTGGAAGGAAGAGGACAGGTTAGGAGAGGAACCTGCCTGTGTACAGATCTGCCCACACCTATGAGGGGAACATCGTGGGTGCTTCACACGTTATTGCTGATCTCTGTTTGACTTATGTAATTCCTGTGTGATCTCTGTGTGACTCTTATCTAATTGCTGTATGACTTTTCAACAACCTTTGTGTGATCTTGGATGAGAACCTTCTTCCCTCAGCCAGAACACTGAAGATGGCACCAGGGGCGGACTGACAACTCATGGGGCCCCCGGGCAATAGGGGATCATGGGGCCCCTGTGTCCTTGCCCAAACTCAAAAAAGCCTATGAAAAAGGTACCAGGGGCATCTCATGGGGCCCCCTACTGACCCCGGCCCTCGGGCAGTGCCCGAGTTTCCAAATGGTCAGTCCGCCCCTGGATGGCACTATGGTGCTGCACTGAGACTCCAGCTTCAAACTGGAGCGAGCCGAGCCCAACGATGATCTCCATTTACAAAGAAATGAAGAGTCTAAAATTTGTATCATAGGCGTATTTTAAATGATAAAGACATGGGGTAAGGATGATCATGAAAAAAGTGAGGGATGAGCCCAGAACTACACGGGAGGAGCCTGTGAATTATCTCAAGGCAGTTGGGTTCACAGTCACCAAACCAACCATTGGTAACTTAATATGCTGCCATGGATTGAAATCTTGCAATGCCCACAAGGTCCCACTCCTCAAGAAGGCACATGTACAGGCCCGTCTATAGATGGCCAATGAACATCTGAATGATGCAGAGAAGGATTGGGAGAAAGTTCTGTGGTCACATGAGACCAAAATTGAGCTCTTTGGCATCAACTCGACTCGCCACATTTGGAGGAAGAGAGATGCTGACTATGACCCTAAGAACTCCATCCCTTTAGTCAAGCATGGAGGTGGAAACATGCTTTGGGGAAGTTTCTTTGCTAAAGGTACAGCCTGATTTTGCCGCATTGAGGGTCCAATGGACGGGGCCATGTATTGTAAGATCTTGGATGAGAACCTTCTTCCCTCAGCCAGAACACTGAAGATGGGTTGTGGATGGGTCTTCCAGCATGACACTGACCCAAAAATACCACCAAGGCAACAAAAGAGTAGCTCAAAAAGAAGCACATTAAGGTCATGGAGTGGCCTAGCCAGTCTCCAGACCTAAATCCTATAGAGAATTTATGGATGCAGCTGAACCTTTGAGTTGCCAAGCAACAGCCAAGAAACCATAAAGTAGTTCTAAAGGTTCAAGGATTTTTTACCTTCGTGTATTCTATGCATGAAGGTAAAAAACCTTCTGTGTGCAGCAGCTCCCCCCGCCCCCTCAATACTCACCTGAGCCTCACCGCGATCCAGCGATGTGAATGACACCCACATGGAAGAAAAATATATTTTAAAAATATTCTTCCCAAATATATTGACATATATTTGAAATACTACAATTTTGGCCGTATTCAACATATATATACACACACTGTAAGTTGAAATGCGTTTTTATTACAAAATATATGAAAAATATTTTTAACAATACATTTTCAAATATACTGTATATCTTTAAAAATACATTTAATCTAATTTACATTTTTGGAACGCATTTACAAATATATGTAAAAATGTCTTTTTTATAGATTAAAAAAAATCTGAAGAATATATTAAAAAAAAAATGTTTTAAATATTTTTCATATATTTTGTAATATATAAAAAATGCATTTCAACATGTAGTGTATATATATATTTAGTACGGCCAAAATTGTAGTAGTTCAAATATATGTCAATATATTTGGGAAGAGTATTAAAAAAAAAAAATATATATATATATATATATATATATATATATATATATATATATATATATATATGTGGGCAGCTATATGTGGGCAGCCTCGGATGTTCCGGGTCTCTGCCTCCTTATTGGCTGAGACAGCAAGTGGGAGTCATTGGCTGTGACCCCCCTATATGATCTCTATGTGATAGGTGATTGGCTGTGACTCCTCCTATATGATCTCTATGCCATAGGTGATTGGCTGTGACCCCCCCCCCCTCCTATATGATCTCTATGCCATAGGTGATTGGCTGTGACCCCCCCTCCTATATGATCTCTATGCCATAGGTGATTGGCTGTGACCCCCCCCATATGATCTCTATGTCATAGGTGATTGGCTGTGACCCCCCCCCCCCTATATGATCTCTATGCCATAGGTGATTGGCTGTGATCCTCCCCCCAATTCAGGAATTGGGACCCCAAATATGTTCCAATAGCAGGCTCAGGGGCCCCTGAATGCCCTTTACTCCAGCAGTTTGGGTTGGGTTGTCACCTCATCCCTTTAAGCCCGAACACACACATGGATGACCCGGGTTCTGCGGCTCATTAAATGCAGATAAGGAACTAATTGGGTTTAATCAGCACCTTAACCAGCCCCAGACCCATTAATGTCATCCATGTGTTCGGGTTTAAAGGGATGAGGTGACAACCTAAGTTTGGGGCCCCATAGGGTTCCCCTATGGAAGGATCTGTCCTGGGGCCCCTGAATGTCCACTTCCCCTGGTGTTGGGGCCCCTAGATCTCCCCCCGGCGGACAGCCCCCGGTACCTGCTGTGGCTCTGCTGGGATTTGTAGTTCCTCACGGCTGAAGATTTGTAGTTTCACACGCGGCTTTCATAGCAACGACCCCTGACAACACACCGCCTGAAACACCCGCCCCCGAGAGGAAGAGCCATCTCCTACAGCCAATCCAAACAGAGCACTGGCAACGTGCCTTCCCCACTGTATCGCAGCTTCTCCCCGCCCCTTCCCATGTGGACATCACGTGTAGGAGAGATGATTGGCCGCCTGTCACAGCAGCTGGGCGCTGGAAGCAATGCCGGGAGGAGGCCAGGACGGCGGTTCCTTCATTCTCCTGATTGAACCGTCATTGTCCAACCGTCACTATTGTATCCTGCAATACGGGAAATCTACAGGCTCCTCCCACCCATCCCCTGACCTGACAGGCTCCTCCCACCTGTATCCAGCGCCTGACCCAACAGGCTCCTCCCATCCATCGCCAGACCCTACAGGCTCCTCCCACCCATCCCCTGACCCGACAGGCTCCTCCCACCTGTATCCAGCGCCTGACCCAACAGGCTCCTCCCATCCATCGCCAGACCCTACAGGCTCCTCCCACCCATCTCCATCACCTGACTCTATAGGCTCCTCCCACCCATCTCCATCACCTGACCCTACCGACTCCAACCTCCCATCGCCTGACTCTACTGGCTTCTCTCCCCTATCTCCATCACCTGACCCTACAGTCTCCTCCCACCTATCTCCATCGCCAGACCCTACCAACTCCTCCCTCCATCACCTGACACTTCTGACTCCTCCCACCCATCACCTGATCCTACAGGCTCCTCCCACCCATCTCCATCGCCTGACGCTACCGGCTCCTCCCTATTGCTATTGTCTGATCCTACAGGCTCCTCCCATCCAACGCCTGACCCTACCTGCTCCTCCTACCCATCTCCAGCACCTGACCCTACCGGCTCCTCCTACCCATCTCCAGCACCTGACCCTACCGGCTACTCCTACCCATCTCCAGTACCTGACCCGACAGACTCCCTGACCCGACAGACACGGAGGACACAGCGGAACACCAATCGCTGTACGGGACCTCTGTGCGAGGTTCCGATCATGTGCTCACGGATTGGCCAATCAGTGATCACATGAATAGTAGTAAACAAGATGTCACTTGCTGACATTGCTTACTATGCGTGAAATCTGTGAATGATCACAGAGATCATATAGTACAGGGCTATTCACAACAGCCTTGTACCAATAGACAAGCTGTGACCAATCACAGCTCTCACTGTATTTCTCAATGGCTGGAAGAATGCAGCCAGAGAGAAGGAGAAATGATTGCTTTTACAGCCTTTATGGGTGAAAAAAAAAAAATCTTCATCACCCCCTTCCCCCCCCCCCCCCCAAGTAGTACAGTGTCGCTATGGTGACACTGTACTGCTAGGGTGACAGTATGTAAAAAAAAAAAAAACACAAGTAAGAATGGTAAAAAAAAAAAATTTTGAACAATTATAATTTGTGGTTATAAACTAATTTAAGTTATCTTTTTTTTTTTTTTTACTAAAAAGATAAATGAATATGAATAGATTTTGGCCAATATTTATGAAGAAAGATTTATTTGAAAAACTTTATAAGAAAAACATTTTTTTTTTCAAAATGTTTGGACTTTTTCATTTATATAGCAAAAAAAAATAAAAATCCCAGTGGTGAATAAATACCACCAAAATAAAGCTTTATCTGTCTAAAAAAAGCTGAAAAATTCATATGGGTACAGTGTTGCATGACCGCGCAATTGTCAAAGTGTGATATCGCTGAAAGCTGAAAATTGGCCTGGACAGGAAGAGGGTGAAAGTGTCCAGACTGGAAGTGGTTAACCAACATAACGTTTCTGGTTGGTGAACCAGTGTGGGGTCTGGGGGTCCAATAGATAAAAGCTATCGAGTCACCACCAAACGGGCGGACTGACCATTTGGAAACTCGGGTACTGCCCGACAGCCCGGGGTCAGTAGGGGGCTCCATGAGATGCCCTCGGTACCTTTCATAGGCTTTTTTGAGCTTGGGCAAGGACACAGGGGCCCCATGATCCCCTATTGCCCGGGGGCCCCATGAGTTGTCAGTCCGCCCCTGCCCCTGTGTCCTTGCCCAAACTCAAAAAAGCCTATGAAAAAGGTACCAGGGGCATCTCATGGGGCCCCCTACTGACCCGAGTTTCCAAATGGTCAGTCCGCCCCTGGTATGACCTGTAGGGGTGGGAAGTGCCCGAGTTTCCAAATGGTCAGTCCACCCCTGCACAGGGGCCCCATGATCCCCTATTGCCCGAGGGCCTCATGAGTTGTCAGTCCGCCCCTGCCACCAAATATTTTTTTTTATCTAAAGGTCACCCAGACTTTTTGTGTTAAGCGGCAAATAGTCAAGTATCTTCTGCCAACGACTTGCAGTATGAGGAACAAAGTTGGGTGCACCTACCACCCCTGTATTATTAGGAAATATGTGAAGGGATTGTTTAATGTGTGGTTTAGTGATGTGTCATATGCATTTGTTAAGAAGGACATGAAGAGTTCTGGAGAAGAAGGAAGGAATCCCTGCGGGAATCATTTGCATGGTATTCAAGAACCTAGGGAGTATGTTTGTTCTAATGACTGCCATGTGGCCAAACCAAGAGAAGTTGTGGATGGTCCACATTTGTTGAGGTCCTCCTGGATGTAAAGCCAAAACCTATTTACAGGCGTACCTTGGTGTACGAACGCCTCGGTTAAGGTCATTTTCGGTTTATGAATGAAAATCCATTGAAAATAATGCCTCAGTTTATGAGTTTTTTTTCGCAATACGAAGTGTATGTCAGTGCCGATTTTTAAATGCAATTGCCAGCTTTTTTTTTTTCTACACTATAACTCACAGAATTAGTCCTCATGCACACGGGACATTTTTACAGCGGCTGTTTTTGGCTTTTGACGATTTTTTTCTACAGCCAGTAAACCCCCCAGCATGTTATCCTATGTGTCCATACACACAGACTGGAATCAGCGGTTTTTGGCTGGAAAAAAACCCAGGACTAGTGGGATTCTAGAGTTTTTTTAGCTATAAAAACGCTCTAACGCTGGCAAACCGGCCTTTTTGAATGTTTTTTTTGAGCAAAAAAGAAAAAAAAACCCACGGCAAAACGCCGCTAAACCCTAATGCAAAAACGCTAAAAAACCTCACATTTTTAACATGACTTTACACAGCTAACGTTACCAGCGTTATTAAAACGCTCCCTGTGCATGGAGCCTTAGCTGTCACTTTCCCCGGAGCTAAAGGAAACATTGTTTCTTTTATCTCGGAAACAAACTAAAAGGAAACATTGTTTCTTTTATTTTCGGAAACAAAGTAAAAGGAAACATTGTTTCTTTTGTAAAATTAACTAAAAGGAAACTTTCTTTTAGCTGGGGGAAGTGACAGCTGAATTTCTGAGCTATAGTGAAGAAAAAAAAAAGGCAGTAATTACATTTAAAAACCAGCACTGACCTATAGTGACAGCGACTTTTTTTTTTTTTTACTTTTTTCTGACCTCCGGAACGGATTAATTGTTTTTCAGTGCATTCCTATGGGAAACCGCGTTTCGGTTTACGAATTTTTCGCAATACGAAACATCCCGGAGAACTCATTAAATTCGTAAATGCCTGTGTATAGTTTTAGATGGTACAGGGAAGGGTTGGACCCCTGTGTGTCCCCCTGGTGAGATTTCTCTTCAGTTCCTGTCTTGGTGGTAAGAGGCAACAAAATCTATTGACACGGGCAGGGGCGGACTGACAACTCATGGGGCCCCCTGGCAATAGGGGATCATGGGCCCCTGTGTCCTTGCCCAAACTCAAAAAAGCCTATGAAAAAGGTACCAGGGGCATCTCATGGGGCCCCCTACTGACCCCAGGCCCTCGGGCAGTGCCCGAGTTTCCAAATGGTCAGTTCGCCCCTGGACACGGGTGACGGAATTGTACATCCTTATGTGACCATTAGGCAGGCCATAGACGGGGTGAAAACCGTCTGTTTTTTTTTTTTTTTAAATGAAAAATCGGCCTTTCAATCGGCTGACGTTACCATTGGTAACAAAAAAAAAAAAAAAAAAAAATTTGCTGATTTTCGTCCCGTCTATGGCCGGCAAATATAATAGCAGTGTCCCTGCAGAGAGCTCCGCTATTATATTTGGCATTGAAAAGTATAGCAAAGTTGCAACATTATATCTATTTGTATCCAAATAGAAATATCTGTATCCGAAATGGATACAAATAGATACAATGTTGCAACTTTGCTATACTTTTCAATGCCAAATATAATAGCGGAGCTCTCTGCAGGGACACAGCTATTATTTTTGACATTTAAAAGTATTGCGGTTGCAACATTGTATCTATTTGTATCCGGATAGAAACATCTGTATCCGAAATGGATACAAATAGATACAGCTGTTCTTTTTCCTTGTCTTCATCTTCTTCTTTTCCTTCTTCTTGCAGGTCACAGCTCATGCGCATTTTTTTTAAATCGGTAAAAAGATCGGCTGATTTGCCCATCATTGCCGTGAAAATCAGCCGATCGGCAAAATCGGACGTTTTTTTCCCAACATAACCAATTAAAAGAAGTGTGTCAAAATCACGAAAAACGACCGACAAATTCACCCACTAACGATCCGAAAATCAGCCGATTATCCTTTCGGACTAATTTTCGCCCGATTTTCGACCCATCTATGGCCTGCTTTACCCCTACTCATGGCTGCTATCCTTTCTCGTTAGGAAGTTTTTAAGACATTAATAAAACCAGACGAAACTGGAAAGATCTGTTTACATGTTGGTGCCCAGTGCTCCAGAATGAAATGAAAACGAGAAGCGCACCAACCTTGCGCATTACCTCAGTAACCAAAATTTATTAATTGTAAAAAATATACTCACAAACAGCGAATAAAATATAGCTCTGAGGAAGAAGGGACCCCCTTCGAAATGCGTCAGCTGTACTGAACACCCACTCCCCTGATGGGACTCATGTTAGCTTCAAGTCCCTGTGAGGACTTACATGCCTGATTTTATTCACTGTTTGTGAGTATATTTTTTACAATTAATAAATTTTGGTTACTGAGGTAATGCGCAAGGTTGGTGCGCTTCTCGTTTTCATTTCATTCTGCAGTGTTGATTGGGCTTCCCCAGCCTTGTTTTGGAGCCGCACAGCCCTTTATGCATTGGTGGATGATCCCTCCAGGCCTGGTTCCATCTGTTCGCCACCTGTCTGAGCCCTAGAGCGCAGGAGAATTTGTTTTTGATCTACTGTGGTGCCCAGTGCTCGCCATGCTGCCGAAGTAATCACCCCATGACAGCATACACAAGCAGACCACCACTCTTCCCAATCAGGGGATTCACAGTCCAATACCAGGTAGATCATCTGAGATTACAGTCTTCGTGCCACAGCCAAGATCTGATATAAACCAACTAGATAAGAGATCAGCAAACACATATTATAAATAATAAAGATAAGTTTATTAATAGGTTTATTATTGGTCCATCGGGTGGGGGAGGAGCTCCTGGACGGCTGCGCTCAATTCTTCCAGCGGATTTGCTGTAATCACACAAAGGACAATTGCGTCAATGAAAAAGATTCCAGTCATATATACCAGTGTTTCCCAATATTTTTTCAGTCAAGGCACCTTTTAAAATTATGGACAGTCCCTGAGGCACCCCATTCTAAAATGTAAAAAACTATTCTAACAGTTGTATATAATGCAGCAACATCCACACATGTAGGACACCCAACATTAGAGGTGATTTATTCTTCCAAAGCAAATGCACTTTTGCACACTGGTACTGACTAGTATGCCAATGTTTCTCTTCTCCCTCAATTTTTCTCCATCACTGAGCTAATGTGACCCCAGAACTGATGGAGAGGGGCAGGGGAAGGTCAAACTAGGATGCTGTGCAGGCAGCTGACATCCTCCTTATCAACTGATGATGTCATTGGTTGTAAGGATGCCGGAGGCTAGAAGGTGGTAATGGTGCACAATGAAAACCTGTGGCTTTGTGTAACTAAAAGGCAGGCTTGTTCCACCCGCTGGTTTGTATACAAGTTTTGGGCAATTTTTAGACATTTTGCCAAGGCACCCCTGAAGAAACCTCAAGGCACCCCAGTTGAGAAAGGCTGATTATATACTAATCCAAAGACATACACTATAAGGCCAAAAGTCTGTGTAACTATGATCATCACACCTATATGTGTTTGTTGGACAGCTAGTTCCAAAACCATGGCCATTAATATGACATTGGACTCTTTGTGACTTCAGCATCCTCCACACAAAATTTTAGAGCATCTGTGGGAACCTGTGCCCATTTGAGGTGGGGTACTGATGTTGGATGGGAAGATCTGGCTCACGATGAAATAGTAAATACAATGTAATAATACATTGTTACATTGCAATTTTCCAGTGACACCTTTAGACTATCTGCATTTCATTTTACAAAGGAGAGCCTGCATTTTGATAGCTGCTCCTGTTGTGTACTACAAGGCAATTCCCGGCTGTCATCTTGACAGCCGTTAATTGCTGGGCATCCATGCAAAGATAGTTAGAACAGTGTTTCTCAACCTTTTTTCAGTCCCGAGCCACCCTTTAAAATTATGGACAGTCCCGAGCCACCCTTTAAAATTATGGACAGTCCCGAGCCACCCTTTAAAATTATGGACAGTCCCGAGGCACCCTTTAAAATTATGGACAGTCCCGAGCCACCCTTTAAAATTATAGACAGTCCCGAGGCATTGATGGAAAGGGACAGGCAAGGGTCAAACTAGGATGCTGTGCAGGCAGTTGACATCCTCCTTATCAACTGATGATGTCATTGGTTGTCAGGATGTCGGCGGCTAGAAGGTCGTAATGGTGCACAATGAAAACCTGTGGCTTTGTGTAACTAAAAGGCCGGCTTGTTCCACCCGCTGGCTTGTAAACAAGTTTTGGGCACTTTTTAGTAATTTTGCCAAGGCACCCCTGAAGAACCTCAAGGCACCACTGAACAACCTCAAGGCACCCCAGGGTCCTGGGCACCCTGGTTGAGAAAGGCTGAGTTAGACCATCCTGCATGCTTACAGCAAACATGTCATCAGCTCAGTTCTGTGTGTAGCTCTACTCACTGTGTTGTTGAGAATCATGTCGATTTTGTCCTCCTCTGGAGATCCGCGATCCACCTTGCAGCGATAAACCATCAATTGTTGGCGGTCCTTCAAGTCTTTGTATGTCTGCCAGGAAGAACCAAAAGGGTCACCACATATTTCTGTTTACTTCTTGCAGATCATCAATGCACCCAGAAATAGGGGAGCCTATACTGCATTACAGAGCACTGTGTCCTCCCACTGACCTCCATCCCGGCACAGAGAAAGAACTCCTCGCAGGGCAGGCATGGTGGTGACACTGAACAAGTACCCCAGAATTCAGTGAAGGCCATAATGGAGTAATGAGCGGGGGGGACAGATCTAGGCGATATCATACACACAGGCAGTGTAGTGTCTTATATACTGTATATTCTCCATTGAGTAGAGGCTACTAAAGGTGGATAGGATTGTAACAGAACCGGACCCAGACCGCACTTGGGTATCTCCGATAGACTCCAGCTTCCCTGTCCGAACACAAATCCCCGGACACCACCGCTGATCATACAGGAAATAGACATCACCAGACTCTTCTTAAGACAGGAAGCCAACTGCTTTATTTTTACACAAACACAAGACATATACACAGGGCGGGGAAATACAACCAGGAACAGGAAACACCTCATCGGGCCCTCCCAGCAAGGGGAAGGGCTGCAGGAAACACCCCCCACCAAACCAAGACACAGAACAATGGGATGCAGCACATGGCAGTGAACAATGGAACAACCACATGGCAGTGAACAAGGGACCAACCACATGGCAGTGAACAATGGACAACCCCCACAACCATATTAGAACATTTTACCTGTACCCCCTAACAGGCACAGGTTTCCTTAGACATAAGAGGGATTTGGGAAGATGATACAGGGGTCCCCCCACCCCCAAATGTCACTCCCGTCACAAGGATCACTCTGTATAAAAATATAAATGGTATATATAGAAAACCTGGTGCAAAATTGTTCACATTAAGGTCAGTGGGATTGACAAGGGGGCACTCTGTGCCTAAAGGAAAAGAGGCTTAACCTCAATATATGGAAAGGCTTCTTTACAGTAAGAGCTGTGAAAAGGTGTAATAGACTGTCTCTTAGAAGCTAGCTGTAAGCTTAAAGGATACGTTCACCTTTGGGAACATGTTACATATTCTACCCATTTTTAGGGTGGAACATATTACCACATCTGCTGCCCTCTTTCCCTTTGTCAGCAGTACCGGGAGAAGTTCCCCGTACTGGCTGTCACTTTCTGAAAACAGCACGGCCATGCGGGGCTCTGCCCACACGGCTGCATCATTCATTCACATGAGTTCTGTGAATGAATAAACTACAAATCCTGACATCCTTTGCGGATGTCAGCTTGTAGTTCTCAATGAACTACCATGGCGCTGTTGGGTGCTGTGGTAGTTCAAGTCTTCCTGTCAGTGTAAAACGGTCTGCTCCTACAAGCACACAGATTACACTGACAGTCTGCAGGAGATCTGCATGGCACCAGCGATCTGCTGATCGCTGGTGAAATGCTTTACAGCACAGGTGTCAAACTGGCGGCCCTCCAGCTGTTGCCAAACTACAAGTCCCATGAGACATTGCAAGACTGACAGTTACAAGCATGACTCCCAAAGGTAGAGGCATGATGGGATTTGTACTTTCGCAACAGCTGAAGGGCCGCCAGTTTGACACCCCTGCTTTACAGGCTCAAAAAATGCACACTTTTTTTATTTTTACCTGCAAAAAAATGGGCATTTATTATTTATTTTTAAAAAGTGAACTTTTCCTATAAAGACTGGATATGTTTCTAAATACACAAAACCAGGGGCGGACTGACAACTCATGGGGCTCCCGGGCAATAAGGGATCATGGGGCCCCTGTGTCCTTGCCCAAACTCAAAAAAAGTCTATGAAAAAGGTACCAGGGGCATCTCATGGGGCCCCCTACTGACCCCGGGCCCTCGGGCATTGCCCGAGTTTTCAAATGGTCAGTCCGCCCCTGCACAAAACATAACTATTAATATAAAATACAGCATATAGAATTGTTGGTACAAATATTATCCAATTGCTTTAGGTCAGGGGTGTCAAACTGTGGCCCTCCAGCTGCTGCAGAACTACAAATCCCATGAGGCATTGCAGGACTGACAGTTGAAAGCATCACTTCCAAAGGCAGAGGCATGATGGGATTTGTAGTCTCTCAACAGCTGTAGGGCCGAAGTTTGACACTTGTGCTTTAGGTGATCACAAATGACGTTTTCCCTATTGGACCATGCTTTGTAAGGATTTTTGCTTTCCTCTGGATCAACAGAAGGGTTTAAGGGGGTTTTCTAAGGAAGCAAGTGCCTAATAGGCCATCTCTGTGTGCAGCACTCAGGTCCACACCAGGGGCGGACTGACCATTTGGAAACTCAGGCACTGCCCAAGGGCCCGGGGTCAGTAGGGGGCCCCATGAGATGCCCCGGGTACCTTTTTCATAGGCTTTTTTGAGTTTGGGCAAGGACACAGGGGCCCCATGATCCCCTATTGCCCGGGGGCCCCATGAGTTGTCAGTCCGCCCCTGGTCCACACACACTCTTCAGCTTCCACCTGTTGGCAAACTGGACACTGAGCAGGATGCATTGGGAGAATGACATATTCCCATCCCTCAGCTGGAGAAGTGTCAGTCCCTCTACCGGTTCATCTATAAAATGACAAGTCCTGGTACTCCTGCTTGCACTATTTACTCACATCGATCACAACGTCATGGCACTTGTACTTTGTCCCTAGTGATATTTTGGTTTCCACATCCTCCACCAGCCGGATGTATTCCTGCAGGATCTGCACAGCAAGAGAAGACAATAACAGAAATGTGACCTCTATAATGGAGGCATAATGCTCCAGCTGCTGGGAGTATTTCCACTCTCTGGTACTCACCTGTACAGGGGCCCCATTCTTGTGTAAAATCTCCACCACCCGATGAAAGCCAACCGGCGCTCTCTTCTTGGTGTAACCCAGCCAGGTCTGTGGAAAGAAGAGGGGACACCATTAGAGTTCAACATGTGGTTAAAAGAATGAGCTGTACAAAAAGACATGGGAAGCATCCATCGCACAAGGGTACTGCCAGCAAGAAACCAAACCTGGATGTCACATTTGGAGAGATTTACTAAAAGTGGTGCACATAGAATCTGGTGCAGCTGTGCATAGTAACCAATCGGCTTCTAACTTGATCTTGTTCAATTAGACTTTGACAACAAAATCTAGAAGCTGAATGGTTACTATGCACAGCTGCACCAGCTTCCCTTGTGACGTCATCGTGTCAGAATTGCCGTTTATGCCGTTTGCGGATTTTAATGATTGCTTGAAAGTTTATGATGTTTATAAGTGCGTTTCTCTTTTTTCCATAAATGGTATACAAACTATCTTCACTATGAGAGGCACTTTTTTTATATTTATATGAATATATGCCAACTTCATGAGAACGGGATGGTCTGAAGAGCTTTTGATGATCCATGTGGTCTGGCTTGAGATACACGAGTCTGTATTGGAAGTGTTGTAATAAGGCGTATGTTGACCCCCTATAGTCAAGGGGTCAAAGGATGTGGTAAGCCTCCAATTTGTCATCACGGTGGTGCAGTGTTCACATTGGTGCTTATAGAAGTTGGAACGAAGAGCCGGGACTATTCATCACAAAAGGGGACTGTTCTATATACCCACATAGGGACTGTCACATACAGGTGAAACTTGAAAAATTAGAATATCGTGCAAAAGTTCATTTATTTCAGTAATGCAACTTAAAAGGTGAAACTAATATATGAGATAGACTCATTACATGCAAAGCAAGATAGTTCAAGCCGTGATTTGTCTTCATTGTGATGATTATGGCTTACAGCTCATGAAAACCCCAAATCCACAATCTCAGAAAATTAGAATATTGTGAAAAGGTGGAATATTCTCGGCTCAATGTGTCCCACTCTAATCAGCTAATTAAGCCATAACACCTGCAAAGGGTTCCTGAGTCTTTAAATGGTCTCTCAGTCTGGTTCAGTGGGAATCACAATCATGGGAAAGGCTGCTGACCTGACAGTTGTGCAGAAAACCATCATTGACACCCTCCATAAGGAGGGAAAGCCTCAAAAAGGTAATTGCAAAAGAAGTTGGATGTTCCCAAAGTGCTGTATCAAAGCACATTAATAGAAAGTTATGTGGAAGGGAAAAGTGTGGAAGAAAAAGGTACACAAGCAGCAGGGATGACTGCAGCCTGGAGAGGATTGTCAGGAAAAGGCCATTCAAAAGTGTTGGGGACTTTCACTAGGAGTGGACTGAGGCTGGAGTCAGTGCATCAAGAGCCACCACACACAGATGGATCCTGGACATGGGCATCAAATGTCGTATTCCTCTTGTCAAGCCACTCCTGAACAACAAACAACGTCAGAAGTGTCTTACCTGGGCTAAAGAAAAACAGACCTGGTCTGTTGCTCAGTGGTCCAACGTCCTCTTTTCTGATGAGAGCAACTTTTGCATCTCATTTGGAAACCAAGGACCCCGAGTATGGAGGAAGAAGGGAGAGGCACAAGGACCCCGAGTATGGAAGAAGAATGGAGAGGCACAAGGACCCCGAGTATGGAGGAAGAATGGAGAGGCACAAGGACCCCGAGTATGGAGGAAGAATGGAGAGGCCCAAGGACCCCGAGTATGGAGGAAGAATGGAGAGGCACACACTGCAAGATGCTTGAAGTCCAGTGTGAAGTTTCCACAGTCTGTGTTGATTTGGGGAGCCATGTCATCTGCTGGTGTTAGTCCACTGTGCTTCATTAAGTCCAGGGTCAACGCAGCCGCCTACCAGGAGATTTTGGAGCACTTCATGCTTCCTTTCACAGACGAGCTTTATGGGGATGCTGACTTCATTTTCCAGCAGGACTTGGCACCTCCCACACTGCCAAAAGCACCAAAACCTGGTTCAATGACCGTGGGATTACTGTGCATGATTGGCCAGCAAACTCAACTGACCAGAACCCCATAGAGAATCTATGGGGCATTGCTAAGAGAAAGATGAGAGATATGAGACCAAACAATGCAGAAGAGCTGAAGGCCGCTATTGAAGCATCCTGGTCTTCCATAACACCTCAGCAGTGCCACAGGCTGATAGCTTCCATGCCACGCTGCATTGAGGCAGTAATTGCTGCAAAAGGGGCCCAAACCAAGTGCTGAGTACATATGCATGCTTATACTTTTCAGAGGTCCAATATTGTTCTATGTACAATCCTTGTTTTATTGATTGCATGGAATATTCTCATTTTCTGAGATTGTGGATTTGGGGTTTTCATGAGCTGTAAGCCATAATCATCACAATGATGACAAATCACAGCTTGAACTATCTTGCTTTGCATGTAATGAGTCTATCTCATATATTAGTTTCACCTTTTAAGTTGCATTACTGAAATAAATGAACTTTTGCACGATATTCAAATTTTTTGAGTTTCACCTGTATATGCCAATTATTTTGCACTTTGGTACTGGTTTACCATTGAGAACTTTATTCATTGTTCACATTTGTATATTTTTGTATGTATGTATTGTTTGTGCATAATATGTATATTACTTTGATTGCACTTTAGCGCAACACCAGATATTTATTTAGATATGGATAGGATGGTATTAGATGAAGTCATGTGCCCAGCAACAAGGGGGGAGGCAGCGGGTTCTTGGTTGGGATGAGATAGAGATATGGACAATATTTATATTTTTTTAATGAACAATCATTGGACAACGCACACTGGCCTCAGTAAAGCGATGTGTGAGGACAATGGAGATTTACTAAAACTGGTGCACTTTAATTTTTGGTACTGGTTTACCATTGAGCACTTTATTCACAGTTCACATTTGTATATTTACCCCCGGTTCACATATATGCGGCCTTGTAGGCCGTGTTTTGCATGGGCACCAGAGCCCATTCATTTGAATGGACTCCCGTGCCCCGTGACATGCAGAAAAGAAGTCCCTGAACTTCTGAAAACGCAGCCCACACAGGAACCTCGGTTACCAGTACAGTTGGGTTTTCCAGTGTGGGCGGCGTGCCATTAGAATTAATGGTGCCCGTCCGCGGGTCCGCATTCCTCTGTGCGGGTTTTCGTGCGGATCCGCAGCCGCACCACCCGCACAGATGTGAACCTAGCCTTATGTATTGTTTGTGCATAATATGTATATTACTTTGATTGCACTTTAGCGCAACATCAGATATTTATTTAGATTTGGTATTTAGAGATGATATCCTCTTAGTGTGTTTGCTGCTTTGTTCACTATCCAATTTAAATGCGTTTTTTAATTGTGTTTATTACCATCCTGCACCCTATGAGTACGTGCATAGCACGAAACGTGTCAGGGGGGCTACAGCAACTGGACGTCTAGCCACCGCTGGTGGCCATCCGAATAACATATGTATCACGCTATGTGGTGTCCCTTATTTGGCTCTACTTGTGAGTGCCGTCATTTGCAGACCCTGCTTTAAAGGTGACCCCAGATGGTGATACACTTCAAGGACCCCTGAGCACCCTTTCAGATGTTATCAGAAGGTGTAAGAACTTGACCTGACCTGGGAGCAGATGACCTGATTGATACCTGATGAGACAGGCTATATCTCAAATGCGTGTATTTACGCACTTCTGGTGAGTGCGCAATTTATTAAAATTGGATTTATCATCTGCCACCCTGGACCAGATTTCCACGCACAAGTATTGAGATCGTACTAGATCAGGGGTGGGCAAACTTTTTGACTTGAGGGCCGCAATGGGTTCATATATTGGACCCGGGGGCCGGACCAAGAGTAGATGAATGATGTGTATGTGTCATCCATAGTAAGTATAGTAATATTCCCCCATAGTAAGCATAGGAATTAATCCCCCATATAGTAATTCATCCCCCATATAGTAATTCATCCCCCCTATAGTAATTCATCCCCCATATTAAGTCCCCCCTGTGTCAATTCACTTACCTTTGCTCCGCGCGTTCCTCTCGCCGTGTTCCCGCGCCGTTCTGGTGTAGCATGAAAATTTGTCTCCTATGAGGATCTGTCCCCCTCGACGTATCTGCGCATGTGCCAGTTTCAGGCATTAGCAGCCGATCGGCGATCTCCGGCACATGCGCAGATACGTCGAGGGGGACAGATCCTTATAGGAGACAGATTTTCATGCTACACCGGTCTTCAGGGCGGACTGTGAGAGGAGCCTAGCTCCCCTCGCGTTCGTCACGCTGCCCCGCCTACACACATCCTGACAGCCATCCTGACAGTATCACGCTCCGCGGGCCGGATTAAAAGGTCCGCCGGGCCGTAGTTTGCCCATTGCTGTACTAGATCCTCACGTGGGCTGTTTTGTTTGGGACATTTATTCACCACGCTCACCATTTGGTGACATCTCATTTTTTGCACCTAATTTTGCACTTTATGTGATTTATGTTATTTAACTACATGCCGCCCAGCCACTGTACATATACGTCGGCAGGGCGGCACTCGCAGGCAAAACCACGTTTTAAAACGTGTGTTTTGTAAACAAATAGGGGGCGCGCGCGAGGCGCGCCGCCGCCCTGGCTGTCCCGCGGATCACCGCCACAGATGTCAGTCGCCGGGTCACAGCCGCTTCTTAGCGGCTATGTCCCGGCGATCGGCGGCAAACAGTGACAGACAGCACAGCTGTCACTTCCCTGTCAGCACGAGGATGAGCTGATCGAGAAAGAACAGTTTCTCTTTCTTGATCAGCCTTGTCCCGCCCAGCACACACCCCGCCCCCTAGTAAAACACTCCCCTCATTCCTATAACCCTTCCCTGCAAAATAAACAACCCCTTCCTCCCCAGTGCCAGTTTTTTTTTTTTTGCACTGATCACTGTATTAGTGTTTTTGGGGATGTCAGTGACCCCAAGTCAGTACCCCCCAATGTCAGAATGTCCGCCGCAGTCTCGCCATAAGTCGCTGGTCGCTGCCATAAGTCCCTGATCGCCGCCATAATTAGTATAAAAAAACCCTAAAAATCCCAGTATCTTTCCTGCCATTTGTAAACGCTATAACTTTCACGTAAACCAATTAATTTACACGTATTGGTTTTTTTTTTTAGCAAAGACATGTCGCAGAATACATTTTGGCAGAAATTTATGACTAAATTTGATTTTTGCATTTTTTTTTTACTGGACGTGTTTTATAGCAAAAAGTCCAAAATATTGTTTTTTTTTTTCTCAAAATTGTCAGCCTTTTTTTTTTATAGCGCAAAAAATAAAAACTGCATAGGCGATCAAATACCGCCGAAAGAAAGCTCAATTTGTGGGGAAAAAAAAGATGTAAATTTCATTTATGTACCATATTGCATGACCGCGCAATTGTCCGTTAAACTAGCGCAGTGCTGTATAGCAGAAAAATGGCGTAAATTGCAGTATCTATACCATAGTTTGTAGACGCTATAACGCCACACAAAGCAATATACACTTATTGGGATTTTTTTTACCAAAAACATGGAGCAGAATACATTTTGGCCTAAATTTATAACCAACTTTGAGTTTACTATATATTTTTTATAGCTGAAAATAAAAAATATTGTTTTTCTTCAAAATTTTTGGCCTTTGTTTATAGCGTGAAAAATAAAAAGCGCACAGATGATCAAATTACACCGAAAGAAAGCTCTATTTGTGTGAAAAAAAGGACGCAAATTTTGTTTGGGTGCAGCATTGCATGACCGCGCAATTATCAGTTGAATTAGTGCAGCGCCGAGTAGCAAAAAGAGGCCTGGTCATTAAGGGGGGTAAATCCTCTGGAGCTCAAGTGGTTAATACGCATTATTTTGCACATTATGTCTTTGCGCTGCACCTTTATATTGAAATACTCTTTGGAAGGTTCTATTTGGTTGCCTTTTGGTGTGCCAGCAGCTGTTTTATTTGCAGGTAGCGTTCGCTTATTTTTCCTTTATCCTATTACCATCCTATCCATGCCAGCCCATGGGCCAACATCACAAACTGGTCTCTCTTGCTGTGGATGATTCCCTGCAGCCTAGAGTTCTATGAAGGACCAGGGAAATACCTCGTGTTTCTAAAGCTTTTCTCATCAGTAGATGTCCCTCAGCTGAATGTTTGCTGGTTCCTAGACTGGGCTGACTGCTTTCTGAATCCTTCATTTTTTTTCAACCTTTTGTCAAAGACGTATGAAGTAATAGTTCTGTAGGTGGCAGACAAAGAAAGGCATGCTGGGATTGGCACAGACCTTAGTGGTGAAAAGAGCATCAACATCATTCCACGCTCGCAGCTTCGCACGGGCGGCCAGTGCTGTGAGAATGTACAGCTTCTCTGGGATCTGTAACGGAGTCATAAGTATGTCGGCAAATTACTGAGTGCATGGCACTTCTATGTCCAAACAGACACACAAAGCCTCATCTGTCACCTTAAAGGTCTTCCGGAGATTAGTAGGACTGCTGAAGGTTCCCTGTGTGGAGAGAAATATCGGATTAGTGAACTTTGAAGACTCTCTCCCCATACATCACAATGTACACCCCCCCCCCGCCTCTCACCACGTCCTTCCCCCGCTGCTCACCTCACTTTCTGTGTAGTGGTAGATACAGGAGTAGAACAGGGTGGTGACCAGCGGCATGAAGAGCAGAGAGGCCTTCCTGGGGTGCCTACGGAAGATGTCCTGTCCTGAGGACTCCAAGTGTTTATCATTGACCTGAAATCCACAGAGGGGTCAGAGAGACAATAGAAACTCCCCCCCCCCCCCCCCCTCTTAATACATGACTTGTACCACCAACCAAGAACTATGCAGGCCATAGACAGACCGTTTATCGGCCAAATTGTCAGCCGATAAACGAAAAATCAGTCGGTGCCGTTGCCGCCACCAATGTCCACGAAAAAAACGGACGTTTTTCTTGGATTTTCCAGCATGACCGATAAAAATAAATGAGAAGATCCGCGTAAAACGGCCGACGGGCTGCCCCACAAACGGCGTGAATATCGGCCGATTTTTCGTGCGGCCGATAAACGACCCGTTTATGGCCTGCACTAGTCTGAGAAATAAGGAGATTCATTAATTAGAACCCTCACTGAGGAAATCAACCATGGTGAAGAAAGGTTCAAAACCGGAGCAGACTGACCATTTGGAAACTCGGGCACTGCCCGAGGGCCCAGGGTCAGTAGGGGGCCCCATGAGATGCCCCTGGTACCTTTTTCATAGGCTTTTTTGAGTTTGGGCAAGGACACAGGGGCCCCATGATCCCTTATTGCCCGGGGGCCCCATGAGTTGTCAGTCCACACCTGGTCCAAAAGTATCTCCCACTCTGCCAACTGCTTCTACAAATGTGAGTCTGGGAAGGAGAAAAAGCTGGTCGCTCTCCAAGAAAGTTCAAATGCTGGCAACTTTGTTATGGACAAACAAGCAAACAGTCCCTTGCCGGGGAACTCCTTTACTGACGCATTTCACCTACAAATGTTGGGCTTAAAAGATAAAGTTTAGCCATGTACATTTTTACATAGTTACATTTTTTTTTTTTTTTTTAAATGGTTGAATTGGATGGACTTTTTTCAGCCAGATTAACTATGTAACATTGGTCCAGCTTGCCCAATGTAAGTACACGTGTGTCATAGCTGTGGAAGCTGTAAATCACTGTAGTAGGTACTGCTACAACAAACAATTGTGGCAAACAAAAAAAATGGGATCATTGTGGAATGTCTACATTCCAAAAAAAAAAAAAAAAAAATAGGAATCATTTCTGGAGAGTTTGAACTACCCTAACAAAATTTTGTATATTTCAAAATAGAAAATAAGGGAAAGATTTTTTTTTTTTTGTCAAAATGTTTTTTGTTTTTTTTTCCTCTATATAGTAAACATAACAAATAGTGCTTAACCACCTCCTGTCCGGCCGTTGTATAAAAACGGCCAGATGGTGGCAGTGCAGGGGCGGGTTGCCGTTTATAAACGGCTTTCCCGGCCCCCTGCTTGTGCGCGATCCGGTGCCCGCTGTGTCCTTTCAGACACAGTGAAACACTGAAAATCGGACGGGGCCTCCGTGCGAGGTCCCGATCATGTGATAGCTAATTAGCCAATCAGAGATCACATGCAGAGTAGTAAGCAAGATGTCACTTGTGACATCATTGCTTACTACGTGTGAAATCTGTGAATGATCACAGAGGTCACATGGTACAGGGCTATTCACAACAGCCTTGTACCATGTGACAAGCTGTGACCAATCACAGCTCACTCAGTAGTTCTCAATGGCTGCAATAATGCAAAAATGTAAAAAAAAATATAAATCTTCATTACCCCCCACAAGTAGTACAGTGTCACCATGGTGACACTGTACTGCTAGGGTGACAGTATGTAAAAAAAATAATAAATAATATAAAAAAAATGTAAAAAAAAGTTTAAAAATTATAATTTTTGGTTATAAACTAATTTGGCTTATTTTTTTTTTACTAAAAATATAACTGAATAAATTTTGGCCAAGATTTATGATGAAATTTTTTATTTGCTAAATTTTATAAGAAAAACACTTTTTTTTCAAAATTTTTGGACTTTTTAATTTACATAGCAAAAAAAATAAAAATCCCAGTGGTGAATAAACACCACCAAAAAAAAGCTTTATCTGTCTCAAAAAAATGCTAAAAATTCATATGGCTACAGTGTTGCATGACCGTGCAATTGTCATTCAAAGTGTGATAGCGCTGAAAGCTGAAAATTGCCCTGGTCAGGAAGGGGGTGAAAGTGTCCGGACTGGAAGTGGTTAATAAATCCTACCAAAAAGGAAGCTCTGCCTTTTAAACTTGATAAAACATTTGTTTGGGTACAGTGTTGCATGACGAACGGTCACTCAAATTATCACAGCATTGTAAACTGAAAAAGGGGCTAATAATGAAGGGGTAATACAGGCCTCTACTCAAGTGGTTAAAGCCGGAGTTCCACCTGAAAAAAAAGAAATAAAAGTCAGCAGCTACAAAAACTGTAGCTGCTGACTTTTAAAATACAGAAACTTACCTGTCCCTTGGTCCAGCGGTGTCCTCCCCGCCTCTAGTTTCACCAGCCGCCTTCTCTCCCTGGCGCCGGCATCTTCCGTGTGGGCACCCAGCTGTGACAGCTTGCGGCTTCACAGCCGGGTGCCCACTGCGCATGCCCGAGCAGCGCTACACTTTGTGAATGGTCCTGTAGTCTCCTGGGACCTGTCACGTGTCCCAGAAGACTACGGGGATGGAGGGATGATGACAAATTCCGCGTCCGATCGCCCAGGCGATCACAGTGGAAGTGAGAGCGGGTACCTGTCAAATTCGAGCACCCGCTCCCCAAAGGTGCCAATCCTTAATGGGGAGCGGGGAACAAAGGCTTAAAGCGGAACTTCCCCTTTTGGGTGGAGCTCCGTTTTAATTGTAGGTCTGCAATTAGGCCCAGCTTTTTGGTTGCTATGCGTCAGCAGGAAAGTCTCAGGCAGGGACCCTTCGCTTGTTTGTCTGGAACAATAAAGTTTGTAGTGTTTTAATTTTCCTGAAGTGCAGCTGGCTTGTTCTCCATCCTAGACTCTCTCATCATTTATGGGGCATAGGTCAAACTCCTGCCGGGTCTAGAACTCAGGTCTTCAGGAGAGAGTGACCTGGCCTTTGGGCTGAAAGCAGCGCACTCCATGTTTGTCTAAGCCTGCTTCTACAAACACGCTGACATTCCACATTATATATGGGAGGTATCTTTTGGTGAAAAGCTGGACACACATGGCAAAACATATGTAGGCCCACAGCACTAGACAGGTCCACTCAGACATGGAACACATGCCAGGTGCCCACACAAAGCCCAGTAAACAATCCTGACCTCAATGATGATCTGTCTTTCCAGCAGGGTATAATGGTCCTGTACAAGGGCTGCATCGTCCTGGGAGAAGGGCAGGCTGAGGGGGAACAACAGACACAGGTGAGTGTCATGGACATGCATGCACATTAAAAAGTTGTGTCAAAATTGATGTTTCAGAATTGTGATTAAATTACAAAAATACAATAAAATAACACAAAACAAAAATACAACAAAAACTCAATTTGTAAATTCACCACAGATGGGGTTCAAAGGTTGCCTACCCCTGATATATACATTTTATGCACAAATGGATACCTGGTTAGCCAAGTAGTGTTTAAAATTGAAAAAAAAAAAACATGTTTTTCTTTGTTTCTGTTATAAAAGTTTGCAAATAAATAATTGTTCTTCATAAATTTAGGCCGAGATGTATTCTGCTACATGTCTTTGGTGAAAATAACCCAAATTAGGATGTATTTTTTAGATTGTAGGAAAGTTATAGAGTTCACAAACTATGGTATAGATCTGAATATTGATCAATCCTGAAGTACTGACGGCCAATCTAATTTCTTGAGGTCCAAGAATGTCAGAATAGTACAGATATCCCCCAAATGACCCCTTTTTGCAGAGTAGACAGTCCGACGTACTTCATAAAAGGCATGGCGAGTTTTTTGAAATTGTATTTTTTTGTCATAATTTTTTGGAAAATGAAAAAATGCAAAAAATTATTTTCACTATTTTTTTTTTACATACTGTCACCAGTGCAGTACAGCGTCTTCATATAACTGGCATGGCGATGATCAGGGACACTGACTAATGACAGTATGAAAAAATATATATATATTTTTTTTTTTTTTTTTTTTTATTATTTTTAATTTTTTATTACATTTATTTCTTTTTTTTAAGATTTTTTCTTTCATATTTCACTATGTCCAAAGTAGTACAAGGTTACCATAGTAACATTGTATTACTTTGGGGAAGTGATCAGTATTTTTTTATTTTTTTTTTTACACAATTTGATTATAGCAAAGAATTACTTTGCTATAAAAGCAAGCATTTACCTGAATGACATCAACTCATTCAGGGCTTTTTTTTTTTTTTTTGTGCTTAGCTGTGACCATTCACAGCTAGACAGTAGTATACAATGGATGGCATGAATGAAGTGTGGCTCTGCAGGAGCGCAAACTGCGCATGTGCGGGAGGACGCCATTTGGCGTCCAACCCGGAAATGCAGTACATTTTGCCAGCCGCCTTTTGGCTATTGGCCGGGCATGTACTGGTTAAAAGCATTATGTAATGGTGATTAGAGAGAAGTGCTGTATTGCTATTGTGATGGATATGGTAAAATGCCTATTTGGTTTCCTGTTGAATATATACATTTTTCTATACATATTTCATACTTTTTATATTTCTAAATGTTTTGTATGAATATATATATATATATATATATATATATATATATATATATATTTATTTATTGTGTGTGTATTTTTTGCCTGCTTGGCTTTGTGGTACTTTAAGAAATCCTTGCTCAAGAAATGTCTGCTCAGCAACCCCTCCCATCGAGTGAACTTGAGAAGAAAGGAATATTTATTTTTAGAGATAAGACCTCGGAGGAGATCGTGTGGAAATGACCAATCAAAAGACTAATATAATGCTAATGCTATTCTCACGTGACTTTTGCATCATCTCGCATATATAAACTCACGTTTTCATTCCAATAAATTAGAAGAAGTTTTCACAGACCTAGCGTGTGTCAGTGTGAGTTTCTTTATGTGCGCGCACATTCCAGAGCCAGCAAGATTAATTAGGACAGGAGCAGATAATCACCGGACACTTAGTCCTCACTAAATCACTATTACTATCACATTTTGTTGGGTGGTTTTTACACTCATTGGAGCTTTAGTAGGATACACAGCAAAAACAAAAATTCACTTTATTTTAATATATCAGGTACAGGTGGAGTCTGTCTGGTGGACAGAGACACCCACTAGCTTTCGGTACACAGGAAAAGGCCTTCACAAGGCATGAAATGCAGAGGGATGATCAATGTAAAGGAGAAGTTAACTTTTGCACCTTGTAACCTGTTTCAGCATCTGCAGCAATTTGGAACCCCCCCCCCCCAAAAAAAAAACAAAAAACAAAACAAAAAAGAAAACACAGCCATGCGTGGCTCCACCCACATGGCTGCGTCATTCATTCACAGTTTCCTGTGAATTAATGCCTACAAGTACCGTCATACATTGCAGCAGATGGCTTGTAGTTCTCAATGAACTGTGAGGGTGCCAGTGAGCGCTCTCGTAATCCATTGATCTTCCTGCTCCTAGGTAACTGCCTGCCCATATGAGGTACAGGCAGACAGCTATCTTGAAAGTTTGCAGGAGCCTGACATTGCACCCACGATCTGATCATTACAGGTTCAATGCTCTTCAGGTTCATTAGACAAAGAAGAAGAAATACACATTTTTTTTTTATCTGCAAAAAAAGCTGCATATATTTTTTTTCTTTTTAAAGGTGAACTTATTCTTTTAAGCCAAACAACATGTACAAGCAAACCGTGTACACAGTCAGCCTCCAATTCTACAAATTGGAAATTCTTTTTTATTGCAAAATAGAATAATTTAATATGCAAAACAGGCAACAGCACAAAACCTCTTGTGTCAGTACTGACATCATCAGGGATGATCACCGAGACTCACCTGAGACATTTACTCTTTAGGAAGTCTCTACGCTGCTCGGCATCCGCAATGTTCAAGTGTTCCCGATATTTACAAAGCTGTGGAGAGACAACCCTCTCTGAGAATAGGAAGGAATAAACGGCAACACTCCGGTCAACCATGGATACTCACTGCTAGCTCTTCCGTCCATTCCAGGTACCTGAAAAATATAACAGGCTTCAAGTAAGACAGCAAATAAAAACACAAAAAACCCATTGCTGTTTGTCCAGGAAATTGTAAAGAAAAAGATCACCAAAGTATGGCCGATAGTCCAGATTAAGTCTATTTGTTATTGTAAATGTGTAAAAACAGCCATTCAGGGGTCCAAGTGGCCCCCTTTATCAGGGATTAAAGTACAGCTAAAGCTAGAACTTTTTTTCCTCATTTTGGATGGAGAAAGGGAAGGTTAGGTTTTATTTTATTTATGTTGTTTTTGTTAAGTGCTGGGGGTCCCCTAGGGCTTGAGGGTTGTTTAGTCTTTCTCTAGACAGACGGGATCTCACCCAGCTGACTACAGAACACATTAAAAAGCAGCACGATGAACAGTGGCCAGAGGCTTGCAGCATTATATACACTGACTGATAACACATGGTGAGGTTTATATTTCTATTATTAGTCAGTAATTACAGGATGTCTCCAACTTACAAGCCGACCTCAATGTTCTGTGTAATTGGGCAACTATGTGGCAAATGAGGTTTAATGTTGATAAATGTAAGGATCTGCACTTGAGGGGTAAGAATATGCATGCATCATACATACTAGGGGGGGGGTACAACTGGGGGGGGGGGTCAATGGTGGAGAAGGATCTGGGGGTTCTGGTAGATCACAAGCTTAATAATGGCATCCAATGCCAAGCTGCGGGTTCTAAAGCGAGAAAATCCTCTCTTGTATTAGGAGAGGTATAGACTCCAGAGAGAGAGATATCATTTCCCCCCGGGTACAAATCATTAGTAATACCTCATCTGGAATATGCAGTTTGGTTTTGGGCACCAATTCACAAAAAGAACATTGGGGAACTGGAGAAAGTACAGAGAAGGGCAACCAAACTGCAAAGAGGCATGGAGGAGCTCAGCTATGAGGAAAGATTAGAGGAACTGAATTTATTCTCTTTTAAGAAGAGGAGATTAAGGGGGGATATGATCTCCATGTATAATACATAAGGGGGGATATGATCACCATGTATAATACATAGGGGGGGATATGATCTCCATGTATAATACATAAGGGGGGATATGATCTCCATGTATAATACATAAGGGGGGGGATATGATCACCATGTATAATACATAAGGGGGGGTATGATCTCCATGTATAATACATAAGGGGGGATATGATCACCATGTATAATACATAGGGGGGGATATGATCTCCATGTATAATACATAAGGGGGGATATGATCTCCATGTATAATACATAAGGGGGATGTGATCACCATGTATAATACATAAGGGGGATGTGATCACCATGTATAATACATAAGGGGGGATAGGATCTCCATGTATAATACATAAGGGGGGGATATGATCTCCATGTATAATACATAAGGGGGGGTATGATCTCCATGTATAATACATAAGGGGGGGTATGATCTCCATGTATAATACATAAGGGGGGATATGATCACCATGTATAATACATAAGGGGGGGGATATGATCTCCATGTATAATACATAAGGGGGGATATGATCACCATGTATAATACATAAGGGGGGATATGATCTCCATGTATAATACATAAGGGGGGGATATGATCTCCATGTATAATACGTAAGGGGGGATATGATCTCCATGTATAATACGTAAGGGGGGGTATGATCTCCATGTATAATACATAAGGGGGATATGATCTCCATGTATAATACATAAGGGGGGATATGATCTCCATGTATAATACATAAGGGGGGATATGATCTCCATGTATAATACATAAGGGGGGATATGATCTCCATGTATAATACATAAGGGGGGATATGATCTCCATGTATAATACATAAGGGGGATATGATCACCATATATAATACATAAGGGGGATATGATCTCCATGTATAATACATAAGGGGGGGATATGATCTCCATGTATAATATATAAGGGGGGATATGATCTCCATGTATAAATACATCAGTGGCTCATATAGTGAACTCGGTGTAGAGCTATTCCCCCTGAGGTCATCACAGAGGACAAGGGGGCACTCTTTACATCTGGAGGAAAATAAATTTAATCTCCAAACACAGAAAGGTTTCTTCACAGTGATAGCTGTGAAAATGTGGAATAGACTCCCTCAAGAGTTGGTTCTGGCCAGCTCAGTGGATTGCTTTAAAAAAGGCCTGGATTATTACTTGGATACACAGAATATAACATTTATAGGTAAAGCTGATCCAGGGAATATCCGATTGCCTCTTAAGGGATCAGAAAGGAATTTTTTTTTTTTATGGTTGAACTAGATGGACTTTTGTCTTTTTTCAGCCAAACTAACTAAGTAACTATGTAATTGTTGCCCATTCCCTCTACAAACTGTAATGTCAGGCTGGATAGCGAAAGACCACCAACACAACCTACCTGAGGAGCTCCAAGAGCAGCTGCTGGTCTTCAGTCTCCTTCAGGAAATGAATAAAATGTTGTAGTGCCTCTTGTCTCTCCTTCAGCTCCCGGAATAGAATCTCTGTTAGTAGAACAAACAATGACATCAGTACACAGCCATAGACCACCACAATGCTGCCAGATAGCCTGACCAAGAAGATGGATACACAATACACAATGATGTTATTGTTTCCATCATTTCATGCTGCATTGACGCCAGGGGAAGACTGACAACTCATGGGGCCCCCAGGCAATAGGGGATCATGGGGCCCTTGTGTCCTTGTCCACACTCAAACCACACCCAAAAAAGCCTATGAAAGGTACCAGAGGCATCTCATGGGGCCCCCTACTGACCCCGGGCCCTCGGGCAGTGCCCAAGTGCTCAAATGATCAGTCCGCCCCTGATTGACGCTCACCTGTGTAGTTACCTGGGGAGGCACAGTCTTTAGGTCATACAGGTTACTCTAAGAAAACTTGGGACATTCAATACATATATGATGCAGTACTTGTTGCAATATATGTTAGCACTTTGGCCCACAGTCCTCTACATGTTCTGACCTATGTTTAATTGTACGCAACTAGCTACTTAGGGCAGTGGCTGTCAACTTATCACACAATATAGAGGGTTGTATATGTGGCCCCGGACATCACCAAAGGGCGCACACAATGTTGAATATATGTAATGCTAGAAAGGACTGTCAGAAACTGCAGACATGATGGTCAGCAACTGCAGGTTTGGATGGAGATGGTAAAAATAGAAAAATACTGCAGAGAACAGTGAGGGACTTGTAACATAAGTACAGGTCCTGCTATTGCAAATCAATACTTTCATTACAGTCTCTTGGGGTCCAGAGGCTGCACAACGACCAAAAGGCCAGCTTATGTGATAATAGTTTTCACAAAATTAATTCTTGTCTTTAAAAAAAGATTTAGGACAATTTTTTCTTTTCAAATTATACTCACCTAGGTGGATGCAGGATCGATCCAATGCTGCATTTGTCCCCTGCCGGTTCTAAAAGGTGAGAACTGAGCGATCAGACACTGCTGATCGCTCAGTTCTCTCGAAGCAGAGAGCCAGGACTGTCAGTGTTCGCCTCTCTGCCCCCCCACATGCTCACTGGAGTACTGAGCTGTGGAGGAGGAGGGAGCGGATGGCTCAGGCTCTCAGTGGATTGCTGAAAGGCTGAGCCAGGTGGCGATCTTGGGATCTGGGTGGATCCCAACTTTAAAATTGGGATCTTTCCCCAGCCTGGACAGGGTGAGTGATGTCAGCCGACCGCAGACTTTAGCCCGCCATCGGCTGAAAGCAGGTCACAGGACTGCAGAATGAACTGCACTCCTGTTATCCACAGAAGTACAGCTAAACAAGCTTTGGCTGTACTTCTCCTTTAATTACACACGCCTTTTTTTAGATTTTCTCCACATTTATATGTGCGCCAAGCCGTCCAGCAAAAGTGACAGTTAAAAGGGTTGGCACACATTGTACATTGCTGGAGGGGGGTACATCATCACCTGGAACTCTCCAATCCTGCCCATGTGCCCACTTCGCTCCTCCCACAGGTTGGTGGGGTTTTTAGTGAAAAATCAGGCTGCTTTAAAATCAGTGCCACAGCTTTTTAGCTGGCAAAGTTATGGACCCCCTTGCTCAGCTGCTGGCTTGGGAACAGTCATCAGCACACCCCACACTGATGTTCTGCCTATGATGTTCTGCCTACAGCTAAGTGAATTACATTTCCTGGCAGTGCAGCTCCATCTACAAAAACCAAGACAAGCATAGGGCCTGAATTACTAATACATGGAGGTACATGGAGCAGACGCTGACTTTATTACAGCTGCAGTGCTTCCTGGACACACATTGTGGATTTCTTGGTATATTTGGGGTGCTCAGGCTGGTTATATCTGGGGTCCTCAAGTTGGGAATTATGGCCAACAATGACCACTTCTGTAAATGGGGGGAGAACGTGTTAGCCGCAACTCCGACTAATCCCTGAACAAGACGCCACAAAGACACTCAGAGCCGGAATACTGCTAAATCACACACAGCCTTCATCATCCAACTGACTACAGGATAGACATGACACAAATTGTTAGGGGACACCCACCTCATTATGGCCACTTACCTGAATGTAAGGTCTTTTTCAGGAATATTAAAACCTGCAAATATGAAATGAAACATGACAGTGACCAACCAGGGGGGGCAAAGTGAAGGATGACACAGAAAGAAAGACTGTAAGCTTCTCCACACCTTTTTGCACTGATGCCCCTGAAATGTATTGAGCCGATTTAAACGTAAAGAATAAGTTCACCTTTTTTGTCAAAAATAATAAATGCACATTTTTTTTCAGGTAAAAAAAAATGTGCATTTATTATTATTGTCCAAAGGTGCCTGGAAAGCATTGCACCAGCGATCAGTAGATCGCTAGTGCCATGCAGGTCTCCTGCAGACCTGTCAGAATATCTGCTTGCTGTACATCCCGTACAGGCAAGCAGATATTCTGACAGGTCTGCAGGAGACCTGCATGGCATCAGCGATCTACTGATTGCTGCTGCAATGCTTTCCATATACTGACAGGAACCTTCAATGAACTACCACAGCGCCGTAGTAGTTCATTGAAAACTACAAGCTGACAGCCGCTAAGGCTGCTGGGACTTGTAGGCACTCATTCACAGAATGACGTGGCCGTGTGGGCGGAACCCCAGCTGCGGCTATGGGAACACATTACATGTTCCACCCTAAAAATGGGTGTAACATGTTCCAAAGGTGAACTTATCCTTTAAAAGTATACAATTTAATGCCATGGGGTTGATTTACTAAAACTGGAGGGCGCAAAATCTGGTACAGCTCTGCATAGAAACCAATCACCTTCCAAGTTAGGGGCTGAAGTTAGGTTCTGATTGGCTACTATGCAGAGCTGCACCAGATTCTGCACTCTCCAGTTTTAGTAAATCGACCACAGTGATTCAATCTAGAAATTCATTTGCGCTTTAATCTCCCTTTCCCATCATCATTTATCTCTTGAAACACTTACAATAATATTTGATTGGTTAGGTGTTGTTTTAGCCACACCCATTTCCTAATCCAGGCCACCCCTCAAAGTGGATGAGACCCTTCATCTACTTACAGCTGTGATGACATTCCCATCATGAAGTCGGACGGCTTCATCCAGAAGTTGTAGCTTCTCCTTCAAAGAGCGGAACCTCTCCAGGGAGCAGACCTGTCCACAAATACACACACACCATCCTATAAAGATCAGGAATTAGGACCACTGACAATGTGCTGCCTTTATCTCAAGCTGGAGGAAGCAGAAATGCGACATTATGCTCCTAGAAAACTACAGGCCAGGGAGTGATCTATGTGCAGGATAATTTCTCCCCCCCCATTGTCACAGCAAAAATTGGGGGTGTGGGGGATTGATAAGGGGACAACCGCACAAAGGTACAGTTGTCCTTTAACCCCTTGACGCCGACGGTACACAAATATGCGGCCTCACGGAACTGGGCCTTTGTGGGGCCACATATTTGCGCACCTGTCTTTGTGCTGGGAGCGCGACGCATGACACGCTCCCAGCACAGAGACCGCGGTGTCACTGAGAGCCCCGGGTCCCGTTCTAACGATCGGGACCCGGGACTCCCGATTTCGGGTCGCCTGATCGCTGTGATAGCCTCTGATTGGCTATCACAGTGATCAGTCACTGTGCAGCCCGGCCCCCTTGTTTTTTTTCTCTCTGGAGAAGAAAGATACATTGTATCTCTCTAACTCCTGACATAGAGAGATAAAAAATGTTTGTAAATAAATAAATAAATAAATATTAAAAAAGAAAAGAAAAAATAAATACCTAGATCAAGGTTTGATCTAGTTCAGTGCCAAGGTTACTGTTTGGGTCAAGGTCAGGGTCAAAGTCAAATGTCAGGGTCAAAGTCAACGGTCAGGGTCAAATGTCAGGATTAAAAAAAAAAATTGGTATCAGTGTCAGTTAGCGTTAATGTCAGTGTGTTTTAGCTAAGAAAAAAAATTAAAAAATGCGCGCTATTGTTTCTGGACTGTACTACGGGTACAAACAACAAATAACATACACATATATGGTATCGCTGCGATCGTCAAGAGCTGGAGAATTTATTTTGGGTTGTTCTATGGAGGTAGGTTATGGTCGTACCAAGAAACACACAGCTAACTAGTTTTCCTTTGATAATAAAAAAAAAATTAGGAGCTATCCATTACTATTTACCACCAAATGAAAGCCCAATTTGTCCTGAAAATAACGCGGTATAATCCACCTGGATGTACAAAGTAGTTGTGATGATCTGTACGGTTTTACTAACACATGTCAATGTTGCAGAACTGTGCTTAGGCATTTAGATTTGTTTTACCCTTAGGCGTGAAGGGGTTAAGCAAATCCCTATTTTTTTTTTTTTTTGGTGAATTGGTTGCAACATTTTTTTTACCTGGAGGTCCTGTCAGTAACAGCACTTCCTGTTGCAGGCAGTCAATGCTAAGCCACTGCCTCACATATAGCAGCAGTGTTGTCAGGCAAGCTTCTCCAGTTGGCTGTTGAGCTGCCTGATTGCTCCTACAGCAAGGCTGGGTACACACGGGAAGTTTTTTTCCTTCAACCCAGAATGAAAATAAAATGACAGATTGCTAGACTAACACATCCAATGCTAGTGCGGCGATCTCCCTGCTCAGCGAGGCTGGACAAGGAGCTGTACTGACAGCTGTAGGAGCGGTACCAACCATTTTCGGCCCGTGTGTACCAAGATTAAGTCCAGTGGCTAACTGAGTGAATGCACACAGAGGGCTGGCAATGCTGCTGATAAGTTGCTTAAGAAAACTGCATGCAGTAAGAGATGATGCTAATCTTGCCAAAGAATTCAAAGCATGACTCCAGACATAGGCTTGTTTATCTCTGGACAGGAGGAAGTGGGGGGGGGGTGGAATTTCTATCAGGTTTTTATTGCCTTCTGTGACCTCCTGGCCCCCTGTGTGATCTCCCCTAGTGGGGACACAGACATTTCTTTAGTAAGCTGTCATATATGTTATTGCGCTTTTCCATTTGAGTCAGAAATGCAGAGGACACATAATGCTGGCCCTGCGAGGAGAACTGTCCAGATCACAGACCATACCTTGCCTTTGCTCATCCTGCGAACGGAATCCTCAATGCTCCACTCCCCGTTATAATCCTGGAAAATACATCAGAACGTTATTGTTTGCACTTCCTTCTGCTTACCCCGCAGGGGCTCCGCTACCTTCCGCTTACCCCGCAGGGGCTCCGCTACCTTCCGCTTACCCCGCAGGGGCTCCGCTACCTTCCGCTTACTCCGTAGGGTCTCCGCTACCTTCCGCTTACCCCCTAGGGGCTCTGCTACCTTCCGCTTACCCCGCAGGGTCTCTCCTACCTTCCGCTTACCCCGCAGGGTCTCTCCTACCTTCCGCTTACCCCGCAGGGGCTCCGCTACCTTCCGCTTACCCCGCAGGGGCTCCCCTACCTTCCGCTTACCCCGCAGGGGCTCCCCTACCTTCCGCTTACCCCGCAGGGGCTCCCCTACCTTCCGCTTACCCCGCAGGGTCTCCCCTACCTTCCCCTTACCCCGCAGGGTCTCCCCTACCATCCGCTTACCCTGCAGGGTCTCCACTTCCTTTTGCTTACCCTGCAGGGTCTCCACTTCCTTCCGCTTACCCCGCAGGGTCTCCACTTCCTTCCGCTTACCCCGCAGGGTCTCCACTTCCTTTCGCTTACCCCGCAGGGTCTCCACTTCCTTCTGCTGACCCCACAGGGTCTCCACTACCTTAACCCACAGAGTCTCCACTACCTCCCCTTACCCCACAGGGTCTCCACTACCTCCCCTTACCCCACAGGGTCTCCACTACCTCCCCTTACCCCACAGGGTCTCCACTACCTCCCCTTACCCCACAGGGTCTCCACTACCTTCCCCTTCCTAGAGGCCCTCATTGCCTCCTGCTACACACGACCCCCTCCCCACCTTACCAACAGGCCTCCTCTGCCTCCCCACTACCCAAAAGGCCTCCACTTCTCACCATCCAATGATACCTGGTATTCAGATCTTGGTTTCCGCAACTCTGGGGCATAATGTCTATTGTTTGTCTCTAGAACATCTTGAAGAGAAGAGGAAAAAACATGACCAGATGCTCAACCCTAGTTAAACACCATGAGAAGGGCAGAAAAACAACTTACCATCAGACAGCGACTGGAAACTACTCTGCCGGGTCTTTCCTGCAATGGACAGAGGCAGCAATAGGGATCACAAAGAAATATAATATACAATACAAATCTACACAGAATGTATACTAAGAGAATTATCACCCAAACCGTACTCTCCGCTCCTCGCAAGACCTCCTACTCTCTAGCTCCCTTGTCTCCTCCTCCCATGCTCATCTCCAGGACTTCTCAAGAGCTTCCCCCATCCTCTGGAACTCTCTACCCCAATTTATCAGACTATCGCCTACTCTGCTCACTTTTAGGCGATCTCTGAAAACCTCTCTCTTCAGGGAAGCCTATCCTGTCCTCAGCTAATACTGGAATCTTCTACTCTTCCAACCAGTCCATCCCCCACAGTTACTACCTTTTGTACCACTAGCCCCTCCCTCCTAAATTGTAAGCTCCAAGGAGCAGGGCCCTCCTATCCCTCTTGTATTGAACTGTATTGTTGCTGTATTGTCTCCCGTTATATTGTAAAGAGCTGAGCAAACTGTTGGCGCCATAAATCCTGTATAATAATAATGAGGAACACAACACAACCTACACAGGAGGGTAAGACAATAAATAGCATTCACCTTTAAAGAGGCTGCCAAGAGAATAGGAGGACACTGGTTTGGGGAAGGAGTAAGAGGACGACTCTGAACGAGGTTTCTCAGTTCCTGGACTCTTTGTGTCCCTCCCCCGGTTACCTGATGAGGTTTCTTTAATAGACCATGATATACCTGATAGAGACACAAAAACAGATCAGGTGGGACAATCAACCCGGCATAACAGACTTCCAAAATCCCCCTCTTCCATATGGGCTACCCCTTAGACACCAAGATAGAAGGCTACTTCTTAGAGACCACGATGGGGGGTACCCTTTGGACACAGAGATGGGGGGTACCTTTTGGACACCCAGATAGCAGTACTTCCTACGTATTAGATGTATCACCTTCAGAGATGGATACTCACTCCCCACCGGCTCTCCACTCCAGGTGAATCTCTCCCAATCCTCATCATCTTCCTCCACAAAGGCTTTCAGACTGTTGACAGCGCGCTTCGATTCTTTCAGCTAAAAAAGGAATCAGCTTTAGTTGAGGCTGCAATCCAGTACAATGGACACAACATACACAGGATTCTAGGTTCAGGAAGGACTGGAGAGTCCGAGGATGGACAGAGGACAAGGATGACATCAGGCTAGGGAGAAGGATGAGACAATTGACGGAGTGGGGGAGGCTGAGATATGAGATCAGTCTAAGGTGGCATACAACCACAACTGTCATTTTGGTTTTCCACTTTACCTGAGACAATCCATCCTCATCGTGGTCATCAAAGGTGAACGCCTTACACTTGGAAGCATTCCAGTAATCTTCATCCTCCTTTACCCTGGACATCTGGAGTGTAGAGAGAGGAGCACGGGAGTGTCACTACCCAGACACAGCCAGAAACAGAGCATCACCCGAGAGAGAGACAGAGAAGCATCAACCCCCCCCAACCAAGAACAGAGCATTACCCCCCAGGAACAGACAGAGACACAGCAACACCCCGAGAAAGAGCCAGAGAAGGAGCATCAAACCCCCTAGAAACAGCCAAAGAATCACCCCCCCTCCCCACCAAGAACAGCCAGAGATAGAGCATTACCAACCAGGAACAGCCAGAGACAGAGCATCGTGCCCCCTTCCCCCCCAGGAACGGCCAGAGACGGAGTGTCGCGCCCCCCCCCCCCAGAAATGGCCAGAGACGGAGCTTCGCCATCTCCCCCCAGGAACGGCCAGAGACGGCGCGTCGCCCCCTTCCCCCAGTAAAGGCCAGAGACGGAGCATCGCCCCCTCCCCCCAGGAATGGCCAGAGACCTTGCATCGCCCCCTCCCCCCAGGAATGGCCAGAGATGGAGCGTCGCCCCCTCCCCCCTGGAACTGCCAGAGATGGCGCATCGCCCCCTCCCCCCAAGAACGGCAAGAGATGGCGCATCGTCCCCTCCCCCCAGGAACAGTCAGAGACGTTGCGTCGCCCCTTCCCCCCAGGAACGGCCAGAGACGTTGCGTCGCCCCCTCCCCCCAGGAACGGCCAGAGACGTTGCGTCGCCCCCTCCCCCCAGGAACGGCCAGAGACGTTGCGTCGCCCCCTCCCCCCAGGAACGGCCAGAGACGTTGCGTCGCCCCTCCCCCACCAATCCACAATGGTGAAAATATAACTAAGCCTATAATGTCAGCAGATGGGAAATGAGTGCAGAATTCAGGAAGCTGTAAGCCCCGTGTAGCAGCCATAGAAAATCCTCCCCTCAGCTGTACTCCGGTCTGAGGGGAGCCAGAGAAGGAGAGAGCAGAGTGCCAGAACCCGCATACCTCTCCTCCACGATCAGGAGCTCTCTGTCCCGGGTCACGCTGGGAGGTGTAGTCCACACCGCCCTCTACAGGCTGGCACTGCGCCACAGGCAGAACTACCACTCCCAGCAACCACCGCGCCCGACACTTCCTGACCAAAGAGGTCACCTCCCTCCGCCCACACACACACTGAGATCCGATACAATGTATCCTATACATAGAATAGTGTATATTATACGGGGGGGGGGCATTATATTGTCCACGTCCTACAGGGGGACTCCTCATATTGTGATCTACTGAGCCCAGGATTGCCCCTCCCATCCGTCATAGCCCCTCCCATTTATCCAGCATAGAATGATTCCCCTCCTCCTGCATTACATTAATTTCATAGAATAATACTAATAATGCTTATTATAATATAATGATATTGATATAAAGCAATATGGCGCCGCGCGTTCAGCAGCGACACTCAGAGAACCAATGAGCAGATGTCAAAGTGGCGGTCCTCCAGCTGTTGCCAAACTACAAGTCCCATGAGGCATTGCAAGATTGACGGTTACAAGCATGACTCCCAAGGGTAGAGGCATGATGGGACTTGTAGTTTCCAAACAGCTGGAAACACCGGTCTACCGGATGGCACCTCCCCCTCATACACATGGCCCCGAGATCCTCCCACACTCCAGTGTCCTCCATCCCTCAGTATTGGGTCATTATAACGGCCATTTGTTGGGGGAGATTCTGCACCCCTTCAGCTGCAATGTACCTGGGGTGACGGTGATATACAATGTATCTGGTGTGACGGTGATATACAATGTATCTGGTGTGACGGTGATATACAATGTATCTGGTGTGACGGTGATATACAATTTATCTGGTGTGACGGTGATGTACAATGTACCCGGGGTGATGGTGATAATGAGATATGTGTCCGGGGTGACGGCGATATGCGACGTGTCGGGGGGTGACGGCGATATGCGACGTGTCGGGGGGTGACGGCGATATGCGACGTGTCGGGGGGGGGCATTATATTGTCCACGTCCTACAGGGGGACTCCTCATATTGTGATCTACTGAGCCCAGGATTGCCCCTCCCATCCATCATAGCCCCTCCCATTTATCCAGCATAGAATGATTCCCCTCCTGCATTACATTAATTTCATAGAATAATACTAATGGGGGTGACGGCGATATGCGACGTGTCGGGGGGTGACGGCGATATGCGACGTGTCGGGGGTGACGGCGATATGCGACATGTCGGGGGTGACGGCGATATGCGACGTGTCGGGGGGTGACGGCGATATGCGACGTGTCGGGGGGTGACGGCGATATGCGACGTGTCGGGGGGGGGCATATTATACGGGGGGGGGGCATTATATTGTCCACGTCCTACAGGGGGACTCCTCATATTGTGATCTACTGAGCCCAGGATTGCCCCTCCCATCTGTCATAGCCCCTCCCATTTATCCAGCATAGAATGATTCCCCTCCTCCTGCATTACATTAATTTCATAGAATAATACTAATAATGCTTATTATAATATAATGATATTGATATAGTACATTGCTAATAATAATTTGTCTCGCAGCCCTCAGTAAAGATGGCTCCATTGCCTTGCCTCCTGGAGAGCTCTTCTAGCAAACTGGCGGCCCTCCAGCTGTTTGGAAACTACAAGTCCCATCATGCCTCTACCCTTGGGAGTCGTGCTTGTAACCGTCAATCTTGCAATGCCTCATGGGACTTGTAGTTTGGCAACAGCTGGAGGACCGCCACTTTGACATCTGCTCATTGGTACTTGAGTGTCCCTGCTGAACGCGCGGCGCCATATTGCTGGGGCCTGGCTCGGGGAGCTCAGCGATGGTCTCCGGCAAGATGGCGTAAGGCAGGAAAGGGCGGAGCCGTAGGCGGGCCTGCCGGCTTTCCAGGCTCTTCTAGTAACTTCTACGGATAAAAAAAAGTGACGGCGGAGGTCCGCGGAGGGGGACACACCGGGGACGGCACAGTCATGGCCAAGTGGGGGCAGGGAGACCCGCGCTGGATTGTGGAGCAGAGGGCGGACGCCACCAACGTCAACAACTGGCATTGGTGAGGCCGGAGAGCCCGGGCACGTTGTGTTCATGATTCTCCTTCACCGATAAACACCGGTCTACCGGATGGCACCTCCCCCTCATACACATGGCCCCGAGATCCTCCCACACTTCAGTGTCCTCCATCCCTCAGTATTGGGTCATTATAACGGCCTATAATTTGTTGGGGGAGATTCTGCACCCCTTCAGCTGCAATGTACCCGGGGTGACGGTGATATACAATGTACCCGGGGTGACGGTGATGTACAATGTATCTGGTGTGACGGTGATGTACAATGTACCGGGGGTGACGGTGATGTACAATGTACCCGGGGTGACGGTGATATACAATGTATCTGGTGTGACGGTGATATACAATGTATCTGGTGTGACGGTGATGTACAATGTACCGGGGGTGACGGTGATGTACAATGTACCCGGGGTGACGGTGATGTACAATGTACCCGGGGTGACGGTGATGTACAATGTATCTGGTGTGACGGTGATGTACAATGTACCCGGGGTGACGGTGATGTACAATGTATCTGGTGTGACGGTGATGTACAATGTATCTGGTGTGACGGTGATGTACAATGTATCTGGTGTGACGGTGATGTACAATGTACCCGGGGTGACGGTGATGTACAATGTACCCGGGGTGACGGTGATGTACAATGTATCTGGTGTGACGGTGATGTACAATGTATCTGGTGTGACGGTGATGTACAATGCGTCCGGGGTGACGGTGATGTACAATGCGTCCGGGGTGACGGTGATGTACAATGTACCCGGGGTGACGGTGATGTACAATGTATCTGGTGTGACGGTGATATACAATGTATCTGGTATGAAGGTGATGTACAATGTACCCGGGGTGACGGTGATATACAATGTATCTGGTATGAAGGTGATGTACAATGTACCCGGGGTGACGGTGATATACAATGTATCTGGTATGAAGGTGATGTACAATGTACCCGGGGTGACGGTGATATACAATGTATCTGGTATGAAGGTGATGTACAATGTACCCGGGGTGACGGTGATATACAATGTATCTGGTATGAAGGTGATGTACAATGTACCCGGGGTGACGGTGATGTACAATGTACCCGGGGTGACGGTGATGTACAATGTACCCGGGGTGACGGTGATGTACAATGTACCCGGGGTGACGGTGATGTACAATGTACCCGGGGTGACGGTGATATACAATGTATCTGGTGTGACGGTGATGTACAATGTACCCGGGGTGATGGTGATAATGAGATACGTGTCGTGGGTGATAGTGATATGCGACGTGTCGGGGGGTGACGGCGATATGCGACGTGACGGCGATATGCAAGGTGTCCGGCGTGACGGCGATATGCAACGTGTCCGGCGTGACGCAGCGTGACGGCGAGATGCAGCGTGTCCGGGGTGACGGTGAGATGCAGTGTATCCAGGGTGACCATTATTTTTATATATATATATATATATATATATATATATATATATATATACACACACACACACACACACACCGATCAGTCGTTACATTGTGACCACCCACCTACCTAATGCCGAGAAGGTTCTACGTGTTGCCGCCAAAGCAGCCGTGACCCGTCCAGCCGTGGACCCCACTGAGCCGTCCATAGCAAATCCTTTACCTCCTGTAAGATTGAGATCTGGGGAAGTTGGAGGCCAAATCAACACCTCAGACTCATTGTTGTGTTCCTCAACCCATTCTTGAGCCATTATCCTGCTAATAGAGGTCCCTTCCATTAGGGAATACCATTTCCATGAAGGGGTGGACTTGTTCACCAACAATGTTTCAGTAGGTGATCCATGGAATATCCGATTACCTCTCGGGGGATCAGGAAGGAATTTTTTCCCCTGCAGGAGCAAATTGGATCTTGCTTTGCTGGGTTTTTTTTGCCTTCCTCTGGATCAACTGTGGGTGTAGGATTATAACTTTTTTTTTTTTTTAATGGTTGAACTGGATGGACTTTTGTCTTTTTCTGTCTATTCATTCAGTGGTATCTGACCCTTGGTGATTGCATGGACCGTCACTCGTAAGCGACATTTTCCATGAATTCTCTTAGCAATTATTTTACACGGTAGGTCGCCAGGTCTTTCCCCAACCCCCACCATGCAGGAGATCCCACATGGCCAGGGATGAAACTCGGACAACTTAGGAGCCAATTAACCTACCAGCATGTCTTTGTAGTGTGGGAGGAAACTGGAGTACCCAGAGGAAACCCACACAAGCACAGGGAGAACATGCAAACTCCATGCAGGAGGCGCCGTGGTTAGGAATTGAACCCATGGCCCATTTACTGCACGGCAAACATGCTAACTACTAAGCCACTGTGCCGCCCTTTGTCCTTTTAAGCCAGACTAACTATGTAACATCCACATGAGTGACACGAGCCAAGGTTTCCCAGCAGAACATTGCCCAAACCATCACACGGCCTCCCCCGGCTTGTCTTCTTCACATACTGCATCCTGGTGCCATCTCTTCCCCAGGTAAATGACACACAGACACCCGACCATCCACAGGATCTAAAAGAAACTGTGATCCACCAGACCAGGCCACCTTCATCCATTGCTCCGTGGTCCAGTTCCGATGCTCACATGCCCATTGTAGACACCTTTGGCCGTGGACACGGGTCAGCGTGGGCACCATGACCGGCCTATGGCTACACAGCCCCATACACAACAAATTGCGATGTCAATTGTTTCTGCTTTCAACACATCAACTTCAGGGACAACATGTTCACTTGCTGCCCAATATATCCCACCTACTTTCAGATGCCATTGTAATGAGATAATCTGTGTTCACTTAACCTGTCAGTGGTCATAATGTTGTGGCTGATCGGTGTATATATTATATAAATATATATTGACACACACACGGGTTTATTAAGCTGGTTCACTCACAATCTGGTGCAGCTCTGCATAGTAGCCAATCAGCTTCCAGGTTTTATTTCCAAAGTTTAATGGAACAAGCTGAAGTTAGAAGCTGATTGGCTCCCATGCACAGCTGCACCAGCTTTACCCTAGGTTCACACCTATGCAGGTTGCGTTTCTGCATTTTTGGTGTGTTTTGGGGCGGGGGGCATTTTTTTTTCTTGTTGCTAGGCAGATTTAAAACGCATCAGAAACGCAATACGTGCTTTTCTGTAGCATTCCTATTGAAGTCTATAGAACCAAAAATGCAACGTTTTGCTTCCAGGTGAAAACGCGGAGATGTGAACGTATCCCATAGGAAATCATGTTAAATGGACTGCACTGCGTTTCTGCAAAATGCTACAGAAAACGTTTAGGTGTGAACCTAGGGTTCGTAAATCCCCCTGTAATATATATATATTTTTTTTCTCTCATATATGATACTTGTGTATATACTCACTATCCTCGGCATCTATACTGTGGGGTTGACTTACTAAAAGCAAATATACAGTGCCCTGCACGTGCAGTTGCTCCAGATCTTAGTAAATGAAGGGCGCTCTGCCTTCTGTCATCCAATCACGTACAAGCAAAAAATGCTGGTTTTTTTTTTTTTGTTTTTTTTTTTAAATTTTCCTTGCATGTGATTGGGTATTCTTTGCAAAGTGAAGCTTCACCCTATGTACTAAGGTCTGGAGCAGCTGCACGTGCAGTGCACAGTCTATTTAGTGAATCCACCCCGGAGTATTTATTTCAGGTACCTATATAGCGCCGTCAGTTTACACAGCACTTTACATATACAGTGGGGATCGAAAGTTTGGGCACCCCAGCTAAAAATTTGTATTAATGTGCATAAAGAAGCCAAGGAAAGATGGAAAAATCTCCAAAAAGCATCAAATTACAGATTAGACATTCTTATAATATGTCAAAAAAAGTTAGATTTTATTTCCATCATTTACACTTTCAAAATAACAGAAAACAAAAAAATGGCGTCTGCAAAAGTTTGGGCACCCTGCAGAATTTATAGCATGCACTGCCCCCTTTGCAAAGCTGAGACCTGCCAGTGTCATGGATTGTTCTCAATCATCGTCTGGAAAGACCAGGTGATGTCAATCTCAAAGGTTTTAAATGCCCAGACTCATCTGACCTTGCCCCAACAATCAGCGCCATGGTTTCTTCTAAGCAGTTGTCTAGAAAACTGAAACTGAAAATAGTTGACGCTCACAAAGCTGGAGAAGGCTATAAGAAGATAGCAAAGCGTTTTCAGATGTCAATATCCTCTGTTCGGAATGTAATTAAGAAATGGCAGTCATCAGGAACAGTGGAAGTTAAAGCAAGATCTGGAAGACCAAGAAAAATATCAGACAGAACAGCTCGCAGGATTGTGAGAAAAACAATTCAAAACCCACGTTTGACTGCACGATCCCTCCAGAAAGATCTGGCAGACACTGGAGTTGTGGTACACTATTCCACTATAAAGAGATACTTGTACAAATATGGTCTTCATGGAAGAGTCATCAGAAGGAAACCTCTTCTACGTCCTCACCACAAAAATCATCGTTTGAACTTTGCAAATGAACATATAGACAAGGCTGATGCATTTTGGAAACAAGTTCTGTGGACCGATGAGGTTAAAATTGAACTTTTTGGCCGGAATGAGCAAAGGTACGTTTGGAGAAGAAGGGGCACAGAATTTAATGAAAAGAACCTCTGTCCAACTGTTAAGCATGGGGTTGGATCAATCATGCTTTGGGGTTGTGTTGCAGCCAGTGGCACAGGGAACATCTCACGAGTAGAAGGAAAAATGGATTCAATATAATTTCAGCAAATTTTGGATGGTAACTTGATGCCATCTGTGAAAAAGCCGAAGTTAAAGAGAGGATGGCTTCTACAAATGGATAATGATCCTAAACACACCTTGAAATCCACGGGGGATTACATCAAGAGGCGTAAACTGAAGGTTTTGCCATGGCCTTCATAATCTCCTGACCTCAACATAATTGAAAATCTATGGATAGACCTTAAAAGAGCAGTGCGTGACACACAGGCCAGAAATCTCAAAGAACTGGAAGACTTTTGTAAGGAAGAATGGGCAAAGATACCTCAAACAAGAATTGAAAGACTCTTGGCTGGCTACAAAAAGCGTTTACAAGCTGTGATACTTGCCAAAGGGGGCAGTACAAGATATTAACTCTGCAGGGTGCCCAAACTTTTGCAGACGCCATTTTTTTGTTTTCTGTTATTTTGAAAGTGTAAATGATGGAAATAAAATCTAACTTTTGTTGACATATTATAAGAATGTCTAATATGTAATTTGATGCCTTTTGGAGATTTTTCCATCTTTCCTTGGCTTCTTTATGCACATTAATACAAATTTTTAGCTGGGGTGCCCAAACTTTCCATCCCCAGTGTATATTGTACATTCACATCAGTCCCCAACCTGTATTCACCATCTTCAGATGCTGCATGTTGCAGCGATTGGCGTCTTGTATTAGGACCAGTTTGCCCAGCTCCCAGGGGGGTGCATTGTTCCCGTACATACCCGCGCTCGGACATTACGGCTGTGCACATGTGCTTTACACTGTTATTGGCGTGTCGTTGCGTACAACCACCTTCACCAGTTCTCGTCTATGGGTGGCTGCACGCAGCTCCAAGACACCCAAAAGTCAGTGTATCTGCTGCACGGGTAGATGTGCCCCTGTGCATGTAGGCTTGTTGTGTACATAACATGCAAGAAAGAGCTTGCAAGTTAAAATGCGTTGCAGCGTTTTATGTGATTCTGTGCTCTGCGGTGCTTTGAAACGCGAAGAGCCAAAAAAATGCAACGTACCCTTTTTTTTTTTTTTTTTTTTGGTGTTAACACCTTGTCTTGTGCTTTTGTTGAGTGACGCTGCTGGTGTGAATGCACTCTTACCTGTCTGATGATGTCACGTTGTAGCACTGATCATCCTTTTCATAGTCTTCTGTCCACCTGCATTGTGTTCTTCAATGTTG